>NC_059141.1:60771619-61401976 GCF_020740605.2 Lemur catta | reverse complement strand
ACACATTTTTTAAGTTGTCAGATTTCATAGAGAAAGTATTTGGGATTGTGTTAGACATACTTGTATATGTAATAATTCATTGCACATCCTTATAATATTGAATCTTCCCATTCAGTACCAGTATAGGGCTTCATTAAGTCATCTCTGATTATATGTCTTTTTCATAATTTTGCCTTTGCTCGCTGTTGGATTTTTCTTCTGGTATTTTATACTTTTGTACTGATACAAATGGAATCTTTATAATATCATCTAATTCCTTTTCAATGGAATGAAAAATATAAATTTTTTTTGAGACTGGGCTTCACTCTGTTGCCTGGGCTAGAGTGATGGTGCAGTGGCATCATCATAGCTCACTGCACCCTAGAACTCCTGGGCTCAAGTGATCCTCCTGCCTCAGCCTCCCGAGTAGCTGGGACTACAGGTGTGCGCCATGATGCCCTGCTAATTTTTCTATTTTTAGTAGAGATGGGGTCACACTCTTGCTCAGGCTGGTCTCAAACTCCTGACCTCAAGTGATCCACCTTGGCCTCCCAGAGTGCTAGGATTACAGATGTGAGCCACTGCACCCGGACAAAAAATATAAAATTTTATATGATCTTGAATGTGGATATTTTGTTTAATTTGTCTTTTTTTGTTTTTATAATTTGTCAGTTGATTTTCTTGGACATTCTAAGATAAAAGTAAAGATAGCTTTGTTTCTTCCCTTCCAATATTCTTAAATCTCATTTTTTATTTCTACATTATTACTATTATTTTATCTAGCTGTTCATGACAGCATTGAATAACTAAGGTGATTGAAATATTCTTTTGTTGTTTTGAACATTAATGGAAATGGTTACTTTTACCTGAATATTTAGTATGAAGTATAATTTACCTTTATGATGGATACCTTTTGTCAATTTAAGTAGCTGTGTCCTGTTTTTAGTATGCTAAGAGTTTTAATCAGGAATTGGTTTTGAATCTTATAAAATTTTTTAGCACCTTCAGAGATTATACGATTTTTGAGTTTTTATATCAATTAATGAATTACATTAGTATACTGCCAAATGTTGAACTTATCCATCATTGTGTTTCTGTAAAAGCTCTGCCTAGTCATAATATGTTCTTTTAATATACTGTTGAATTTTTTGCTAATACTTTCATTTTATATATGTATATATATATGATGTCATCTTTTTATAATAAGTGATATGGCCTAGTTTTCTGTTTATTGCATTCTCTCTCTCTTTTTTTTTAATCTTCTGGTTTTAGTATCAGGGTTAAGCTGGCTGTCAAATGAGTTGAATTTTTCATATTTTCTATTTTCAAAACAAGTTTCCTAATAGAACAATGATCAGGACCTGAAGTCTGATAGACTCTACCTGTACATCAATGCAGGCTTTATGTCTTCTTTAGAAGTAATCTAACTAGTTTATCAATTTCCTCAGTGTTACTATTTTATTTAGTTTAATTCTCCTGGAACTGTTATAATTTTGGCCATGTACATTTTCTGAGAAAATTAATTTCTATATTGTTAGTTGTATTTGTATGAAATTGTCCATACTACACTTAATAGTTTTATGAAATTATATATAATACATAAAATAATAAAAATGTGTTTTTTATAGCCTTGCCCTTTTTCATGTTCTTTATATTATTATATATCTCATATCTATCTCTCTTGCTTTTAATATGAGTTGTGTTTAGAATTGATTATCATGTTACATCTTTCCAAGAACACTATTTTTAAAAATTTTCTATTTTATAAATATATACTTTTATCGTTACTAAATATTTCTAGCCTTATGTTTTTAGTATATTTATATTTTCATAGTTGCCTAGTAGTCATTATGTATCTTACATTTGTGGCTATAAATTTTTCTCTGGATACTGTATTATCTATAACTCATAGATGTTAAGATTTATTGCTCTGATTATTCTTATATGAATGATTTGTAATTTCTCTGATAATATTTATTTAATCCAAGTTTTTCATCCAAGCTTTATTTTAAAAGTTTATCTTTTTGGTTTTCATTTTACTTTCCATATAGTTTTTTTCTCTTTCATTGTTTAAGAATGTTGAAATTTATTACATAATGGTTGCAAATGAGACTTTTTGTTATTAACTTTACAAATATACTGAGTTTTTTTACAAATATACTGGGTTTTTTTTTTGTGTGTGTCTTCTACACAGCCATTTTGGGAAATGATCTGTAAGTGTTAGAAAAAAATGTGTACTTTCTGTATGTTGGGTGAAAAGCCATGTACATATTCGACCAAATTATTAATTTCTTTAAATATATTCTCTATATTCTTATTTATATTTGCTCATGTGATCTGCCACTTTCTTAGCAAGTTATATTAAATAATCCAACTATGATGGTGAATGTGCCAATTTCTTTTTTTTTTTTTTTTTTGAGACAGAGTCTCGCTGTGTTGCCCGGGCTAGAGTGAGTGCCGTGGCGTCAGCCTAGCTCACAGCAACCTCAAACTCCTGGGCTTAAGCGATCCTACTGCCTCAGCCTCCCAAGTAGCTGGGACTACAGGCATGTGCCACCATGCCCGGCTAATTTTTTCTATATATATATTTTAGTTGGCCAGATAATTTCTTTCTATTTTTAGTAGAGATGGGGTCTCGCTCTTGCTCAGGCTGGTCTCGAACTCCTGACCTTGAGCGATCCTCCTGCCTCGGCCTCCCAGAGTGCTAGGATTACAGGTGTGAGCCACCTCGCCTGGCCCAATTTCTTTTTGTATTCTTGAATTTTCCCCCCCAAATTTTTATTTGCATAAATGTTCATGTCTTTTACAGCATCTAGGTAGATTTTTCTATTCTTTATCTTCATTTCCTATTATATCCACAATTCCTGAGCCACTTTGATTTAGGTGGGTCTTTTGACTCTATATGCCTGTATGCTTACATTTTCAATCAGAAAAACCTTGTTTGGAGAGTTGAGATTATCCATAACACTAGGTTTACCAGTGTATTTGGATTTGTTCTTGCCAGCACACCTTCTTTATTATAGTATGTTATAGGTATGCATGTAAATATATATGTGATGAACTATGAAGCATTATTGCCTGACAATGTCAACCCTTGGTTTTAGTTTTATTTTTCTAGCAGTTTTTTTTTTTTTTCATTTTGATTAAGAAGCACAGAATGTGCATAGAAAGAGTGGCCACTGCTCTGTGCCCTGCGATTGGGCTGGCTCTACTCTTGTTATGGGGAATGAAGGTGAGGAAGTCCTTGGAACCTTTGCCCTGCCTTACTCCTGGAATTCTCTGCCCAGATGGCCTTGAGCTTTCCAGGACCTGGTGGAGCTCTTACAGGATTCTGATTGGCTGAGAGCCAGTCAGTGAGTCAAAGATCACCCTCTTTAGACTCTATTCTCCCCAAGAAGTAAACTCTCTCCTAGTCAATAACTCCAAGGCATGACTGTTTGGGGGTAGGGAAGGGTGAAGGTGGTGGATAGAATTTGGACTTGGGACTTGGTGGTACGCTTAGGGGTATATCAGACTACTTGCAGGAAGAATGGACTTGAGGGATGATAATGAGAATGTGAGTCATCCCCTACCTGTTTTTTCATTTTGCACTGGTCTGAAGTTGGGGGACTTCCAGATGCCATGTTTTGACAGGTACTCTGAGAATGCTAAACTTAAAAATGGCCTTTCAGGTCTTTATGTGCTTGTATTTCCAAATTAGGGGCATTGAGCATATTTTATTTAACAACTTGGATATTCTGATTTACTACTTTAAAATATTAAGGCATTTCTGTGGGCTTCCATTTCTACTCTTATGTCAAGCCACCAAATGTTACAGGAGGGCTGGAAAACACCTAAATTCTTAGGGAGAATATAATGGAGTCTAAAGAGAGTGATCTTGGTCTTTACCATCTCTCAGATTTCTGTTTGCCTACCCACACTCTCTCTTCCAATCCAGGGGCTGGTGTTCATCTCTTCTGAGATTTACTGAGCCAGAATCCAGACTAAAAGACCTTGCAGGGAAGATGAAGTGGGGTAGGGGGTAGGGTTGTTAGGGTTGGAGTGTAGAAAGGCCAGATTATAGTAGCCCTGTTGAGTGGAAGTGTCATGGCTACAAGGATACCTGAGTTTCCTGTGGGTAAAGAATAGGTCATGGAAGGTATCTGACAAAGCCATCTTGCCAGGTCTCCTGTAAGCAGTGGAGCAGGGACTGTGGGGAGAACAGATTACGAGGGCAAGAGGGAGCACATGACTGTTTTATGGCTAGACCACCTGTGCCAGAGACTTGAACAAAGGTTTCCTGTCTCCCCTACCATCTCCTGCAAAGCAGTAAAGAACAACCAATACGTCCTGAGGGAGCTGCTTTTGGAGGCCTACAACATAGAGGGGACCAATAACCAGCATGTGTTAGAGGGGGGAAAAAAAGCTGTAAATATAAGGCTTGCAAATGCAAATCAACATCTTGTTGACCTCGAAGTCAATAGATCCCTGCACTCTCCTGCACACTCACACACCCACACAACCGCATCTGGCCTTTCTGTACTGGGTGTAGGCAGGAGAGATGAGCAGAGAGAGCAGTAAGAGAGAGAGAGAAAACAGGCCACTCAAGAGGTTTCTAGTCTGAGCTGGCATTCCATTTTGACCACATTTTAGAATTGAAAATGATAATAAAAATCTTTTGAGTATGACCAGAAAAATTGACATAAGCCTGAGATACTTGTAGTTGACAAGATTAAGTTATCTTTTCTGTCACCAATTCACCAGATGCTGAGAATTCAGAAAGCAAATATAATATCAGGCCTTAGAAAAAATAAATTATTTCATGTTTGCCTTTTGCTAGGTTGAAGCAATTTAATTATACCTGCTATGATTTCTCTCATGTCTGGAGATTTTGAGAATGTGTGTGTGTGTGTGTGTGTGCATGCCTGCATGTGTATCTGTGCATGTATTATAGAAAAGTGAAGTCTTGTGTTACGTTGCTCACTTTAATTTCATCTCTTTATAGTACTTTGTCACTTCCATCTCAGCATTTATCATAAGATATTACACTATTTCTTTTTTTAGTTATCTCAACTGCTACTTGGAGATTTTTTAGAGGGGACCCTGATTTACTATTTTGTAACTCTTGCTTCTGTCATAACATCAGACACATAGTAGGTGCTCAGTAAAAGCTTAATATATTCTACTATTATCAGGTAACATTTGTATCTATTCATCATGCTTAGACTATTTGCCAAGACCTGGTTTGAAGATACTTCAAAAGTAACTTTCCTAGATTTTCAGTTAATACTTTTGCAAGTTTTTACAGCAACAGAGGAAAATAAAATAGGCAGTGAGGGAGGAGGTTCTGTTATCTTTGTGCATATAGCATAGTAAATATGTATGTAACTGGCAATTACTGGCAAGTCAACATGTCAAAGATATGCTATTTGTTACTGACTCTGTGAGTAATTACCCCTCCAGATATAATCAGTGTTAAAGGTAGTGAAGTGCAAAATAATTGCAACAAGGTCTATGACTCATTTCAACTAGGTTTATGGAGTAAAAGATTCTTTCTTAACTTTATCATTAGCAGTCTTTATTGATTCTGTAGTTTTATAGTGGTAAAAAGGTAATTTATAGCATAACTGTAAATTTCTCATTTAGATATTGCAAATTTAATCTATATTATATATTTGATGCCATGGGCTGTCATTTTTTTCCCTTGCAAATTAAATATTGAGAACCCACCATGTGCTGAGTAATACATAGAGCAGAGGCATAGCAAAGCCAGAAATGGCTTTTTGTGTGTGTGTGAAAAAGAAGTAATGCTAGACCAAGCTATGGGGAGTCAGACTTCTGAAACTGCATATCTCATCTGAGTAGAATCCTTATATCCAGAGATAAATTTAGGTTTTGTGGGGCCAAAACCTTACACAATTTGGGAAGCCCATTTTAAGAAAAATAATACAAAATTAAGAACACAACATTAAGTATAGAGCCTATGCAAGTGAAGAGCCCTGAGATATAAGCTTCATGAGATTACTGGTAAATATTCCTTTTTCCATATCAGGTCAGACTTGAAACCTCTCTATTTTGAACATTTTGATATGTAATAGCATATTAAGGTGAGCACAGGGCTTTGGCATATGGAGTGGTATGGAAGACAATGAGAAGACCAGAGTGGTAACTTTCTTTCTTTCTTTCTTTTTTTTTTTTGAATTTCAAACTGTTTTGGGAGTACAAGTATTTTTGGTTACATGGATCATTTTTATAATGCTTGAGTCATGCTTATAAGTGTGCCTGTCACCAAGATAGTGTTCGTTGTATCCATTAAGTAGGTTGTCACCCATCCCCTCCTTCCCCCCTTCCCCCTGCTTGATTTCCGTTTTTTACTTCCCTCTATGAACATGTGTGCCGATCAGTTAGTTCCAATTTAATAGTGAATACGTGTGGTGTTTGTTGTGACATTCTTTAAATAATTCACTTAGGATAATGGCTTCCAGTTCCATCTGTTGCAAAAGACATTAAGTCATCCTTCATGGCTCAGTAGTATTCCATGGTATACATATACCATATTTTATTAATCCACTCATGCATCGATGGGCACTTGGGTTGATTCCACATCTTTGCAATTGTGAATTGTGCTGCAATAAACATTTGAGTGCAGGTGTCTTTTTGATAAAATGACTTCTTTTCCTTTGGTTAAATATTCGGTAGAAGGATTGCTGGATCAAATGGTAGATCTACTTTTAGTTATTTAAGGTATCTCCATACTGTTTTCAATAGAGGTTTTACTAATTTCCAGCCTCACCAACTGAGTATAAGTGTTCCTTTCTCTCTGCATCCATGCCAGCATCTATTATTTTTTGACTTTTTAATAAAAGCCATTCTAACAGGGGTAGAGTGATGGCTCATTGTGGTTTTAATTTGCATTTTTCTGATTAGTGATCTTGAGTATTGTTTCATATGTTTATTGGCCATTTGTCTATCTTCTTTTGAAAAGCTTCTGTTCATGTCTTTTGCCCACTTTTTGATGGGGTTGTTTAATTTTTTCTTGCTGATTCACTTGAAATCTTTGTAGATTCTAGTTATTAGCCCTTTATTGGATATATAGCTTGCAAATATTTTCTGCCATTCTGTAGGTTGTCTGTTTGCTGTGTTGATTATTTCCTTAGCTGTGCAGAAGCTTTTTAATTTAATCAGATCTCATTTATTTATTTTTGTTTTTGCTGTGATTGCCATTGGGTGTTCTTCATAAATTCTTTGCTTAAGTTGATATCTGGAAGAGTTTTTACATTTTCTTCTAGAGTTCCTGTGGTTTCATGCCTTAGATCTAAGTCTTTTATCTATCTTGAATTAATTTTTCTGAGTGGTAAGAGATATAGGTCCTATTTCGTTCTTCTGTATGTGGCTATCCAATTTTCCCAGCACCATTTATTGAATAGGGATTCTTTTCACCAGTGTATATTGTCAAAGATCAGTTGGATGTATGTGGGTGGTTGTATATCTGAGTTTTCCATTCTGTTTCATTGGTCTGTGTCTCTATTTGTGTGCCAGTACCATGATGTTTTGGTTACTATAGCCTTGTAGTATAGTTTGAAGTCTGGTAACGTGATGCCTCCCAATGTGTTCCTTTTGCTTAAGATTGCTTTGGTTATTTGGGCTCTTTTCTGGTTCCAAATGAAGTATAGAGTTATTTTTTTGATATTTGTGAAATATGATGTTGGTAATTTAATGAGGATTGCATTGAATATGCAAATCACTTTGGGTAGTATGGACATTTCATCAGTGTTGATACTACCGCTTCATGAGTAAGATATGTTTTTCCTTTTGTTTGTATCATCTGCAGTTTCTTTCCTCAGTATTTTGTAGTTCCCTTAGTAGAGATCTTTCACCTCCTTGGTTAAGTATATCCTAGGTATTTTATTTTCTTTGCAGCTATTGTGAATGGTATTGAGTCTTTGATTTGACTCTCAGCTTGACTATTACTGGTGTATAGGAATGGTACTGATTTGTGTACATTGATTTTGTTTCCTGAGACTTTGCTGAATTTATTTGTCAATTCCAGGAGTCTCTTGGTGGAATGTTTGGGGTTTTCTAGATATAAGATCATATCCTCAGCAAAAAGTAATATTTTGACCTCCTCTTTCCTGATTTGCATACCCTTGGTTTCTTTCTCTTGCCTGATTGCTCTGGGTAGGACTTTCAGCAATATTTTGAACAGAAGTGGTCACAATGGGTATCCTTGTCTTGTTCCAGTGGGTACCCAGTGTTAGTGGGTATGCTTTTAGCTTTTCCTCATTCACTATGATGTTGTCTGTGGGTTTGTCATATATGGCTTTTATAATTTTTAGATATGTTCCTTCTATGCCTAGTTTGTTGAGGGTTTTTATCATGAAAGGGTGCTGAAATTTTGTTGAATGCTTTTTCTGCATCTGTTGAAATGATCATATGATCTTTGTTTTTGCTTTTGTTTATATGGTGAATCACACTTATTGATTTATGTATGTTGAACCTGAGTGGTCAATTTCTAAGTGTCAAGAAGGAAAATATTGTTTACCACTGATAAATAATTCTATTTACAATATGGAAACTTAGAAAATAGAGTTAAAATATCTATTATTTAATAAGCAAGGGAATGATCAATTATGGTGACAGGGACTTACACTTTTGGCCTGGTTGGAATAAAAGAGATGCACTACCTGAAATAAGCAAAAAAAGGAAAAATGGCAATATATGAAGCAAAGATTTTCAAGATACTGAACATCAGGCAATGAAGTCCAGTGATCCTGAGATACAGGAAACAAATGATGAGAATCATATGATTTTCCCAGCTTTTGCTTTAAAAGAGTTTCCAAGATATAGTCCATGGAGGAGAACCCAGGCAGAGCTCAGTGGTCTTCCTGAGTTGAGGAAATGAAGCTGAAAATCGGGGAGACCATGGTGGCTATCGTGCACAGGACAGGGTGCAAGAGAGGGGACACTTTCACAGAGAGAAAACTCTAAAGATCTGTAACCCCTTCGGTATTCAGTAGAGTGCTGCACAGTGCATGCAGATGAGGAAATTACTAAGTATGGGAAAAAACTACACAAAATGTTTAGTAGGAACAATACCTGACACTCACACTGGGCCAGGAATAGTGCCTCTCCCTACCAGTTGGACTGGAAAGCTCATAATTCTCAGTACATTGGACAGAGTCCTCAGAGAGTCTTGCCTCAGTTGTGGGGATTAATTACCCTTAGAATAAACACTGTTTGAGTCCCACCTACAAAGTCATAAAGCAAGAACTAGAGGATATAAACTATTTCAAGTAATATAAGTATATTCCAGAAAAAAGTAAAGAATATAAGAATACAAGCAGTAAATATCTAGCATTCAACATAGTAAAATTCCAAGTATCTGGCATCCAGTCAAAACTGACAAGTTATGGAAAGGAGTGAGAAAATATGATTCATAATGAGGAGAGTAATACATTAAAATCAGTCTAGAACTGCTATAGCAGACAAGAACATTAGAGAAGTTGTTGGTTGGGCATGGTGGCTCACACCTGCAATGCTAACACTTGGGAAGGCCAAGGTGGGAGCATCACTTGAGGCCAGGAGTTCCAGACCAGGGTGACCACCACAGTGAGACCCCATCTCTACAAAAAATGCAAAACTTAGCTGGGTGTGATGGTGTGTGCCTATAGTCCTAGCTACTCAGGAGGCTAAGGCGAGGAGGATTGGGTTGAGCCCCTGAGTTTGAGGTTGCCGTGAGTTGTGATGATGCCACTATATTCTAGCCCAGGCAACAAAATGAGACCCTGTCTCAAAAATAAATAAATGAATAAATAAATAAATACTAAATAAAAATTAAGTAGAGACAAAGAAGATATAAAAATTAACCAAATTGAATGTCTAGAAATGAAAAATACAGTGTTTGAGATAAAAAAATACACTGGATGAGCATAATGTCAGACACTATAAAAAATTAGTGAACTTTAACACAAAGCAATAGAAAATATCAAAGTGAAATGTGGAGGAAAAAAATTTAAAAAATGAACAGTGCATCAGTGAGCTGTGGGACTACTTCAAATATCCTATTATATGTGTAGTAACTCTCAAAGGAGGGGGACAGATAAAAATTGAATTAATAGTGATTGAAAATTTTCCAAATTTGATATAAACTATTAATCCACAGATTCTAGAAGCTCAATGAGCCCCAAGCACAAGAAACCTGAAGGAAACTACACAAAGTCGCATAATAATCAGATTGTTCAAAACCAATGGTAAAGAGACAATCTTAAAAGCAACTAGAGAAAAAAGACATTTCACATACAGGGGAATAATTATGACTGAAGATTTCTCAGTGGAAACAATGCAAATGAGAAGATAGTGGAGTAATGTTTTTATAGAGTTAAAGGATTAAAAACTGTCAACCTCAGAAATAGTTTATACAAGAAAATACATTTTAAAAATGACAGTAAACAGAGTTTTTCTGATATACAAAAGGTAAAAGCATTCATCACAGGAATACCTGAACTACAACAAATGTTAAGGGAAGTTCTTTAAGCAGAAGGTAAATGATGGCAGATGGACATATGGATTTACACAAAGCAATGAAGAACATTGGAAAGGCTGCTTTGAAAGAAAATAAAAACAGAAAAGTACAATGAAAGTATAAAATTTGTTCTATTTAGTGTGCCAGTACCTCTGCTGTTTGCTTACTGCAGTCTAGACTCTCAGAGCCAAATCAAAAATATGATAGAAACAATCCTCTGCATTGGTAGTTGAGAGGACATCCATCATGTAGTGTCAGAAAAAACACACACACACACACACACACACACACACACACACACACGCACACACAAATCAAGGTGGTACATGGCATTTATCATGGCAGCTATTTCAGTCTGGGTTTCCCCAGAATCATATGCTGAGATCCTTAGATGAGAGTTTAAGTGCAAGGCACTCATTTGGGAGGTGATTCCCAGAGGCTTGAGGAAAGAGTAGGAAAGTGAGATAGGGAAAAAGGAAAGGTAGACCACAGATTAAAGTAGCCTTATTTGAAAGTAGACATTGAGTGCAAATAGAGTTTAATCCCACTGGGTTAATCGTGGGGTCAGTGTACTACAGTGGCCTCGGAGATAATCTACTGTTGTAGGCAGAATCATGGTCTTCCCAAAATGCCCACATCCTAATGTCCAGAACCTCAGAGTATGTTATGTTATATGTCACAGGAGAATTAACGTTTCACATGGAATTAAGATCACTGATCAGCTGGCCTTAAGGTATAGAAAATATCTTGGATTATCCAGGAGGCCCAGTATTATCACAAGGGTCCTTTATATGAGGGAAGAGACATCAGATGGTCAAAGTCAGAGAGATCTGAAGAGGTTGTGGCTGGCTTGGAAAGAAAGCATGCACCATAAACCAAGAAATATGGGAGGTCTCTAGAAGCTGGAAAAGACAAGGAAATTGATCTTCCTCTAGAGCTTCCAAAAGGAATTTAGCTCTGTTTAAACCTTTCTTTTAGCCCAGTGAGAAACATTCAGACTTCACACCCCCAGAACTGTATTGCATTGTTTTAAGCCACTGTTTGAGGCAATTCTTACATCAGTAATAGGAAACTAATGTACCCACTAGAGGGGTGAGAAAATTGTGTATTTATAATGCACGCAAGCATTGGTTGGAAGCTGTTTCTGCATGTGGAATGGGGGCTTCCAAAGTGAGACAAGGCCCTTAGGTTGGTGGAGGTTAGCTACTAGGCACTGTGAAGGTAAGGCCTGCTGGGATGTGGGCACTCCACTGACTATTAAAATACGCTGGCCTCTCTCATTCTGTCCCTTCCATCCTTCTTTCATTCATCTAATATTTGCTGAGGTTTTATTATGTATCAGACTTTATGCTAGGTGTTGGAAATGGAAAGATATCCTATAAATTTCTAGTGTAAGAGGTTCAGCAAAGAGGAAAATGTTTATGCCTGCATTTCCTAGATTCTCAGTTCTAGACTCTATGAGAGATTGCTAAGATATTTTCCATAAGTGAAAGGAAATGATTTTTTTTTTTTTGAGACAGAGTCTCGTTCTGTTGCCCCGAGTAGAGTGCAGTGGCGTGATCATAGCTCACTGCAACCTTAAACTCCTGGGCTCAAGCTATCCTCCTGCCTCAGCCTCCTGAGTAGCTGGGACTACAGGCGTGCACCACACTGGGCTAATTTTTTCTATTTTTGGTAGAGACAGGGTCTCGCTCTTGTTCAGGCTGGTCTCGAACTCCTGACCTCAAGGGATACTCCCACCTTGGCATCCCAGAGTGGTAGGATTACAGGTATGAGCCATTGCACCTGGCCGAAGTAAATTTTTATTAGGTTTTCCAAATAAGACAACATGACACAGTTTTTAAAATCAATAATTTTAGTACGGAATAAAGTGGAACAGGGATACCTTTGCCCCCAGATGAAGAAACCCCAGCTTCATTGTTCAGAGTCATCCAGAGCAGCAAATCTCTTTCATATGAGTGTGTATTTCTAGCCTCTACTTCCTTCTTGGATGCTCTGAGCTAATTTTCTATTGGAAGGGGCAGATTAGCCTAAAGTGTCTGGGTGTCTGTTTGTTCTTAATGCAGATGTTGCACAAAAGTAAAACTAAGGGCATTTCTTACAAAATCACACACATAGACACTCACACACAAATCTTCTTTAGGTATATCTAATAATTTTTTTTTCCTCCTACACAATGTTCTATTCACAATTGACTCACTACCTCAGTTTCTAGATATTTCCAGAATAGCCCAAATTTTAGCACATGCTATGGCAATGGGTGTGCTATAGTGCAAATGAAGTGAGCAATAGGTAGTATTGCAGTAATTTTTCTTCTTTATTTGGTCAGTCATTGCATTACAATTTGAAGGATCACACACTTGCAGCCTCCTGTGACTTCCCAGACTGAATGAGGGATTTCCTCCCTCATGCTCTTGTAAAACTCTTTGGATATATATTTCTCACTCACTGTATTGCAGGGTAGCTATTTATTTAATGTCTGTCTGCCACACTGCGTTGTATGTGCTCCTTAAAGTCATATTTTAATCATCTTATTGTCCATTCTCTAGTACCTATATCAGTCTCTGACACATGGCAAATTCTTAATAAATGTCCACCAAATCAGTGGACAAATGAAGTTGCCAAACACATGCAATATATTTAGTATTTATTTGAGAAACTTAAAGTAGAAAATTTCATTCTCTATTGGCCATGTTAATTATTTTTGAAGAACAGGAAAAATTGTATTGAGTTTTAAACACATGATAAACAAACTACATTATGGTACCATATATACTTTCTAAATGAAGAGACTGTTACAGTTTTGGATATTAGTTTCTGGCTCTACAAACAAATAATTGCATGCTGTTATACTCATGTTATCTGAGACTTAGTTTCCCCATTTATAAAATAGATAAAATAAAGATAGAAATGTACTTTTTTTTTTTTACTTAGAAGAGCTATTGGGAGGATCAAATAAGATGGAGAACATCAAAGCAAATATAGATAATCTTTTACTTTTTAATTTTAATTTTAATTGACATAATAACTATACATTTTTATGGGATACATAGTGATATTTTGATACATGTAAAGTATAGTAATCAGATCAGGGTAAAGCATATCCATCATCTCAATCATTTATCATTTCTTTGTATTGGGAACATTCAATATCCTCCTTCTAGCTATTTGAAACTATATAGTATTATATATTACTGTTAACTATACTCATCCTACGGTGCAATAGAACCCTAGAAGGTATTCCTCCTATCTATTGATAGCTGTAATTTTGTATTCTTTAACAAATCTCTCCCTATCCCTCTTTTTCCCTTTCCCTTCCCAGCCTCTAGTATCCTCTGTATTAACAAAACATTGATGAGAGGAGAACAGAACATGTGGATTTTGATGATGGCACTTCAAGGGAAGGAATTAGTTCATTCTCCATGAATTCTTCCAGTGGTGTGGGTATTGCTCTCCGTTATGGCATGATTTTTATAATGTATGCTATGACTTCTACAAGTCCATAAAGAGCCATGCCAAACCACTCTAGCCTTCAGAACCTTGGACAGCTTCTTTACTTCATGATACAAAAGGGGTTCTGGCAATGACAACCTAACAGGGTGAATATTTAAAAAAAAAGAAAGTTTATTACTAATCCACATTTTAGTTAGTGTCTTTTATAGCCTCCTCCCAGTTCATCCTTGAATCCATAGCATATTTCTGTATCCTCCTGGGTAAGAAGTAACAGTATTATTAGAAAGATAAAATTATGTTTTGTTATCAGGGTATTTACACAGTTATTTTTGTGGACTCTTAGCTAGCTCTCTTTCTTTCTTTCCTTCTTTCTTTCCTTCTTTCTTTCTTTCTTTCTCTCTCGCTCTCGCTCTCGCGCGCGCTCTCTCTCTCTCTCTCTTTCTTTTCTTTTCTTTCTTTCTTTTTTTTTTTTTGCAGAAGGAGTCTTGCTTTGTTGCCCAGACTCCCAGGCTGGAGTGCAGTGGCGTGTTCATGGCTCACTGCAACCTCCAACTCCTAGGCTCAAGCAGTCCTCCTGTCTTAGCCTCTTGAGTAGCCAGGACCACAAGTGTGCTCCACCACTCCTGGCTAACTTTTTAAGTTTTTTGTAGTGTCAGGGTCTTGCTACGTTTCTCAGGCTGGTTATGAACTCCTGGCCTCAAGTGATCCTATGGCGTCAGCCTCCCAAAGTGCTGGGATTACAGGCATGAGCCACTATACCCAGCCTGCATGGTATATTTTTGTAGCATACAACTATTATCTTTAAAAAAAAATTCCCTGGCTGAATTCAGGAACTCCAGGTAACTTTGTGTATAGGATATCCCTGATTTCCTCCACACAGTCTCTGTGGGAAATAATGTGGAGGTTAGGCCTTCCACTCTAACAATAACCTAATAACAAAAAGGAAATTATGAAATCTTGCTCACATATCATGGGAACATTTTTAGGAGGCACTTCGCACACATTGCTAGAGAGCTATGAAGGAATTATGTCAAATGAAGAGAAATGCAAGCCAAGGCAGGCTAAAATATATCTTGGTAACAGCCCTCTGCCCTGTAATTTGTACTGCTGAATTTTCTTTTTGTTTAGGTTTTCTGATTTAATTTTCTTTTGTTTAGGTTGTTGGTTTTTATTTTTGACAATGTCAAATGTAAGTAGTAATTTGATTTATAATAAGAGCTTACATCAAAATGTTTTGATAGCAGAGTTAAAGGAAATACAACCTGAGCCATCCCCAGAGTCATCTGCACACACACACACATACACATACACATGAGGAGCCATATTTGCAACTATATTATAGATTCACAAGATTACCTCTCTTTTATTCAAGACACATATAATGGATTTTACCATATCAGAAATGAAATTCTGAGTAAATTAATTGACAGTTTAACCTATGGAACAATCAGCCACTCAGCCAATCAGTCAACTTTTGTGCCTTTCACAAATAGGCCAGCCAAGTTCAGAATAAACATGGGAAAGGAAAAATAAATAGATAAATAAATAAAAAATAAATTAAAACAAGGAGACTGCAGGTGACAAGGGATTAACCAGCCAGCCCTTGCTAGAAAGGTGAGTCATCATTATTCATTCCATTCCTTCATCTGCTTTCCCAGTGTTTCACAACTTTTTATCTTAATAAGTAAGGATCTGACCTCATTCAATTATCTATTTCACTTGAATATAAAATATTTTGTCTTTGTCCACAATTTTTAATGGTATCTTGATAAAGAATTCAAACTTCTGTGTACAAGCAGGAGTAGGAGAGTGTTTTGGGTGGCCATGAATTCTTGAAGTTCATTGGACAGGAATTGAAACAGGAATTGGGTATGAGATTTTATTGCTGCTAATTACATTTGTAAATTTGGGGAAGATCATTTACCTTTGGCACATTTTTCTCGGCAGTTAATATCTGCCATGTCTTCCATCTCACATGGCTATTGGGACAGTCAGAGGATAAGAGTAAAAGTAACTTGAACACAGAACAAATAAAAAAGACAATGATTTACCAACTGCTTCCAACATTAATATTTGAACCATGACTTTGAGATGCTATATTTTAACACTGAAAAAGAAGGTAAACTTTTTCTTTTAAGGAGAATGGTAGGGCAATACTTTGCCATAAGAAGGCACAGGCACGATATACAAAATGAAATGTTTCTCATGGTTTGCCAAATTTTCATTTGCTAAGCTCAAGTGCAAGCTGTTTGTATTAGTTCGCTAGGACTACCATACAAAATACCACATGCTGGGTGCTTTAAACAGCAGAAATTTCTTTATTCACAGTTCAGGAAGCTAGAAGTCCAAGATCAAGTTATTGGAAGGTTTGATTTCTTCCAATGCCTCCCTCGTTGGCTCACAGAAGCTACCTTCTTGCTGTGTCTTCACATGGTCTTTTCCTTGGTGCACACATCTCTGGCATCTCTGTGTGTCCAAATTTCTCTTCTTATAAAGATGACCATCTGATTGGATTAGAGCCCACCCTCAGGGCTTTGCTTTTGATTATTATTTCTTGCCCTATCTCGAAATACAATCACATTCTGAAGTATTTCATGTTAGGCTTAAGCATTTGAATGAGGGGGATTATAGTTCTGTATCATTCACCTTTTAGATCTCCAACATTTGTGTCCTTCTCATATGCAAAATGCATTCGCCACCATACCAATAGTCCAAAATCTTACTCATTTTAGTATCAATTCTAAGTTCCAAATCTTATGTAAATGTTATCTAAATCAAGTATGGATGATACTCGAGGTATGATTTATCCTGAAATGAAATTTCTCTCCAGCTGTGAATCTGTGAAATTGGACAAATATTTTTATTTTGAAAATACAGTGGTGGGACATGCAAAGGATAGACATTCTCATTTCAAAAGAAATAAATTTGAAAGAAGAAAGGGGCCATGGGTCCTTAGCAAGTTCAAAACTTAGCAGACCAAATTCCATTAGAGTTTAAGGCTCTAGAATAATCCTCTTTGGTTCACTGCTGTGCCCTCCAGGCCCACTGGGGTGGTCACTGGGACAGAAGTGTTGCCTTAGCCTTGGGCAGCAGTGTTACCTTCTGGTGCCTTGGGTGACATTCCTGCCCCTGTCGTCCTGAGCAGTGGAACCCCAGCTAAAGGGGTGGCCCTCATGACACCAGGAAAGAAACAGACTCACACACATACGTACCCCAGCAAGACCTAGGCCTGTGGTGAGAGTGGCAGCGCTGCTTATTTTGAAATAGACTTTGGGGCCATTCTTCCATTTTCTTGAAGCTAACATATGTTTACAGCTATTTAGCTCCTGTAGAATCCCAATAGTCCAAGAACCTTCCTTCATTTTCTGCCATGTCTGTCCCCTTTAGTCCAAGCAACAGTGTTTCTGCCTATATAAGCCCACCTCTCTTCCTGGCTTCTGCTGAGATGGCTGATTAGATCCATGAGTCATACCCATAATGTCTTCATGGAGTGCTGGCCCAGCCCCATTCCTGGTGTTCTCTAGAGAGAACTCTCTAGCACACACTTTTCATTTTTTGCAATATGGATAGGCTGAGAATTTTTCAAAACTTCAAGTTCTGGTTCCTTTTTGCTTAACAATTTCTTCTTCAATGTATGTCTCTCTTGTATTTTACTGTAAGCAGTAAGGAGAAACTAGGCTGTACCTTCAACACTTTGGTTAGAAATTCCCTCAGCTGAATATCCCAAGTTTGGCACTTAAAATTTCTACTTTGCACAAAACACTAAAACACAGGTTGACCATGTTCTTTGCCATTTTTTGGTATTGCCTTTCCTTCACTGTCCAAAAATATATTCCTCATTTTCATCTGAGGCCACAGTGAAAGCACCTTTACGGTCCATAATTCTACCAACACTCTGTTCAAGGCAATCTAAGCTTTCTCTAACATGGGCCTCAAAACTCTTCCAGCCTCTACCTATTACTTCCAAAGTCACTTCCACATTTTTAGGTATTTATTACTACAGCACCTCACTTTATGATGCTAAAGTCTGTATCAGTGTGCTAGGGCTGCCATAATGAAATATCACAGAGTGGGTGGCTTAAACAACATAAATTTGTTCTCTCCCAGTTCTAGAGACTAGAAATTCAAGATTAAGTTGTTAGCTGACTTCGTTTCTGCCGAGCCTCTCTCCTTGGCTTGAAGGTGGCACCTTCTTTCTTTATTCTCAGATGGTCTTTCTTCTATACCAACATCCAGGGCATCACTTTCTTATGTCCAAATTCCTCTTCCTATAAGAACACCAGTCAGATTGGATTTGGGCCCACCTAAGGGCCTGAATTTCACTTAATCACCTCTTTAAAGGTCCTATCTCCCAATCCAGTCACACTCTGAGGTCCCGGGGTGTAAGGTTTCAATATATGAATTTTGGGAATACATAGTTTAGTTCATAAGACTTTTAAATTTACCGTTTAAGTTTGACATAATAATGAAGCTTACAAAATGATGACTGAGGAAAAAGTGTAGCCTTAGCCCATACCACACTGCTGTATATCGCCGCTACGAGAGGGCTGACATCTTAATGATTTTAAAACCTTGTTTCCTTGATTCCTGGGCAGTGGGTTAGCAGGGCCATGTGGACCGTGGCCACGGTAAGTGGAGATGCTGATGGGTTTTGGCTCTCAGGCCTGTTGGGCACAGATGGACCACAGCAGGGGAAAGTGATAAATTGCCTGTGAATTCCCTGGCACTCCAACCCTGTGTCCATGTCTGGAAACAAATGAACACAGAGTCTGTGATCATATTAACTAAACCGAACATTGGGCTGGGAATATCAGACAACAGAACTGCGTAGTTAAAATCAGAATTGTCCTAGAATACCTGGAACCCACAGAAGCTACTCCTTTGGGGAGGTTTTCCCTGACTGTTGGATTTTAAAATTGCTAATATGCAAATAACACGTGTAGACATTTGTTCTTTTACTTATCAGACTGTTTTTTTAGAATGTATTTTCACGTGAGTCAATTTGACATCTAAATCTTAGGCATTAATTTTTTAAGATTAATATTGGTTGATTGGTTTTATTATTCATCATTTCTCTTTAGACAAAGTAATTACTACTTACTATGTTCCAGGCCCCACACTAAGTGCTCTTAATGTAGTGATGAAGTCACATCATCCCTACCAGTGATGTCATAATCTAATTTAAAGTGTTTTCCCTCTTCTACAGATATCTTGCTTCATCATGTAAAGGCACCTAAAATGTAGTTCAGCTCAATTAAGCTCAGTATCTTTCTTCTTTTACTTGGACTCAGCTTATCACTGCATTAGGCTGAATAATGCCTCCCCCCAATATGTCTACATTCTGATCTCCAGAACCTGTGAATGTTTGCTTTTACTGCCAAAAGAACTTAAAGATGTGATTAAGTTAAGGATCTTGAGATGGGAAGATTATCTGAATTATCTGTGTGAACCTGATGTAACCACATGTATTTTTATAAGAGGACTAAGGATGAGTCAGAGATGAAGGGAAGATGGCAGTGTGATGTTGGAACCAGAGATTGTTGTGAGTCTCCATAAACAAAAAAAGCTAGAAAAAAAAGTAATAAAATATATTAACTGCAAAGTCCTTCTGGAGGAGGTGACATGAAATATATGCTAATAATGGGAGAAAAGAAAGAGTAAAAAACACAAAAGGATATCTTCAAAATGTGTTGTTCATAAACAGCAAGAGCTATAGAGGAGATATCTTACAATGCTCAGACAATATTAAGGAAAAAGGAATGTAAAGATTTACACATGTATGTAGACATATCAGCGAAGCGATCAAAGAATAGGAAATGTAATGGTAGTTAACATCCATTGTGTGTTTATCATGAGCCAATACTGTTCTAAGGGTTTTCATGTTAATTCCCTAAACAAACCTTTGAGACAGATATTGTTATTATCTACTTTTAAAGTTGTTAAGGAAACTGAGCACAGCATTAACACAGCTAGGAATAGATCTGAACCGAGGAAGTGTGGTTCCAGAGCCTGTCCTCTTGCCCATCATGCTTTACTGTCTCAGCTAGAAGGTTTTGCGTTGCCACTGGGTGGGCTGTTCTCAAGTGACCTAGGCCAAGCCATGGTGGCCAGAGCAGCCCAAGCTCATCATCAGAAGTGTGCGCTGTCCTTATTTTTCAACCCTAAGGTCTGTCTGTAGTTCTCACCAATTCCAAATCTGCAATCACTTAAGTCTGTACTTGCTATTAATAATATTTCTAACTCATCCCAGCAGATTTTTAGAGAAGTATGACTATCCTTATCGTAAGGAACCCTAACTTGGTGAGTGATTATTAATACAGGGAAAGAGCTGAGGGATTACCTTTGGGAATGTGGTTGGGAAGTGAGTAGGAAGCAGGCAGAAGGAGATGAAGTAGTGACAGAGACAGTGTTGTGTTTGAGGCAGATACTTTCAACGGGATATGCCCAAGGTTTAAATGTGTGAGTTTTTGATGCTTCCCTTCGTCCTCTAGTGTGCCATATGGCATGAGTCAGACACATGAGTTGGTCAGAAAATCAATTTTGTAGATCACAATCAGCATTTGAAAAAGGAAAAGAAAGTAAAGTAGAATGTACCAGAAAAGCATGATACATAGTACAGCGTGGCATAAGAATATTTGCATACATTTTTACCAAGAATTGTGAACTTTGCAAGAATTACTACAACAAGTTACAACTCAGTGCGAAAAAGCCAATTAATTAGGGAGTGCACTGAATGTGCCCACTGGGTAGAAAGGGGTTGTTCTTTCTTTTCTTTTCTTTTCTTTTCTTTTTTTTTTTTTTTTATTAGCTTCTCAGTTGATTTTTTTTGGCCTGGGAGAATCAATTTGATCATCATTGTAAAAGGAAGGGTACAGTTTATTTTTATGTGAACATAATTAGTGGCTAATTGAGAGACAAAAGCCAGGAATTGTTTTTCTGTTGTGAATAAAAGTATTGGGATTTTCCGTCAAGTTTTAGGCTACACAATTTGAGTGTTTTTCAGAAAGAACATTGAGTTTGCAACAACTGCAACATTTTAGTAATATAATCCAAATTGCCCTTGAAGTGGATTGATATGTTATTACAATGGAAAAATCATGAATTAAAAAAATATAGATGCATTTTTAAGTTCAACTGCAGGATTTAAAAATTTAAGTTGTGAAAACATTGAGAAAAATATTGACTGTAATGAGCAACAGTCAATTTCAGACAAAAATTTAAAATAAAAAATTTAGTACAAGTCATGGAAATTAAGATACTCAAAATAGTTTTTTAGTCAAATATATAAAATGCAATGAAAATGACACATGTCTATGTATTTTGTAATGATATTTTCTAAATAAAAGTATAAAGCTTTTGAGATTAAAATGATAACTTGGGAGGAAAGATTATTGTATTTAATAAATCTTTTAATGATTTTTAAGAAAATAAAAGCGTACAAAGTCATTGGCACAATGTCTTATTCATTCCACAACTTTTAATGTGAAATTCCTGGTAGTGCCTAGTTAGAGGCTTATCGAGTGGTAAAAGAAAAAAAAGGCACATATAACTGTTGGGAAAAATATTGTCTTAGCCTATTTAGATATCATGATATGTTTTAAATAATAAATTGATGAAAATGAAGACATTATTTTTTAACACAATATCTCCTGTGTAACTTTTAGAAACAGTGATTACTACGTGAATATAGTCCAGTAAAGATACACAGTATGACCTTCTGTGAGAACGTGGAACGTGTATAAAACTTCTAGTTAATGGCAAAGTGGCAAAATGACTTTTGGAGGATATGTAATGTAGTTAAAATTTGATTAAATGTATTTTAAAATTGAATAAGAGCATTGTTGATCAATATAAATGACACTAGAAAATTATATATGAATACAGTTGAGAGAACAAAAAATGCTATTAGGAAATCATCAGAAGTTACTAATAATGGACTCTTTGAAGTAATCTGTTTAATTCGTCTTAAAGCTTTGATAGCCAAATAAATTTTCTGGATGGAGAAATTCAGTGGAAAATCTTAGCTGTAGTAAAGGAAACTCACTGAACTATCTTTGATATACTTTGCCCAGAGATTGGTGCTACTTGTGTCTATATTCTTTAACATGCCAACGTTCTTGGATTGTCATGACCGACACTACTAAGCAGAGGCATATAAGAATCAATGCATAAGATTCACTTTTTGGTTGTTATTGAGAAATAATCTCATATGGTAAATAATTCCTAAGATAAGATTTAGGTTAAAATGGTAGATTTAATAAATTAGAAAAACAGCAAGCAAAAAACCAAAATACACTTCAGTATATCAACCATACCCAAGTGTGATAGTGTCGTGTTTTGTTACCTAATTCACAGAAACACTCTGAAGTGAGTATTGCCATCCCCGCTTTCTTAAGCAGATGGTCTAGCAGTGGTGTGAGTTGGCCTGGCTCCTCTCTCATGCAGCAAGTTAAGCAACAGAGCTAAGCTATGAACTCAGGTAATTAGGGCTCTGAAAGGTATGTTAGGACCAATTCCTGGCTTTCCTCCATAAGGGAAATATGGGAGGAAACCAAGATTTACTCATTAAATATACCAATTTTGATATATTTTTTCCAGGTTAGGGGAACAGAAGGTGATTAGTGGTTGTTTTTGTGGTTTTTATTATTATTGTTATTATTGCTAATACTTATTTCCCCTGTCAAAGGAATTAGGAAGCTTTGCCCAGTCCCTCTTAATTAAATGCATTGAGGGAAATGGGATCTCACTGTAATATACGAAGCTCAGTTTGTCCTGAGGGTCAGGGTATCTAGATAATATTTGCCATGTCATGGGTCCCACAGTGTTGTAATGGAACCTGAGTTAGGGTTTTGCATATAGTGTTCAGGCAGGGTAGAGTCCTGTCTCTCCTCAGATAAGCCTGTGCAATGTAGGTTATAATAGTAAGTTGGCATAAGTGCTTGTTTTCATGGGACTTCCCTTCTAGAGAGGAGGGCTCTACCAAGGGAAACATTGGTAATGAGAAAAATGAATACGTAGTTTCAAGCAGTAAGAAATGTAATGAAAGCCACAGATGATGTGCTGAGATAAAAAAAAAATGGAGAACTTGCTTTGGGTAGTGATCAAGAAAGGCCTCCCTTGTGTGGTAACTATTAACCCGAAATCTAAGGGAAGAAGAAAGGAAGACATGCAAATGATGAAGGGGAGAATACTTTCAATGGAAGGAAAGGGCGGGTGGCAGGGTCCTGAGTCAGAAAAATGCTTGATCTGATTGATGAACTGAAAAATGTCCAGTGTGACTGGAACACAGACGTTGAGTGGAGGAGTGACAGAACATGGGGTTGGAAATTAGAGGGCTGAGAAGGACCAGAGGAGTTGACAGCTTGTATTAAGGAATGTAGGGTCTTTTTAAGTGCACTGGGAAATGGGGTGATGGCTTTCCAAGCTAGTACGTATTCAGTAAAAAGTAAATACCGTTGCTGCTACATAAATAATGGATGGGTGGGAGAAAAAAGTTAAGGAGGGAAGACCAGTTAGGAGACTGTTGAACTAATGCAGATGACACATGGTGGCCCAGACTAGTGTGTTTGGAACAAAAATGATTAGAACATCCTATTTAATACGTATTATAGAGGTAGAATTAGTTAAATAGGGCTTCTGAATATATTGAATGGGGGGAATGGAAAAAGGAATAATCAAGGATAATCCTTGCTTTAGGTTCTATGAATATAATAGAAATAGGCAGATGACAGTGTCATTGACTAAACTGGGAAGACTTACAGTAGTGAGGAGTGATTTTTTGGATTGTGGCAAATTAAGAGTTCTATTGGAGGTGTCCGTTAGAAAACCAAGTGGACTTAAGTATACAGTTCTGTAAACCAGGCTAGGTTGGAGATAAAGGCAGGGGAGTTTTTAGCATATAGACATCTAGTATGAGATCACCTAGGGAAACAGTATAGATGGTGAATAAAAGAGGATCCAGTCCCATGCAGTAAAAAAAAAAAAAAAAAAAATACATCAACATTAAGAAATTGGACAGAAGGAAGAAATAGCAAAGAAACCCAAGAGTGAAGGTGGGGCAGAGATAGAACCAGGGGGCGATTACAGTCATGGAAGGACGGAGGCAAAACTGTTCAGTAAAGCAGGATGCTGCTGACAGTTTGAATAGGAAGGGTAAAACTGAGAATGTGGTCCATTGGTGACTTACAGGTTATTGATGACCTTGAGAAAAGTGCTTCTCTGGAGAGGTGTTTACAGAAGGTAGACTGTAATGGGTAGAGAAATGGACAGAAAGTGAAAAAGTGGAGAAAAATCTCTCCAGAAGGTTGATTATGATGAGGAACAGAGAAATGGAATATACATTTGGAGGAGGCTAACTGGTCAAGGGCATGTGTTTTATAGAAGGGAAATTATAGATTGTGTATGAAACTCATGGGACTGATGACGCAGGAGGAGACCGAAGATCCAAGACGCACAGTGGGAAGTGTCTGGGGCATGGTCCTTGAGAAGGTGTTTGTGACAGGGTTTTTATTCCAGAAAATGGTTGTATCTATCTTTACTCTTTAGGTCTCAGTCTTCTCGTCTGTAAAGCAGAGGAGTAGGTCTGGATTATTTGCAGACTTCCTTGTGACTTGAATATTTTACAAATTTATTACTCTTAGTCATGTGTCTGCTATTAAGCTGTGATGAAGACGGGAGATGTGTCCTGAGGCTGTTTACACTCATATTAAATGTGGAGAATTTGAAGATGAATCTAAAAGATACTTAAGACTATTTTCTCCAAGGGAATATTTTTATGGTTCATTTATGAAGTCATCTGTATTGTTTTATGTGAGAAAACGGGTTTTGTCAGTTCTTCAGATTTCTTGTCCTCTTGTAGAAACTACAACTTCTTTAAAATTTTGAGACTGCAACATATTCACGTTGGTTTTTATTGCTTTAATCTTATTTTCACTGCTTTTGCCAACTAACTATAAGATACTGATGCAGCAGGGAGAATTAAATAAGAAAAATTCATTAACAGCAATGAGTATCTTGAAAACATACTGATTTCAGACATATGTTAACTACTATATTTTTTACTATACTATGATGCTGAAAGGTTTCAGATGAAATTCCCAGAAAAGAGATTTATAGAAGCCATATAAATAACAATTTATTTATTCTTGCTAAGTATGCTGAAATACCTTTTATGGTATTTTCAATACATGAGTAGAAATTAGCTAAATTTTATTTGTCAAGATAGTTTTTTTTTCTTTTTAAGAAAAATTTCATTGCTAAACATTTAAAGAAAACAAATCTAGTACTTTCTTCTTGCTAGGAAAATGCAAATTTAGATATTAAACTCTTGTTTTCCAAATGTTAAATTGGTTGAGATGAGTCAAATTGGCAATGCATTTGGAGCCAGAATGTGGAAGTGAAGTTAACTTGAGTCAAACACTTGAGAAAGCTCGCTTGCCTTTCCCCATTTGTAGAATAGTGATTTATACAAAGGGAAGGCACCTCAAGTGTGTCATGACATGGTCTGAATCATAGATTCATAGACCAGCAAGGGTTGGGCATAGGAGGAGACTGATTGACAGAGACTTAGTATTTCATTACTGATCAGTGTTTTCAACATATAAATTGTTTCCATGAATGGTATTTTGCTTTATTAAATGGACCATTATATTAAATAGTATTTTGTTAATTTCCCTGATCCATTTTTTTTTTGTTTGTTTAGAAAGTGGTTCTTGTAACCTCAAAGTCATAGAATTTGAGAAAGATTACATGACATAACAAGTATAAGGCCAGGCACAGTGGCTCATAACCTGTAATCTCAGCACTTTGGGAGGCCAAGGCGGGAGGATCGCTTGAGGCCAGAAGTTCGAGACCACTTTAAGGAAGAGCGAGATCCCTGTCTCTACAAAAAATAGAAAAATTAGCCGAGTGTGGTGGTGCATGCCTATAGTCCCAGCTACTCTGGAGGCTGAGGCAGGAGGATTGCTTAAGCCCAGGAATTTGCAGTTGCTGTGAGCTAGGATGATGCCACTACACGCTAGCCCAGACAACAGAACAAGACCTTGTCTTGAAAACAGACAAAAACAAAACAAAACTATAAATTGCAGAGCATAGAACTTGGCACCTACTAAGCACTCCAGTTCAAAGCACATGCTCAAAGGATGTTAATGAAATCTGAATCTGGGGGTTTAGCAGGCCATAAAATCACAAAATTTGTCACTTGATTCTATGATAGAATATTAATGTGGAAATAATCTGGATTTCAAACGCTACTTGGGTTTCCCCAGAGCATTATGATGTTGTTGTAGACATTATGATCAACCAAGCTTTCTTACTCAGAAAGTAGAAATGGGCAAGTTAGGGTTTTTAAAATATAAAACCCTATTCACTAGTCTTGTCATGAGATTAAAAAAATAATAACAAAAACCAAGCCAAAATAAAACCCACACATCACAGCTAGTTTGGACTGCAATTTGATGATATTTAATGATAATGAAAATAATTACCTCTGATAAAGGTTAATTTAGTATACATTTTTGCTGTTCCTTTTATCTTAAGCAAAATAATATCTACCAGCCATTAATACTTTTAAAGTGGTAACTCTTTAGTCTCCAGAGTAAACTATGTAAATTCCCAAGGACCAATAATTTCTATGATTTTTGATAAGCAAATAATATATTAGATTACAATTTCTGAGCATAGTCATAGAAAAACTCCTAAAATTAGATTGAGACAAAATATCATGCTTTATTTTTGTCTTATCTTCACTAGAATTCTCTTATTCAAAAGACACCTACTGTATTATTATGTTCAAGTAAGACAAACAAAATTGCATTATAAGTTAGGTTCTTTCATATAGCTAATATAAGTAAAAACTCATTTCTTTCAGATAAGCTGATTGAAAACTGAAGCTATGGACAATCTAGCTGTTCCAAATAATATATTCTAAAATAAAATTATTTTGTTCTTTGATTATATATTTCATTTACCAAAACTCATTAAAGCATTATACATAGAAAGAATGTTGGTTTATAATTTAGAAAATAATTCTTTTAGAAATATTTGCATTTACAATGTAATTGAAGTGGCTCTGAGTACCACCGAGGTCTACTAGTTGTAATTTTGAATAACTCTCTACTATGCTTGAGACTGAATCTGCCTTCCCACTTATTTTTCATTCTGCACTGAGAAAAGTGGAAGAATATTGGCTATGTCTCCTTTGGCCGGGCATGAGAAACATATGTAAATGGATATAGTTTCAGGTTTTGTTAAGATCACAATGGTGACTTTTCATAAAATAATTATTTCTACCATTAGAAATGGTTTCCTTGCATTATTGCAATCACTTAAAGCAGATTTCAGCAATAATTTTTTTAGGTTCCTTTTCTAAAACTGCGGATGAGCTAGAATGACTCTCTTTGTCCTCTCCTTCAGAAGTCTCTCCTGTCACCTCCTCTTTATCTGCCTTCCCATTTAGCTTGGGGTTCTCCTTTCTATAGGGTCTTCCTGATACCCCATTGTCATAGTGGTACTGTGATCTAATACAGCCATTCTCTGTGTGACAACAGCTCCTATAGTGTGCCTGCAAGATGTGCAAAGAATAAAAGACCTCTATGGACAAAAGTTTAACCATCTTAGAGAGTCAGAATTCCATTCAGTATATTAAAGTCTCTGAACCTTGCAGTCATGAAACCTTTGATTAATCTATAGTTCCCCAAATTATTTTATCATGAAACTCTTATTTTATAATAGATATTCATAGTCTGAGAACCTGGTGATATGTGGAGTACACTTTGAGAAATGTCATGTTACTATTAGAATAGCACTAAGTCTGTCTCTTCACTTGGAAGAGGTCACATAGACTGATAATGCATGATAACACCCCCCCTCCCCAAATTTTGTCTGCTTAAATGTTTTATTTTGTGCATTTGACAATAGTTTAAAAAGACCCATCCTTTGTAAATAATTTCATTTGTAATATTATTTTTACGTTTATAAATATAATAATATACCTTGCTAATTTTATAGAAATAACAGAAACACTCAAGGAAGCTATCAAGCTGGGGTTCTTATATATTTATCCATATAACATACGAACCTCTCCCCCTTTTTACTACTGAATATAGTGTGAAGATTTCCTAATGCTGTACTTATCCTTTATTTAGTCAATTTCCTATGGTTTCCAGAGTTTTGCTATTTAAACTATATTTTACTGAACATAGTGAAAAATGTAATTGCTGAGTCAAACAGTATCACCATTTCTAAGTGTTTTGCTCTGTATTGCCAAACTGTACTCTCTAAAGTTTTATTAATTTCATTCCTATCAATAGTGTATGAGAAGATCCCTTTTTTTTACAGTCAAACAAAGGATAATATCCTCAGATTGTCCAGAATTCTGAGATAATTTTCTTTAATGTTGACTATGTAGCATAGTAAGTTAACATGCTTTTTATTCCTCTTAGGTTTCTCCCTAATATCCCTATTTCTGTTCATAATACTGCATTTTATATTTGTGAATTTAATTGATATTTTTATATGTGAAATATCTATTTGAAGATTTATTTTGGACAATGTATTAAGCTGCAAGATAGCATTAAAAGAAATCATCGAGAATTAACTTGTGTTTTACAAGTTTCCCAGTTTATCTTCTCTTCTTTTAAACCTGACTTCCAGTTCTTGAGTTTTTCATTTGTTCTCCTGGTTAGGTGAACTATGCCTTTAACTATTTTTTCTTGCATAAAAAGGAGTATGTTCAATAACTTTAGAGAATTTCCGTGTGAGAGAATAGCTTTTTATTGCTCTTATATACTGTCAAGTGATTAAGAATGTGCTTGGTGCTTAGTTCTTGGCTCATAGTTTTTTTTTTTTTTTTTTCCCCTTTTCTCAAAAGAATGGATTATTTTCATTTGTATTGTTTTCTGGTATCTGGTTATGTAGAAGTCAAATTTGAAGCCAGTCCAGTTTGGTTTAGTTCTCTGGAAGTTGCATTCTTTTATTGATTATATACTTTTAGGATTTTTAAAATCTTCAAATCAAAAATTATTGCCATGAATTTAATAGGATTTGGATTTTTTTTCCCACAAATTTATTTTTGCAGTAGCTCTTGAGTCTTATCCTGGAATGTAAAATTTTTCTTTAGTTGAGGAAAGTTATTTTTTATTATTTCTGTGATAATTATACTTGCTCTATTTTGCTCTCTTTTACAGATTTCTCTCTTATGTGACTTTGGCATCACATATATCTTCCATATATCTCACTCCTTCAACATTTTTTTGTCTTCATCCTTCTGAATGGAGTTCAAGATTAATCCTTTCAGTTTTCTCCCACATTTGCTTTTTCTAATATTCAACTCAGTATCTTTTTTTTTTTTTTTTGGAGACAGAGTGTCGCTTTGTTGTCCTGGCTAGAGTGAGTGGCGTCAGCCTAGCTCACAGCAACCTCAAACTCCTGGCCTTAAGCAATCCTACTGCCTCAGCCTCCTGAGTAACTGGGACTACAGGCATGTGCCACCATGCCCGGCTAATTTTTTCTATATATATTTTAGCTGGCCAGATAATTTCTTTCTATTTTTTTAGTAGAGACGGGGTCTCGCTCTTGCTGAGGCTGGTCTCGAACTCCTGACCTCGAGCGATCCACCCGCCTCGGCCTCCCAGAGTGCTAGGATTACAGGCATGAGCCACCGCGCTCGGCCTTAACTCAGTATCTTTAATTTTACCCATGGTGTTCTCCATCCAATACAAGTATTCCTTTTTCACGCCTACTTTTCATGTTTCATAGAAACAATATTATTATATGATGAATGTCAAATAATACTATGTTGTTACATAATGAAAGTATATCAGAGTTAAAGGAATACAACTCCAAAAGAATTTGCCTCTATTCTTCTCACATTTCTTGTAGAAAATCTACTTTGTTCTGTTGACGGTCCCTTATTTTCCCACAATATATTATAGGTTTACTGATTTTCTTCAGTTTGCTTGCTTGGCTTCATGCATGTTGTGGCTATTTACTCTGGAAGGCACCTCCGCTGTGCATGGCATCAACTCAAGAGTTGCCTTCACTGAGCTTTTAATGCTGGTTGTGGCTGTCTACTCTGAACAGGGATTTAAGTGGAAGCTCTGGCATGATGTTTTCTGCTTCTTGTGCCTGCTTACTAGTGCGGAAGACTATCTCCTGACTTAACTTGCCGTGTAGGCTGTCCCTGGTACTGGCCTTTGTCTTATAGTTTACGGATGCCATGGAATGTTAACATGCACATTTAATTGGTTCCTATGAGTATTTGTAGATAGTGGTTGAGGACGGAGGTGGAAGATAGGCCAACTACTTCTACAGGGTTTCCTGTGGCTCTTCAATGTTCCAGATTTACAGACATCCTGCTGCTTTCTGGTTCTTCGTCAGTACCTTTTTATATCAAGGCACTCATGTTAGTTCCATGTCATATTTATCATTTCCATGCACGTGTGGTCAGAGGGACTGTTTTCACGTGGGCCTCTTAACTGGCAGTACCTCAGCTAATCTGCACATGATCATTTATATCCATCTCTGGGATTTTTTTTTCCTTCTTTCTATGCATAATGAGTAGCTTTGCTAAAGAGGATTCTGCTTTCAAATTTTAAAAATAAAAAAGACACCTGAGTATTAACATGATGGAATTTTAAAAAAAAATATCACATAGTGTGTTAGCTCATATGTGACAAATAGATAATGCATCTCCTGGCCATTAGGAACAGAATATTTGTCAGAGCATTGTGTCTGTTGTTTAAAGGCACTGGTGGAACATCATAATATTTACACAAGGCAGAAAAATGTTGCATTATGCATAGCTGAAGTCTATAGGGTGTCCCTTAGACTATTGCCATTTAGCTGAATTCTGGGAAAATGTTGCCAGTATCATTGTTTGAAATGAGATGATCAAATGGTTTATGGGTCTCTACTTGTCCCCTGTTCTACCCTTTGTCACAGTATCGCAAGTCAGAATATTACTGCTTATTGAAGCATATGCTTAATGAAAAATTAATAGCAATGCAATATGATGTAATTGTACAAGACTGTACTCTGACTAAGATAAGATTTGTACATATTTCTGCCAATTGGTCATTATCTTTTATTTTACATATCCATGATGAGTGCATATTTAGCAAATGAGAGGGTGTTTTCTGCTAATGTTTCTGAATATTAGTGATAATGCTGAGCCCATGTACTTACAGAGAGAATGAGAAGGAAAAGGAGGAGAGGGAGGGACTGGGGAGGGAGGAGGGAAGAGAGAAAAAGAGAGGGGGAGAGAAAGGAGAGAGTGGGAGAGAAAGGAGAGAGTGGGAGAAGAAGAGCGAGAATGTGAATTGCTGTGTGGGTGGGCCCGTGTATATGTGACACAGATGCATAATTTTGGAAGTATGAATTTTCTACATCATCGTTTTGGAACATTACCAAATAGTGTAATGCTGCGATTTAGTTAAAACTAATTCTGGATGTATCTAAAATGGTACCTTGCATAAATGTGGTCTCTCGTAGGCATGGTTTGAAACAAAAAACATAATAAATAATTTGTTATTAGTTACTCTTCCTTGAAACAATGTATTTAAATTCTCTAATAAAATGGGTAAGTTTTCTGTGAATAGCCTAGATAGGGCTGCTTGCACTTAGGAATCTGTAAGAGAGTTATAAATTTCCTCACTTTTGTACACTGCTACCAGATGAATCATTCTCTACTGCATCTGGCCAGCTCATTCATCTGCTAAGAGACCTTCTGGGCCTCACAGTGCCTCCCGTGCACAGGGAGCCTCCTCATGCTGGCACTCAGGGTCTCCTGAGCTATGGTGCCCCCCTGCCTGTCTAACACTGTAGCCCGACCTACAGTCTGGGTGTGCCTTAGGCTCCAACTAAGCCATGCCCCTTGCCATTTTGCATCATGGTGGTGGGATTTCCTTCCTCCACACCTGCACGGTGTCGCTGTGGGAGGTCTTCCTCCAGCCGTCCATGTCTAGATGGTGTCCATCTTTAAGCACTCAGCTCAGATGCCTCTTCCTCTAAGAACAGGGACTGCTAAGGCAATAGAGTGGTCCTCCTACCATGTGAACTGGCTAAAATTTACTTTATCTCCATTTCTCTTAAGACAGTGAAATGTGAAGCCTTGGCTATGTATTTGGAGGACCCTGAATTCCAATTAGTATGTACTAGTTATGTTGTCTTCAGTGTGATACCTAATATCTCTGAGCCTTCATTTTCTCCTCTGTGAAATAGAGGCGGTAATGTGCATGTTAGAGAGTTTAGGGGAATGAAGATGACATCTGAGTCATGCGTATAGCATAGTGTTAGGGCCCTAGTAGAGGCCAAACAAGCATAGCATATTCTATGATTTTTTATTATGTGCCATTGCTATCTCCTGTTACGTGATTCACGTGTGCATAATCTCTGCCTAGCCTTCGGCTCGTTGGAGGCAGGGCTTGAGCTAGGTTTGTCTTTGTGTCTCCCAAGGGCCCAGCACAGTTTTTTACATTGAGTGTGCACCAAACTGGGTATTTATCTTTTTGGTACTCAGAAGGTAGTATCTTCCCAGCCCAATTTCTCCCATTACATATGAGCTGAACAAGGCTGAGTGATTTGTGAATCTTCATTCGTGATGCTGTGTATCTCTACTTCAGCTGTCATTTCAGTGGCAACAACCTTTGGCCTCCTCCTTTCCTGAAAAGACCAGCTGAAGTATGAAGCTCCTTACTCTCAATGAGCTTGATGGTCACAAGGGTATTTACAGTGTGATGATAGGTATGGTTTCCTTTGGATTTAAGAAGTAATTTATGTGGAATGTGATTAAGCCTGTCTACCCCTTATCAAGCAGGTGGACTTTTAAGCTTATCTAGAGAGGTGAACTGCTGTTTAGTGTTTATCCACGTGTAGTCAGATCTGATGTTGGATAGGTCTACCTAGAGATGCTTTTTTACATGATTAGAAATTCTCTCCTATGGCTGGAAATCAACCTGTTTAGAATTCTGCCTCCTACCCTGGCCACTCTGACTGTCTGAGCTTTGTGGTGTGCTGGTGTCTTCAATATTCAGTTCTCCACACTCCAGTAGTGTGGACCGGGGGACATCTCATGGGTCTTTGGAGTCAGACAACCTGGGATTTAGTCTTGATAGTTTACAGTGGATGTGACTTGTTGATACTGAATCCTTCTCAGTCTCAGGTTCTTCATCTGGAAAAATGATGCTAATACTGTCTACCTCTATGGCTATTGTAAGGAATAAAGGACACAAAAGTTTTATAGGATAACACAAGTGTATCATGGATAGAGGAGCTAATGAACGTTACTAAAATCTTCCATGTTTTTCCTCCTCCTCTTGTACCTAGGCCATCATGAGAAATAAGCATAGTCAAAAACATGAGCATATACCTCAAATAGGGCTGCCCTCTTTCTTTTAAACATTTTCAATTTTTAGAAACCATAGCATGGCAAACTGTTTTTAAAGAGAAACACATTTTTAGATTCCAACAATATTTACTACTTTAATGACTATTGACGGTGAAAAACTGTCATTTACGTGAAGGGGAAGACTTGTACCTTGTTTTAAAAAATGTATTCATGAGACCTCTAACTGACAAATTTCTTTTTTAAAAGAGACAGTAGAGCTTGAGGAAAATGATGATATATAAGAAAAACAATTTCCAAAACTCACTCCAAAATCATTGAAAGAAATGCATCGGTATTTTCAACTGCGTAATTTTGAAGAATTGGGACATTCTAGACTATCAGTATTGGTTACTTTGAAAATTAAAAGTTGCATGTTAAATAGCAAAAGTACAGGAATGCAATCTTTTTTTTTTTTTTTTGAGACAGAGTCTCACTCTGTTGCCCGGGCTAGAGTGCTGTGGCGTCGGCCTTGCTCACAGCAACCTCAAACTCCTGGGCTCAAGTGATCCTCCTGCCTCAGCCTCCCAGTAGCTGGGACTACAGGGATGTGCCACCATGCCTGGCTAATTTTTCTGTATATATTTTTAGCTGTCCATATAATTTCTTTCTATGTTTAGTAGAGACGGGGTCTCGCTCTTGCTCAGGCTGGTCTCAAACTCCTGAACTCAAACAATCCGCCCGCCTCGGCCTCCCAGAGTGCTAGGATTATAGGTGTGAGCCACCGTGCCAGCCTGCAATCATTTTTAAGAGCACAATTAATATCTCTAGTAATTGTGAAGCTGTGTTTTACTGTATGTATATACACATTCTATGTTTATATTCATTTTAAAACATTGTAAAATCTGATCTTGAGGGCACTACTAACTTTGGGCTGGAATTTCTTCTATTGTATAAATAATTTTTATCAACTTCATGGCTAAATGTTCTGAAATTGCTGGAAATACGTTTTTTTTTTTTTAAATTCTAGCATACTAGGCCAAATGAGTAATTAAAATTAATATCACATGGCTACACTAGCGTGAAATTTTATTGTATTAATTAAAATGATAATTTATTGTTCGAGAAACATTATTATCTGGGAGAGGTCAGGGCATTTTCTAGAAATGTTCAAGTTTGTAATGAGACTACAAAGATCTCTTATGTTTTTCTCTTCGGGAGTCATAACACAATCTGAAGAAATGAGTTCTTAATTACCAAATAGATTCATATGTGCTTATATGAAATAATTTTCATTTATTCCTTTAACAACTAGCAGATGGGAATAAAATTGAATAAAACTGTGGTTCTGCTTGATAGTATTTGGTGATAGCTTTAATAAATGAGACTTTATCCATCTCTTAAATATACTTATATTGTTAATTTATTATCTCTAAGTAACATAGAGATACACGTGAATCCAATTTAGTGGGTAGCTAGTACACAGGGAGTACAAACTGAGTATGGAAATACTTGCTTCAGTCAAGCATTTTTTATTAGATAGATACCCTGGTTACATGATTCTTTTCTCAAAGTATTACCTTCCTTTGCTAACATATATTTTAAGTAATATGTCTTATTGGTGACATATTCATGCATTATCCAGCAATAAAACTCTATCCAAACTTATCAGCCTGAAAATGGGTTAGAGATGTGCTAGATAATAAAAAACATCAGATACCTCTTTGTTTCTAATGAACTAAGTATAGTTTTGTTTGTGTTTTACAAATTATTTATATTAACCCTTTTAAAATTAGTTAGTGTAAACTTTTAAAATACACATTTCCTATTTATCGTAAAATTTATGTAGCATAGAAAATTTTTATATATATTTTTGCATTGATACTTCCAGAAATCTTAGGAAACTGTCATTCTTATCTCCATTTGGGCAAAGGGCAATTGTGATATTTAGGAAAATTAAATGACACACCAAGGTCATATATACAGCTGCATTTTTTTCTTTCTAAGCTACAGAATGACATTGAAGCATTGTAAGCCATGAGGTGACACGGTCGAGTTTGTAGTTTAGATAAATTCCTTTGGCAGAAATGTGAATGGGTGATTCATGAGATCTAGGACTGGAGGCCGGGTCATGTGTCATCACTGGCTCCTACCTTTCTTGTTGTAGCCCACGTTCCTCGCATCAGGAAAGCTGTTAACTCTAATTTCAACACATATCAACAAACCAACTGCTTTTCAAGACCACTGCTTCTATCTCCCTGGCTTCAGCCTGTCAACTCTTTTCCTTTACTATAGGAGCTTCCTAATGTATTCACATAAAGCTCCAAAATGAATATATTAACTTACTAACCTTACCTCTGTAGCGAGCACTAACAGTTGAGTATGAAATTTGGTTAATAGGCAGCTTGAAAGAACATCTCGAATCAAAGCAATACACTGTAGTGTGATCATTTCTGTTGCAAAATTATTCAATTTGATTCTTGTTTTTAAATGGTCTCGCCAGAACAAAGTTGCTATTCTGGCTTTGTTTTTCTCCCTTAAAATAATTCCACTGGGTGTTGAAGTTTCTTTGGAAAAGAAAATGAAAAGAAAGAATAAAATAATTTAATTCAATTTATGAATTTGTTTTCATTTTTAATTTAATACCTTAACAAATTTCATATAGAAATTCCGAACTAAAACTAAACAAATATCACCTTGTATTTCCATATTTCTTTTTTCTCTCTCTGAAGAAGAAAACAATTCTCCCTGAACAAAGTCGTATTATAATGGAGACAAAGATCATGTTTTAAAAAACATTTTCTGCCACAATTTGAGGAAACATTCTAGGACTGTTGTTCAGACTCATACATTTAAAAAAAAGGAAGGATAAGAGAAGAAAACAAAAGAAAAGAAAGAAGAGAAGGGAAGAAAAACAAGAAGAAGGAAAGAAAAGAAGAGGGATGACTAAAGAAGGGAAGTATAGGACAGGGAAGATAAAGGAGAGATTACATTACTACCAAGTGTCCTGTTTTCTACACATAGCAAAAGTAATGAATTTTTCTCCTTGTTTTTTCAACTCAGAAAACCCAAATGGATTCTTTTTGTATTGATATTTTTCTGACTTCCAAAAAGTTATATTACCCAAATTAAGACACCACTAGGTATATATATTTCCAGTTAACGAAATATTAAAGTGATGAATTATTTTATAGTGTAATATCTATTAATATAAGTACATATAGATGCTCTTAGGTTCAGTGTGAGTTTGGGACCTAATAAAATTCCTCCCTCTGGTTTTAGGAGCTAATTATGTTAACAGGGTCATGATGTGATTAGCAATTTAGATCCTTTTCATAAAGTTACACCTATACATGTGATACCAGCTTTGCAAATTTGAAAATGTCTTTGGACAAACTCACTCATCTTGCAATACTTCCTACATGGATTTTTCTCTCACTGATCCTTAATAGAACCATATGTCCTTATAATATGAAATAAGGAAAATTGTGACATCGATTCCCAAATCATGCCTAAAGTTGCCAAATATATTTTTGTCTTTGTGTCTGTAGAAAAACTGTTACTCTAGGGACCTCATTACCTCAGGCCCGGCACACCTTAAGTTTCTCTGAAAAGCCAAATCGCCTTGTCTTTGGGCCATCTGAGGCTTTCTTTCCTCTTCACTGTTTATCTTGCCTTTGATTCCTGTGTTATTCAATCTTAATGAATCCTCCTACCTTTTTATGGACCTACTGTTCACACCTGTGGAGTCTGGGCACATTAAATGTGGCATAAAAATAATTATTTTATTTCTTTAAAAATAGAGGACTATTGCAATTGAGTAGCTATGCAGTATTTTCCTAGTGACTGTGTGCTCTTTAGCATTGGGTACAGTATATAATGACAGTTTGTATTTCTCTCATGGGACATGGCTGGGTAAACCTTTCCAAGGTCAGGGACATGGGTCTTCATCTGTGTAGGCCCCATGCCTGGCACAGTGTGGGTAATAATTTGAAAGGATATATGGTTTTGGCTTTACTGAGTCACACCAGAAAATTCAGAAATAGCTCTTTTATACAGATCCCTGTTTTTTATCTCCTTTGCACTAGCCGCATATGCGAGAAAACAGTTCCATAGCAAGGTGCTCTTTGATTGAGCTTTCTTTGTCTCTCCTAAGGCTGCATGGAAAATGCATGATTTGTTCATTTTTTAAAAAATAAATTACTGGGTGCTTTTAAGTGCCAGGCGTGATGAATATATGCTCGGGAGATGGGGAGAGCAATGATATTATCTCATTCACATTTTGAAAAGATTGCTCTGGTTGGTTTGTGGAAGATGAAAAGGGGTGTTGAGGGGTGCTGAGGTGTGGGGGCAAGTGAAAAAGTGAGTGCTCAGTTTGAAAGGAATCATAATAGTCTAAGAAAGTAATTTAAGACGTAGCTTGAAGAGAAGAGAGGACAGGCCATGCCAGTGAATTCCACTTGCAGAGGAGAGAGGGAAGGAAAGGGAAGATTTCCTGGATGGGTGGTCTTGTATTTAGTTAGACACACAAAAAGAAGAGTGTTTAATGGATAAAATCATGTGTCTGGCAGTATGTTTGAGACTCATATAAAATATACAATTGGAGATGTCATGTAGGCAACTGAATATTTGAGCCTTGATCATGGAGAATTCTTAATAGGAGATAAACATTGGGGAGTCTATAGAGTATAAATGACATTTAACCTAGTTCTTGATAGCATCTAGGATAGAGTAGGCAAAGGGTGGGTTCCAGGACTGTGCCCAGAGAGTCCTCAGGTGTGGTAAAGCGGAGGAGGAGAATGTAGAAAAAAGCTACTGAGAAGTCAACAATAAGGTCACAGGAAAACCAGGAGATTTTACTCTTTCAGGAGCCAAGAGATTAGTGTATTTTAAGAATGACAGAGTGGCCAGTTACATTGAAGGCTATTTAAAAGCTGAGAAAGATGCTTGGAATGTGCCCATTGGATTTGGCAATGTGGAGATTGCTGGTGACCATTGCAGGAGAAGATTTAGTGGAGTGGCTGGGGCAGAAGCCAGATTGGAGTTGTCCAAATTGCTAATCGGAAGTGCAAAAATGGAGTGTATGTTGTCTCTTTTGAAGAGTTTGGCTGAGAAGGGCAGCAGGGAAATGGAGTGGTCAATGGAGGGGATATGGAATAAAGTAAGTTGTTTTACTTTAAAAAATGACACCTTAGAGCTTGGTGTGGTGGTGCAGCTACTTGGGAGGCTGAGTCAGTGGGAAGATCACTGGAACCCAGAAGTCCGAGTCCAGCATGGGCACTATAGTGAGACCCTATCTTCATAAAAGAAAAAAATGGCTTCTTAGAGCAGCATTTATTAAATTACAGTTTGTGAACCATTAGTGGTCTTAAAATATTTTTATTAGGTTGTAATACTCATTTAAAACATTAATTAGAAGAAAACAGAAAATAGAGTACATGCCATGGTAGAGGTGAGAATTTTGTTTTTATGGAATATATTTTTATTAAATATTTACAGATAGTTATATATATTGGTATATATTGGGTCATAATCTAAAATGTATTTCTTAATGTGGATTATAATTTTAAAAGTTTGAAAACCACCATATTAGGGACGGTTTGCCTGCTGATAAGGATAACTGGGTAGAGAGAAAGAAATGGATGATGGAGGAGAGAGAGGATATCAAAGGTGTAAAGTTCTTAAGCACAGTGAGAAGTCTTCACTCGATTCTTCTTTCTTTTCTCATCCACTTATCGTGTGACTTCCAGGTAGTCATCACCGACCTGGACATAAATGAACAAATCCCATATTTCTGCAGGTATGTGCAGTGCTGTTGGCATTCTTGTCCTCTGTAATGATTTTGTCATAGGCATTGCATTATGGTCTTTATTGTGTCCGCTCCCCATCTCCAAATTTATAAATTAAAGTTCTAACCCCCAGTGCTTCAGAATGTGACTATATTTGTATAAGGCTGTTAAAGAAGTAATTGTGGTAAAATGAGGACATAAGGGAGGCCCTAATCCAGTATGGCTTGAGCCCTTGTAAGAAGAAGAAGTTGTTTGGACACAGACACACACAGAAGGAGGATCATGTGAAGATGCCCATCTACAAGCCAAGGAGAGAGTCCTCAGAAGAAACCAACTCTGCTGACACCTTGATCGTGGACTTTTAGCCTCCAGCACTGTTGAAAAAATAAAATGCTGCTGTTCAAGCCACTCAGCCTGCGATATTTTGTTCTGGCAGCCCTAGCAAATGAATGTACACTGTCATGCTTGTTATCTCCTTTGGTCTTTCCTGACTGTTACAACACCTTGAGATGTGGAGGACGTCACCTGTTTCATGAATCCCTGTTTACAGGTGAGAAAACTGAGGAGATGTAAGAAATGACTTACTGAAGGCCAGGGATAAAAATAGCTGGTAAGTGGAAAACAAAGTTTTGTAAAAAAATCCTTGCCCAGTGTTCTCTCCTTGACACGCGGTTTGGTAGCAGGCCTTTCAGTCATGCTGTGCCTACAGTGGTAGGTAGGACTTCATGCTGGTCTATTAATTACTACCAAAAGCTATATTTCATTGCAGATATAGATTCTGATATGTTATTAAATAAGACTTAAAACACTTAAAAACTTCAGAAAGCCCAAAGATGACATATATTAACATTTTTAAACTATCACTTTTATGTAGCCCATGAAATTATACAGCTCAATGAACATTTGAAAGTTTAGCCTCTCAATGAGATGTGATAAAACTTGATCCATGCAAGGCAGAGAAGATAGCCGATTTTTTTTAAGCCTTCTTTATGAGCTATGATGTTTCTCAAGATAAGCACTAGGGAATATCTCAATAAAGTAATAGTCAATCAACTAATTTTATGTTGGCTTCCTGATACAAACACCTTATGTGAATGATTCCAGTAAAATTACTTGTCCTTTTTCTGCAATGCTTTTTGAGTCATTGTTGTTTTAAGCTTCATGCTCTTGGATTGAATTTTTAAATTTCTTAATGGAATATACTTATTATAACTAAATGCTTTGAATGACACTTAGAATCTGCAACACATTTAGCATGTTGTGCTGATTCATTAATTCATTCTTTCTTTCAATAAATATTTATTAAGAATACATCCTTCCCCTTATACTGGTGAATAAGGCATGATTATTAAAAATTCATAAGTTAACAAAGGGAATGTTTATGTATATGTGTGTGTGTGTGTGTGTGTGTGTGTGTGTATGAATCATACTTTTATGTAATGAATATTTTATATCACCTTATGAAAACGTGTAAGAGTTTTTCTAGGGTATAAACCTCCATATCCAATTATTGGGTCTTAAAGTCTCTATCTTCAGCTGGGTAATGCTTAATATGTCTTCAGATTTACCCTCTTATCTATTATGCATTCAATCCTATTTCCTCACATTGTAAAATCAATCAAATGTATTGATTTTTACCATCTAAAAATGATGATATGACAGCTGATTATCATTGTAATTTATGATTCCTTGATTATTAGTGGGATTATTGGCAAGATTAGCATATCTTTAATATATTTATAGGCCATTTGAGTTTCTTCTTTTGTCAATTGTCTATTCATATAACTTGCTCATATTTCTATTCATTTGTTTGTTTTTCTTACAAATCAATTTGTGTGTGTTCCTTTTGCATGTGTATAATAGCCATTTTTGGCTATGTGATTTATAAATACCTTCTTCCCACTTGTGGCTTTCTTTTCACTTTGCCTGTGTTGGATTTTATCTTATAAAGTTTTCAACATTTATGTGCTCAAATATGTTAATATTTTTGTGTGCTTTATGCTTCTTGTGTCCTTGATGTCATCAATATATTTTTTATATTACATTCTAAAATTATAAATGTTTAAGTTATTCATCCATCAGATTACTTTGTTTTTGTTCGTTTGCAGAGAAGTAGTTATATGATTTTTTCTTTCTCCAAATGGATAGCCAGTTGTGCTATTTATGGAACCATTTATGGAACACTCTATCTTTTGATCACACATTTTTAGTATGCTATATCCTAACCTCTCATAGGTACATGAGTTTATTTTAAGGCCATTTATCCTGTCACTTTGGTTTATTGGTCAGTTCCTTAAACTATAAACACTAATTTTTGTAGCTTTTTAGTAAAGACTGATATCAGTTAAGGCCCTTCTTCTTCTACAACAAAATTGCCTTGACAGATATTGTCTTATAACTGGCTCGTATGTATTTTAGCATAAAGTTGCCATGTTCCTTGAAAAACACTAATAGGATTTGATTAGAATTGATTATATATATTAATTTGTAATAATTGCCTTTAGGACTATGAATATGCTGTATTTCTCATTCATTTATGTTATCTTTTATAACATTTAATAAAGTTTTATTATTTTAATCTAAAGTCTTACTAATATGTTTATTAGATTTAGTTATAGCTATGTTATTTTTTGGTATTATAAATGTAGCTCTTTAAAATAAAATTTCCTAAGTTTGTTTCAGATTGCAGATGTAAATATATATATATATATATATATATATATATATATATATATGTAGTATAAAATCCAGCAACCTTGCTGAACAGTTTTGTTAATTATAATCATTTATTTTTTATTTCCTTAAATTATCTATGTGGATGGTCTGTAAATAAATTATATTTTGCTTTATTATTTTCATCCTTTTTATTTTTAGTGCTATTTTACTCTGGTAAATATTTTTAACACAATGAAGAATAGAAGCTGTGATAGCAGGGTAGGAACCTCATGGGCCCCTTCACAAAGCCATGTCAACCTGTATGTTACGCCTTTTTCACTATTAGCATCTTGAATGGCAGTTGATAGTAACAATTGGAACCTTAAACACTGTGGAGTTCTAAGTGCTTTCTAATGTGTTGTAAAAGGAATATTAAACTGATTCTCTCTCTTTCTCCCTCTCTCTCTCTTTCTGTCACTTAGTTATAAGTGTTCTTTTATTAATATCTACTTATTATTAAATTATTCCATAATTCTGTATTTCATTCAATAGATACTTACTGATTGTTCACCATTTGACAGGCACTGCTGGTTCTGGGGGATTCCATGATGAATAAGACTAACAGGATCTCTGTTGTGGGGCTCCTGGATTTACAGGGGAGACAGGCCACACAGATGACATAGTGGTCATTACCTTGCAGTCCAGTGTCTGCTCTGAAGCACAAGTGCAGCATACTGTCAGAGCACTTAGGAGACCTGGAGGGAATGGTGCTAGCACAATAATAATAATTTGGAAGGTCAGGAAAAGACATTTGACCTTGACCCCAATGAGGAATGTAAGTTAGACAGGGCAAAGGTAGGACGATGAGCAGGCAGAGTGCTCCAGAGACAGGGGCAGATGTGTAAACAAAATTGTTCTTAAAAAAGTGTTCAGTGAAAAGTGATTTTCTATGAATATTAAATAGGCATGCTAAATAGGAAAATGTACAGATGATCGAGGACAACAAATATCTCTTGAATGTCCTTGTTGGGAAGGTATTTTATATATCACTGTGAATTGTTCCCTGGTTCATTAGGAAGAGTAAGTTTAACTAAAGGGAGGGCCATGAACATTGGTACAAAGCCACTCAAGGTCATGGCTGCCTGTGTGTTTGCCTCATGCACCAACCTGTAGCCCACTTGAGCTTCCATCATCTTTGCACTGGATCCATCTCTGGTAGTCTCTCTATTTTGCTTCCATTTTTATTCAGTACACAAGAGGAACAAAATTTGAATAAAAGAAAAAAAAAAACATCAGTGATTTTTTTTTTTTTTTACAGTGATTGCATTGGACCCACTAATAGCATCAAGAATAACACAATGCAATATGGGCTGTGGGCTTTTTGGAAAATACAGGTTGATCATTTTAATGCAGCCTTTCAGCCAGGATCTAGTGCAAGGCACGTGCTTGCTTAGACTTTTGGTTTTAGAAAAGTCAGGGCTTATGTGGAGAGCTCTTTTATGGCAGCCCCACAAAATGAAGTGCTACGGTCTGCAGTTTTCCTATTCAGTTTCAAGTATGAAGTTGATTTTAAAATTTAACTTTAGTTTCTTTAAGATGTACTACCACTCCCAGCTAATTATGTAGATGTATCAAATATTCATTTTCTTTAAAAGCAGTATTACTATTTTGCCTTTATCCACCAGTGATTCTTGGATAAAAGGTGGTAATAAAATGTTAATATGCATTTAGTCATATGTGAAAAAGTCTAATATAGAAACTTCTGAGATGTAAAATGAGATGCATTATTGCTTCTAAAAGCATAAGAAAATGAAAACTTGGAAAAACAAGTCTCCACAAGCTAGGGTTCACGGTCACTCAGGATTGGCTTGCTTTATAACCTTTCTCTGAATAGAAGACTAGATTCTGTCTTCCCTTTATTTTCCCTCTAAATCAATTGCAGTATTCTTGAGGTCTTTAGGGACTTCAGGAAGTTGACTGAGCATTTCACCAAACACACGATTGAGCATGCACCAAACCTTGTGCATGGTATCCAGGACTGTGGGAAGGTCTGAGAGCAGAGAGGCCTGGGGTCCTGTCCTTACATGTCTTCCTTTGGAACTTCTCCTACGAAACTCCTCTTTTCCCCTCAGGCCTTGGCAGGTGTGATTACCTCTAATGCATGGACTATGCTTCCTTTCACACCAAAGGAAGCCTGGTCAAGGTTGGACAGTGTGCAGTGGCACAAAAGAAGGGATGTGTGCTCTCTTAATATAATCTTGCATGGGAATTCAGAAAAGAGAACTATTTCTTTCCAGGGAATAACAATGTGCATTGACCCAAAGCAGCAGAGTGAGAGCTGAAACCAAAGCCCTGTGATCAGTCCTTTCAGTCCCAGCCAAGCCCCCTTGGGGCATTAGCCTGGTGGCAGACTAACGGCAGCCCAGTCAGTGTGGAGGGCAGAGTAGAAACACACTTCTTATGAGCCGGTCATGCCACCAACGATGTGAGCTGTGCTCTTCTTGGACTCTTTTCATTACTCAGTGAGAGTTTTAGGGGCCATGTTTGTTTGGTTTTTTTCTCTGCCCTGAAGAAGTAGAGATAACAGGAACTCAGCCTTGTGAGATACGAGACACAGACAGGCTCTGTCCACAGTGCAGAACCTCAGTGACTCATTAGCAACAAGAGCACTTCCAAAGTCCTAACTGGGCATGTGGCAGAGGAATCACCCACATATCATTTAACCATGAAGTGACATTATGAGAAGAAACAAGTTCACACTTAATTTACAAGTGAGGAAACTGAGCCTTGGGGTGGTTAAGACATTGGCCAAGGTCGTGGACAAATGTGGTGTGGGGCAGAGGGAATATTCAAACCTAGGAGTCCAATTCCAATTGTATGCTTACAGCCGGTACACTAAACTGCTTTAAACGGCACCCCCTCTCCCTCCTCCAGGCTTAATGGGAGAAATAAGTAAAGGCATCTTTGTGAGAAAGCTTTCTGCAAAATATAATGTGGTTTGAAACATGCAAGCTTTGTATTAGGTTCAGATTAACATCCTTTCTATTAACGTAAAGGATGTTGCACTTACAAACATTTATTTAATTTGGATACCACCCTCCCTTTTGTGGCACTTATTCATAAAATAGTCTCTTCACGTCATCCAACAATTTCTGTACTTCCAGTGCTCCGATCTGATGATCACCTATTGCCTGAAAAATCCTTCCATAAACAAGAAAAGTTCTAGAAGCAGCTTTGTTGATGAAATCTCTGCTTCTTGGTGCCACTGTTTCCCAAGTATAAAGCACAATGGACGTGTGTTGGAGCAGGTGCTTTACTGGCCAGCACCACCTGGCTCACACTGTCTGAGGAATACAGAGGCCCCCATTCCTTGCTAATCATAGCACCCAGGAGGTACCCTGGAAGCAGCTCAGAAACTCAAGTTCCTACAGGGATGTGCCTCTTCTGGAAGAGCAAAGAAACCTCACTGATGAACAAAAGCCCTCCAACTTCAGACTGCACCCCGCTTCTTGTGACTGGTGGGAAACATTTCTTAGGATTTCAAAACGGAGCTTGGTTTCCAGAGGGCATCTAGGGAGCTCATCCTTCCTGGAGACCTGGCCTGTGTCTTATTGGTGCCACACAGGTAGTACTTTGACAGAAGTATTCCCAACTAGCCCATCTGACATACGGAGAATTGTACTTAAATGGCACATGGTGGGAAACTCTTCTGTCTCCATCTTACGTGGTGTGGTATGAGGCTTTCTGGTCATTGGTAGTTCTCAAGATTTTTTTTTTTTTTCACCATGGGGTCAGAGGTGAAATATACTCTAAAGGAAAATGAAGAGGAGATATTGGCAAGTTTTATTTTCTTTGTTCATTTGTGTGTGCATTTTTAGTATGTGAATTTTAATATAAATTCAGAGACTTTAAGTATTAATGCTAGTCAAAAATCTTTCAGTGAACAAATTTCAGAAATTCAACTTTGTAAGTTGCATTTTTTTCCTGTGCAAGGCCAAACTTTAGGTTTTTGTTTTTTAAACAAGGGATTTTTTTTTTATTGATAGTAACTGTGTTTGTAGGATTTTTATATAGTATGTTGTTTTCATTATCTTGAATTTTCGTACTCAGCTATCCTACATGCAATTATGTTTTTAATGTTATCTATAGTTATATATATAAAATTGTCATTAAAATATATTCAATTCCGTATGTCCCTAAAAGGGACAAGATAATGACAATTCATTCTTATTTTTTCTCTTGGTTATGAAATCAAAGAAATGAAAACTTATATAAATAAACCATCTTTACCTTTTTTTTTTTTTTTATGAGACATAGTCTCGCTCTGTCACCTGGTGTCATCATAGCTCACTGCAACCTCAAACTCTTGGGCTCAAGTGATCCTCCTGCCTCAGCTTCCTGAGTAGCTGGAACAACAGGCATGTGTCCAAAAGGAAGTAATTGAGTATAGAATTATACACTCATATCAAAGAGATTTGCTGCTCTGGATGGCTCAGAACAATAAAGCTGGGGTTTCTTCATTTGGGGGCAAAGGTATATCTGTTCCACTTTATTCTGTATTAAAATTATTCATTGTAAAAACTGTGTCATGTTGTGTTCTTTGGGAAACTCAATAAAAATTTATTTCCAGCTGACCATGGTGGCTCATACCTGTAATCCTAGCACTCTGGGAGGCTGAGGCAGGAGGATCCCGTGAGGTCAGGAGTTCAAGATCAGCCTGAACAAGAGCGAGACCCTGTCTCTACAAAAAATAGAAAAATTAGCCAGGCATGGTGGTGCATGCCTGTGGTCCCAGCTACTAGGGAGGTGGAGGCAGAAGGATTGCTTGAGCCCAGGAGTTTAAGGTTGCAGTGAGCTATGATGATGTCACTGCACTCTAGTCCAGCCAACAGAGCAAGACCCTATCTCAAAAACAAACACACAAGAAGTGAGAAATGCGGATGTAAAAAATTCTTACTTGGATTCTTGAGAAAAGGAAATTTGAGAATTGATTAATGTCTCACCAAATCAATTTGTCACCAGATTTTGAAGGCAAACCTGTGGAATACATCATCTATTCTAAGAGACGTTTCTAGTTCTACTCAGGAAGGATCTTAGTGAACTGATCATTGGTACTTCCACATAGAATTTAAGAATAATATTATTTGCAAACAAATCTGGGAGCAAATCCTGTCTTCACTATTTACTAGTTATAAGGCTAGTAAATATCTATATGATAAAGTTTAATTTCTCTGAACCTCAATTTTGTTATCTGTGAAATGGGATAATATCTACCTCATAGAGATGCTAGTGGATTAAATATAAATAACACATGTGAAATGATTAACATGAAGCCTGGAGGACATTTTTATGTTTTAAGTGAAAGATTATGAGATCTGACACTAGGCATAGACGTCGAACATAAATGGTTGTAAATTCAGGTGGAAGATTTTGGGGATGTGCAAGGAGTTGAATTGTTTACTGAATGTGGGAATTCAATAAAGGATGAATTATATGTCTAGATTTGACTAATAAAATAATGGTGATATTTTTAGACTCAAGTAGGAAATACAAAATGAAAAGCAGTACTTCCTGGTGGGAGGAGGACTTAATGCTTATTAATTTATTGATATTTATAAAGATATCCAAGGGGGAAAATTTGAATCAGAACACAAATTTATCTTTTTAGAAAATTCCAGGTTTGCAGGCAAAAGTTATTTTTGGGAAAGTGTGAATTCCATTTGTATCTTAGTGTAAGTATCAATTACAACAGAGCTTAAGATGTGGCTTGCAATTACTTTAAAAAAATAAATAGCGTATTTGTATAATATTTTGTTATTTTCAGTTCTTCTTTCCATAAACTGTCTTGTTTGATTTTTTTCCTTTATTAGGATTCTACAAATACCTCTTGAGCACCTGCCAGGCGTCAGGGTCTGTCTTAAGTTCTGGAGCCACTTTCCTGTCACAGAGTATGCATTCTAGAGAGAGAATAGGGGAGTCAGAAGTATCTGGAATAGGAATTCTTAACTGGGGTCCTGGGAAGGTTGTTGCTGTGGGGAGGTATCTGTGATCCCAGCAAAATTTATGTACAATATTTCTAAGAAGAGGCTTTCATCAGATTTTCAAAGACTACCGTGATACAAACTGGTTAAGAATCATGGTCTTCAAGGCTAATTCTCAAAGAAGTTAATTGATTTGCTTGCCTCAGGTCCCAAGAATCAAGTGACAGTTTGAGTCTTTGCCCATAGGTTGAGTGTACTCTGCAGTGCCATTCGGCCTTGGAGTATTAGTTCTGTCTTGTCATCCTTCTCTAAAGAATGATCAATTTCCCTGAGTTTTTATGGATTCCTCAGTATACTTAGTTTAAATGTCACTTTAAATCAGGAAGCAACAATTAATAATATGTTAACATGGCTGGATTGAATTTAATTTGTTTTGGTTTTTAAAGTGCTGAAACATCCAATCCTGCTAGTTCTAAAGGCCTTTTCTGAAGGCAGTGTCCAGGTTACTGTTAGAGAGGAACATGGCAAGGCTCCTGAAGAAACGTCAGTGGCAGTGGCATTTCTTTGATCACCTTGGGGAAGTGGAGCTATGTGCTGCTCCTAAGAAGATTGTTAGCCCTCTGTTTGGCACACAGATCAGTGCCTTCGAAATGGCCTTCTTGATTTCCCGCAGTGGTGAGCTTTGAGCTCCATGGTGAAATAGCCCTTATATTTACACACTACCATCTGACCTTCGGGTCAGGGCATTTCCAATCAATTTAGGGATGCAGCAAGTGGAACAACAGAGCTAATGAGCTCTTACAGTCTGGTAAGCAACCTTCCTGGGACTGAGGAGCCTGGGAACTCTGTTGATTTTTAGATGCTTTTTACCACTTACTCCTAACCTGCTGGGCTTGGAATGAAGTTAGTTGCCAGAGAGGATACAGAGGACAAAAAGGCAGCCCAAGTAGTAAACATAAAAGTGGAATTTTCACACATATCCCAGAAAAAAAGGTGATTTTTCTTGAGGAAATCAGGTAGAGAGACGTGCTCATAGACTACTTACCATCTTAGCAATTAAATGAAGTTAGACATAAATGTTTAGCAGGAATGGGCTTTGTAGTTTACAGCACTGGGCTACCAGAACTTCAGTCTAAATGCACTTTAATAGTCCCAGTTTGCTAAAACTATGTCTAGAGCCAGATATAACTTTGTTCAGGAATAATAAAGAATCTCTGGTTCATGTGTGGAGTCCTCAAAAGTTTTGCTATTCTGATTGCCAAGCACTGAAGCAATAATTTGTTGTTGACTCAAGAAGATAATTTTATATCAGCCTGATGGGGTTGTTTACTGAAACTCTGATAAGCTGTTGGGCTTAGGTTGTGTGCATGTGTGTGTGTGTGTGTGTATGTGTGTGTGTTTCCCTTGATTTAGGGTTAAGTTTTCTTGATTTGAAGGAGTAATTTTAAATAGTACATCTGGTCAGCATGGCCCTGTGGTGATTCAACATCTGTTACTATGTTTTCTCCTAAATTCCAGTCTTCTGTGAAATTTCAGAAATCCAGAAGGTTCACATTGGGTGCTTTTTTTCCTCTGTTCACTTTTAATTCTTACCATACTTTTCTGAAAGGTAGCATAAGCATCTGAATGGGCATCATTGATTTATAATATTTATCCATCTGGCAAAAGTTTATTCAGCACCTATTATGTATAGTATAATGTGCTACTTTCCAATAATCAGGAATTTAGATAAGCAAAATGTGATCCAGGTTATCAAGGCAGAGGTTATTATCTGTTTGTAGAGATTATAGGTCAAGAGGTAATTGGCATATGAGGAGAATGAAAGTATCATTAAATTGAGGAGGTAAGAATAGCCCAGAAGCTACCAGGGAATCTTAATGGAGGGAAGGCTATTAAGTTTTAGATAAGCAGATAATACCACCACCACATGGAGGCTGATGTTAAACTCTGTGTCACTCACATGCCTCTATTGCTGTGCTTTTAGTACCTCCCAAGTGTGATAATCTGTACTCTTCTCTCTACACTCATCCAAAGAATTAGCATTGTTTCATGTTAAAAGAATATCTCAATACTTAGTGCTATCAACTAAAGCAAGTAACTCATTGCCTATTCCATGCCGTAGCTCAGTATTTGTGTGGTTTCTTCATTATTGGTATAGCTTTTTTACCTGATTTCTTTACAATAGTTCCTGTCTTTGGATACAGACATAAATTATTATTGGCCCTGGCCTTTTGGGGGAAGAAAGTCATAAAATCAACTATGCTTTAGATTTGTATTGTCAGATTTGGAAGACATCAGCCACTGTGGTCAATGAGCACTTGAAATTTACCAGTCCAAATTGAGACATGCTGTGAGTGTAAGAACCATGCTGAGTCTCAAAGACCTGGTACCAAAAAAAATGTAAAATTTTATTTCTATTTTGTATATTGAATATGAGTTGAAATGCTAAAAACTTTATATATATGTTAAGTTATATAAATTTTAATAGTTTATTGATACATGCTCACTGTACATATTTATGGAGTATATGTGGTATTTGATACATGCATACAATGTATAAGGATCAAATTAGGGAAAGTAGGATATGCATCACCTCAAACTCTTATTATTTTCTGGGTTGGGAACATTCCAAATCTTTTCTTCTAGCTATTATTAAGTATATAATAAATTGTTAACTGTAGTCACCCTACTGTTTTATCCTACACTAGAACTTATTCCTCCTCTCTAACTGCGTTTTCATACCCAGTAACCAACCTCTCTTCATTCATTCCTCCTCCCCACCTTCCCTGCCTCTGGTTAACCACCATTTAACTCTTTACCTCCACATGGTCAAATATTTAGCTCCCACATGAGTGAGAACGTGTGATATTTGTCTTTCTGTGCCTAGCTTATTTCACTTAACATAATGTCCTCCAGTTTCATACATATTGGTATAAAAGACAAGATTTCATTCTTTTTTATGGCTGAATAATATTGCAGTGTGTATATATACCACATTTTCTTTATCCATTCATCTGTTGATGGACTCTTAGGTTGATTGCGTATCTAGTGCTGGAATAAACATGAGAGTACAAATACCTCTTTGATATACTGATTTCCTTTCTTTTGGATATATACTCAGAAGTGAGTTTGCTGGATCTTATGGTAGATCTATTTTTAGTTTTTAAGGAATCTCCATACCGTTTTCCATAGTGGCTGTACTAATTTACATTCCCACCAACAATGTACTACCATTTCCTTTTCTCTGCATCCGGGACAGCATTTGTTAATTTTTGTCTTTTGTTTATACTTTTGTTTTTGTTTCTTGATATGGGGTCTCACTCTGTCACCCGGGCTGGAGTACAATGGCGTCATCATAGCTCACTGCAACTGCAAACTCTTCAGCTCAATTGATCCTCTTGCCTCAGGCTCCCAAGTAGCTAGGACTACAGGTGTATGCCACTGCACTTGGCTAATTTTAAAAAACTTTTTGTGGAGATGGGGTCTTACTGTGTTGCCCAGGCTGGTCTTGAACTCCTGATCTCAAGTGATCCTCCTGCTTCGCCTGGGACTACCAAAGTGCTGGGATTACAGGTGTGATCCACCATGACTGGCCAATTTGTTTTCTTTTTTATAATAGCCACTCTAACTGGGGTGAGATGATATCTTACTGTGGTTTTGATTTGCATTTCTCTGATGATTAGTGGTGTTGATCATTTTTTAATATACCTGTTAGCCATTTGCATGTCTTTTAAAAAAATTATTGGAGCATATTATGGGAGTAAAAATGTTTAGGTTATGTATATTGACCTTGCCCCACCTGAGTCAAAGCTTCAAGCATGTCTATCCCCCAGACGATGCGCACCACACCCATTAGGTGTGAATATACCCATTCCCTCTTCCCCCCTCCCATATGCCTGACACCCCATGAGTGTTGTTACCATATATGCACTTAAGTGTTGATCACTTAATACCAATTTGATGGTGAGTACATGTGGTGCTTGTTTTTCCATTCTTGGGATATTTCAGCTCTATCCACAATAATACAAGAGGTGCTAGATCACTATCGTTTTTTTGTGGCTGAGTATAACTCCATGGTATACATATACCACATTTTATTAATCCACTCATGTATTGATGGGCACTTGGGTTGTTTCCACATCTTTGCAATTGTGAATCATGCTGCTATAAACACATACAATGTCTTTTGTTCTTTTGGGTAGATGCCCAGTAATGGGATTGCTGGATCAAATGGTAGTTCTATTTGTATCTCTTTGTGGCGTCTCCATATTGCTTTCCACAGAGCTTGTACTAGTTTGTAATCCCACCAGCAGTGTATGAGTGTTCCTATCTCTCTGCATCCATGCCAACATTATTGTTTTGGAACTTTTTGATAAAGGCCATTCTCACTGGAGATAATTGATATCTCATTGTGGTTTTGATTTGCATTTCCCTTTTTCATATGTTTGTTGGCCATTAGTCTATCTTCTGTTGAAAAGTTTCTGTTCATGTCCTTTGGCCACTTTTTGATATGGTTGTTTGATTTGTTCTTGGTGATTTTTCTAAGTTTTATATAGATTCTAGTTATCAGCCCTTTATTGGATGTGTAGCATGTGAATATTTTCTCCCATTCTGCAAGTTGTCTGTTTGTTCTCGTGATAGTTTCCTCGGCTGTGCAGAAGCTTTTTAATTTTTGTAACCTCAATTTCATTTATTTCTTCTGCGATCTTTATTAGTTCTTTCCTTCTAGTAATTTTGGAAAACCTTTACATATTAGGTTAAATATTATATTATTAAAATTAATTTCACCTGTTTCTTTTTCCTTTTTTTTAACATGCAAGAAAACAGAATATTTAAAATTAGATGTGTGGCTCTCATTATATTTCTGTTGGACAATGTTGCCATACATAGTGTTTATGCAACTTTTGTCATAAAAATTATGCATAAGAGGGTTAATGTAGGTAATAAAGCTGTATGCAAATGTGTGAAATAAGAACTAGACTGAGCTCCAGGAACTGGTTCATTCCCAGCTCAGACCTTGACACTTTACTTGTCTGGGCTCTAGTTTTCTCCTAGAAAAGCGTGGAAAAGATTCAAAAGTAGGTGAACTCTAAGCCCCTTCTCACATTAAATTCAATGACTCGACTGTCTTCAGGAGTATAAGACTGAATCTTATTTGTAACCCTCCCAGTATTTCCTCAGATCCTATCAGACAAAACAGTCTTCCTCATTCAAAATCCTGCTTTATTTCAGAGAAGTTAAATTTGTAATTACTGTAATTTGGAGGTTCCTTGAGTAGCCTGAGGCTGGAGCACAGCGTCTTTCAATCTGCTCAGTGCTAAGTGAACCACTTTAACATGTTGTGATTTATAAGGATTTGACAAAGACATTTTGCAAGGAAGTTTCCAGCACTCTAAAAAACTCCAGAGATTTCGGAAAGTAAACCATTTTTAGTCCTACTAGTTTTTATGACATTTTAAATAACTAAATTCAATAAGAAATTTTTCTTTTAATTTAATTTTAAGTTAATATTGGGAAATCTACTTGTAACTTCAATTCATAGGTTAGCTTTAAAAAGTTAAGTTTAATAACTTTTTTAATATAAGAAATAATGATTTTTTTCATTGTCAAAGGTAGAAAATGTGGAATACTTCATACCCAAAATATGAAAATTACCCTAATCCCATCTGTTTTTTTCCTATGTGCATATATTTGAATATAATATTGATTATGGTGCGTATGTTTTATTTTGAAAATTTTTAACCAGTATTTACTCTGGGGTGTACAGATAATATAGAATATTTTTCTTATAAATAGTAAATGTCTTTATATGCGAATATAGCCCATGATAATTCATTGAGAGTTATTTCTTAGTAGAGAAATGCTGGTCAAAAGACGTGAATATTTTAAGATTTAAATTTATTATAAATTTTCCTTCCAGAAAATTCTTAGTTTCAGTTTGTTTTCCTTAGCAGGGTATGAGCCTGCCTGTCCCTTATAATCTCACAGTACTAAAATTAAGATTTTAAGTTTCGTTTAGTTAGATCGATGAAAAATTATATTACATTTTTTTGGAATTTTTATTTCTTAGATTACTAGGAGAATCAGAAATTTTTTAATGATTATATGCAAGTTCTAATTTTTCTTTGTGAATAGCTTATTCCTGAGGTTTGTCTGGTCTGTTTGTTTACTTATTTGGGATAGTTTTCCTTTTTGATAGCTGAGCTGGTTCAGATCATATAGAACTTTAAAGAACCTTTTTCCTTGCTTTGGCTTCAAATCTGTTCGGTCATAGACAGTTCTTCCCCTCGCCCCAACCCCTATCCATTTCTCATGTGTACAAACGAATAAGCAAACATGTAACAGGGGAAATCACTATAGTCTCTATCTTGGCATGTATGTTCCGGAAAATGACCAACTCCTTACAAGAGGAAAAAGATAATTCAACCCCCATTTGGTCCTTCTCTTGGAATCTTTATTGGAGCAATTGACTGTATTTGTTTTTTTCCAAAGCAAATGAAAAAGCCTCATAATGATATTGGTTTTAAGATTTCTGTTATAAACAAGGATTCTCGGTCAGTTGGGCTACCACAGGTTACTTATTTGAACTACAGTGGCGTATCCCCTTGCAAAATCACTTTCATTAAGCTGTCATCACAAGGCCATTATAAGAAAGAGCCCTATGAAATATTGTAATGCCTCTGTTGTGAAAATATTGTTATGGCCACTTTTTTTTTTATAACACTGAAGTGCAATATGTGAGGGATGCATTTTTAAGAATGTAGTGCTAGAAAAAGCTAAAGTGCTCTTCTAGTGCATTTTTTTCCTGATACTTGTTACTGCCATCTTGCAGGTATTGTTTGTCTTCTTGGAAGCTTGGAGCCAAATTTGATGCTTAATCACAGCAATAGTATTAGTTATTAGTATCGACTATTTTGGCAACATATTTGTATGCTCCCATTCTCCAATTTTAATTTTATATGTTTATCTATAATTTCTTATTTCATTACTTGTTGAATTTTGTGTATAGGTTTTTATGTGATATTTTTGTTTGTTTGTTTTTGGAAAACTTCTCTGCCTCAAAGACAACAAGAACAATAAATCATTTTTGGAAAGATGAAAAGGTATAAATAGAAACACCAGAAATCTCCACTATCTTATTTCTGGGAAAGAGCAAGGCCTGTGACTGAGAACAGTTTTTACAAGTTCAGTAAAGAGTATTGTTGCTATTTTCATAATTAAAGTTTGCACCCCAAAATAGAATATATTTATGTACCTGTTCCTAAGCAAAAAGCTATTGTTCCCAAGTGAAAAGGTAGAAGTCCTCTGTATTATTCTATGGCTTTTTATTTTTGAATCTGTTTGGTTGTTTTAACAGCAATATTTCTCTGATCCAGTTGCCAATCTCCTGTTTCATGATATTATTTCTGTTTGTTCACTGCACATCTAATGATTTTAAATAAGTTAGTTTTACAAGAATAAGTGCACTACCAAGAGTCTCTGTAAATATCAACTCAAGTTTATGGATATTCTTTGGGGATATTCAGTAATAACAGTCCTGGGAGACTTGATAAATCCTACAAGCAGCTGAAGTTCCCTAAATGATGTCACCTTGTGTAGATTTCAGCATTTTAAATGGAAATATGCTTTAGAAAACTAAGCAAAGTATAAAATAAAAGGTGTATTATTGAAATTTAAATATTTATATTCTTTGATTCAAATTATCGGCTTTAATGTCCCCAGGCTTCTGGTGATAAAGTCATCTATGCCTTGCACAACTATAGGGGGAGCTGTTTACATGGTCTAGTTTCACCCATTATGATATTCCGAGTTTTTCTTCTCCAGGGAAATGATTTTTAACTATGTTTGAAAGGATGGATTTAAGGATTATTAACTTAACTCTTCTTCAAAAATTTAGAAACGATGTTTCTGTCAAATCAGATAATTTTCTCCCTGTGCATTAACGAGTACTATGAGGAAACCATTTAGCTACACACCACATTTAAATGCTGCCTGGATTTTGGCACTCCCTTGCTCGCTTGTTTTTTTGAGTGGTTTTCAATTCAAAATTCAAAATTAGCTCCATACCCTGGCATCAAGTCTCCCCATCAGGTTGAACCCGAGCTGATGCTGACCACGTGCTGCTTCGGAGCCTGTAGGTGTGTGTGGGGGTCGCAGTCTGCCTTCAGTGGTGGGTTTTAGAAAGAGGCAAACTGATAGAGCCTCCACTCAGGCCACGGTGCCACCCACAGCGAGGAACCCAGGGAAAACTCCCAGAGGAGAGGTACAGACAAGCGCAGGAGAGAGCAGCAGTCAGGAGGGAGGGGAAGGAGGGAAGGCAACCAAGTCAGTCCCAGCCTTTACTCTGACTGGGGTTAGGCAGCCGTGTGTGCTTGACTCTGTTGTCCGATCTAATACTTGCTGCCAGCCTCACCCTTTTTGGCTGGCTTCTATTGTAACAGCTGGGAAGAGACTTTTCTCAAATTCCATTAGAGCAGATTCTTGTAGGGATAATGTGTCGTAAATGGAATGCTGTAGCACTGCCTGATTGAGTCCCCGTTGCGGCTGCTTGCAGTCAAATACACCCCTAACTGGTACACTTTGCCACCTTGGGTTGCTGTGGCATTCGCCTTCTGTTCATCAGTAATCTTATGTTTGATGATGAGGGACAAGAAAATATATGGACCTAAAGTTCTAATCTCAACATGTGCTTTTTTTCTTTTTTGAGACAGAGTCTCATTCTGTTGCCCAGGCTAGAGTGATGTGGCCTCAGCTTAGCTCATAGCAACCTCAAACTCCTGGGCTTAAGGAATCCTCCTGTCTCAGCCTCCCCGAGTAGCTGGGACTATCTATGGGCATGCGCCACCATGCCTGGCTAATTTTTTTTTCTATATATTTTTAGTTGTCCAGCTAATTTCTTTTTAAGTGTTTAGTAGAGACAGGGGTCTCACTCTTGCTCAGGCTGGTCTCAAACTCCTAAGCTCAAATAATCTGCCCGCCTTGGCTTCCCAGAGTGCTAGGATTACAGGCGTGAGCCACGGTGCCTGGCCTCAACATGTCTTAAAACCTGAAATGTCCATCCTGTTGAGACAGGATGATCTTCACATATGCGGTGCTTAATAATTGCTTGTTGAATGGATGTGGAAGATACTCCTATATAAATGTAGGGGTAGAAACTCTTTGGAGTTCTCTGACTTGTCTGTTCCACAGTGCAAAGCAACATTCTGTCTTAAGATCTGCAAGCATCTCTGCTTATCTAAACTCTCACTCTGGTGCCTGTTGTTGCAGAAACCTACTTTGGTTTTTGGCTTCCCTTTCTCATGGGAGGAAAAGGAGGTCTGAATTCCTGGATGCATTGTAGGAACCTTCACTATACTTAGACAAAGCATGAAATAACTAAGAAATTTAAGAAATATGCTCACCATATAAGGATTTATGTGGGGCTCAATCACAAATGCTCTCAAATGTGCTTTAAGTCAGTGTCGTTTGATGGTTAAGAGAGAGGTGATTAGAACCAAACGAAACTATGTTTAAACTCATTGTTATCACCATTGGCTGTGTGTTGTGGAGAAACTTAGTTTTCTGAGCAAGTATCCCTTCCTTTGTAAAAATAGAGTTAATAATGCCACTTGCCCAGGGTGAATGGGTTTCAATTAAATCATATATATGTGATTTATATATAAGTGATATATATGGATCTTTACCTGTCCAGTTAGGGGAATGGAGGTGGGGATGACCAAATAAATATCAAAGAAATAAATGGAATACAAATTTGCAAAAGTAGGTTGTGAAAGAACCAAGAAGATTTAGATTTCAGCTTTTAAACATTGACTGCTAATCAGGGTTTGTTTTTTCTCACATGACCAGAAGTCTAGAGGTTGCCAGAAATTCAGTGTTGCCTGAGCATGACATGGTCTGTTCTTCCTGTTCACAAGATAACAACTGCAACTCTAGATATTGCATCTGTGTTTAAAGCCAGAAGGTAAAAAGGGGAGGAGGCAGGGCTACAGAATTCCACTTGACAATGTCGTTATAAGAACCCCAACTGTAATGGAATTTGAAATTTTATATATATGTATACACACAATATTATTTAGCATGTAGTAGAAGGGATTAATAAATGGTAGCTATTATATTAATGGTTATGGTTATGCTGCAATATGGTAGTTGAAAGATGTGATTGTGTCAGAGTAAAATAACAAATAAAATAAATCTGCTTGCACCTTCATTTTTTTTTTTTTTTGAGTAGTAGTTCTGGTTTATGGTAACCTTTGCTCTTCCCTAAGATCCTTCTGATTAGTCACTCTGCTCCATTCAATGCTGTCAACCCAACATTTTTTGACGACCTCTGCCTACATTGCTGTGTTATCTGCTGAAGCCTTAAAGGGTGACTTGCTTTGGAGATTTCATTGTGTGTAACTAATAGAATATTTTTAAATTAAGGAAATAAAATAAAAGGGATGTCTTCTAGCATACTGGTTGGGAGTTAAAGCAGTTTTTATTTACTTATTTGTTTGATGGACTTTGTTGAAAATGTTCTGATTTGTGAATTAGTGCTCTCTCACATTGAGGGTTCCCAGGAACCCTGCAGTGAAGATGGTAACCTTTACCCAGCACTCTACAAAATGATTATCTGATGTTCACCTCTGATGAGCTAATTAGGAGTTTGGGGAAATTTAGAACTTCTAAAGGCTTATATAATTATCTGAAGGGGGTTTTTACCATCTCAAGAGTATTATAATTGGTCTTTTGGAATTAAAGAATCACCTCAAAAATAATAGAGCATTCCCCATGTTGGCAAACAACCTCTCTGACAAATGTTCCCTATGAAAAAACAGCCCTCAGACACAAATCCTGGGTTGAAATCATGTGGGAGAACTCCGACACAGCTTTGTAATATACTGGTTGCTCTTTCGTGATTGGCATGGGTATTTTCAGGGGTCAGAATAGAAACAGAACAGCTCTTTCTTTACTGAGGGCTTTGTCTTGAGGATGGTTGTTCATGAAGAGGGATGTCATTGGTAGGGCAGCCAAAGATGCCTCACGGAAAAAGATCTGGAGAGGCTCATCCCATAAGCTAGAATGAGGCTGTTGGGCTCCACCAGACCTTTGCCTGTTTCCTTAATCTAGAAGCATCACAGTAAATGGAAGTGCTGGTATTGTTAATGATAATCATGATCCCAGTTCAACAGATCAAGGTGAGACATGCAGATAGAAATGCAATAAGTGAAAAGAGACTAAGGAGGAAGTCTGGGCCTACCTCAGAGAGAAAACATGGTTTGTACCAAAACTTCCTTACTCTGCAGAGCAAGAAATCAACTCACCACTTTAATGAAACATTATAAGGATTTTATTTTCTATTTTGGAATCATGCGTTTCCAATGGAATTTTCCATTTTCAAAAGCAATACTAATTTTACTATACATGTAAGATGAGGCAGTAATATTATATTATAATACTAGTTTGATAACAAAAACAGAAAAAAAGTACTACTCAAATTATTTCTGACTATTGTGAGGTGCAGAGTTATGAAATCGTGCATCTGGCTGAGAGGAGTGGAGAAGGTGGAAAGAGGAATATAGAATTTGCGCAGGACCGTGAAGGTAGGGGATCTTCCCTGTCTACTTAGGGGAATAGGGGTGGGAAGGACAAAATGAATATAAAAGAAATAAATAGAAGACAAGTTTGCAAAAGTGGGGAGCGCAAGAACCAAGAAGGTTTCAAATACAGTTTTTAAAATTCTGAGCTAAACTCATTAGAAATGGGGAGTTCTTGAAGGAATTTAAGAAGGGAAATAAAATGATTAGAAGTAGGCTGCATTTTAAGTAAAGGTAGAAATAATTATTGAAATTTAGTAAATCTCCAACCATACCTGGTTACAAAATGAAAGTTAATATCTAGATGTTCATGTCCCCTTAAAGAACCTGAAACACATAGATCACCACCTATGTGAAGAAACCCAGTCACGTTCATTATTCATAAAGCATTTTTGAATATCCATCATGGAAGATCTGTCCCATTTATATACAAAATTTCATCAGTGCTTTTTAATGTCACGTTATTTTAGGTAAAGTTGTTTCAACTGAGTGCACACATCTATTAGTGTTAAGTCATATTGGATAATGAAGCACTGTTATTCCCATGGACTCGCATTAGGTGGACCAGGGATTTTAATTAAATATCTGAATGAGTGTTGTACAGTAGATACTCTCTAGAAAGCATCTGTCAGGGTTAATATTTTACATGTTAGCTATGCCTCTTTCAACCTTTAATTATAATATTCTAACTCTTTCTTCTTAGTTACTGCTAATAATTTCAAGGTGATACAGATAGAAATTACTTTATTATCCAAATGACTGCACTTATCAAATGAAATGGAAAGCAATTTCACTGTCTATACATGTTTTATAAGTAAGCAATGCTAATATATTACTGTATTTTTAAAAATATTTCTGTTTTTTTTTTTTTTTTACAAAAGAAATTGAAAAAACACATCATGATATCTTATGGTTGGAAGTGCCTGCTACATATGTAACTAAAGTCAATTCTCAATAATAATAGTTGTAGTCACACTGTACCAATTAAACAAATACACTTCTTGATTATAACCTATTCTTCAGCTCTTTTAAGGCACTGATCTGTAGTTCTTTTTCATTTCTCACATAGTCCTTCCTGGTCACCTTAAGTCCACTTTGTTGTTTAAGCATATGACCTTGCCACTTTCTTTCCAACAGGTAGACTTTGGCCATCCCTGTGATGGAGCATTTAGAGAGGACTTGCTTTGACCTTTAATTTTCAGGATCATAATACACATCAGTATTCTTTTCATGTCTGAAGTCACCCCTTCATCACTACCCTCATGTGGGCAGTTCAAGCTCTGGGCTATTCAAGTGTCAGCTGGTTGTTTTTCCTCGTTAGGAGAAGTAGACATCCATGACTGCAACATTGATATGTAATCACCTTAATTAGATCTGGCATATTTGGACTTTCATCTCATCTGATTATTTCATACTCCCAACCACTGTTTTGATAAAATAAGTTAATCGTATGCTTTTATTTAAAAGCCATGGTATTACTCTTCTGTTGATGGACCTGCAAACTCTATTTATTATAAACCAATGAAAAGTTTTTACTGTCCCTAAGGAAGAAAGCTTGACATTTATCTTAAGAATACTGAATAAAACTTGACACTAGAAAAGACAGATTAAAAATACTTCAAAATACAAATAAAGTCTCTGTAGTCTTGCCTTCTCAGGTCTCTTCTTGGTTCCCCCTTTTTTTTCCCTAATGCTGTTGCAGTTGACAGTGTCTTGTGCTGCTATATTGTTTCATAAATGTGGTAGGAAGAACAGCTAGGTCTTTGTTCTTCCTAAGAGTAGAAAATTCTCATTATGGATACTCAAAATCTGCAATATTTAAAGACTATGTTCGCACCAGATCAGAGTAATGACAACTTAAGCAGAATTGAAATGTTGAAATCATATTTGACACTGGAAATTCTTTAGTTCTAGGAGGAATATATCATTACAGTTCTCATTTCATAAGTAAGGAGAAAGAGAGTTATTTAACACATTTTAAGGATGATAACAGCACATTGTGTCTTAACTCTCATGTCTCTTTCTTTGACAGTCTGTAGACTGCCTTGGTTTGCAACGGAGAATAAAATTTCAATCATATTAACAGGATCATCTTTTATTCTCCAAGACCTGAGTCCCTGTAGTTTCCAGTATCTTCATTCTGGAGTATAGTGTTAAAGAATAATTTCTAAAACCAGGTAAAATCATGACCCTCATACAGCCATAAAGTGAACACATGTTAAATATTTAATTTAACTCATTAATATAAGAAACAGAAAGATGTTATAACAAATTCAAAGGAGAATCCAAAGAACAGAAATAATTGTAGATCAGGAAAATCGAAAAGAATGTGCAAATTGAGGCAAAGCTGATCTCTGCCTTAGTGGTTGATGGAAGCCAATTGAAACTCCACCAGATAGAATGTTGCCTGTCTATAGGCAGAAATTATTTTGCATTGCTAATGTATATTGACAACTTACTGAGTTGGAAAATAGCTCAATGGGAGGTAAGAATGAAATAACGTGGAAAAATGTGCTCTAGACAGTGCAGCTTTCCCGTGAAACACAGACTTTTCCCTATAGTATTTTGTTCCCTCTTAACTTAGATAACTAATATTTATTCATTAAGATTTTTCCTAAGCGCATGTGCTGGGAAGCCTTCCCTGGTGCCCTCTACCTGGGTTTAGGTTTCCTTCTACCTCAAAATATCTTGCAAATAACAATACTGTATTGACTACTTGGAATTTTAACTTCATATTCATTGTCTCTCTCAATCCCTCTTCTTTAAGACCAGGATTATACCTTACTTTTTTAATTTTGTTTTTTTGTCATAGTATTTGCACAGTTTTAGACACCTAGACAAAATTTATAAGATGTTTACAGAATGAATGACTGAATCAAGGAGTGGGGGATGTCTGCTTGAGTCAAATGTGCACAAGCATGTATAATAAGCAAGCGTTTGTCACCCTCCAATATGCACCAGGGGGTTGAGTATGGTCCCTTTAACTTTGAGCATAATGCAACTCATACAATTATTAAATTAATTTTTGTGTTTATTTCATCTTGCTATGACCTTACTATTTGATCTCAGGAAAATCCTTTATACTTTGAAAGTTTAAATCATATTTGTAAAATATATATTTTTATTCTTGCACAACCTCCTGTCAGAGTTTTCTTAAAATTATAATTCATTTAACATTATAGCAATACATTTGTAAAAGTGGAAAGTTTTGCATAAGAATAAACAATGATCTTAGACTACCTTAGAAATGATTTGAGGTGGATGGTGAGAGAATCTGTACTTTTTCTAGTATTTATGGCATTATGGCAAAAGCAGTAAAGCAAAAGCTAGTTCCTTTTCTTTACTTGGTTCCTTTAATCTTTGCAAATTCCTTATGCATGTGAGGAATTAATCTGTTATTAGCTGAATCTATACTTGGTTAGTACTTTTGATAATTAAGTGAGCATTGAGTCTAGATGAATAGGCAGAAACCATATCTGTAATGCCTATTATTTAAAGGTTTTTCAACCTCAGGTAGGTACAGGCAAAATTATACTTCTTCAGAATCCTTATTTCAGATGATTTCTGTTTGAATATATGTTTGCACACGTGTGTTCAAAACAGTAGAAGTGGCTTGAAACTACAAGATGCATCCTGAAAAAGGGCAGAGGGCAGTAGAGAGTGCCCTGGCTTTTATATAAAATAGGTTTTGGGTTTGAACGTGGGCTCTGTCAATTTCTACATGCATGACCTGAAGCAAGCTACTTAATTTCTTTCCATTTTATTTTCCTTATATCTAAAATGAGAATAGTAATCCTGATTTCATAGAGCTGAGGTGAGGGTAAGGGACACAATGAATGCAGCTAACTTATGAAAGCAACTGTGGAAAATGTTAGTTCCCCAGCCATTCCCTAGAGCACACCTTGTTTTATCTGCATTTGTTCTTCCCTCTTTCTTACTTTCCACATTACCTCCTTGTCAGTCAGCACACTCTTTAAATCTTTCATGGTTTAGCTTAAAGCTCACTCTTTCCTGCCTTGTTGATTGGCATTCCTTGTCTCTGCCAACTGGACTGGGGTCTCAGTGACTGAGGCCTTGGCCTGTCTTGTTGGGATAACCCAGAGCACCTCCCAGGGGTCTGGCACGCCGTCAGGTCCAGTGGGCTAAAGTGCAGCACAGTAGCCCTCTTTCTACATTGATTGACTCCGAGTAGTCACCTCGTTTTTACCTATATTCTCTAGAAACCAAAGAAATTGTCTCTAAAGCACAGACTAAAAGCTGATAGTCTAATGTCTGCTGTCCATGGTCCTGAATAGGAGCTGGCATATCTACAGTGGGGCTGATTTTCTTTACCAATCTGCCCTGCAGGTTTGAGCAGCTTGCACGTATGCGTTCCAGACAGACTCACTCAGCATGCCTTCCAGAATTCACTACAGCTTCAGAATTCCAGGGAGTGAGGACGGACCTAGGGTCAAATGCATCCATCACTAAAGTGCTGCTAGGGGAATGAACAGATGTGTATCAATGCCTGTGGTATAAAAAGACAACATATTAAAACTTGGATTTATCTTAACTCCCTATGGTCTGATGCTGTAAGGCAGAGACATAAAACTCATACCCTGTGGTTTCCTTGCTCTGTTTTCTTCTTCACAGCATATTCATTCCTTCTGAACGTCTTTGGCCATACATTATGTTTTCTCTAATGAAAGTAGAAAAATCGTATCCTCATTGCTTATTTTTAGCACTGTTGCTATGTTAAACTGTAGCCCAGGCATCTTATTAAAATCAAGTGAGGATTTGAATTTTCATTCTCTTCAATACTGTGGCATTACTATTCTTTCTGAAAATATTTCATCATGTATGAGTCTATCTATTTAAATATATATATATGTGTATATATATATATATGTATAAATGTATATATATATATGTATGTATGTAATAGGTACTTAGAGATTGGGGCAAGAGTTACCATTTTCCTCTGGATTCTTTTTGTGGGTAGGTGGTAGGGGCAATTATTTCTTCAACACTCGGCTTAAGAATAATTTGTGGCATCTTTATGGTGATGTTGCATAGTGCAAAACTTGTTGCAGTGAACAAAATAATTGGCAATTGTGCTTTTAATTACCACATGACATGCCTAAAACACTTCTTTCTGGCACACAGATTGGGTGACCTGGATTTTTCTACATTAAAAATTGAGGTGTTTTAATACTGATTGAGGCAATATTCTGCATTCCAAGGCTGTGTATGCTGTTGCACATGTGTAAAGAGAAACTGTTAGTATATGCCTCTGCTGTTTCTGCAGTGGAGTCCAGAGCTGTTTCATGTTGTTTGTCTGTTATTTTGATTCTCAGCACTAGACTCCTGGGCAGAAACGAAGCTTGGTGGGGTCTGGGCCCACTCACAAGGGTTTTTAAGAAACAGGGGAAGGTAATTATCATGAGCAGGCAAGAACTGAGCCTAATCTAAAATGTTGATTTACACATTAGGCCATTAGACCAGAGTTACACCTCACTTTAAATTTGGTAAATAAAATACACCATCATTAAAAGGATGCTGTAATGATAAAGGGGAGGGCATTAAACTTGAAGGGTGTTGATTCTATGCCAGACCTTTGGCTATTTGCTTTCATAAGCGCTATCCCATTTAATCTTCCTAACAACTCTGCAAGGCACAAATTATCATCCCCATTTCACAGATGAGGAAACAGGCTCAGGGAGATTAAATAACTCCCTCGTTGTAGAGGGTCACACTAGCATTTAAGCTAAACCTTTATAATTCAAAGTTTATGCTTCATTTTATATGTTGCTAAAATCAAGATATGCTTTTCTTTCCCATGGAAGAGAATATCCACCATATTTTCTTAAAGTTGTAAATAGCACATAACATGAGATCTACTCTCTTCACAAATTTTGTAAGTGTACAGTACAGTATTTTTAACTATAAGCATAATGTTTTACAGCAGATCTCTAGACCTTTTTCCTCTTGCAAGAGAGGAACTCTATACCCATTGAACAGCAATTCTCCATATGTTTTGATGTCTGTAAGGAAACCCTGAGTGTCCTTTTCCTTCTTTGCAATGTTTGTTTGTTTCCTTTTGTAGCGGTTAGAGAGGGGAGAGGAGCCACAGTCATGCTGAGTTCAGGGTCACTGTTTAGCCAGCAGATCTCAGGGTGGCACTTGATATAACATGTCAATAGCCAGATACACTATCAAGATGATCAGACTATTAACAAGCTGTTTTACTAATCAATGTGAAATGAATTAGATTACAATTTATAACCATAAACACAGCTTCTGTTCGATTTAGGCTACAGACTCTACACTTACTTTGAATTCCAAATCGACATTGCCCCTCTGAGTCAGGCAGAATATATTTTTAGTCCCAGTTATATGAGAACCATTTATATCAGTTTACAGACAGCAACACTTCTTCATCTAGTTGAGAAGCCTTTGGATGAAGTCAGACTGCTTGGCAAGCCCTGGCTCCACTCCAGGGAACTGCGAGCGAGCCCAGCACTGCCAGACAGCCCCTTGGCACAGGGCTTGGCCAAACAGTCATAGCACAAGGATCCCGTGTACTTTCACTGGGCATCAAGCCCAGCTCCATCAGGATGGAACGTGGAGCTCAGCAGATCAGAGTGTGATCTCCATGGCACCAGGGCCACAGGCAAGCTACTACAATCCCCAGGCACCTGCACGGTCTCCAGTGTAGACACGTGACACATTCTGCCACACAAATCCTGCAGGGGGAGCTTATCCTGTCCCTGACCCAAAGCAGGAAGAAAAGTCTCTCCTTTTCCCTTTGTTCACATCATTCAAACTGTTTTCAAAGTAACGCAAAACAGCCTTTTCTAATAAGCTCATGAGTCTTTTCAGTAGGTCTAACAGCAATGGCATGGTGTTTTCTGAATGAGTAGAATACTGGAAGACGTCAAGTTGGGGCCTTGTTCTAGCTCCAGTTTGCTGTGCGAGGTTTTACATGGTACTTGAACTTGGTGAACCTCAGTATTCTTTTCTTTTAATTGGAATATTAATGGCATCTGTCTCACCATACTTTACAGGGTTATTGTGAGAACTAAGGGGAAAAGTGCATGTTCAAGACTTTAGCAAACTGTGAATGTGATGTACATATGCTGTATTTGTGAATATCCTAAATGAGTCATGTGAATAGGGTTGGGTCTTTATTACATAAAGAAGGTGCTTGTAAATGCCTCTAAAATCATAGAAAGGAATCTTAGTATGGTGGGGGCTGGGGGAGAGAGAGAGAGAGAAAATAAAGCAAATAAAATTTCAAAAACCCCAATAATGTAACACCATATAAAATATTAAAGTACTGATGTTGTTCATTATTGGATGTCCAAGAGTTTTAACCTCTCATTTATTGTGTTTTAAACAAACACACACAAAAATGTATAAACTGAAAGCACTCCCAATATTTAGAGTCCTGTGCATTCATTCGGAATTACTTATATTTGTAAAATTTCTTTTGGAAAGTGTAAACTAAGCTTATTTCATAATGATTATCTTAAAATCTCCTTTTGCCTATCACAGTCTTATAGTGTCCATAAATAAGTTCATGTGATAATATATCAATAATTAATATTTTCTGAGCCCTTGCTAAACACAAGGCTCTATGCTAACCCTTGATCATCTGTTGTCTCACTTATTCTGCATTGCAGCCCGGTGGTGGTAGGTATTACCGTGATACCCATTGTGCAGATGAGGATGCTTGGAGAAGTTACATAATTCAACAAAAATGCCCATGTGCATAAGCAAGAGAGGGAGGGCTCAATTTCAGACTACTGGAACCCAGAACTCATGATTTTTGTTTAGTTTTTTCCTACAAGTAGCCATGGAAGACTCCATTTGCTAAAGCCTAGAGGTGGCTCTCATTGCAGCTAACTTGACCTTTCACTGAAGGGTCCGTGCACTGCATAAAAGGCATTTCTGGCCAGACGCCTAGTGATAGGTAAGGACAGTGACCCATCGTCACTCACTCATCCATTTGCTTCTGGGACTACCACCTGAGCATTTTTGTCTTTCCTTCTTCCCTTCACCTTGACACTTGACATGCACCCCTGTTTCGTTTCTCCTAGCTCACCAACCTAGTTTCTATCACACTCTTTTCCATGTTTTGACATCTTGAGTACTCCACTCCTCCTTCTTGGTTAACACCGGCCTAGCGAGGAAAATAGAGGCCATATATTCTATTGTCAGGTTGTTTTATGAAGCAGTTAGGCCCCACTGAGCTCAAAACAGCATGTTAAGCAAGTCTATGGAAACACTACACAGTTTTATAATTTTCTTAAAAAATATTATATATTCTGATATTTTTCTAAGGCATCAAGATTACCTAATCTCAAAAGAAACATAGGTTGTATTATATAAAGAGGATAATATGTTATGCAGCTTAAAACTCCAGAAAAAGTTCTCATTAGTTACATTGTACAACCAAATTCCAGTGCAAGGCAGCCCGTGTGTAAGTGATGATTAGCGCTGCCAACGCCCCGGCAGTAGCAGGAAAGGATGTTGTGAAATGATCCAACTTCCATTAGAAAATAATGACTGTCTTGGCTGAGCAACATTTTTTAAATTAAATACCAACAATTCCTAGTAATCAGAGAACCTATTAGCCATGAAATTTGATTTCAGTATCAGAGACTGTTCACTTACAAAATGGGAGCCAAATAATCGTGGGTGGAATTTACAGTCCGGCATTGGCGATGGTGTTAAATATTACAGAAATGGCACTGGGGTATAGCTTTAGCTCTGAGGAAATGTGGCAGTTTCAAATTTCAGTGGCAAGTTAGGGCAGTGATTAGTGGAATGTAGTCATTAATTTCTGAGACATGATATTAATATTTCCCCTTCAGTCATTTGAGAGGATTTTTGCAGAGCAGTGAACCTATCATGAATTTCTACTTAGCTTCATTGGTCTTTTCCAAATGCCCATTAACTGCCTTGAGATGGGATCAGAAATCCTTGTCATGAAATTAGTGTTAATATATGGAGGGAGTTGCTCTTGACCCCAGGAGTGATATTTAGGAATACTGAAAAACACCTCAAATTTATCCTTTCTGTCAGCTCACCTCCAAGCTCTCCATCTTCTCTCCAGATTGTCCCTGCTGAAGCCTCACAAACACTCTCAGCTACCCCACCCTTCTCTATGCTTTGCAACCCCTGTTCAGGGATATGGGAAGAAAATATTCATTGAATACCTACTTACGCTACAAATTTTGGAATTAGACCCATGAAGATTAAATATTACCACACAGTACAAAGTTAGTAAGGATGGAGAAGCAGAATCCACCTAGGTCTGTCTGTCTATCCTCAAAACACTTGTCCTCTACATTATCCCCACTGTGGAGACAAAAGCTGGTATGGTTTTAGGTGGATATATTAATCTGTCATAGATATTTCTACTGAAATTCCTTTTAATTCATTTTTAAGATTCCTCAAACTTGAAAATTCATGTTTTCCACATACAGTGCTAAGTTTCACCACCATCTTTCCACAATGAAAATCTAACACAGAAACGTTCAGTAATTTCAAATATACATATCCACCCATACATATGTATATATGTAATATGCATAAATATTTACATATATGAGCACAAACACACATGTACATATAGGCACATATACACATACATGCTATATATATTTGATATATATGTAATCTTTCATAATATTCCTCTTTCTTATCTATGGAGACTGAACTTTGCCTCGTTGGAAATTTCTCCCTTGGCTCCCATGTATGTGTCTCTCTACAACCTCATTGGCAAACTGTACATGCACATGCATTCTTCAAGATAACCAGGGTTAAGAGCAGAACATTTAGCATATAGAAGGTGCAGTGGCAGGCTCTCTAAAGAATAAGGCAGGAGAACATAGATCCTCAAAGAAATGCATGGAGAAGATAAAACAATTTGCCCATTGTCACATACCAGGAAGAGTCAAGACAGACGTTCAATCCATACTTGGTTGGCTCCAAAGTCCACATTCTGTCTGCTACATTGGCACACTGCTGTTAGAAAAAAGGAAATGAAAAATTTCTAATTCCCCTCCCCCTGCCCCAGCATATTTCAGTCTTTTCAGGTGTATCTGAAGAAAAGCTTGGGCTTGTTCATGTCAGCTGTTTTTCTAAAAAGCCTTTCCAGTACAAACGTAGGAAGCATGACATCCAGACATGCCCAGTAATGAACAAATGTGTTTGAAAACTCAGTGTTATGATGCAGCATTTAGAGTTAAAGGCTAGAACATTGTGTATCAACTGATTTTAGGAAGGATCAAATGCCATTGCATGTTTCTGCCATGAATGCCATTTACTTGCTAAAGTGGGCACAAGTAATTAACTTGTGTCTCTATCTACTCTGAAAATGTTATTACTTGAGTCCTTAAAATAGTCTCCTTTCTAAGAAATGTTACTGGTATATGAATTTGGGAGTTCACCTTGTTTCTCTTATTGGAAGAAGTCCTTGTGGCTTTTAAATGCCCTAAGGCAATTCTTGCCTCAAGAGGGAACCTGAGCAGTGTGGGTTTACAGGTCTTCCTTAGGCTTGCGTGTAAGCTTTAACTTCATCCTAAATTAATACTTCAATCCTCCATCATTTCTAGATCCCACTATGAGCTGAGGTGAAGAGCAGGCACATTTTCCCTCCCAACAGGAAAGTAGCCAGTATTATATTTACTTCCTGATGCAAATACCTTTCTCTCAGCTTTACCTGTAAATCTTGTAAATCTGCCTCATTCTGCTGGATCTAGCTCTAAACCTAATTGCTTGCATACTGCCCAGAGCCACCTTTGGCAGCTATTTGTGAAGACTTTCTCTGATTTGTAAGCTACAACTGCTCCAAACACATCCGTTCCCTCATAAACAGAGGTTATTTTTGGTTTGGTCTGGAACATTTCTCAAAATATCTGTAGGTGGTTAATAAGTCACCAGGTGCTCCTCAGTAGATAAGGAGGGTTGACAAAGGTGTGTGGTCTCTCTTTCTGTCTGAAACAATGGCTGGTCTACTGATGTATATATTTTATTAAATGACATTGCATTGCAGTCTTCTCAATATCAAAAGTTGGAGTTGAAGATCATCCAGTCCAACTTCCTTATTTTACAGTTAAAAATAAAACTAGCCCAGAAAGGCAAAATGACTTGATCATGTCACACATAGTATCAGGACTGGGGCTCTAATCCAGATCCTTTGAGTGCAAGTACAGTGTACTTTAGGTAGTTAGAGGTGTGATGTAGCTCTCGAGGCACAGTGCAACATAGGATTTCAAAGGTTTTTTGCCCACTTAACATAATCGCATTTGAAGAAAATTTGGGGAAATACACTGATTATGAATATGTAAACAAGATTATTAACTATAGAGATTTTTAAAAAAACATTTGAGTATATTAAATGTATTGAAAATTTAAATCTGGATATGATATTTGCTACTTTATTTATTCCCCATTGACATTGGCATTAGGAACTGAAATTTTAAAAGTAGGATTAGGAAGTAGCCTTAAGTTTTTTATATTATAACATATAGAATTATTATAACATTAGAATTATTGATCAATTTCTGATCCAAACTCTGCAAAATTGTAAATACTTTGAAGTTGATCATACTGTATTTTCTGCACTATTTACTACTCTAATTCTTAAATTTAATGGACTTGTGGAAGACAAAGAATGTGCAGTTATTAATACCAAATACATTTAGAATTATCAGAGGAAGCTGGACTTTTTCTCACAAGAGGGTTCATTGTGATTAGGAATTCATTAGCTTCACTAACGTATGGGAGACTTAACCTCCCATTATCAAATGAAAAATGTTCCCAATTTTTCAACAACTGTGTTATTAGGCTATTTGAGCTATATGTGCTAGATGTTTCTTGTGATAGTTTTGTCATTTTGTTTTTATTTGTTTTTAATATCAGGGGAAAGTGAATTCTAGGTCAACATATTTTGAATAAAGTTATAGACAAAAAATTTTGAATAATAATTATATAGTTGTGTGCAAAGTGACACTTAATAGTTACATTTGTGAAGCATTTTATTAGAGTCTTTTGCCTAAGAGGACATGAAATTTTGGTATTATTTTTATTCTGCTGTGTTTGTCATTAGATATGTAGACAGTTTCTTTCTTACTCATTTAAAATGTATGAGAATCTGTGGCAGTGTCATTGGTCCCTGGGAAATAAATGATGTCATTAAAATAACATTAGGACTTTGAGCTTCTCAAACCCAGAATTACTAACTTTAAGTGAGGACAATGCCATGGCAGAAAATGTTAATGATTCTTTTAGTACTTAATTCGAGTGTTGTATGATGGTTTTCCTATAAAAATCTACATTCTATTGATAATACCTGAGAGAGGAAAACAAATAAGCAAGTTGAAGCTCATGAGCTCGTAGGTTTTCTTACACTTAAGTGTGTCTTATTCCCTACCTCAATCAAATATTAGCCAGCTCGGAATAAAATGTTTTTTAAAAAGAGCTGAAGTTGCCTCTTTGTTCTGTTTGTTTCCGTGGTACTATAGTCTCATAAAGTCATTGTTTAGTGATAAATGTCTTTGTGTTAAGGGTTGTCATTTTAAGAGAGAAGCGTAAGATATGTAATTTGTTTTATCACATAATGTCAATCCTAAAATTCTTAATTTTGATTAATTTCTCTTAATATTGGAGAAATTAATATTAAGAGAAATTAATATTAATTTCTAATATTAAGCATGGAAACAAATGTGAGCTATATATACCTTTAAGAAAAGTGAATAAATACAGGTAAGATGATTATTTACTCCATTTCTGGTGAATCAGCGGGTGACAGCCTAGTGGTGGTGAGTAAAATCAAGGAATAAATGTTTGCAAAGTTAAAACTGTCAGGAGCACCTCCTATCACCACGAAGTTCACAAGCAATCACAAATATGGTGGGTTCACTGAGTGCTTTTCTATCTCATTGTTTATTGTTGTGTATGTGTATGAGTACTGTATACTTTACAATTTTTTTTATTTTACAAAAGTTTGTATTTATCTATTCTTTCATTTTTTTTTTCAATTCACTCATTCCAGTTCAGGGGTGCAGGTGACCAGAGCCTCTCCCTGCAGCTCAGGGGGCCAGCGGGACCCAGCCCTTGACAGGGCGCCATCCCATCACAGGCTGTGTGGGCACACACACACACACACACCCACCCACACACATTCAGATTGGGACAACGCAGACACACCAAGGAATGTAACACGTGCATCTTTGGGATGTAGGAGGAGATTGGAGCACCGAGAGAAAAACAGCACAGACATGGGAGAGAACATGCAAATGCCACAGAGGTAGTGGCCCCTGCCAGGAATCAATTTTTTTTTCCTTATCAACTTTGTAATGAAATAATGCTATTGGAGGACATCCCACATGCTTTTCCGTTGATTCTTCCTACAGTAATAGCAATCACTTTTCATGATATGCTTAGGTCTTTTCTCAAGTTAGGGAGCTTTTCTTCAAGGAAGGCTTTGATTATTGATTCCTTTCTAAAATTTCTCCTTTCTTCCTTCAATTTGGATTTCTGTTATCTGTGTTCAGCATTAATGGTAAGAGGACCCTTAATCATTTTCATTCTGTGTTTTTTGGATGGCTCAAGAGTTTTCTCCAGATCACTTCTTACATATTGTACTGGATAAATTCTGTTCCTTCACATTTCCAATGGGTCTTATTTTTTTCTTCTGCTCTTGCCATTATAGCTTCCTTAAATTCCTTCCTTTTTTGCAACCTTTTTTTTTAATCGTAAGGGGGCTGCCAAATAGCTTTCTAAATTTCTTTTAGCTTCTATTGAAAATTATTTTGAAAAACCACTATTCCAGAGAGCCTTTATACTGTTTCTCCTTTTTCTCTCCTTTTCAGAATTCATAGATTTTTATGTGATGTTTTCTCTATATTCAGATTGCAGTTGGAAAAGCCCATTGCAGACCCCGTGTCTGCCAAGATAGAGCCCTTGGGCCCTGTCTGCATCCAGTGAATACTGGTTGAATTTCCATCTCAGATCAACAGTAGGTGAAGATGAGTAACCCACAAGTCAATTCAGAAGCACAAAGTTGCCATTCTTCTTGTGTGACCCTGCTGGTTTGACATGAACCCATAAAATCCATAAAGTGAAACATCCCAATAATCACAGCCCCTAGGAATCTGAGAAGTGTTCCTTTCCTATTGTGCCTATAGTGTTTAATTTGTAGGAATGACTCATTGTAGAACAGAATATTTTCACAGTATGTTTACCATCTACTATCCGTCCACTTCCCCCACACTCACGAGCAACCTGCAGTCTTCCTTTCAAGTTATTTTCTCTGAGATTCCAGCTCTGAGCAGATATTAAGATGGATACCCGTGGTGGGGCAGAAGGAGATCCAGGCTCTAACCACACTGGGTTTTCAGGCACTAGAACATTCAGAGATGTTCTTAGACTCAGCATTCCATGTTCATCCAACCACCTCAACTTCATCCTTTATTTTTAATTTTCTTAATTATTATTGTCAGAAATTATCCTGTTTAATTATTTTATGTGTATAGTGTATAGTGTATTCTCAGTAAGTGTTACTGGCTGGATGAATGGATGGATGAATGGCTGGCTGGCTGCATGGACAGATGGATAGTGGTTTAGGATTCTTACTGGTATGAGATTTGCGGCGTTAGTGTACAGGACACAATGAAGTGGGGAGATGGAAGGTTTTCCTACCTGCTGTCAGACTGGTATAACACATAAGAATTGGCAATAGAGAAACTCTCACTCTTAGTTTTTGTTGGGACTGTAAAATTTTCCTCTTTTCTGTGCCTTTATAGGTGTTTTGGTGAAAAATGGTGACAGACTGTGTCACAGGCTGTCAACTAAATACCATTTTAACCACCAAGGTCTTTGGTACCCTCTTGTTGCCTCCTTTAACCCTCTACCTCTGGCTTTCTCTCCAGCTGTTCCTCCTCTCTGTTCTGTGTCTCCAAATATGCCTCTACTTGCTTAACATTCCTCTCTCCACCCACTCTTTGCTTTTGCCCTGCTCATTTCTGTAGCCACATCCTCATGCCTATGCACTGTCTCTGTCCTGCTCTGTCAAATATAAGACATGGTTCTTTAACTTCGGAGGGAATTTATATTTTCTCATCTGTAGTTTTCTGGAAATAGTGGGGAGGTTGTAGGCTGCGATCAATTTGGGAGCCATTTAATGGCAGTAAAATGAGTAAAGCAGTATATCCAAAATTCTTCAAATTGATATTTATCTATTTCTATCCATCCTTGGCTATTTTAATATAGATATAACTTTTACTACCAGAAAACTATAGATAGTAATTGATTTTTAGCTTCCTATTTCAAAAGCTACAGATGAAAGGATATTAATTTTTAAGAGGCCACTCAATCAGAAAATGCATTCTTCACTTAGAGTGGTCGAAAGAGCAGTGGGGTGGAACTCAGGAAACCTGAGGACTAGCTCTGACTCTGCCATTTACATTGTCTGAGGCAAGTCATTTCCCTGCTAGGGGACTCTGTCGACCTTCACTCTAAAATAACCAGGTATTCCATCCCACATTTGTGCTAGTATTCATACTTTGACATCTACCTGGAATCAGCTTTTTATTTCTGCTCAACATCCTTCTAATTCTCTGAAGCCTTTCCCCTACATTTTTAAGCTCCTATTGTCATACCATAGAATGCTTTAGATCCTTCACAACTTAACCAAAGGCCCTTGCCTTTATAGTCCTGAGAACTTGCTCTGAACTGCGCTTAGAAATGATAGCGATTTGTATACATATCTATTCACCCTTGATAGACTGCAATCTCTTAAAAATACAAGGTCTCACTTTTTGCATTTTTTTTTTTGTATTCTTAAGGAGCCCTTATAATAGAACCTTGGCTATTGAGAACTTCAGCAAATATATGTTAAGTAAAATATGCTAAGTAAAAGATAGATTGTCACACTCATGCAAAAATTTAAGAATGTAGAGGAGACTGTCTGTGTTTGAACATTGGCTCTGATTCTGCCTAGCTGTGTAGGATAATCCCTACCCCTGCTTGATGAGAGTGTTGACTAAATAAGTTATTACATAGATTCTTAACACAGTACCTGGCACAAGTTAAGTGCTCAGTGAATACTATTGCTATTGTTATTCTATTTAGGATACAATGAATTAGGTTTCATATGTCAATATTTTCTTATAGTTATGGATTATCTTATGCCAGCTTTTTATAGATGACATGACTTATTTCAAATGGCTTAGCTTCTTCAATGATTCGTGGCACCTGTCAGCTGGTTTGTGTATATGTGTGCGTGTGTGTTTGTGTGTGTGTGTGTATCTTCTCCGTTTACAAACCCTCAGTGTATGTTGTTCTGAAATACTTTTGAACAGTATTTGATAAGGTCTTTGATCTATTTTTCATCTCTCATGGGTTTTCTTCCATAATTTCTTTGTTGTTTCTTCATCCACTTTGTTCTATCTTGTTCAAATTCCAGTTGTAAGTACATTAGATGTCCTGAAATTTTATGCATCTGCTATCTCCATTATTTTTCTTCATCCACTCAGTTCTCTGAGAATATATCAATTGCATCTTTACTCATTTGAGTTTCTGCAAGATCTGTATCTGTTCACTGCCTTTGCGAGTTTCATCTCCATCTAATCTATCATGATTTCAGATGATTTGCCCTTAATGACTGTATATGGTACCACTTTCTTTTGAACCATACTATTATTTCCTGAGGCCTGCCTTACTTTTCATAGGCTAGGAAACATTTTTAAAATTAATAAAATCTAAATTTTCACATTGGATGATAGTCAAGACAGTTGCAATAGACTGTTTCAGAGGTTGATGTTGTACTGTGTAATTTGCCTTAATATTCATACCTTCATTTTCAATCCAGTAGATTGTCTTGCTATCAAACTTTGCTTACTGTGTTAAAGAAAGAATTAAAAATATGGTACTTATTTTCCTGTATACGATATAGTAACAGTAGATTAGTAATTTAAAATTCTCCTATGGATCTCAAAAAGGAGGTGCTGTATATGTAAGGGGAAAGAGAGGGAAGGCTGAATTTTAGTCATTGATTAAGAAAGAAGAGTAGGTAGGATATGGTGGAAATGGATTTCACAAAAGCATTTGCGTGTATTCTGAAACTTTGCCTTTAAGGAAATGATCCTTATTAAATCTACTGTATGGGAAAAAAAAGTGCACTTCTTTTACTTAGGATATTGTTTGATATTTTATGGTTCTTTAAAACATTGTAAATTGGCTTAGCAAAATTCTTTTTCATCCATATAAAGGTGAGTCTCAGGACTGGCAAATGTATATTATTGGGCTACTGCTGAGAGCCAAATACTGCATTTAGAATTTTTTGTAAGGTAACAACCCCTCATTTTCTAGAAATGTATGACAGGCAGAACTGTCATTGTTATCCTCATGAGCAGTGTGCAAGGTAGGCAATTGCAATATTAAATACAATGAATATTCAATTGGTTTAAGGGCACTGCAATGAAAAACAGAAGTGCATGTAATTGTGACCATAAGGGATTTGCCGGTCTACCTGTCTAGAGACCAAAACTCACATTTGGTCTTTCCTAAAAATATCAACTTCATCAACATCAAGAGTACTCTTTCTGCTGACTAAATACTAAATTAGGCTGAAGGGAAGGGCAACAGTGACCCCCGGAGTCACATCAATCTGATAATGCTGCTCTCCATTTATTGTTCATCCGTGAGGCTGACATTGACAGCCAGCCACATTGCAAGAACTGCACTGGCCAATGCAAATTCAGGAGGAATGGGCTGTCGTTTCTGTGCCTGAGCTCACACAGACTCTGATTGCATCTGGGGATCTCAAAGACCAAAGCAATGTGGATTTTTGGCCAAATATTGTTCTCAATAGCTACTGAGCTATTCCAAATTTGTACCTTGATCTATTTTAAGGATGGAAATAAAGATAAATTAAAGGGAGTTCGGGTGAGAGCAGTTAAAGTGATTAATAAGATGCAGAACTCTTTTAACAAGAAGCTAATAATGTGTAACTTAGCTCAACAATGGTAAGTGGAGCTCATGATAATGATCTATAAATATCAGAAAAATATAAACAGGAAGGGGCAGCATTGTTCAGTGTGAGTCAGCTAATAGCAATGAAAGTAATTATGAAAAGGAAATTGAAAATAAACATAAGAAAAAAAGTTTTCTGTTTTTCCTATATTTCCTAAAAAAAAAATAGGGTTATGTTATAGGAAAGCATTTGTAACCACACAAGAAAACGAAACAAGGGAAACTAATAGCAAGTAAATTACCAACAGTGTGTATATTCAGTGTATATATTCAATCTACCACATGTTTTTAGGTTATTCATGTATTTAACATTTTCTTTGCTTCCATATATTCATTTATTCTATTCATTTAACAAATACTTTTTAAACACTTCAGTGTTTCCAGAATTGGGAGACCTAGGCATTAACATACTACTTAGGTTAATGCTAGTGGCTGTAATAAATAACCTGGAATTTCAGTAGTACGACACAGTGAAATTTTGGTCAAAATATAAATATAAATATAATATGTAACTTAGCTCAACAATGGTAAGTGGAGCTGATGATATAAATATAAAGCCAAAATCAAGTGTTTCTTAATGGCAAATGGCAAAAGGGTGAGGGTTGGATTGTGGGAGTGGATGCTTGTAGGGGCCCAGATCCATATAATCGTTCAGAAATCCAGGCTGAGGGAGATCCCTAAATTCACTCTGATCTCTAATAGTCAGCTGGAAGATAGGGGCGGAGAGAGATTGAGGAAGAAATAGCCCCTCCTTAAACACTCCGTTCCAGAAGACACACAGACTCGTTTCACCCATATTCCGTTGTGGAGAATGCATTGAACGGCAGTGGGGGTGGGAACAGTGGCCTCCTTCCTAGCAACATCTCTGCACACTGAAGAGGAGCAAGATGTTTTAATGGAAAAGTCGCTGAGCAAAACGGACCTAAATTCCTGCCTTCTTGGAGTATACATTCTAGTTGGAGGAAACAATAATAATATAAAATAATAAAATAAGTATTTTTTTTGTAAGTAAATGAACATTTTTGAAGGTATATAAAGTCTGGAAGGACAGGGAGTGCTGAGTATGCAAATACAAATGAATAGTCTGGAATGAGCTCAGTGAAGAAGAGGTATTTGAGCAGCTGTCTGAGTCAGGTGGGAATGTAGACTATGTGGAATGTAAGGGGAAGCCATTTAAAGCAGTGGGATAGCCAGTGCAAAGCCCATTGGGTGGGCCATGTCTGACGTCTTTAGAGAACAGGCAGGCAGCTAACTGGATAGGAGCAAAGTAAGCCAAAAAGAGAATGGTAGGCTAGGAGGCCAGAGAAGTAATAGAGTCCCAATCATACAGAGGCCTTAAAAGTGGCTGTGAGGATTTTGGTTTTTACTCTGAGGTACACGAAAGTCATTAGAGGGTATTTGCAGAGGAGTGAAATGATTTGATTTATGTTTTAAAAGGATTACTCTATTTGCTGTTCTGAAAATAGACTGTGGTGCAGTAGGACAGAAGCAGGGAGACCATTAGGAAACTTTTTCAATAATTGAGGTGAGAAATTATGGCAGCTTACATCAGAGGTACTGAGAAGTGGCTGGATTCAGGATGTATTTTGAAGGTATAGACAGCAGGATTTGCTGATGGATTGGTGGTGAGGTGGAGGAAGAGAGGAGGAAGAGAGGAGTCAAGGATGACTCCAAGACTTTGGGCTTGCAAGACTAACTAGAATAGAGTTTCCATTAATAGAGATGGGGAAGACTGTAGAGGAATCTCATGTAGGTGTGGGTGGAGCCTACCAGGATCTTGATTTGGGATGACTTTTCGACCTCTAAGTTGGGAAGACAGGTAGGCAGCTAGATATACAAATCTGGTATTCAGGGAGGGTGGGGAGTGAAGGTATATAAGGAATAGATCCAAACATTGAGCCCTGAAGGACTCCCACATTTAGAGGCGGGGAAGACGGGCAGGAACCAGAAAGAGAGAATGAAAGGACTGACCAGAGGAGGAAAATCAGGAGAGTCTGGTGTCAAGGAAGCCAAGTAGGAGAAATGTTTCAAGAAGGAAACAATGAGCCCCAATCTCAGCTGGTATTGAGAGGTCAGATACAAAGAGAACAGGAAATTGAAGGGTCATTTACTTGCGGGGAGTCTAAAACAGAAAGGTCATCAGTGCCTTTGACAGCAAAGCAGCTTTGGTGCAGTGATGGACAGGGAAACTCTGACTGGAGTGAGGCACAGAGAAAATGGGAGAAGGCAAACTGGTGGCAATTATTTGATTATTTTGAGGATTTCTATAAAGGGGAGCAAAGAGATAGGGTGGTTATTAGAACAGGAAGTATGGACAAGGAAAGGTTTTCTAAATGGGAAAGATAATAGCCCATTTGTAAAGAGACTGGGGAAAATTTTATAATTCAAGAAAGAGAGAAGGGGATAACTAAACAACAATCTTACATTGATGAGAAGGATTGAACCTGGATTATCTGTAATAGTTTGGGTTAATGGACGAATGTGTGGTGCGCCTGTAGGCATTCCTCTTGAATTGCTTCTTTTCTTTTTCCTCAGGAAATAAGAAGCAAGGTCATTCAGAAGAAAGAAGAGGAGATGTAAAATCATTTTAGGGAATGGACTAGTGAATAGAAAATGGAAATCTTTCTAGTGAGTTCTGGGGACTGCTTGAGGTTACAAAGCAAAACCATTCAACCTTGTGTTATTTTTTTTAGTCCAGGCATATTGCCCGTGTGGGTGTGGCCATGGCATTACGGAGAATTTTGTTCAATGAAAGTGATATTTTTCCTTGGTCAGTACAGTGGCATGAGAGAGGGTTAAGACAGTTTAATGTGTGGGCAATACACTGATTAGAACAGCATACCAGAGACTCACAGCTGGGTAAGGTAGGAGTGATGACATAGGAGTTGGATAGGACAGTAAAAAGGTGGAAGGGTTAGTGTATTTGAGGAATACACTGTTAAAAGCAATGCCTTGGACACGCTGGAATTAGTAGGCAGAGAGTGGCATTCTTGAAGCTAAGAGGGTGGAGTGGTTACAGTTACTGGTAATGGAAACATCTGGATACAATAATACAAATGAGGAGCTAAGGATAAATGCAGGAAAAAATCATTGGAGCAGAGAAAATAAGAGTAGAGAGGCTGAGGCATTGGAAGGATCATCAAACTTGTTTCAATCCTGAGAATTTTGACAGGGGCAGTGTTGGATATGACACTGTTGGGAACTAAAATCTTACAGCCATGACCTTCCATATGGGATTTTATGAATGTATCACTTAAAATTTATTTTTTGACAGTCTAATTGGGGTTAAGCTCTGAATTTTTGTTCAAATGAAATGTTTTTATTTTGACTTCTTTGTTTGTTTGTTTGTTTTTGAGGGAGAGAGTCTTGCTCTGTCCCCAAGGTTAAGTGAAGTGGCTACATTGTAGCTCACTGCAACCTCGAACTCCTGGGCTCATGCAAGCCTCTTACGCCTTCTGAGTAGCTGGGATGGCACAATGGCTGACTAATTTCTCTGTTTTTAGTAGAGACAGGGTCTCGCTCTTGCTCAGGCTTGTCTCAAAATCCTGAGCTCAAGCCATTGTTCTGCCTCGGCCTTCCAGAGTTGACTTCATTTTGCAAAGATGCTTTTATGGCTATAGAGTTCTAGGTTGGTAATTATGTTCTATTAGTGTTTTGGAAAAAAAAAAAAAAAGAAAAGAATGTTCCATTGCCTGCTGAATTTCATTTTTGCTATTGAGAAGCCAATAGTCTAAGTATTATTTATTATAGGTAACTTTTTTCCTTTACTGCTCTTTTTAAAAGCTTCTGTTTATTTTCATTGTTCTCCAGTTTCAGTACGATTTATTTACATGTAGGGTTCACAATGTTCTGATTTTGAACATTGCTATCTTTCATCAGTTCCCGGACAATTCCCATGCATTGTTTCTCCAAGTGTTTATTGCTGTCTTCCCATTTTCTGTTAGCTCTTTGAACTCTCATTACTGCGTGTTGGACCTTTTCACTCTATTAACCGTTCCTTTAAATTTCCCTTTTCTATATTCCATCATTCCATGCCTCTATACCTAATTCTTTGTATTTTTTTCAGATTTTTTTCAATGTGTTAATTTTCCTTTTAGCCACATCTAGTAATCTTTTTAGCTATTATATTTTTATTTCTGTAGAGTTATTTGGTTCTTTATCAAATAAATCTGTTCAATTTTGTTGGTACCTTTTTTCCTTCCTGCTATTGTCAATTTTCCCTATTATTTCTTTAAGCATATTAAATATGCATGATTTATAATCTCTATGTAATAAATCCAATATCCGTAGTCATTGGAGGTCTGATTCTGTGGTATATTGGTCCTGTTTACACATGCTCAAGGTAGATTATTTTCTCCTTTTTTATAATGATTTTTTAAAAAGTTTTGACTTTTCATATTCTTTTAATCTTTGATCCTTTGATGTTATTGGGGTAATTTTTTAGACTAAATTTCAGTTGTCTTTAGAGAGGATTTTTATGATGTTTTCAGATACTTAGAGGACCCAGCAGTCTGCAACTGCTTTAAATTATACTTTGAGCTTGGGTTTTATTTTGGTGAGGATGGTGCGAGGGTGTGGTACATTCTATTTTCAATCACAAGGACGAACTTTTGTTCAAGAATTATCAAGGGGTCTTCCTTCTCCTCTTCCTTCTGCTCTACTTTGAGACAAAGGTGATAGCTGTGTTCCAATGCGCTGTTGTGTCTCGGGGATTTAAGACTCCCACAGGGGGTCTTACATCTGGTCTTGTACCTTGATTCCTTATGGGCAAGGCCTGTGGAAACTCACACCCAAGTCCACCAGTGAGTGACATATAAACTGAGCGACTGAACAAATAGTCCGGTTGGGGAGGGGTCTAGATGGTGATGTCTGAGTGCTGAAAAATGAAGGCGGGCAGGCAAAAGGGGCCAAGAGAATTGTGGATGTTTTTATTGAGAGCAATGAGATTCATTTAAAGGTTTGAAACTGGGGGGTGATGTGATCAAATTTGCTTTTTCAAAATAACATCTGGGCTGTAGCCTTTCTCATACTAGAGAGAAAGTGGTGAAGCCCTGAGAGGAATGGGCTGATTAAGGGGGCATTTCTGTAATGTGGGTGAAGAATAACTATGGCCTAATGAGGGAAGTGGAAGTTAACATGGAAGGACGCAGATGCATTCTGCAGAGATTTCAGAGGTGAAGAGTTGGATTCAGTGATGGATGAGATGGTGAGGAAGATAGAAAGGGTAGCATGAAGGATGTCACCACGCTTCTTTCTTGAGCAACTGGTAGATGGAGTTGCTATTTTCTTATATAGGTGATAGAAAGAATGCACCATTTCTAGGGGGAAAATGACAGATTTGGTGGGAGCCTTTTTGAACTAGTTATCTGTTGAATAACCAAGTAAAATGTATTTCATCCTCTCATTTCCATTCCCAATTTTACCTCTACTCTCAACTCAAGTCATTTTTACTTATCATTGGTGCTGTGTGAGTCATTCTCAACTGATCTTCCCAGCCCCAGTTCACCTAAGCAATCCATCCTACCACAGGACAGATGCTTTGCTTTCCATATTTGTGCCTTTGTTCATTCTCTTCCCTTACCTGGGAAGCCCCTCCGCCTATGTATCTGTTAAAGCCAATCTACAAGGATACCCTCACCCTAAGTACCACCAGTGTGACCTCTAATATCTTTCCTCAGTGATTAGTCATAACACTTAATTTGGATGTGTTATAACTTGGTATAAAAATCAGGCATTGGACACAGGCAAACCCACCTCAGCTAATTACAAGTTCCTGGATGCTGAGACAAATAAATTGCTCTAAACTTCATTTTCCCTTTTTTAAATAGGTGTAATAAGAAAGACCTTGCTTGTTGTGAAGGGTAGAATTAAAGTTGGCACAGTGTCTGCCTCCCAAGTAAGGAGGGGAGGCAGAAATATTAATAAATGTTAATAATTACTGATTTTGTCTCCAAAGCCATTTCTCACAACCTGTTGGCATTGTTGTAGTCACCTGCCTGTCTGTATTTCATCATGTGATGGCACAGGCATTTCCTCTGTTGTCCTCACAATTAATAAGGACAAGCATAATGTAGGTACACAATACGTGGCATGGATGAAAGTTTAAAGCAACAGGAGCTGCTAAGAAGAATTGAGGAATTATAGAAAGCAGACTTGCTTAAACTGAAATATTTCCTCCTGTGTGCCATAAACTACAGAGGAATGCTATCTTCTACTATGAATCCTTCCAGCCTGAACTACAATGTTTTAAAAATATTTTCAACAGTTCTATTCTCCCCATAAGTAGAAACTTTGTTGTTTATGCATAAATCTAACATGCAATAGGGAACATTTTAAGTGGTGGTGTGAATAATGATATTAAGAATGCACTTTAATTTTTATTGAATATCATCTGATTAGCAATCTCATTTTTGTTTTATCTTTGTGAGTATTTATTCTAGCAAAAATGAGTACAGTAATTTCTAATGGAAATATTGTCCACCTGGGTTTTCTGATGTGTGGATGGATAATTGGCCTATTCTTTGTTAGAGGAATTGTTGTTGGCCTTTGGATTGAAAGATCCCGGACTGACCGACCTGTGGCCAGTAGAAGGAGGAGGGGAAATCTGTAGATTGTCTCTCCTCAACCTCCTTCTCCTAGTGACTGACACTAAGAAGTTTGGACTGGGCAAAATGGTGGGGTTGGCTCTTTCTAACTCTGGTTGTCTCATTCATGCCAGTTTTGGGGACACTTGTGAATGGAAAGGTCAAGCCTATTTGCATCCCAATCCCACCACTGCCATTTCCTAGATTTGTAATCTTGAAATAATTATCTATGTTCTTTGAATCCAAGATGTAGTTATTTTGTTTTGGTTTACATGCATGTGTATGTGTATGTGTGTGTGTGTATTAAGCTTTTTAAACATTAATTTTATACAGGTAATGCAGCAGCTGGGTTTCAATTAGTCCTTGGAGATACAGTTGAATTTGTATTGTTCTTCCAAGTCCAAGGTCTGTGAAATTTAAAAAACCTTCCCTAAGATTTTTGGTCCCCTTTACCTTAAGCTCCTGAGCACAAGGTTACTGCTGCTGTTTAACCCCACGTCCATAAGGTTATGAAATTCAGGCTTTCTACTGGTTTCCATTTTAAAAATCTGTGTGCATGTGTGTGTAGAGTGAGTGAACATTGGGATATCATGAGGGGGTCACATTGCCTGTAGGTCTTTCCTTGGTCCTTTCTCCCTCTTTCCTTCTATTTCTGGGTCAAATCTTCTTACTCCATAAATGCCTTCTCCCCCTCCCTTCCTCTTTTTCTTCCTCTTTCTTCCTCTCTCTCTCTCTCTCTCTCTCTCTCTCTCTCTCTCTCTCACACACACACACACACACACACACACACACACACACACACACACATACAAACATAACACATAGTCACACATGCATATTAATATTTCTTTTTTGTTTGTTTTCTTGAGAGCCAAAGAACAGGTATTGAAAGATAGCTTCAGGTTGCAGCTGTTATCAGCTGTCATACAGTATGGACATGGGCGTGATGTGTCAGCAGAGCTTGGTGTTGTGGTCCAAGCGAACCAGGAAGTAAAGCCCTGCCTTCTGTCTATAGGGTGCTCGTTTCCCTGACCAGGATTCCCCCAGTAGCCCAGGATCACCAAGAGCTCAGCACAGCTCATTCCTCTGGAATCTGCCACAGATTCCAATGTCATCTGTGTGCCAAGGGCGGGCTGGTTGAATTGCTGAGAGAGTAGACTAACAGAAGAGTGAAGACTTAAAGGGAAGCTCATCTGCCAGGTGGGAGTGGGTAGAGGGGATTATAGGGGCCAATGCAGAGAGGCTGTGCAGTCTTTCTTTCTCCCTTTTCATGATGCTACTGGGGAGAAGCAGCATTATCAAATGTGAAAGGGAAACCAAAAGTGAAGGAAACATGCGAAAGTGAATAAAAAATATACTTACTCCACTCTTTGGATGATGACTGATCTCTGCCATTGCTGTGTGTCCAAAGCATGCCCACTGCTGCAGCTACTAATCTGGGCTTCTCATGAGAGTGGTCTGGCCATTTGCAGGATCCCTCGTTTGAGGAATAATAACGCCATTGACTCACTTCAGGCAGCTATAGTCTTCCCCGGCCAATTGAGACCCCAGCCAAGTACTTGCGTGCCTGTGGGCAGGCCGCTCAACATTTGGGTGTCTCAGCCTTTTCTTCAGTTATAAAATGAGGTGGCCAGACTAGATAACCCCCAAAGTCCCCTCCACCTCAAATGATTCAATTCTTATGTGGTTCTCTACTTATTTTTATGGTTCTTTTAATGAAAATATCCGTGGCTGCTTTGTCATTTGTATGTTGCTAACTATCACTGGACATGCACTTTAGGTTTATTATCATTTTACTCTCTCGAGTTTCTGGTTTTTCATCATTTTATACCAAGACACAAATGTGAAAAAAAAAAATAAGTTGAAGTATTGCAAATAGCTTAGCTTAGAATAGCAGAGGCAAAGAAATTGGAAGAAACATAAGGTGAGAAGGTGTGAACATATTTCTAACAGAAAAACTATACTGTTCTACTGATAAGAAATCTCTGCTCTATTTGTCTAGAGATAATCAGTATATTTTTGGAGGCAGACAAAGATTTTTTCCTATTTTTTAGTCATATGAGATATTGCTTTCTAAGAGTAGTCACTTAGTGCCCTTCATAAATGTATCACTCCTTGCATGTTGACGTAGCATTATTAGTTGAGATCACTTTAGAAGCTAATATTTGGGAACTAAAGAAAGAAAAATAATGTATTCAAAGGGAGAGTGAACACCACCCACCTTTGTTTGATCTATCAGGTGTGTCTTGCCTACTGGCTTACGTTATGCAAATTTTATTTTTATTTTACACCAACATAGCTGGAAGAATGAAAGAATCCTACCTCAATAAGGTTTTAGTTCTAGAGAGGGTTTATTGGCCTGATGAATGATTAATCTGGATTTCTAGGAAGGAATCTTCTGCCTCTGTTCATGATCTAGACTTGTGTTTCTGTCATGGTGACAGTGAAGAAATTGTACCTTTTGTTAACATGAAACATCCTGTTTCTCAATCAGGCTTTTATAGATAGGGATACTAAATTGCCATGTTCTGGTTTAGAATTTAATCAGTGAGTTGAGGAAGGGCTCAAAGGAAAGATCATTAGACTAAGAGTCAGAATAGCTCCATGGTCTCATCCTGCACAGATTGTAGCCCTGTCATCCCAGGAAATTCACCTAAGAGTAGGTCACTTTAGTGATGTGGAGATTGCCTTGTCTGCCCCCCAGGACTCTTGTGGGGCTCCATTTAAAGAAATAATATAAAATATATGTGCTCACTAAAATATCATTATAATTTTTAATCATTTTGTTATGAAATAAATATATATGAATTTATTATAAAACACATTCACTCACCGCTATTATGTTTTAAATCATGGTTTGCTGAAAAAATGTAAAGAAAGCATGAAGCTAGAAGATGGTGGTTGGGAAAGATGTGCTAGATTAGTTGAAAACAGGAGTATTTAAATGTAAATAAGCTTGAATAGCTAACTGAATTAATACAAACTTTGATGGATAAATGTAGAGCCATATAATGAGGTTCAAGAAAGCAATGTGTGAGGATAAGATGGCTTGATGCACAGACTCTTAGGAGTATTCAAGTGGTACGAGATCAATCTGAGCTAAGAGTATGTTCCAGAAGGTCATGAAGTCCTGGTATGTGTTGACTGAAATGCTGGCCCACAGCCTCTACCTGGAGTTTAGACATCCCTTTTAGGTGAAAGTTATGCTCTCCTGAAAGTTTGCTGAATAGGGAATTTGGAGATAGTAAGAACCTTTGTCCCTGTATTTTAAATGGAAAAATAATTATTCAAAATCCCCACCTGAAGTCCCCAATATTAATAAAATATTCTTAAATACCTATATAACAATTCACCAAGGGTTCATGCACACATAAAGAATTTAACACATCAAGTTTATCATTATTTAACACTTAATAAACTTGCTTGTTGAAGTCTTTGTGTGCAGAAGCTGAACAGTATCAGAGACAAATTAAAATTTCATTTCATAACAAATGCCTATCTCAATATATTTTATCATTCCTACTTTTCTTCTAAAATATTGGATTTTCAAGGCCTTTTAGAGCCACTGACTTTCTTCAAAGGCATTTCTCCTTCCATAGGAAATGTATTTATTTAAAACTATGGGGAGAATTGATAGTGATAATGAAAAATCCATTTAAAAAGCACAAGCCAGAGATGCTTGTTATTAAAAAAAAGCACACAGACAGTTGCAGCACACCCTGCTTTCTCTCAACAGGCCTGGCCAGCAATTAAACATTTTCACTGATATGTATAAATAGATTGGAGAGTGGAGTGTAAATTCTGATAATGACTTTTGGGTAAAAATTATTGCATATTATTATGGCAAATATTTGTAAAGTGAGAGTACATGGGGTAAAAGATATGCATGTAGTGTCAGTTTACCACTGGGGAGGATGCATTATCTGCCTTCCTATGTGACATAATAATTCCATTATTTTTGTTGGACTCTAGTGCCAGGCACATAGTACACATTCAATAAACATTTGTTGAATTACTGAAGAAAGAAGTAGAATATTGACCAGTGCATAGGGGTTATCAGTGCAGAGTTATCTCAAGAAAGAAAAAATCTTTCTAATAATTAGAGATGCTATAAAAAATGGGAGTTAGTGTGTTCTCTGTCTCTAGATGCACGCTTCCAGGAGGAGGGACATTTTAGAAATTTTGCTGAGCAGATTCATCCCTCAGTTAGATTTTTGGATGCCATAACCAGAATAGCTTTTTCCCCACAATTTTGAGGTCCCTGATCATTTGGTCAATAATTTCCTCATCCCAACTCTTTGTATGGTTGAAAATATTAAATCAAATTGCTCCCTAAAAAGCCTGTTTTCCATTGATGTAGTCATTTTGGTTATTGTCTTAGACTTTTAATTTAAAAAAAATCTGTCTTAGAAGTATGGTAGATAGAAGAAATGAACCTGAACTAAAATGTGTACATTTTGTTTCTTTCTTTATTTAACCATGCCTTTCACAAATTAAAGGTGATAATACTTTTTCAAATACAATTTTGAGTTTCATATATTTTGCCCAAATATCTGAGAATAACTGCCACATGAAACATTGTCTTGTTCACTCATCCTGCAAATATTCTTAGTATAAGAATGTGTTTATCATTTATTTAATGAAGAATGAAAATACACATCTGCATGTGTCTATATGTATTAATTTATATGCATTATAATGCAAATATTACCTGTCTTTAATGCATATGTGTACATATATTTCTGTATATGTATAATCTATCAATAAATTTGTGGACATGTGTATGGTATTTGGAATCTGGCCAAGCCATCTGTTACTATCATATGATTTTCTGCTTTGCTTATGGTGGATGGATGCAAGGAAGGCAGAGGTGAAGGACCCTTGTTCTGGTTTCTCTGGGGCCTCTTCAATATGTGCTTTCTGTAGCCTGGACCACACACACTAAACTTTTTGAGCTGTCAGAAATCCTATAAGCATGTAACTTTCAAACTTCTGTAAGATTCGTGTCTGCTAACTAGGGTGCTTCAGTCATCTAAGACCTGAAGCAAATGCAACATTTATGTCTCTATTGTCTTCACACCAGTGAATGTAATTTTCTTAGAACCAATGGAAATGGTACTCAGCCATCTCAATGGCTTAGGAAGATGACAGCCAGTTCTCCATCCATGGTACTAAGACCTATTCTTTCTTTCAAGACATGATCGATTAATCTTGCCATGTTGGCTGTCAGAATTCTTTGGATCCAATTTGTAGATGTCCTTGTCTCTAGACTCATTAAGACAATTTTCTAATATAAGTGTGAATCAATATATAGACATAATTTGAGTAACCCTTCCCAAATAAAAACTAAGAATGCCCATCCACTTCTAGGTAATAAATCCTGAATATACAAAAAGTAAGAGGTATTATAAATTACAACTACAAATTTTATTTCTCACTCTATTTTGTTTAATTTTTCTCAACTTGAAAATTAAAAAAAAAATGGCAAGCATGACAAACCTGCAAACATTTCAGGTTATAAACTAGTTCCTGAAAATTTCAAAATAGTGGAATTTTTTCAAAGAAAATTCATTCTTGAAGATATGTACTACTGTAACTTAAGTTTTAGAACAGCGGACATTAGGACTCAATTTCACTTTCTTTGAAATTCATTTAATTTGTGTTACTTTTTAAAAAATTTTAAGAACTATTCTGATCCTATTTTTCTTTCACATTTGCTGTTTTTGTTTTTGTTTTAATAGCTACACTCTGGCCAACAGCACCAGTGAGATGAAATTGTGTTTTTCAGAGAGGCACCACGAGAAAAGAACTGTTAGACCCCAAACAGTTGTTTTTAACATAAAGTGGTGGAAGAGAGCTACTCAGGAAACCTTGTATTATTGTCATAATGCTACCAAAACCATCTTTGTCATTTCCTTTGAACAGCACTTTGTTAGTTTCACTTGACATATGGCATAGCCCTCAGGGCTATAGGCATTTGCTTTGCAATCTAAAAGAAAATCAAATTAAAATTTCTACTTTTGTAGTAACTTGTGGGAATATTTATCATAGAAAAAGCATATTCCCCTTTTCCCTTCTGATTTACAGTCCCTCGAAACTGCCTTTAAGCAATGATCTTCTAGAACAGTACGCGACCAATAAATGTTTCATGAATGAAAGAATAGTTGAATGGGTGCGTGCAGAACAATAGTATTCCAGTTTATAAATTCTGGGATTTTAGTACTACCTTAATAAGGAGAAACCATCTTTCCTTTTTATAGCGTCAAGTAAATGACAGCAACAACAAATGCAACAAACAGTAGAACTTAACTGTTTACAGTGGCTTTTAACAGTTAGTATTTAATGTCTCCCTGGATTCCTAGTACCGTTCTATAGGATACGGAGCCTGATGACAGTAGCGCACACATTCCTGTAAAATTGTATAAGAAAGGTCATAAATGCTCACTTCAATAAAAATTCATTAATTCCCTCCTGCTTTCATTCATTCAATAAAATTTATCAAGCATGTGCTATGTGACAGGCTCTGTGTTAGGCACTGATGTGCAAAACAGACACGTTCCCTGCCCTCAGGAAGCTGACAGCTGAGTAGAGGAGAAATTTACTAATCACATAAACCCACAGAGAAATGCGTAGTGATAAGTTGTGATGCTGCTGCTATTAAGAATTATGGGGTGCTGTGGGGACATATAAAATGGGTTTCAACTAAGGCTTCCCTCAGATTGAGATTTGAGATTAGAATTGAGATTGAAAGGATGGAAATGAATTGCTAGCATGAAAGGGGTGCCACCAGCAGAGGGAACAGGGAAAGGGAGAGTGTTCCAATAACGTGAATAATGCCAGAACAACAGTGGTGCGAAATGACACCTTCAGAGTGGCCAGGCTGGTTCACACTGAGGCTTAATGAACACATTTTAGTCTTTATGCTCAGACTGCAAAGTATGGAATAAAATAATCCTATTTTTGTATTTAAATATCACCCTGGATGCTATAAAAATATATGACATTGAGTATCGCTTTCACTAAATCGCAATGGAAACTTATAAATATTTAAAAACAAGTCAACCAACCAAACAAGAAGTATATTTGAGTAACAGTGTGTCCACAGAAGAGTTTAATTGGTTAGGGTTTTGAACATTAGAAGTAGAAACACAAATTACTTCAGATAATTTATGATCCTGAGATGGTCTTTCCTATGCCCACAGAGAAACTCATTCCTCTGGTTACTGTCTTCAGAATCACAGAGCATGTCATTAAATAGCAGCATAAATGGCTGTGCAGGCCTACCAGGGTGCAGGTGGGTTGGATAAAGGTCAGGTTGCATTAGAGTTCTTTGAAAGCTTGACTTCATCTAACATTGTCAGAGCAGCTGGACCCCAGAGAAGAGCATGCATGGGCAATCCAGATACATGAAGAGGCAAAGCATGGCACAGTGAAATAATAGGTGCTAAAGTCAAGACTTACAAAGTTGTCCCTAGTTTCCTGATTGGGAGCCTTCTATTCCGATTGCTAGTTACGTGGTTCTGACTATTGCCTGGGTCTTGGTTTTCTGTAGACAGGTCACTGAAAGGCCCTGCGATGGTCCTCCTGCAGTCACTTACTCCCTATGAGAACAAAAGGATAAGGGATGAGTGGAGGAACACCTGGGCTCATTTCAGTACCTTCCACTTCCCACCCCACTCCGCAATCTGATAACAGTGGCCTCCTACTGCCACCTCCTTCCATCCAACCGAAACCACAGTCTTCCTGGTAAGCATCTCTGCCATGACACAGGCTGGGTTTTCTTTTGGTAAAGATAACTAAGCCAAAGTTGTCATCTTGAAGAAGACAGATTTAAAGGATTTTGCTATTTTACCTGGCTTAAGTTCAATTTAGTAATGTCAAAAAATAAAACCTGAGGAAAATATGAGTAAATTTTATCTTCCTTTGAGATGGTGAATCCTTTCTAATCTTTAAAGCAAAGTCAAGGCTGGGCACGGTGGCTCACGCCTGTAATCCTAGCACTCTGGGAGGCCGAGGTGGGTGGATCATTTGAGCTCAGGAGTTCGAGACCAGCCTGAGCAAGAGCGAGACCCCATCTCTACTAAAAATGGAAAGAAATTAGCTGGACAACTAAAAATATATACAGAAAAAATTAGCCAGGCATGGTGGTGCATGCCTGTAGTCCCAGCTACTCGGGAGGCTGAGGCAGAAGGATCTCTTGAGCCCAGGAATCTGAGGTTGCTATGAGCTAGGCTGACGCCACAGCACTCTAGCCTGGGCATCAGAGTGAGACTCTGTCTCAAAAAAAAAAAAAAGCAAAGTCAAAACCTATCACAGAAAATATTGATAAGTTTAATCAAACAAAAATTTAAAATGTAAGTGTGTCAAATAAAGGTGAACACACAAATGACAAACTGGAAAAAAAATAATGACATATTAGAGTGTAAAGATACTTGGTAAATAAAGGCTTATAATTTAATTTTAAAAAGATAAAATGATAGAAAACAAGAACAAGGATATAAGCAAGCAAGTCACAAAATAAGAAATAAAAATTACCAAGAAATAAATGAAAAAATTTTCCAACTAATTGGTCTTCAAAGACAAGCAGATTAAAACAATATTTTTGCCTTCAAGTTAATGTATTTTTACAAGGGAATACCCAATGTTTATGTAGCTGAATAGTCACAATTTTCCTTATTGACAACTTGGCCATATGTATCAAGTGTTTATAATGTATAAACTTATCTAGTCACTTACCCTTGGAAATGTTTTCAAAGGAATCATCAGACATGTGTGCACTGATTTATATGCAGACTTTTTTATTTCAGCATATTATGGGGGTACAAATGTTTAGGTTTACATATATTGCCTTTGCCCCACTAGAGTCAGAGCTTCAAGCATGTCCATCCCCCAGATGGTGCCCCTCCCCTCCTCCCCCTCCCATCTGCCTGACACCCGATGAATGTTGCTACTATATGTGCACTTAAGTGTTGATCAGTTAATGCCAATTTGATGGTGAGTACATGTGGTACTTGTTTTCCCATTCTTGTGATACTTCACTTAGTAGAATGGGCTCCAGCTCTATCCAGGATAATACAAAAGGTGCTAGATCACCATTCTATTTTGTGGCTGAGTAGAACTCCATGACATATATATATATACCACATTTTATTAATCCACTTATGTATTGATGGGCACTTGGGTTGTTTCCACATCTTTGCAATTGTGAATTGTGCTGCTATAAACATTCTAGTGTAGATGTCTTTTGTATACAATGTCTTTTGTTCTTTTGGGTGGATGCCCAGTAATGAGATTGCTGGATCAAATGGTAGTTCCACTTATGTAGCTCTTTGCAGTATCTCCATATTACTTTCCACAGAGGTTGTATCAGTTTGCAGTCCCACCAGCAGTGTAGGAGTGTTCCTGTCTCTCTGCACCCATGCCAACATTTATTGTTTTGGGACTTTTTTATAAAGGCCATTCTCACTGGAGATAAGTGATATCTCATTGTGGTTTTGATTTGCATTTCCCTGATGATTAGAGATGTTGAGCATTTTTTCATATGTTTTTTGGCCATTAGTCTATCTTCTTTTGAAAAATTTCTGTTCATGTCCTTTGCCCACTTTTTGATAGGGTTGTTTGATATTTTCTTGCTGATTTTCCTGAGTTCCATGTAGATTGTAGGAGTTATCAGCCCTTTGTCAGATGTGTTGCATGAGAATATTTTCTCCCATTTTGTAGGTTGTCTGCAAATATTTTCTCCCATTCTGTATGTTGTCTGTTCTATGCAGATTTTGATTCCATAACTACTTAACAGTGGTGAAATATTTTAAATAAATGGAATGTCTACTAATAAGAGATTGACCACTTAATTTTTGCACTCTGTCCCTATAGTATCCTGTAGTCCTCAATACCCTATAATTCTCAGGATATTTATATTAATTATTTTCATCCACTTATTCAATAACTAAATATCTGCTGAGGGCCTACTCTGTGTGTTAGATTCCCCTAAGGCACTGGGGATCAAGCAGCAAACAAGTAGAGGAAATTCTTGCCATGGTGGAGAAATGAATGATTAAAGCAAACAAGAAACACATAAGTACAGCATATCATATGTCAGATGGTGGTAAGTGCTGTTAGGAAATGGTGAGCAAGGATGGGGGTGATGGAGTGATTTCAAGTAAGGTGCTAAGGGAAGAGTTAGTGATAAAGGGACAGGTGATTCAAAAGCTGCCTGAGTTGAGGGGTGGAAGCCTGTGATGTCAGAGAGAAGGGCATTCTAGACAGAGGAAGAGCATAATGAAAGCCTTGAGGGGAGAGCATGCTGGGTGTGTTTGAATAACAGCAAAAAGCCCACTGTTGCTGAGAACAGAGAACCAGAGGCAGGAGAGCAGAGCAGAAGAGGCCACAGAGAATGCAGGGAGCCCGGTAGGCCCTTATGAGGACATTGGCTTTTTACCCAGAAAGGGAGGGAAAGCTATTGAAGGGCTTGATCAGAGAAACATAACTCCACTTACATTTCAGCATGATCACTCTGGCCACTGTTGGAGAACTGGTTGAAGAGACAGAGTGAAGCCAAGAGACCATTGAAGAGGCTGCTGCAATAATAAAGGAAAGAGATGCTGGGGTTGTACCAGTGTGGTAAGGGTGGAGGTAGCGGGGAAGGGTTTGGTTGCAATACTTCTAGACTTTATATTGTTTGAATAAATTAATTTCATTTTTAATAGGCAATACATTTACATGATTCAAAAGTCAAAATTATATAACACAAGAGGTCATAGTCTACCCCCATATCTGATTTTATTAGTTTCTTATTTATTCTTCCAGTGATTCTTGATAAGAATATTTATATATATTTATACACACACACACACACACACACACACACATATATATATATATATGCACATGTGGGGGTGTGTGTTTAAATAAAGGAAGGCATAAAACAAATTATGCTAACTTTTATATCTACTTTACCAGATCTTGTTTTCATATAATATAAACTGCATTGTACCTTGTTTTCTTCACCCGAAAATATCTGGTTATATTTTTAATGTAGAGCCAATAGGATTTTCTGAAAGACTGGTGTGAGAGAAGGAGAAACATGAAGGATGATGCTAAGCAACTAGAAGAGGAGAGTTGCCTTTGGGATAAATGTTGCTCAAGATCTTTCTTCCTTTAGGTGTAGGTAGAGACCACGACTACATGACTACCACGTACTTCAGTTTCCAGTATATAGTAGGAGCCCAGAATTTATTGCTGAATAATGAATGATTGATTGGATAAATATTGTCTGCATATACTAGAACAGAATGCAAGTAGCAAGAGAAAATTTGTTTTCATATATATTTAATGTTTTGAGAAAAATACTTAGAGAATGTTTGGTGAAATAAATATTTGTACTGCTTATAGAGAATTTTCCAAATACAGGAGATTGTATGGGTATCTACACTTTGAATAGCTGCTGAAAATACATAAGCAATAATTTTAATAGTAGTTATCTCTTGGTGTTGGAATTATAGATGACACTTTTATTTTGTTTATGATTGTATGTATTTTCCAATTTGTTTATCATAAATGTATTTTTATAAAATTAGAAAGAAGGATAAAGAAATAAGGGAAGTGATCTATTTATTTTCGAACATGACAAATGACAGAACAAAGGGTAATATATGTAAGTGACAACAAAATAGAGGACAGTTTCACTGCTTCTTAAGATAAACCCGGAAGCAGACTATCTGGAAATATTAGGAAATTTCCACCTTTGAGATGCATGATGTCTGGGCAGTGAGGCAATGACACAGCAATGAAGGACTCCTTTCATTTGATCACATTCACAGGTCTGTCAGCGTATTAATCATGGTGTAGAAATACATCTGTCACAATCTCTGTGAGATGTCTTGCTTTTATTTATAGTGCTATTTTGACATTCCCTATATAAAATATGGCACCTTTTATCCATTATCATATTTTCAAAAAGATAGCTGTGCCAGTGACCTACATTTTCATTTCACTTGACAATGGCTTTAAGTTCTTTCCTTATTAGATCATATAGGTCTACCTCATTCTTTTTTTTTTTTGTGACACCTGTATTATATAAGATGGATATGCTGTAATTTATCTGGTGACTCTTATAATGGTGGACAAAAAGGTTTTTCTTCAATTTTCACTATTACTGATAATGCCATAGTGGATATCAACATATGCACCTCTTTTTGCTCAGGTGTAATTTTTTTAAACGATAATTTCCTAATATTGGAATTTCTGTATGAAATATTATATGTATCTGAAATTCAATCATTCATTTTATACATGCAACAGAAAATTATGGAGCATTTAATACTATGTCAGGGATGATTCTAGAATTAGAGATATAGTCTTGGACAAATTAAACAAAATTCCTGTAATTTTGCAGCTTACATTGCGGCAGTAAAGACAAACAACCAACAAATAAACAAGTACATTTGTGTATGTGTGTATATAAAATATGAAAGCAAAGTGATATAGCAGCATAGTGTCAAGTAGTGATAAGTTCTCTGAAAAAATATCAAGCAGGGTTTGGGCAGGAAGGACAACAGGGTTGCTCTCAGTTTGGGTGCGCAGAGAAGGCCAAGGTGAAAAGATACGACAGAGTTCTGGATAAAATGAGAGAATGTGAATTTCTGGGCTGAGGTGATCCATGCTAGACCCTAAGGCAGAAGCATCCTTGATGTGTTCAGGGGTGAGTGTGATTGGAGAAGAATGAGTGGTGGAAGCGGGTTCAGAGATGCTGGTGGAGATGTAGCCAGAGGCTTGTAGCAGATGCCAGTGGAGAGGAAGGTGGGATAATAGGAATTTGGGGTTTTAATCTAAGAGAAACGGGAACCCATTGGATTGTTTTGAGCAGAGAAGTGGCATTATCTCATTTAAATTTAAAATATAACTGTAGCTACCTATAGAAAGAACTAGGCTATAGGAGAGTAATATTGAAAGCAGGAAAGAGAGGCTACTGTGGTAGGCTAGACAAAAGATAATGCTGCCTTGAGGGTAATTGTTCTAGAAAATAATGAGAAGGAGTCAGACTGAGAGGTGTTTGAAGGTATAAAGAATTTAGGATTTGCTGGAGCATTGGATTTGGTCTGTGAGAGAAGGAAGAGTCAAGGATGATTTAAAATGTTGATAGATTCAGCCAAATTCTCCTCCAGTATGGTTTTATCATGCCTCTCTTTTGCCAGCACCATATGAAATTCTCTTTCCTAAATCCTCAAAAGCGGTGGGTTTTGATTACTTTTTGTGCTGGGCATTATGCCTGGCATAGAGTTTGCATTTGATAATTAAGGAATGAATTTAAATGTTGCTATTCCAATGCCTAGCAATGCAAACTTTATTGTTTTTATTTGCATTGTTTGAACTTCAAGATTTTTTTATATTTTTCTTAGAAATTTGTATTTCTTCAGAAATATCTATTAATAACATTTATTCCTCTTTCTATTGGATTTTTCTTACTCTTACGGATATGTAGGAATTCTTTGTGTTTTCCAGGTATTATAACTCTGTTATATAGGTGTATATGGCAGTATTTTTTTAAACTTTATTTTTGTGTCTTTGTACTAAGCTTAGATTGTGGTGCATAAAATTTTATACACTTTGGGTTTTGTGCTCATTTTGGGGGAATCAAGAACCTTTCATATCCATTATATTATTATCACTGTTTGCCCATATAAGTAGTTTTACAGACACAAAATGGGAGACTTGGCAAATTTAAGAGATTTAACTAAGATCAGACAAGGTCCCTGGATCTCATGCTGCATCACACAATATGAAAAGAAAAAAAAAAAACAGTGGTGGGGGAGAGAATGGAATGTATGAAGCATGATCATAATTTTATTTAAGATTAAAAACTCCCATGTAGATAGATGCATGAAAGATTTTTTTCTTTATACTTCCTATAATTTCCTTTTTGTCTAAGTGTATACTGTGTTTGTGTATGTGTGTGTGATATGTGTGTGTGTAACGAGACATTAAGGTGGCCCTAATCTAGCCAGAAATGACTGATGTCTGGAGCCATATTGTACCAAAATGTCCCCTTCAGGAAACCTGAAGTGAAACATTGCCCCTACCTGAACAGAAAAGTAGAACTAAGTGGTTTTCGTTGGGGTTATAGAGGAAGGATGAAAATTCGCAAAGTCGGAATGGAATGGAGGGAAAAGGAGCGGTAAACACAGGGAGTAAAGAAACATTTAAAGGAGAGTAGGAAACGGGCCCACGGACTGAGGGAGGGAGGGGAATTCCAAGTAGAGCAATAGGAGTGTGTGTCACATTGCAACACGTTGAAGCCAAGTCAGGGTTATATATTTCTTGGCCCATGGACCGGAGACACAAGACATCTGGGGCTATTCTATAAATAGTTTGGAGGGCAATACATGACAGCACTAATCAGAGCACCTTTTCACCTCCTTGATACATCTTCACAGGGCAGTTCTGAAGTGTAATCCGTCAGTGCTGATGCTAAATATGAACTGTGTCCCACAGAACTGTAGTTCCACTCCCTAATTAGATAACTTCAGTAACTAAGCCAGAGAATGGTCTTGTCCTCAGTCATCCTGCTCAGCTCTGATTATCAAGTATATTTCGCTGTGGTTCTTTTAATTCTCATTAGCCATTGACTTCTCCTTGGATGATTATTTGGTAGAACAGCAGAAAGAGTATTTGTAGGACAGCTCAGGAACAAACCTACATGGAGTTGCCCCCAGGACCACTGGCCCATGGGGTCCTTGGTTTTCCCATTTGTAAAAAGGTATGTTGATTCTTGACTTACCTGATCAATGATGATAAGGAAATGAACCCTGATTATCTCTTTGATCCATGATTCTGTGATTCCTATGACACACTGCAAACAAAGAATAATAAAATTTTGGCAAAATAATAGCAAATAACAGAACCACTTAGAAGAGAAAATCAGAAAAAATGTTCATTTATTAAGTCAAATTATGATTTTTGAAGCAGAGGGACACACCATCAGCCAATTCTTTGCTTCTGTAATAACTTCTACATTTATTAGCTGTGTAGAAAATAGTCATCATTATTTGTTAGTTTTTTGAGATTCAGGCAAAACAAATAATCAGCACTCTTTGACATTTAATTCATCTCAATGTCATTATATCTTTGAATTATTAATTATCCTTAATTAAATTCATTTAAATGGTAGAATTTCCATTTCTAAGTGCTTGCTTCATAATTCTGGGAAGAGTCAAATTCTGCTCAATTTAACAAATATTTATTAAGATTATTTTATGCAAGGTGCAATTTTAGATATTTTAGATAACTGTTGATTTCATATCCCTTAGAAAAAAAGTTAATTGTGTCTCTGTCTCTTATAACATTTTATAGCTACTGTTAGAGCTTTAGACTTGCCTGTCACTTGGTGTTGGCAGGGAGTGGGGAAGGAAGTGTTCTCAATGATTAAAAGAAGGATTTGACTAATTCCTAAGGGCAAGCAAACATATTGAATTAAAAAAAATCCCATACCTATATTTATATGAGGAGCACTAGATGATAGGTAATGAGCTATGTTCCCCACGTAACTTTTATATTAGATGTCAAGATTTTACATGATTTTGTTTATTGTAACCATGTCTTTAGAATGAAGGAATAACATTAGAGATGACTTAGTGTAGGGAATCATCATTCCAGGCCAAACAAACAAGTTCTATGAAATGAAACCAGTGGAGTGGATTCCTCCAAGCCTAGCAGGTAGAGCACATAGAGGCATGGAGCAATTTGAGTTTCCTCAGGTAGCTTCGCCCTCAGGCCCTTCTCTTACTTTGTCTTTGAGAGATGTCAATATATCCCCAACTGGGCCCTTGGGAGTGGTATCAATATGCTAAATGGCAACTGATCCATGCACTGTTTCTCCCTCTCTCTCCAAAAAAAATGTATTTCTTATTTATTTATTATTTATTCTATTTGCCTATTATTGTTGTCGGGGTGGGGAGGTGCATTCCATCTCTTGCTTTCACTTTTGGTCTAGGAAGGATAATGATCCCCATCTATTTGAAACCAAATGAGCAGGTGACAGGATTTCTTCTTCCTTGTTTTCCTTCCATAATCTCTTATTGTGTAAAAGGAAAATGGCAAATTTCAGGGGACACACCAATGTGAAAGTTTTATGTCCTTGAAGATGAAATTATCACCACCAAAAGTATCCTTCACTTTCTTAGCTCTCTGGACATACAGGTCTGTCTTTGTTCATCAACACAAACTCACCTTATTTAGATTTAAAATAACCTGACCAGCCTCTACCTCAAAACAGCAGTGCCCCAAGACAGCTTCTAAGGGAACTGAGTCACAGTGTGTGATATCTAATAAAGTATCATGCGGAAGAGGTTACCACTCTGAAAGAGATCAGGTAGTTTTCCAGTTTTCCTCAGCATTTGGGAGATTATGTGTCTAGTGAAAATGAAAAATAAGAGGAGTCGAAGGTGAGTGCCAACCCTCTGCTCTCTAGGGGAGTGCTCTAAGCCGTATTTAATACCACAGAAAATGAGAAAGAGATGAAGGTCTGCCACCAAAACCATGACAATTATTTCCCCTGAAGGCATAATATATCTTTAAATGCTATAATAAAAATTTGAAACTGAGATAGAAGTGGTTTTTTTTAATGTAAAACAAATATTATCTAATGATGTGGGAATTATAAGCCCTTTGCAGGAATTTAGTTGCACAGAATACCCCAAGCATTCCCTATACTAGCCACAGACAGGTGATTACCGAGGCAGGGGAAAAGGACAAGTAGCAAAGGCCTTGGTTAGTTACTTCCTTTCAGTTGCCTAGATTTTGAAAATAGTAACCCATTAATCAAATTGTTACTGTATGTGTGTTTCTGTATGTGCATGTGTGTTGCTATAAAGTGTTGTATTAATGAATTACTTTTAAACAATAGACTATTTTTTAGGATAGTTCTAGGTTCACAGCAAAATTGAGAGGAAGGTACAGAGATTTCCTAAGTACCTCCTGCCCCCAACACAGACATGTCCTGCCCCATTATCACCATCTTCCGCCAGAGTGATAGACACATTACAATTGATGAACATATATTGACACATCATTATCACCCAGAGTCCATAGTTTGCATTAGGGTTTACTGTTGGTGTTGTATATTCTGTGGGTGTTGACAAATATGTAATGACTTGTACCCACCAGGACAGCACCATACAGAATAGTTTTACTGCCCTAAAAATTCCCCGTGCTCTGCCTGTTCTTTGTCCCCTCAACCTCTGACAACCACTATCTTTTTACTGTCTCCTTGCTTTTGCCTTTTCCAGAATGTCTTAGAGTTGGAATCATACAGTATATAGCTTTTTCCGATTAGATTCTTTTACTTAGTAATATGCATTTAAGTTTCTTCCATGTCTTTTCATGGCCTGATAGCTTATTTCTTTTTAATGCTGAATAACATCCCATTGTCTGGATGTACCACTGTTTATCCACTCACCTACTGAAGGACATCTTGGTTGCTTCCAAGTTTTGTCAATTATGAATAAAGCTTTATTTGATTGTGAATAAAGCTGCTAGAAATAAAGAAAGCAATCAAGCTGTGTTTTATTTTGAAATTTTAAAAAAAATGTGAAAATTTCATAGAAAAATCTGCATGCCTTGTTCTTTGGAAAAAAGACAAAAGATCAGTCAGTACTGGGCCTTCTGCAAGGCAGTCTACACATGGAGCAGAAAAGCAACCATGACCTTTACGTGATCGAGAGTTCTGCACTTACTGTGGTCTTCATCCCAGTCCTCACCCCCGGGCATCTGCACATACCCACCTAATTACCTGACTGTGTCACCTCCTGATCTGTATAAGCCTTGGAGCTTGCATCTCCTAGAGCTGTGGTCCCCTGCCCTCAAACCATGGCCCGGTACTGGTCTGTGGCCTGTTAGGAAACGGGCTGTGCATCACCACCTGAGCTCCACTGCACCCCCCCCCATTCTGCTACCTTCCTGGAAAAATTGTTTTCCATGAAACTTAGGAACCAGGTGCACAGCAGGAGGTGAGCCAGTAAACCTTCATCTGTATTTACACCTGCTCCCCATTGCTCACATCCCCACCTGAGCTCTGCACAACACCACTGCCCCTCACCAGCTGTGGACACATTTTCTTCCGTGAAACTGGTCCCTGGTGCCAAAAAGATTGGAGACTGCTGCCCTAGATGGCTCAGGACTAATTGATGAATTGTTATTTTAAGGCTGTTGGCTTTCTTTCAACAACCATGGGTTCCTGGTGCATAGTTTTCCTTCTGTCTCTTCAGTTAATATTGCTAAGTTAAGATTTGGGGTGGAGATTGAGGGTGTGTATCTATATTATTATAGATCTATTGTGTTGTTTGGAAACAAGTAACTAAAAGCCTATTGGGCATGCCATCTTGTTCCATGGCCCTTTAAGACCCCTGACCCCAACTGCTTAGGTCCTCCTCCCACCACCTGCCTGTGTGGCAAAGCCAGAACTTGTTCTTCTTCTGTAGTTATTTCTCACTTCCATCAGCTCTTTCCACATCCTAGTACAACATGGGTGATCCCTCTCTCATCTCTTGGGAACTTTCTTTCCCTGAGCTAAGAGAGTAACTGAGTTTCAAAGGAAGCTACTATGTCTATATTTAATACAATGCATGAGGAAGACCAATTTCTGATTTTTGCTGATCTACAGTTTTTTATTTCTTTTACTTTTATTTTACCCTTTTTCATTGTAGTAAAATATACATAGGTTTTATCATTTAACCATTCCTAAGTGTCGTTTAACCATTCATGAGTGGTGGTACATTCACAATGTTGTATAATCATCACCATGATCTACACCCAGTGCTTTTTCATTATCTCCAACAAAAACTCTGAAATAGTAACTCCCCCTTCTTCTCCTTCCCCTCGCCCCGTCCTAGTAACCTCTATTCTACTTTCTCTATGAATTATTAATAGGATGCATTGAGTGCTTTGGAATCTGGTCCTCACTGCCAGCTAAACTCTCCATGAGATTGTCATATCTCCATGCATCTCAGTTTCCTCATCGTTGAGTCAAACGTATTCAGTCAGGTCAAGGATCAGGTTAACACAGCACCAGCATTTCCAGCCCACTTGGCATGCTCTCTCTCTCTCTCTCTCTCAATTCCCACCCTTGGCCTACTTTGAGCACTTAACCCACGCCAAACAGCAATCCTGATGCTCTTCAGGGTGTACACCTGGATCCAGTCTCAACTCTCATTGCACACAGCACACCTATGTCCAATTTTCCTGATGGAAACCCATTGCCTTCTATAAATGACTCCCAGCTATGCTTCCCCTGACCCAAACCAAGTATGAATCCTGGCCTTAGAGGCACTCGGGTAGGCAGTGTGGCCATTTCTGAGCGTGGGCTCAGTTTGGGTGTACCATGGGCCTCACACACATTATTTACTCTTGGGATGGTTTTACAGCTTTGAACTGGCTGAGTTCACTTGTTAAAATTGCAATGACAACAAAAAATTCCATTTGGACTTGGTTTCAGAGGTCCAACTCACAAACATCTCCTTTTAGTTAATTCACATGTTGCATGTTTCATTTAAACCTAAGTCTGTATCCTCCATTTAAAATGCTTAACAGAAAATTTGCTTAACTACTTATGAGAACTGCTTGATTTGCTTTCCTCTTTGCTGTTGTAAAAAAAAAGAAAAAAGTCTTCACTCACTAGTCTGGATTACAATGTTGCAAAATTGAGGAATTCGAAACATCCCAAGCTTTAAAAACCATGGTTTCTCACTAAAATACTGAGTCCTGTGTGTCTTTCATCACCATAATCACCATAATCTGTGATATTTGAAATGAGAAAGCGCTTCTAGTTAAGCCTATTATTTACAAATGAGGAAGTTAAAACCTCCAGAGGTGTACTCAGTTACCTAGCTTGTGAGTCGAGGAAAAGTTAAGGTACATCCTCTTGTGCTAGATAGGCCTTGGGAAACGAGGTGGGTCTTGGAAATGTGGGGCTCATAAGAGGACTATCCGTGGAGGTGGCAGAGAGGTAGGACTTGGCCTGGTAGATGGAAATCAGTGTGAAAAAATAAAGACTGCAGAGTTGGGGCTGAATCAATTAACATGAAACAGAAGCCTGGCGTAACAAATAGAGACACAGAATGAGGCAGGTGCGGGGTGTGGTCGTTTCTGTCAAAATCTTGCAATGACTGGACTATTCATTGCTTTTCTGCAGGTTGGAGAATCCCAGAGAAATAGAGCCTGAGTGTCAGCCCCCCAAGGAGCCCTTTTAATAGTTGTATGCCCTAGGGCTCCAGTTGGCCCATTTCTTTCAAATGGATTATTTTTATTGCAAGGAGAAAAGAATTAAAATACTCCTCTATCATGAATGTATTTTAAAATTTTATTAGTGTCAATGTGGTCCTTCTCTTTGTTGATTATGACCTTTTTAAGTAGCACTCGCACACAGGATCTAAGGCCACTCTTTGCTATTGACAGTAGCACTGCATGCATTCCTGAACACCAGCCTTTGAAGAACTTTTTGCTCTGCCCCATATACCTATTGTACAATGTCTTGAGTGCTTATTTATGATTTAAGTGTATTTTTGTATTTCTAAATAATATTTTGAATTGCTATATTAAGTATTATGTACGTTATAAGAAGGGAGTCCCAGAAGTAATTTAGAGAAGATGTATTTGCTTGTCCGCAGCCTGAGTGTGTGCTTTCATGAGCTGACACCCTTCTCTGAATTGCCAATTGCTCAGGCCTGAGGAGACAGATGAGGTTTTCCTTCTGTGAACTGAAAGCTTCCATTTATCTGAGAACATTTGTGTAAGTCCTGGGCAAAGATAATTTTAGTGTCTATTTGATGCAAATGATCTTCAGCGAAGTTGTTTTCTCTCTTACAACCTTTCCTTTACACCATTTGTATAATTTAAGGACACATTTATAATACTATTAATGGCACATTTAATATTAAAAGCCTCTTCTCATACAATTTTCATTTTTGCATATTACTTTTCATGTGCATTCATTAGAATCCTAAAATTCATGCTATTTTGTATTGTGCTTTTTTGACATCAGAATGGCATCATCAAAACTTGCTTCTGTTAGCAATATAACCCCAGTTTCAATGGCTTTATAATAATCTCTTGTGCTTAGAGACCGTAATTTAGTTAGCTTAGTCTCCTAATTTTGGACATATATGAGATTTTTCTTTCTTTCTTTATTTTGGCTACTATAGAGAACTCTACTTTGAATCATTCTTTTCTCTGTATCCTTAATGCTTCTGTTGCCCCGTTTCTTTGCCATGGAATGATTTTGTCAAGAATTGAAAGTATATACCCTTGTCATTGTAATTTTGTATATTTCCCTGAACTTCCTGCAATCCTTTGCTGGTGTTGTCAGATAACTCTCAGGCTGAGCCCACACGCTCCAGGTTGTTTCCCTATTTCTCGATCCCACTCTGAGTGAGTTCCCGGATATGGTTGCTTCCCTGTAAGGTTGTTAGCTCTACTGAGCACCTCCAATCACATGGATCAGTGGAGACCACTGCCCAGTGCTTCAGGCTGCAGCTGCTTTCTACACAGTGGATGATGCACGAGGCTCCGTGGGAGTGTGAGTGGGGGATAGTCCTCATATCACCACACAGGCTGAAAGATCTACCTAATTGTGTTGGACAACTGACATCATCAGGGAATGATTAGCACAAAGAATGAATATGTAAATTGACCTTATACATGTGGCCGTTTTCACGGTCAAGGGAAGAGAACAAAAGCTCTACCTATCACAGAAGGGAGCCTGGTGGGAACACCTCAACCCTGTATTTTGTTCCTTTGTCGTCTTCCTTTGCCTTCTCCTAAGAGAATACTAATTCTTCCAAATTTCGTAGGACTAACCTCCAACTTCATTTTGGAAAATACATACCCTACCAAGATGCATCATGTCTCCACATGAGGCACAATGGAGGGCGCTGTCATACACCAAAATTGGAATATGTCAGTCTGGATGAATGCTGTGGGGAGAGTCAGCTGGCCATACAGGGTAGCCAATGTGTCTTAGTCTGTTCTATGCTGCTATAACAGCACACCTGAGGCTGAATAATTTGTGAAGAACAGAGATCTACTTCTTATGGTTCTGGAGGCTGGGAAGTCCATGGTCAAGGGGTCCACATTGGATGAGGTCCTTCTTGCTGCCTCATCCTGGGGTGGAAGGTAAGGGCAAGAGAGCATGCTCCAGGAAGAGAAAGGGAGAGGCCAAACTTATCCTTGCATCACGAACCCACTTCCACAATAATGGCATTAAGCCATTCATGAGAGCAGAGCCCTCATGACCTAAGAACCTTATAAGGGTCCCATCTCTCCACACTGTTGCCTGAAGGATTATGTTTCCAACACATGACCATTGGGCGACACATCCAAATTGTAGCACAATGGAACTGCAAGCCAGTTTCCTTTTACAAATGTACTTGGAAACCAAGAAGAGCTGGGTAGTTGATATGGAATCACAAAAATAATCTAAGCCTGAAAGAGTTTTAGAGTAAGTTACTTATAATAGTCAAAAATGTGATAGTAATGGAATTGGAGTCTAAGAAGATAGAATATCTAAAATGAGTTCATCTCTGGGTACTTTAAGCTTTTCTTTTTGAACTACCTCTACTAGGCATTTAAAGTAAGGTTTCCATATTTTCCAGAAAACCCCAAAAATTCTATCTGAAAAGAGAAGAAACTTTCAAATTTCTAAGTATCAGATCTTGCTTTATTCGCTATTTGAAATGATGAAAATCAGATTGCAGTTCAGTCAAAAAAAAATCTACTTCTTTCCTCTGCCAAAGCTCATGCAAAGCGAGGAAAACAAAAATTGATTTTTATTTTCTCTCAGCTCTTTCAGGCCAACCTGGTTTTCAGTAGTAGTGAAATCAGATGCACTTCATATTGATCTGGGTCTTGAACCAGTATAATCCCTGATTAACACAATTGAAAGAACCATCATCAAGGTGGTTCTAAAGATAGAGAGGAAACTGTGTGGACGTAATACATTTCTGCAGTTTGCTGTGGCTTCCTGGTCTGTGAATTATGCATTGGATCCTGGACAGAAAAAAGATAAAGCTGGGTCCTGCCATCATTATATGAAATTAGAGTGAGAGAGTTGAGAGTGGCTTCCCCACCATTGACGCTGTCAAATCATTAATCCATCTGAAAGTCTGGCAAATTTAGGAAGAAATATCTGGTGTTATGGAATAACAGACATTGGCGACTAGGAAGGGTGGGAGCATGGGAGGGGGGTGATGAGGGATAAGGAATTACCTAATGGATACAATGTACATTATTCAGGTGATAGTTACAGTAAAAGCACAGACTTCACCACTATGCAATATATCCATGTAGCAAAACTACACCTGTACCCCTTAAATTCATACAAATAAAAAAGAGAGAAATATCTGATGTTATCATTGCCTTCCAATCCCCCTTACCCTCAACAGCTTTATCAGTGTTGACACTGACAGTAACGGCAGTCTGGAGACTCTGGAAGGATGGGTAAGGCTTAATGCAGGTGAACGACTGTCCGCAGACCCAGAGAGGCAGGGCTATCAATGTGAGTCCTCAGTCTATAAGCAGGGGTGAACTTTGCAAGATGGATATGCCTCATCTTCACTGGAGCACAGAGGGCCCATCAAAGTAGAAAGGGAACTCGGACAGTAATCATCCTGGCTTTGTAAAGAGCAGCTCTGATAGACTGACTTAATCTTTAAGGGAGAAGGACAGGCTGGTGGTTTTAGGAGAAGGTAATGAATCCATTTGACAATCTTATTAAGACATTATGGACACAAGACCTAAATCAGAATCTTTACAATGGTTCCCAGAGGCACTGTTTCAGCTTTATTCTTAGTCTCATCCCTTTCTTTCAGGTTGGCAAATGCCTGCCCTGCAAAGCCTTCCCTCTTGTGTGAAGCCTTCCCTGACCACCCCAGTATCTGCTGATTTACCCTCTTCACTAATCTCTGGGAGTCTGGACTAACAATTCATAAGTACCACACACTAAGTCCCAGGTATATGCTGTACAAATTCTGCCCTCTCCCAGACTCCCACATTGTTTGTAAACTCCGTTTTACGGTTATAGTCCATCTAACAGTGTAGGTGGACTCAGTACCATGGGTGCTGGACCCCCCCGCCCCACTGCCAGCTCCATAGAACATAGATAGTATCTTATTCATCATCATGCTGCCCTTTGTCCATAGTATTCTGCAGGGTGCACAGTAGTGTTCAATATAAAGCAACTGAATTTGAAAGAATACTTTAGCATGCATCAGGGAAATCATGAAATATAACCAATATGCAATATCTAATAATTAGAATTAAGAAAGTTTCTTTCTAAATCCAAGCACTTCCTTGCCTCTCAAAGATCATCTCTAATGCCGGCCACTCTCACATTTTAACACCACTCCAGGTCTCAGCCAATTTGGCACATCCTATGTCCCTGGCCATATTGATTGGTTCAGAACTGGTTACAGAACCCAGTCAGAAACAGTGAGAATCAGTAAGATTTTTCTTTGGCTATCTGAGAAAATGATGCTTAAATTTCCCAGCTGGATCCAAAACCTCAGAGTAAGTAGGGTCCAGAGAGCCTCCCTTCATTCTTCCATAATGCCAGTGAGGAAAGCAGAGCAGAGGGACAGAGGGAAGCCCATTCATGATGGTTGCTTGGCACCCGCTTCAGCCTGGCCTTTCAAAGCCATACCACTAGCTACCTCCCTACTTCCCAAGTTACCTGAGTCAACACATTCCTTTACTTCTTCTTTTTCATCTTCTTTTTCTTTTCCTTTCTTTCACTCTCCTTCCTTCTTTCCTTTTTCCTTCCTTCCTTCCTTCTTTCCTTGCTCCCTTCCTTCCTTCTTTTTGTTCAAGCCTGCTTGGACTGTGATTTCTGTCACTTGTTACTGAAAGCATCCTAATCAATGTCCTATGTAAATCAATCCTGTTTCTCTTCAGTTCAGTCACACAATTGCACTTTATTCATGTGTTGATATTTTGACAAATTAATGTGTCCACAGCCCAAAGGCAAATTATTGATGTAAATGCCGTATCTTCTCTTTTTCTGAACAGTGTCCAGATTTGTCCAGATCTGTTTGTCTGTGTTGTGAGAATTGAAAATCCTTCATGCATAACTTGAGTGCTCTGTTTATGTAAATAATTTGGCATTTCTTTTCTAGTGCAAAGGGTTCCTGTTGATTTTGAATGCACAGACTTTGCCACTAAGCGGAGGAGATGAGAATCAGACTGGGGCAGAATAAATTTCCTTCATATGTGAACGTTCAAGGTTTAGAAACTTTGTTTCTCTCCGCTTGGTGTTTAACAGAGATTGAAGACATGAAGTAGGAAGCTCTGACTGCCTGTATTTGACTTTTCCCCGATACAATTATTGAATTTCTATATATGTTGTCCTAACAGACTTACTTCCCTTTTAGTCATAAACAAAATTTACTTTTGGCTTGAAATGGGTCTAAATCAGTGTCGGCATTTTCCTTTTTAATATGCCCTTAAAATCTTTGCCATGAGCAGCCACAGTCAATGCTAATTTTCATCCCTTCCTAGTAGGTGCACAATTTAAAAACCAGCAAATAATATATTTTTTGTAAATAATCAATAAAGTATGAAAATAAAATGTCAAATGATGGAAAATACATGATTCAGATTTAAGATCCTAGTTTTTATTTTCAGGGACTTGTTTCAAATCTAGGTACAACAAATCCAAAGTTAATATTTTAGAAATTTTATTAAGCAATGGGCAAGTAAGTTAATGCTAGAAAAAGATCTTATTACTGCATTATATTATTGAGAGGGCTAATTTACAAGTAGCAAATTAGTAGTTAAGGATAGACACAATTTCCGTTAAAATATTAGACTTCTTATATTTTATATTAGAGCTTTACTTTTTTTTCCTGCTTCTCTGCTTTAAGCCTCACAATGCAGTGGCAACTTGTTTCACTTGAGTATTTATATTGATTATAAAATCTGGTATAAGGCAATCTGTGTCTCCCTTATGCTCTGCCTAGCAGAGGGTTATTTCTTTACATGATATGGAGATGGATCTGGAATGATGTGGGCTGTCAGGGAAAGAAGTGACAGCCAGAGAGGAGAAAGTAGGCAAGAGGTGAGGTGGTGTGACTGATTCACAGCTTTTAGGCAATGACATAGCTGGGAGCAGCCCTCTGCTCATGCTTGCCTGCCAGTTGTCATGGCAACTCTCAATACAGTGACCTCTTTTCGTTATCTAATAAACCAGTTGAATATTTGTTAAGTTTCTTGTTTGTTTGTTTGTTTTCTCTTTGAGACAATTAAGCTGCAAACTGATTCCATGCCTTATTGATTTGGCCTTTGGAAGAGATTACTATGCAAAGATGTGTGGATTTGAACATTTCAATCTTGCTTTTAAAAGAATTTCTTCTGCAATAGGAAGAAATGTGGGCAGAAATTTATGGCTTTGACCAATATAAGCATTGCAATTATGAAAATGGCCAAGGCTTGTCAGTTCCTGCTGTGGCAAGGTTCCTCATCAGCCCCGTGATCGTGATCGTGGGCAAGTCATTGCCTTTCAGTGGATCTCTTTGCCCTCTTCCATCCATGGTGGGGGTTGAAATTGACAGGGTCACATTTCCTTTCTGAATTTAAACCTCTTTGACTCTAAAACCATAAAATACAAGTGGGTTTCCCTTTTTGACATTCTGCAGTGTAGTGCAATACAGACCTGTAACAGGCATCTTCAGACACATTGTTGCTGTGTAGATTGCTGTGTAGTTCTGTCCCCTTAATTTGCTGTGGCTTCCACGGCTACTATAATTTGGGTTAGGTATGAAAAGAAAACATAGCTCTGATGTGATTGGGCTAGTAACAAACAGGGAAAATATCTTGAATTAGACCACACTATTTTATTGTTTATATTGATCAGAAAGTTCCCATGTGAGGAAAATAATATGATGACTTCTACGCTACCTGTCCATTTGCTGCATTTTATTTAATTCGTTGGGATGCAAATATGTTGATTATGAATGCATTTTCAAATTTTACTAAATTTGAGAAACAGCAAAAAGTATGAGGAAAACATGAATGCCAACAACTGAGAGCGAAAAGCAGGCGAATTCCATTGTTTTTAATGAAGCACCCGTCATTTCTGTTGGGATTAGGATCCAGTGTGCTAGTAGAGTATCTCGAGCACGATGCTGTCATATTTTGATAGGGAGGGGCCGGTGGGTTGCCTGAAAGAGATTTCAAACCATGTCAAGTGCACACTGCAGCATAAACCAGGACCGTGTTGAATATCTAATAATGTTAAATGGGGGCAAAGCAAGAGTCATTACCGTCTGAACTCCGGGTGTATCCGAAATGGGAATCTGATAACATGGCAGAAATAACATTTGGTTTGGGATTAAAAACATCCTAGAGTGTATCGAATGGTTTAAGTATTCATGAATTTTATTTATTTACTGACATTGCATGTGGTATTAGAAAAGACAAGAAAGATAATGTTTTACGTTTAGTTGCAAAAACTCCTACCTCTTAATAGAGGGGCACAGTGGTACAGTACAGGGTTGTAGAAAGAAAGGTTTCAGAATCACACCTGGGTAAAATCTGAGATTTGACACTTGTAGCAGTGTAACCCAAGACTAGCTACTGACTTTTGCAGGGACACAATTTTATTATTTTCCTTTTTATTTTAAAGTTTTAAAAATTATGATAAAATATACCTAATATTTATCACTTTAACCATTCACAAGTGTGGTTTAACTGTTCATCAGTAGCATTAGATACATTTGCAATGTTGTGTAACTATCATCACTATCTATACCCCAAATTTTTTCATCATACCCCCCAAAAACTTTGTAACCATTAAAAAATAACTCTTGTTTCTCCTCCTTCCCACACCCCCAGCCACTGGTAAACTCTATTCTACTTTCTGTCTCTATGAATTTGCCTATTCTAGGTAGCTTATTTAAGTGTAATATGTGTCCCTTAGTGTCTGACTTGCTTCATTAAAGCTGTTTTCAAGGTCCATCCATATTGTGGCTTTTATCAAAATTTCATTCCTTTTTAAGGTTGAATCATATCTCATTGTATGCATATGCCACATTTTGTCTGTTCATCTGCTGAATGGGTGACTTGGATGCCTCCACCCTTTGACTATTGTGAATAATACTGCCATGAACAGGTACACAAATATCTGTTTGAGTCTCTGCTTCAATTCTTTTGTGTATGTGCCCAGAAGTGGAAGTGCTGCTTCATGTGTAATTCTATTTATTTTTTGAGGAACCAACATGCTGTTTCACAGTGGCTGCACCACTTTTCATACCTACTAACAGTGCACAAAGGTTGTAATTTCTCTACATTTTCACCAACACTTGTTATTTTCTCCTTTTTTTTTTAATAATCGCGATCTTAAAGGGTGTGAAATTTTAAGTTTGATTTGCATTTCCCCAGTCATCAGTGATGTGCCTATTAACCATCTGCATATCTTCTTTGGTGAAATGCTATGGAGTGGTATACACTTTTTAAGGATGAAACATGACGACGATAATTGGAGTCATCAGATAATTTAGTGAAGAAAAATAAATTATTACAATAGTTAACATTTCTTTGGCACTTACTCCTTGCTGGGCTGTACCAGTGCTATAAGGTCATGATCTCATTCAACTTTCACCATGAAGTTGAACACTATGAAGGCAGCCTCATTATTATTTCTTTGGTTCCTTTAAAGACGTGGAATCTCAAGGTTATCAAGGATCTTGCATTATGTTACACAGCTTGTAAGTTGCAAAGGCCAGATACAAACTAAGTCTTTCTGGCTTCAAAGCCTTTGGCTCCTAACTGCTATGCCAATGGCCCAATGCAGGGCCTATTAACTAATCACTTGTCAATATATGCTAATAATCCATCATCCCCAGCTGAACACACACACACACACAAATGCATACACACACATGTGCGCACACTCCTCCGAGCATAAAGCTACAAAGATGACCTCCTCCAGCCAGGATTCCCAGTCTTCAGTCATCCTTCATCCAGTTTCATTCACAGTGTGCTTTGGAGGGGATTCCCTAAATTTATTTTCACAGTAAACATATCTTAATTAGGTCTGTTGGGAGATAATTCTACACAGGTATCTTTTATCTCTGCATGTCTAGTGAGCAGAAGCACTGATGACCTTTGTTTTGGACTGTATTTTCAAGGATGTTTATAGAGCAAATAACCTTGGAGGAGAGAAATAATGTCTCCTTTCAGAGCAGAGGCCGAGGGAGGGTTTGTTTAGTGTCTAATATATTAAAGATAAGGTCTCCATTTGGAGAAAAGTTTAGGCAGATTTGCTTTGCAGCCCAGTTTGAAAGATCTGGGCTAAGATTGCAGCTCCTTGGTTTTGATACAACCCGTTATTCTGGACAGCATTTGCCTGGGCTGCTTGGTGTTGCTGCCATGAGACTTAAAGGGGCAAAGGGAACCAGTGAAAATGTGAAGCTCATGCTACTTGCCATGCTGTGTGCCATAGAGTCCTAGGGTCTTCTGCCAGCATCCATGAAACTGTGGCAGGCTCACTAGTTGGCTTGCAAATGAAATAAAATTTCAGACTCTTCAGTATTCATGACAAGGTGTAACATTCATTAATTGGCTTCCATGCATATACAACAGCATGCTTTACCTATGTAATTTCATTCGTGCACTCTGAGACGTTTACTATTATAATCCGCATTATTCAGTTGAGGACATAAAGCTCGGACAAGGCTATCTCACACAGTGTGTGCCTCATGTAGGAAATGCAGACCCCCACAACAACTTGCTGCATGGCATCTGATAGCTTGATAAAACATACCATTTATTTAGCTAATATGCATGAAGCTCATGTAAGCTCACGTGCACAAACTTCTTGTACCCTTCTACCATTGTGAATCTTACACTTCTGGTGCCAATCTCTTTAAGTCGGGTTAGTTAGAAATTGTAGTTAAAGTTGAAAGTAATTAACTTAATAATTTTGAGCTCATTCAAATTTAATTAACTATATATATATAAATTGGGGCATTCTGGAAGACTGCTGACGATAAGGGAATAGATATGAACGCAGCATCCATATGCACTTGATTCTCACTTGAATTACATTCAGTACTCATATGTCAAGTCGGGCATCTCAACAGTCCACTGCTTGTATCAAATAATGTATGTGTTCTAACTCATAAATTCTAATCATGTGGGCCATCTCCGCACTGAAGAACCCTTTCTCTAGGCTTCAGACTTTAAATTTCAATAGAACATATTAACATACATTTAGATGGATAAATATGAGCCTTCCATGACAGTGTCCCTGTGGTAGAACATACAAGGGGAGATATTTTGAGGGTGGGGAACCAACATTTCTTGGCACCTACTACTGATACACCCTACCTACCCTGTCTGTTAGACTGGCCTTGGTTAGAAACACTCAGTGTGTGGAAATTGCTTCGATGTCTTTGGAAATCCACCCCCCCCAAAGCAAATTACTTAGAATTTAATGCTACTCCATGGTTAATAAAGATACATTAACCTTCTGCTTTGTAACTTCCACGTAAATTGCATCACCAATGTAAAGTAAAGTATTACTCAGATTTATTGACAATGAAGCACTTAATAGGTGTTTCTGTTCATATTGAAATAGACTTTGAGAGCCATTAATAGATATTAAAGAGATGTCATTTAAATATGTCTACAAAATAAAGGCATGAAATTAGAAAGGATATTGTCTTTTTATGAGATTTGTATATTTGTGATGGCCTTATATTGAATTGTACTTTTTTATAACTTACATTGAAACTTTTTAAGAAGTATTTTATTTGTAAAGATGGTGTAACAGACAGAAGGTTGTGACATCAATCCTATTCCTCACCCGATCGCTCAAGTCCACTAAAGCCTGAGAATTCTCACCGACGTTTCCAAATCTGAGGTGAAGTGGACTGAATGGCATCCCGGTTTGCCAGGCTGCTGTGAAAGGACCATCGATGTGAAAACCGAGAACCAGTGGGTCATTCTCTGGGGAGACAGCGATTTCTCCAGGGCTGACAAAGTCTGGGGAATGGTGCTAACCCTGCACTGCCACCTCTGTGGGATGGGCTGCCTCTCAACACTCAGCAGAGTGAATCCCACACAGCACATGACCCCAATTCTCATAAAAGGAGCAGAGCCACAGTATGCTAGCCAGGAATGGACTTCCTCTAAACTGAGCCCTTCACCATGGGGAATCCTCAAGAAATGTTCAGCTCTCAATATGTCGCTAGTAGGGGAAACAAATTAAGTTTTATGTGCAAACAAGTAGAAAGAGAGCCACACAGAAACTAACCTGCTTAATGTCATAAAATAGAAAACCTGGTCAGTGTTGGCAAGGTGAAAAGGAACAGAATGGAATTATAATTTGGGCTAGCAGACAGATGGGCCGGAAAAAAAAATGATAAAACATAGCCTGGAATCTGGAAAAAAATGTAACCCAAGGCAGAAGAAAATTCTTCCTGATACTTTTCATTAAAAGAAGACACGAACATGAATTAAACAAGAGCCCCTCTCAGCCACAAAAATGACAACAAAACAAGGAAAGGAGGTAAACAGAGTGAGAAGCTAGAACAAAAAATATTGAGGACCAAGACAACATAATCTCAAAACAAATAAATTAAGTAAAAATGACAGGCAAACAGAACAAGTATGACTGAAAATTGACTTATTTACGTAGAAGACAGGTGTATATAATCATAGCAAACATACGGACAAAAAGCACAAAGCAAAGAGCGAGAAGGTGATAGCTTTTTAGGGCAAGGAAAGATGAGCCGACATGAGGGATTTGTTGCCTGTGAGATAGAAAAATCTACACGTGAAATTAAAAAATGGCATAATATAATAGAAGAAACCATGATTTATACCAAAATGACAATACCTAGTTAGGTTATTTTCTTGGGCAGCTTCTTAAAATTTATTTTTTAAATTTACATACAGTAAAATTCACTTTGATGATGTACAGTTTTCTGAGTTTCAACAAATGCAAATAAAGTCATGTAACCACCACTACAATTAGATACAGAACAAATTCTACACCCCCAAATTTTCTTTATGCTGATGCTTTATAGTTAAATCCTCTCCTTTTTTTCAATCTTGGGCAACATTGTTCCTATTTAATATAATTTTGTTACTTGTCCCTATAATTTTGACTTTCCCAGAATATCACATGAATGAAAATATATCATATACAATCTTTTGTGTCTGGATTCTTTCACTTAGCATAATGCATTTGAGAATCACCCTTGAGTTTATCAATATGTCTTTATTTTTATTGCTCAGTGGTGTTCAATTGTATGTTTGTTTCATTATTTGTTTATTCCCTTGTTGAAAGACATTTATTTCCAGTTTCCAGATGATTACACACACACTCACAGATATATAAGATATATGTGTAACACATCTCTGTGAGATATGTATACCTGTGATATATATGCCTGCGAGATACATATCTATCTGTGATATAGACATATATCTGTAAGATATATATATGTATTCTATATATCCACACACATACATACATACATAAAGCTCCTATATACACTAATATACAGGTTTTGGTGTGAACATTCATTTTCATTTATCTTAGATGAATACCCGGGAGCAGGATTGCTGGGTCATATGGTACATGTATGTTGAACTTTATAAGAAACTGCCATACTGTTTTCCGAAGTGGCTATACCATTTTGCATCCCCACCGTCAATGAATGAGAGTTCTTGTTGTGCCACATCCTTGACAGCATTTGGTATCAGATGTTTTTATTTGTTTTTTTCTTGTTTAATTTTAGCCATTCTAATAGGTGTGTATTTGTATCTTGTGGTTTTAATTTGCATTTCCCTAATGAATAATGTTGTTGAACATATTTTCTTGTGCTTATTTGTCATCAGAATATCTTCTTTGGTAAAGTATCTTGTCATTTTTTTTTTTGACAATTTAAATTGGGTCATTTGTTTCCTTATCATTTTGTTTTGAAAGTTCTTTATTGTTAAGTCTGAAACTGTGAAGGATCTGAGATCTTACCCTGCTTGTAAGCTAACAATTTAGTCTGCCACAGAATGTATGTATGTATTCTGACAGGACACATGAGGCTTTCTGCATCGGAAAAGCAGACAGTTTATCACACTTGGCAAAATAAGCAGATCAGCATCTTAGTGCCAGTTCCTTGAGCTCCCATGGGATAATGTTTTGAGAACAGATGTTACTTTGGACATGTGGTATGTGTTTGGGGACGCAATACAGGAAACGACCTTCAACATTATGACTCAGAACTTATAGAGGGGCTGCTGTCTCATTAACCCATCCTCCCCTCTAAAGACAAAGAGAAAGTTACAACAAGAGCAAGAGAGAGAGAAAGAGGGAGGCTGGGAGAAAGGGGGAGAGGGAGGAAGGGAGAGGAGGACAGAGAGAATGAGAGAGAAAAAGAGAGAGAGAGCTCTTTACTCTGTTTTACTCTGGAATTTAAACAAATCCCTTCTTAGGGAAGGAAGAGAAAGGTCTCCAGCTTCATTACTTCACTCCAGGCCAAAATAAAATGTCCCCTGGCAAATATGTGCCTAAATCCTTACAGAATGGTAGATATACTATCTCTGGCCTCCAAGCTTTTGCTATTCAAACAGGACCCTTGCTCAAGAAGCCTGGACTATGCAGAAATATGGAAATACTTGAGGAGAATTGTCTCGCAATAAGATATTCTAGATAAGGTGTTTCATCAGATGTGTGATTTGCAAATATATTTTCCCATCTGTGGCTTGTCTTATTTATTTATTTAGAAATTATAATTGGCAGAGCAAAATTTCTAATTTTGTGAATTATGATTTATTATTTCTTCTTTCATGGATCATGGTTTTGGTGTTATGTACAAAATATTTTTTGCCTAACTCCAGGTCATAAAGATGTTTTCCTATTTTTTTCTTAAGTTTCATAATTCTACATTTTACGTGTAGACTTATGGTCACTTTTGAGGGACTATTTGTGTAAGTTGTAAGGTTTGGTTTAGATTCACTTTTATGATGACTCATTGTTCCAGAATAATTTGTTGAATTGCTTGTATAGGAAAAATCACTTGACCACATACGTGTGGGCTTATTTTTAGACCCTATTCAGTTTCAGTGATATGTTTATTTATACTTTTGCCAATACCACATTGTCTTAATATGGTAGCTTTGTACCATGTAGTCTTGAAATCAGGTATTGTGAGTCCACAACCCTTGTTGTTTTCAAATTTGTTTTGGCTATTCTCATTCATTTGACTTTCTGTCAAAATTTTAGAATAAATTTCTTGATATCTACAACAAACTCTAATGGCATTTTGACTGGTATTGTATAGAATCTATAGCTCAATTTTTAGGAAAATTGGCATCTTACTGATATTTTCTCCAGTTCTATGAACATGGGATACCTCTTTATTTATTTACATCTTCTTTGATTTCTATAATCTGTTTTGTGACTTTTATGTTATAGATCTTGCACATATTTTTGATTAATACCCAAGAATCTAATTTTTAGTGGTATTGTAAATGCTACTTATTTTTTATTTCCAATTTTTCATTGATAATATATGGAAAATGTGACATTTTGGGGTGATTCTATGGCCTTGTTAAAATCCTATATTAATTCCTGGGGCTTTTTTTTTTTTTAGACTCCTTGGAATCTCTTACATAGACAATGGTGTCTTCTGTGAATAGGAATAATTTTCTTTCTTTCAAATGTTTACATTTCTCCCCCCCTTTTTTTTCTGCCTTATTGCCCTGGCTGAAATGTCTATTATGACATTGAATAAGAGTGATGAAATAGACTTTATTTCTTTGTTCTTGAACTTAAGGGAAAACATTAAGTCTTTCAGCTCTAGTTATAATAGTAGTTTAAGATTTTAGAGTACTTTTGTGAGAATTGCATGACCAGGTTAAGAAAGTTTCCTTCTATTCTAGTGTTCTGAGATTTAATTATGGATACATGTTGAATTCTGTCAATTTTTTTTTCTCCATATGTTGATATATGGGCATAATTTTATTTAGTTTCTTACTATGGTAAAATACATTGATTTGTTTTAGAATGTCAAATCATCTTTGAATTACCAGGGCAAACTATACTTGGTAACACATTTGGGATTACCATTTATATATATTATATACATAATCTATATCATATATAGCATAGATATATTTCTATTTTAGATTTGCTAATACTTGCTGTGAATTTTTGTGTCTATGTTCATGAGGAATATTGGTCTGCCATTTTCTTTTCTTATAATGCCTTTGTCTGGTTTTATTATCAAGATTTTTCTGGCCTCATAAAATTGAGAAGTATCTTAGAATATGTAAAATTGTTATTATTTATTTTTTAAATTGGTAACTGTCTGCAGTGAAACTAATAGGGTAGGAAGTTTTGTTTGTTGGAAAGCTTTTATTACAAATTAAGTTTCTTAATCTATATAGAGCATTTCAGGCTATCTATTCTTGAATGAATTTTGCTAGTTTGCCTCACTCAAGGATTTGGTACATTTCATCGGTACTGAAAAATGTCTATTATTATAGGATTGTTTTTATAAGTGTAATTTAAGAACAGTGTGGTTGATGATGTTGTTCAAGTCCCCTATATCTTTGCTGATTTTCTGTCTATATGTTCTATGGACTAATAAAAGAAAAGTTGTGAAATCACTGAGAAAAATTTGGGATTTTTCTATATTGCCTTTCAGTTCTATCAGTTTTTGCCTTCTTTTTTTTTTGTATCACATAGATTTTTTTAATTTCAAAATATTAAGGGGGTACAGGTGTTTTTGATACATGGCTTGAGCCAGAGGTATAAACATGCCCGTCACCCAGATAGTGTTCATTGTATCTATTAGGTGGGTTTTTGCCCCTCCCTTCCTCCCTCCTTCCTTCTCCTTGATTTCCAATGACTTTTACTTCCCTCTGTGCACTTGTGTGCCCATCAGTTAGTTTCAATTTATTAGAGAGTACATGTGGTGCTTGTTTTTCCATTCTTGAGGTACTTTGCTTAGGATAACGGTCTCCAGTTCCTTCCAGATTGCTGCAAAAGGCATTAATTCATCCTTTTCTGTGGTTGAGTAGCACTCCAGGGTATACAGCTTTTATTTATTTATTTATTTATTTTTATTTCAGCTTATTATGGGGGTACAGAAGCTCAGGTTATATATATTGCCTATGTCCCACCCATCCCCCTGAGTCAGAGCCTTAAGCATGTCACCATGTAGTCATACCTACATCCCCTCCCCCCACCCCCCATCTCCCCAAGTCAGCACCTTCAAACATGACCATTCCCCAGACGGTGCACAACGCACTCATCATGTAGGCATACACCCATCCCCTCCCCCCACCCCCCACCTCAGTCTGATATCCAGTTGGTATCATTCCCCAATGTGCATTTAGGTGATGATCAGGGAAACCAATTTTCTGGTGAGTACATGTGATGCTTGTTTTTCCATTCTTTGGATACATCACTTAATATAATGGGTTCCAACTCTCTCCAGGAGAACCAAAGAGATGTCGTATCACTGTTATTTCTTATAGCTAAGTAATACTCCATGGTATACATATATCACAATTTACTAATCCATTCGTGAATTGATGGGCATTTGGGTTGTTTCCACATCTTTGCAATTGTGAATTGTGCTGCTATAAACATTCGGGTGCAGGTGTCTTTTTTACAGAATGACTTTTGTTCTTCTGTGTAGATGCCCAATAATGGGATTGCTGGATCGAATGGTAGGTCTACTTGAATCTGTTTAAGGTATCTCCATATTGTTTTCCATAGGGGTTGCACTAGTTTGCAGTCCCCCAGCAGTGTATGAGTGTTCCTGTCTCTCCGCATCCACGCCAACATGTGTTGTTTTGGGACTTTTTGATAAAGGCCATTCTCACCGGAGTTAAGTGGTATCTCATTGTGGTTTTGATTTGCATTTCCCTGATGATTAGAGATGTTGAACATTTTTTCATATGTTTGTTAGCCATTTTTATATCTTCTTTTGAAAAATTTCTATTCATGTCCTTTGCCCACTTTTTGATAGGGTTGTTCGATTTTTTCTTACTGATTTTCCTGAGTTCTAAATAGATTCTTGTTATCAGTCTTTTATCTGATGTGTAGTATGCAAAAATTTTTTCCCATTCTGTAGGTTGTCTGTTTATTCTCATGACTGTTTCTTTGGCTGTGCAGAAGCTTTTTAATTTGATCAGGTCCATTATTTTGAAACTGTGTTCTTAGGTACAAAAGTATTTAGGATTATAATGTCTTCTTGGAGAATTGACCTTTTTCTCCTCAAGTTCTGGTTCTCTATATCCCTAATAATTTTCCTGTTCTAAAGTGAAATTTGTGTGATTTTAGTATTAATGTTTCTTTGAATTTGTGTTTATATGTTCTAACTTTCCCTTTATTTAACTTTTAATCTATCTATGTTATTATAGTTAAAGAGGGTTTCTCAAAGACATCGTACAGTTATATCTTTTCTTTTTTAATGAAATTTAACAGTTTCCTTTATTTGTTGTCTTTAGACCATTTACATAGTGTAATTATTGATATAATTGGATCAGGTCTACCATTTTGTTATGATATTATTAGTTTGATTTTTCCCCTTCATTTTTGCTCTGAAGTTCCCATTTTCTTGCCATTTTGGTCATTATTTGAATATTTTCAGTATGGTATTTTAATATAATTGTTGACTTTTTTGATATGTACTATATATGTACTCACAAATATATTTACACATACACATATATATGTATTTGTGTATGTGCGTATGTAAGACGCTACTCTATATAAATATACATTCCTAACTCTTTACAGTCTACTTAAAAGTTAAGTAGACTTCTTACTACAAATAAAATCAAGATGCCTTCCAACTAAATAGATCTCCTAAGCCTCCACTTTATCTTATGTTTATAATATGTATTCTATCTATATACATTGAAAATTCTACCATATAATAATTTTTACTTTCAACACTGATATACATTAAAAATCGAAGAAAAAAAGTCTAGTATTTTTATTACATTATTTACCATTTTGTTGTTCTTTCGTCGTTTTACAAGTTTCATACTTCTCTCTGATAATTTTTTTCTTTCATCTGAAGTACTTCCTACAGCATTTCTTTCAGAATAGATTTGAAGAATTCTGTCAAGTTTTCTTCATCTGAAAATATATTTATTTTGTCTTCCTTTTTGAAGGATATTTTCATTAGGTTTTGGATTCTGGGCTGATCTTTTCCTTTAGTGCTTTAAAGATTGTTTTATGGTCTTCCCACCTCCATGGTTTATGATGACAAATCCATAGTCATGATTTTTCTTGCCCTTGTATGTAATGTGCCATTTTTCTGTGGCCTCCTTCAAGGTATCTGATTATGATGTTTCTTTGTATCTGAAGTAATTTTGGGTTGTGTCCTAAACATTTTAAAATATATTGTGACATTATGGATATTTTGAAAAATCCTCTGACTGATGATGATTGCTTTTAAAAGCAGGCAGTCAGTTCGGTTAGGTTCAGACTGTGAGTTCTGTCTCACTGTCTGTGGTCAGTTCTGTTTGAAAAACCTTTGTTGTGCTATTTTTGTCTGCTCTGCAGATACACCACTCTTGGGTCATTGTGGAACTTAGGGGGTATTTTATACCACCGAGTTCTGTTTTCAAAGCCTTTAATACGCTTTCTTGGGTCTATTACATGCATGTTCCACTTAGCAGTGAGCCCAGAAGTTCTGTGAGTTTATATACAGAATTGAGGGATTCTTGTCTAGCTCTTTCATTTGCAGGATTCACATCAAACTGTGCAGCTCTCAAGCCTCACCACCCCCTACCCCACCCCAGGTTTTGAGGCCAGAGAGACAGATTTTCTTTTTGGCAAATTTTAGGAGCCTGAGCTGCCACTACCGTCACCATCCCAGCAGTGCATTTTCTGCCACTCAGGTAAGATCAGGAGAGAAAAAAGAGAAGAAAATGATAAATAAATAAGTAGGGATTTAACAACACTCTTGGGTTTAGAGGAGTCCTCTTTCCCAGTAATATCACTAGAAAGGTAGTTGTTCCTCTATTTTTTTTAACTTCCTACACCTGCTGCATAATGTTCAATTCAGCTCACCCTCCTGTCAAAGCTGGGTGTTACAGAAGGGAAAATAAAAAACAATAAACTCTCCCCCATACTGTTTGTTCTTCAGTTTTTGACTTTTGTCTCTAATCTGCCTGCCAATGTTACTTTTGAGAAGTAATTTTCTTTTTGTATTTCTGTCCAAAGATTTTAGCTGTAATCAGCAAAAGAGATTGGCAATTGCATGCTTACAGCATTTTGGCCAGCATCAGAAGCCCAGGTTAGCATATTAAACTTATAAATTAAAGAAAGTGTAAGCTATCCAGGCATGAGATGCTAGCCACTTAGGAGAAAATTGGGCTGGCTTCACTCATCTCTATTTCAACATATTTTTCTTAAATAAAAAGGAAAATATATCTATACATATGTGATTAAAAGAGAGTGGCATACTGAATAATGTACATTTAGCCAAGCTGCCATTTATGAAGCAGAGAGACATTTGAAATATTAAAAAAAAATAAAATTTTTGCTATTGTTCTTGAGTAAAACTACTCTTAGACAACATGAAACAGTATTAAGAACTCTGAGATGTTGTAGAAATGTGTCATGTGAAACAAGTAGTGAGTACTGAAGACATTTAAATAAACATAGGATAAACAACTATGGTTGTTATGGTTACAAAAAAGAATACAAATAGCATAAATCTTGACATTTTTTATTAAAGATAGCCTGTATTATATGATGTCAATTTTCTACAATATTTGCATCAATCTATCAGTTAATATACCTATGTATATATATGTGCACACACATTTTACACATAGTACACACAGAGATGTCAGGATTAAAGCTTCATAATGATGATGAAAAGTAAAGTGTTACAATTTTAATACACCTATTTTAAAGTGGTTATAATTTATTGTTCTTATAATTAAATAAAATATTTTAATATCAAACAATTAACTCTATATTTGAAATGGTGGTTTTACATCTTATTTTTTTCAAGCACACATTTATGTTTAAATCTTATGCTTAACTGGCAAACATGAAGGGTTGCAGATGGAAAAATAAGTAGCTTGTATATATACATATTCTTGTATATATAGAAGAATACATAAGAATGTAGAATACATATTCTTTGTGAGAACATAGATAATATCTATTTAGGAAAAACATGAATTTAATAGAAATAGAATTTTTGTCATTACAAACGTATTGGGGATATTCTCTGACTATGCAATACATATTATTATGGACTCATCATTTCTCATTGTAGAATGGGTAGGTCTAATTTCAGCAAAGTTCAGACATAATCAAAGTTGCACAGAGTTTTCCTGACTACCTCATAACCTGTTTGCATCCTGTATACCAAACAGAGTGCCCACATATGGTAAACTCTCAATTAACTGAATGGATTTTGTTCATTAACACCAAGTCTTATACATTTCTCTCTAAGTTGAGTTTGAGTAGCATCAAAGGAAGTATGGAGTAAACAGATGATGTTCTTCCTGTATTTTCCCATTCATAGAGTATAGATGAGTGGCACTGATGGATTAATAAATGTGTCTGGAATAATTTGTTGAACCCAAACATAAAAGTAGGTATTTTGCTATTGTGCGGAAGAGATTCTTATTTTGTGTTGTGTTTGACATTTGTTTGTTTGCTTGTTGATGCCCTACATCATCCTATGAAGATGTGAGGCATCTATAATGAATGTACGTATTTATCTGTCCATTTCTTATCTCTCTCTGTCATATCATCTACAATTTGAGATATTATTAATAAATCATATGTCAACATGCAAGTAGACATACATAAATGACAACAATCAAGACCAATGAGATTATAGAGAGGAAAGAATGCCAAAAACATTGACATTCAGGACAGAATATAAACATCCAAAATTTCCATGAGTACTGTAGATATGACACAGTAAAATCCAAGACAAACTGTCCGATATGCAAAGCCTATGTCCTATTTAATGGCTTTTCAATTGGATGATAGTGACTGAGTCCTTGTCATCGTGACTTCAGGAATATTTATTACAATGAAGTTCTGTTTTTCTGGGTCTGCATATTTGGGCATCAGATTCAGTAAGCACATCTATATCCATTACTTTACACTGACCTCATATTGACAGTGTTAGATCCACTGAGTCTTATGCTCATATAGACCAACACTTTAACCTAATTAGCAAACTTTACCTAAGGCAATCAAGTGTTAAAAAGAGGGGCTTGCCTTTGGTGCTATTGGATATGGTAAGGTCAGTCATTGGCCTTACCAAACATTACCAAACATGAAGTCAAATGAGCCAGCCTTGGAAGGGGTTGGGCTCCAGCTACTAAACTGGGTACCGAAAGGCAGCTGTGAAACCAGGAGTCCTCAGCCAGGGGTGCTAGCCAAGGCAACGATAGATGCTAGGAGTCAGACCCAGGAAGGCTCACCCATGAGGTCCACAGTCCATCTCAACTAGTTGTAGACCCTCAAATACAATTCAGATTTACAAGGCCAGAATCCTGATAACCTAAGGTTGGGCTAACTTTTAAGCTCTTCTGCTCTAGATTTTTTTTAATGCAAATTCCTAAGTAGACATTTATGTTCTGGGATCTAGAAAAATGTTTCTGAGCAGATGCACTCTGTTATAAAGGATGTTGCAAAAAGAAAAAAAAAGGGAAAGAAAATAATCTTTGGACAAAATGTTACACACTTAGAATTCAATGTAGCCCCATTTGGTGTAGCAATTTATTTCCTCATCCATCCAAGGAATCTTTGTGTGCTAAACAATGTGTTGGGCATGGCAGGGTATGCTGAGATCAACTAGAAATGGGCCCATTATTCAAAGCCATACAAAACAACCATGCAAGGAGCATACGTTATCTGAAATTCTTGGGACCAGAAGTATTTTGGATTTTGTATTTTTTCAGAGTTTGGAATATTTGTATTACACTTGCTGAACATCACAAATCCAAATATCCAAAATCTGAACTGCTCCAATGAGCATTTCCTTTGAGTGTCATGTTGGCACTCAAAAAGTTTTGAATTTTGGAGCACTTTGGATTTCAGATTTTAGATTAAGATTATTCAACCTGTACCAGACTGAACAGAAGACGTGGAAACATGCTAAGGAACTCGTGAAAGAGATCATTAAAATTTAGTTGTGAAGAATATAAATGGAAGATATAGTTGATAAGGACCTTGGAAAATTGGAAGGAACAAACTTTTGCATAGTAGCATGTCATTTGGTAAGAATGTATTATATGCCAACTCCTAGGTTCTCTGAATATATTATTTCAATATTTTTAATTTACACATGGAAAAACTGAGAAAAAGAAACTAACTTTACCAATATATAGCTTCAGTGGGAATTCAGATGCAGAGCTTAAGAAAGTCCCACCAAGCTTCTTAGTTACTTATAGAAAATACACTGTATGATCATGGCACTGTTGTTTCACAGGGCTAGCCACGGGGTAGGTGCTTAATAAATATCTCTTTATCTATACCTCCATCTCTCTTCCTTTGTTAAGTGAATGAGTGTGGCAATCACTGTGGAAAATAGGTGAGAGAGTCAAAAAGAGAAAAACATATGGCCACAAAACAGAGTGAGCAGTTGAGGTTACATAGCTTGCTTATTTCCCCCCTAAGCTATAGAAATTTACAAGTCAGGTTGGTGAGTAGGAAAAGCTGACAAATGCAAATATCAGGAATACTTGTAAGTTAGGGTGATGGCTAGCTTATGAGTTGCCAGTGGACTTCAGCTACTTTTTCAAGTAGCTCTTTAGAGATCGTGTTTATGTATGTGCTTCTTGCCTGAGGTTGTATCTGTTTTTCCTGGCCTTGTCACTTAAACGTGACACCATATCCGGTTAAAAGAACAGCCAACAAATTAATCAGCTAAATTTATAATCTCAGTGCACAGTGAGAAAAATTTGGCTATTATAGATGATTTAGCCTAATCTATAATGTTAATATCAGTCTTCATCCCATGATCTATCAGGGACATAGGGGTATTTTGCATGCTATTACTAATACATTTGGTAATATGTAAACAGTTTTCCTGTATATGTACTTTTGGTAGATTGTAGCATGGAGAATTGATTGATAGTGTTTTGCCCAGACTCCCAGTGTCCCAGATTGAACAAGTGAGTGCTGACTTAGTGTCACTGTATTGGAAGTCCGTGGAGAGCGGGAGATAAATTGAAATGTCAACATGATGCATGGATGCCTATCTGTCTGCTACCATTCATTTCCTTTTCCTTAGCCGTGAAACTTTCCTAATAAAATTGACCTTCCCACATTTGATAATTTGAACATAAATTTTGATAGTATGCTCAGTATTGTAAGACATATAAAGAAGGACGATTTAAGCTACTAATGTTAATATCATAATGGAAAGCTAGGTAAATAGTTGAAAAATAAGGATAATAATAGTTATAGTACTAGAAGTAATGATAGCGTTAACATTAACAGTAATTGTAGTAACAGTATTAGTGGTGGCTAGGCCTGATTGTTGGGCAGGAGATGAAGATTCTGGTATGCCTTAGAGAAGAATTACTTAGTGATTAATGGAGGTTGGAGCAGAAGAGTACTGTGTGGCCACAGCCTGGGTGTGGTACATTTATAGTTACCCAGAGTGGCCTCTGATCCAAATAACTTTTCCCCCAATTAATTCCTGCAGTGCTAACAATATAGGTTCCCTCCTGTAATAGCAAGCCTCAGGAGGGCTAACTCACTGCACTGTTACCCCTCACTAGACTGGAAACACCATGTGGGCAGTGGCTGGATTTTATTTACCAACATGTACCTAGGACACATTTGCTACAGAGCCTGGCACACAGATGGGATTAGTAAACATTTATTGAATGAATGAACCAATTATATCAGTCACTAATGTCAGAAGAATTGTGATGTGGTCACCTGATGTCAGCTCCACAAGGGCCAGGTTTCCATGGAATAGGTAGATGATGGGAGGTTCAAGGCACAGGTCTCTTGGTCTTAGAGATCAAGCTTCAGCTACAGGAACATGGAGGTGACTGGAGAAGGCCAAAGGAAAGCCAAAAGACACAATCGCCTGGATAAGCAAAGTTCCAGATTTTGCAACAATCCTGACTGTTTATTTATTAAACACTTTAGTAGGTGCCAAGAATAGTGCTAATCCCTTTATACAAACTTATTTTATCTTCCTGGTGAAGAGATGAAGGAGGAATAAAGTCTAAACACCAGACTTCATTCAGAAAGCCTATACTCGAATTACTTTCTTGAACATTTTTTCACTTGGTCAGCTCACACTGAGTTTATGGTCAACAGAGTCCCAAGGCATAATCTGATAATCTTTTCTGAAACCAAATCTCCCTCACTGTGTCTTTGAAAAAATGGATTTGCTTTTTGATCACTCCAGAGATGGATCCAATACATATTCTCATTTGGATTTGATATTAATACAAATGCCACCCAGAGCTTGGGCTGTGCCTTTAAGTGTCATGCCATCTATGAGTTAATTAGCATGCCCTCTATGACATTGTCTGAGGCTCCCCAAATTCTGTCATCTTTTGGATCCCTGGACAAGATCAAGGGCAGTCTTGTGTCCTCACCCAGAATCATCACTTTGGTTGGACAAGATCCATTCATGAACTCTTTGCTTTCATCCAGCTGTGAATTCACTACCAGAACTATCCCACAGCCCACATTTCATCATTGTATTATTAATTATATAATGAGTGTGTCTATTAAATTCCTTGACAAAATCAAAACAGTATCTGACTGTGACATTCCTCAATATACCAGTTCAGTAATCCTATCAAATTATAAAGCTGCCTGGTTTGTCTGACTAATTTGTAATGAACTTAGACTGGCTTTTAGGAATCAATATGTTTTGTATTATGTAATCACAAATCATCTACTTAACACTCCTTTTCTACAAATCCAAATAATTTAAGTTTAGTCATCCAAATTATGCAAATATAAGAATGTCTTGCCTACCCTTTCTTTTTTCATTTATGATTATTTTTTATGAGAAGGAAACCTGTAGACCTAACATAAGGGCAAAGTCTCCAGAGAGGTGTAAACTGTGGGGTTATTTATTTTTTAGGAAGATGAAGAAACAGGCTCCATAGGAATCAAACAGAAAATGTTACTGCCTTTGTTTCAGATTTTATAGGCAATAGCTATTTTTGATGGTGTAGTTAAACTCCACAGGAGGCAGTTTAAATGGCAAAATTAAATGTAATTTGGTTAAGATGTTTATCAAGTATTTTCTTAAACAGTTGATAATTTGCACATTTCTTTGCTAAATTGGGCTTCTTCATTAGTGAGGACTAGAGCTTGCTACAAACTGCTAATGAATTATGACACATCTATTATTTATGGAGCTTACAAATTTAGGTGACCTTTTGAAGGTCACCCCATGGTTTATAATCCCAGATGATCTTGCTGAAGTAGCTCCACAGTGCCACCAACTAGAACCATGGTAACCTGATTTTTGCCAGGCCATGGCCAGGGCTCCATGTGCAGTGGATGTGTAGTGCAGCGATGTCACAGCCTCCTGACAGAAGGTGCTTTGCTCAGACGAGCTTTCAGGGTTATTCTGTAGGGTTGTATGCTGTAAGGCCTAGGACAGGAGGTGCCAGTGGTTGTTGAAATAAAGTCCTAACTCATCTACTTCACCTCGCACTGCTCCTGGTCTTCCTGCATGCTAGTCTTGGTGTGTCTTTTCTGAGACACAGATCATTTCCTGATTTGCTGATATTTATCAAGATTTTCACAGAATGAACAAGAATTGGAGGAACCTGGGATAATGGTAATATTCAGGAAAATTAGTAGCAACAGCAAATACTTTAACATGCCAGGTAGCGTACTGAATGCTTTCTATGTGATATCTCATTGAATTTTCACAACAACCCTATGGAAGTGGGAACCGTTTTACAGGTAAAATGAAGGACTGAGATGTTACATAAATTGCCCAACATCACTGAGCTGTTCAGTGATGAAACTGGGATGTAAACCCTGCTCGTGTGGCCCTAGCGCCTGTGCTCCCGCCCACTGCATGGTGCTCCCGTGCTGCTTTGTGCTGACAGAGACCAGGGTGAGCGGGAATTGTCACCGTGCATTCACCGAGACAGCATTCAGCAACTGAAACACCATTAGGTGGAACCATATGATATTACCTTTATCTATTTTTACATAAAAATGTGGCTATTTTGGTTATGAAAAATGGAGAGAAACTGATAAAATGATATTGATCTCAGGCAACTGGGGAGACACACTGACTCAATGCAACATGGTATCTTGGACTGAATCCAGAAACAAAAAAAGACATTAGTGGAAATACTGGCAACATTTAAATAAAGTCTGTAGTTTAGCTTATAATATTGAATAGAAGTAAATTTCTCGGTTTTGATAATTGCACGAGGCAAGGTGTTGACCTTGGGTGATGTGGGGTGAGGGATATGTGAGGATGCTTTGTAGCACACTTGCAACTTTTCTGGCAATCTAGAATTAACTGCAAAATAAAATTTTTATTTAAAAATTAAAATTGATCATTTCATGTGGTTCAAACCTATTTATATATGTTTATAGATCTTTAATATTTAGATAATTATTTCTTATTTAATAACAGAAACATGTATGCTTCAGTTATCATCCCATTGCCCTCCAGCCGTCTCCCCACTCCACAGCCCTAGGCAACTACTACTATCTCTGCCTTTATTGATTTCCCTGCTCTGGATATTTCATATAAATATAATCAAATAATATGTTGTCTTTTATGACTGACTTCTTTCATTTATCATGTTTTCAAGGTTCATCTGTCTATCAATAGTTCATTCCTTTTTATGGCCAAATAATATTCCACCATACGGATGTACCCCATTTTCTGTATCCGTCTATGCGCTAATGGATGTTTGAGTTGCATCCACCTTTTGGCTGTTATGAATGATGCCACTATAAGCATCAGTGTACCAACTTCCATGTGAAAAAATATTTTCTTTTCTCTTGATATATACTTTGTTTTAGGTCAGTTGTTTCTCATGTGACCCCTGAGGAAGGTCTTTTGGAGAAAAGCAATAAAAGTACCTCAACATGCTAAAAAATTCAAATTATTTTCAGTGATCACTACCTCTGTGAGTCTCAGTTTATGAGCATCCTTTATAGATAAGCTGTGCCTACATAAAAAGAGAGGTTAGTAAACACACACACACACACACACACACACACACACACACACACACACACTCTTGCACAAGCATACAGTCAAAAATGTCTCCTTCAAAGAACCCTCTAGAGAAGGAAGCATAAACCTTCTCATGATATTTTAATTGCTCAGATAATTGGGCAACTCCTCTTTGGAATTCTCTCTTGACTGACATTATGAGCCATACTAGAAAACTTACTATCTGTAATAGTTTTAGCTCCTGGTGTATGGCCCTGCTTACACAAAATTGCTTCTGGATACATAAAAACTGAATTTTTCCTGGTAACTTTTCTTGCGTGATGCATCCTTGGAATATTGGCTACAGTTAGGAGGGTAAGCCCTCTCTAGCAGAGCGCCCTCCCACAGCACAGGCTCAATATGTTTGCTAAACTGACATGAATCGAGATCACTGAAAAACAGCACTTCCTTGGAGGCCGTATGTATCTTCCCAATTGCTCAGTTTTCTTTTGGAAAAAGGCAGACTATAGAGCAATCCATTAATCATGCACGCTCCCAATGTTCCTGCTTTTAATAGCAAAGGTGAGTGAAGACCTGATCACTTGCTGCATACGTGAGGCCGTGGAGGCCCTCTGGTTGCTTCTCCTCCATCTCTTCCGTATCTGGTTTCCAGCCCTTCCTAACTTCTGGGGAGGCTTGTTCATTCAGCTGGTGGGCCGAGCTGATGGCTTTTCTAAGCCTGCTTACTCCCCGTTTTACCCAGAGCTTCCCCACCTCTACCTAGACACTGAGTAAATGCAAGGAAATTTCCAAGTCCCCCCAGATATAACCACAACTTCTCAATCATGTGATATTTTGGTTGTGGTGGAGAATCAAATCATACAGTCCAGTACGGACACCACACCTGATTGAAACTGGAATCAACGATCCTGAGAAATCCAGTCATTCTGGTTTTGACCTTTGTGCCATTTTTAACATGGCTGATTTGCAACAGCCTGTACTTTGGATCCAATTTGAGGGAAAATATCCCCTCCCTCCATCATATTTCAGCTCCTTTGGCACTGAGGCTTTTTGTTCCCGTATTAGATCAGGTTACCAGGGGCTTGGCTGTTCATTTGGTATAATGTGATAAATTGAGAGAAATGTAGAGTTAAGAGGAACCCAGAAGATCATCAAATCCAGAAGGGAAAACTGAGGCCCTGAAAGGGAACATGAACATTTATACTAGAGTCAACAGTGGATATCAGGTGTTTGGTCCTGTTACACAGGAGTTCTGTTTGTGACATTTCTTGGTGCCTGCTCTAGCCTAGTGGATTCCAAGTATTGGATGACTGCTCAATAAATGCCTATGCTGGGCAGATGCACAGAAGTGCATGGGGAGGTTCTGCCTCATATGGATGCATCCTGTTCTCCTAGATGGGTGGAAATATTCATGATCCTGGTTCTTGCAGAAAAAAAAAAAAAAAACAAACCCGTGGATTCCCCACAACTGCAACTGCTAGGAGATTCTAATTTTTTTTTTTTTTTTTTTTTGAGACAGAATCTCACTCTGTTGCCTGGGCTAGAGTGAGTGCCGTGGCATCAGCCTAGCTCACAGCAACCTCAAACTCCTGGGCTCAAGCAATCCTACTGCCTCAGCCTCCTGCCCAAGTAGTGGGGACTACAGGCATGCACCACTATGTCCAACTAATTAATTTTTTCCGTATATTTTTAGTTGTCTGGCTAATTTCTTTCTATTTTTAGTAGAAATAGGGTCTCGCTCTTGCTCAGGCTGGTCTCAAACTCCTGAACTCGAATGATCCTTCCGCCTCGGCCTCCCAGAGTGCTAGGATTACAGGTGTGAGCCACCGAGCCCGGCCGAGACTCTAATTTTTGACCGAAGTCAATAGAGTGATTTGCCATCAGGCATTATTACCAGGTACATTTATGAGTTCTTGTAAATCAAATTCCACATAAGTAGGCATTTTTATAACTCATCACTATTTAACCTCAACAAATTGGATACTTTATATCCAGAAATGAAACAATAATAAATACATCATCCTAAAACTTTTTTAAAATGGTTAGATCCAAGTGGATATGATAGCCTGATTTTGTCCCTTACATTTTGATATATAGTATCCCTTTATTCATTTACCACAAGAAGAAATCCTTCAAAGGAGGGAAGGAGGGCATCTTTAATAGCCGAGTTTAAAATTAAAGGCAACTGAGATATTAATTCTTAAACAGCCCTCTGGTTTCCTGAGTAGCTAACAAAGCACTATTTAGCTCTTAAATACCTTTTTTTAGACTTTATAGGAATAGGAAATGCTATGTATCAACATTTAGTTTAGAAACTATGAATGCTTTCAGATATGCCATTTTGAATGTTTTTGCTTGGGGTGAGGGTTATTTTAGTGACATTTACTTTGTTTTTTGGCATAATTAGTGGATGAGAGTTTCATATAATAAGTGCATTTTCAAATAACCAAAGCTTGCCTATTTAAGAGCCTATATTTTTTATTTCAACTGTTTCTGCAGTAAATCTTTCTAAAATGTATTTGTCTCATCGCTTCCCTTTGTAAACAAAAGTATTTAATATATATATAAAACTCTTCTTAATGACCCATGGCATGATGCCCAAAGGCATCCTGGTGTCTGGGACAGTTAGATGGAGAGAGAACTCCAGCTTGCCCAGCCCACCCCCCTTACCCATGCACCCAATTTACAAAAGAAAGATCTGAGGGACTACTCTCAACCAAATGCCCTGAGGTCTGGTCAGTACTCTTCCCCTTCCAGAGATGCCACAGCCTGGAGGTTTGCTTTCATTACAGAAGTGCTCAGCTGCTCAGACCTTTCTCTCAGCCTTGCCCCCCAGCAAACTGCAGCCCACCCCCTTGCTAGGGTCCCCCTCAAGGAGGTTCTCCCCACATGCACACCCCCAGCTCCTGCACACCCACCCCTCTGTTGAGGATTCCCTGGGGGTTGGGGAGCAGCCACCTGGCTTTATCTTTCTAGAGTTATATTCAAGCGTACTTTCCTCTGGAGAGCTTTCCGAACCCTCCAGGGGGAAACAGTTCTCCCCTACATTGCATGCTCAGTGTTTTCTATGAGTTTTTCTCTCTTAGCTTCCGAGTACATCTGTACCATGATTTGAGCGTCCTTCTGTCTGTGCTCACTCTCCCAGTCAGCTCAAGGATTGTATCCAACTCATCTTTGCCACCCCGGACTCTGATACCTAGCGGCTCTCTATGGGGATAAGTTGACTGATGGACACAGAGCATACTCCACACCCACATTGCTTGCTCACTTTCAATCCCTCTCAGGTGGGCTTCTCCAGTGTTTTTAATTACTTCTTGGCAAAATCTTTTAATTTAATTTAATTTTTGTCAAATTCTCGATATCTTGAATGATGAGGAGAAGTTTGGGGAGTCTGTATGTGTGTCTGTGTAGGGGGGCAAGCCACATACTGTCACCCAAGACGTAATATTCTCCTATCAACTAAGGAGGAGCTAGCTGCCTGCCCATAAGAACCCCCGTTCTTTTCGCCTGACAGGAGTTGCTGTGAGGTGTTGCCCAAAGGGTCTTATGCAGGGGCTCAGGGGAACCATCAGATCACAGCCTAGAGCTAGCAGGAACTACCGAACCTAGCTGAGTTTGGTAGCTGATGCCTCAAATCTTTCCTCTCCTAGATCACCCCAAACTACTGAATTTTAGCTCTTGTCTGTATGTCTGCATGATGTGTGTGTGTTACCATCTGTTGTCACTGGTGTTCTGAGGCCACACTGCCTGTGTTCAAATTTCAGGTCTATTGCTTGATCATTCAATCTGTCAGTTCCTCTGTTTCCTTATTTAAAAAAAAAATGGGGTTGTAAAGGCTAAATAGATTGGTGCATATAACGCATTGAGAAGAAGGCTTGGTAGCACCAACACACCCTGATGCACACTTGGTATTATTGCTGTCACGATGAGTATCAAACTTGTAATCCTCACTTCCTTACTCACTGCCATTGTCTTGGGGTTTGCTGTGTCCACCCGTCCATAGCTATAAAATCAGATCAGCCCAACTGATTGTAATAAGGAAGGCCAGAGTGATTAGGCTTTTAGTAAGGACTCTCGTTGGAAAAACTAAAAAAAAAAAAATCTATATGATCTTTGAAACACATATATTTTTAGGCTGTGCCTTAGCATCCAGGGGCCTTCATTTTTACTTTCTGATTCATGCCTCTGTTAAGAATAGTTGCCAGAAAAGTGATTTTTGGAAAAGTAAGAGAGGTGAAATCGTGTTAAATTAGGAATCAGAGTCAAGAAAAGATGAAAAGCTTTATTTAGAATGAGGTTTGGGCTGAAAATGACTGTGGATCTTTTTCCTTTATAATAGTGCGAGAAATACAGCCATAGGTTTGAAATGGAACTATTTAAACATTTATTTTAGCCTAGTTGAGAAAAGGAGAGAGGCAGCCTCCCTCTTCCTGAACCTGAACATTTATCTTTAGGATTTATAAAGAAAGTGAGAGACTGCATGACCTTGTTTTCTCAGAGTTTTCTCTCTCTTGCTTTCTCTCTCTCTCTCTTTTTGCCTTTTTGAGGGGGATTGTGTGTATTTTTAATGCTGAAAATAGCAAACAACTTTTTCTTTGCAGTAGGCATGAAAAGTTTTTTGTTTTTTTTTTTAAAGAGCATCATAGCCTATGCAAATGTGTTAGAGAACACAAACAGATGAGTGACTCCCTGATGAGCCTCTTTTCCATAGTTATGGAATCCCATAAACTGATAATGTTTGGATCCACAGTTGCACCATGGTTGGTCCTTAACATAGGCCAACCTCTCTGTGGACCACATTTGCAGACACAGCTTGGCCTCTAGGTAAAATTCGCAACTTACTGTCTCACTTAAGGGCAAGTTGTGAGTTTGACTTTTTTAATTGTAAATTGACAAGTTATAATTGTATATGTTTATGGGCTACAAAGGGATGTTTGATTTATGAATACCATGTGGAATAATCAAAAGAACTAATTAACATATCCATCACATCAAATACTTTTCATTTGTTTGTGGTGAGAAAATTTAAAATTTACTCTCATAGCAATTTTGAAATGTACAATATACTCATGATGCTGGGCAATAGATCTCAAAACAACAACAACAGTGTATTCCTCCTGTCTGAGCTTGAACTTTGGTTTTGACATCTCTCTCTCTGTCTGTATCCATATGTCTCTCTCTGTCTCTTTCTCTAATCTACCTATCTACCTGAATTGTTTTACTGGTTTGACACAAAAGTTATATACAAGCTATCAAACGATGGGAGGTTTTATCTACCTAACTCATTTAATCTTCACAGCAATCACTTTAGATAGGCATCATTACTCTCATTCTCTAGATAAGGAAACTGAGGCATAATGAATATAAATAACTTACCCAGTTTTACAGCCAGAAAGAGTTGAAGTTAGAACTAGAACTGGGTCTTTCTGACCCTGGAGAGCTTGTGTTCTTAACTACTCACTACCTAGAGTCCCTACACAAATTATGTTTTAAACAAATGAGATTTTTGCTAAATGATACATAGCTGCCAAAGAACACCCATTTGAAAGTTGACAGGTTCATTGGTGCACTTATATAGGGAGGCTTTGTTATCTCTAGACTTGTTATCAACTTTCTGGTATTGATAAAGTGGTACCAGGCTGAGACAGGGTGAAAATAACATCTGATGTGTTACCAGTATTTCCAAAATCTGGGGTGACATTTCTGAAAACATGAACACCTCTTGTCTTCCTTCCTGCAGTCCTTGAATAAAAATGATGTGGTTGAAAATTGAGAGTGATGGAGAAGGAGCTCTGTGCTATTTGTCAAGAGCTCCACCTCTGCTGTCCCTACCCTGAAATAAAAGGATAATATTTTAAGGAAATATGACATAGTTACTTCCAAAAATAAATGAAGAATTTTAATGTAAAGAAAGTATTATTTTAAAGAAAGATGGATTATGAAGGTCTGTTGGAAAATTCAGGAAAAAGAACTCTTTGCCTAAAATTAACCAGCCTGTTCAAGATGCAGGGATATATATGGAACAGCTCCTCCACACAAAGTCCGAGCCATTTCTTCTCCCAGAAAGTGACCCAGTAAAAATGCTAAATATATACCCAGGTCCTCTTCAACTGTATAGGCGATGATGGAAAGGGATGACTCAGCCTCGTAACGACAGGAGACCCAATGGAAGTGGTGGTTTCTTTTTCTGGATTTAGTCTAAATTTCTGTTTCGTTCAAAGTTTTAGGCTATTTAAAATCAATAGTAATATTTAACCTATATTTTATAAAAAGGAGATCATTTCTTTAAATAAGTTCAAGGATATCACGAGTCACTAAGGAGTTTATTAAACCAGGGTCCATAAAAGAACCCTGAAATTTTATGTAGTATATGATGCATGATACCCCATTGGCTTATGTTTTCCTCTTCACTCAGGGAATTATGTAAGTTAAGTTAGATATCAAATTTGTCCTCATATTAATACATTCATGTTTAAAGATGTTAAGAGGTATTTCAAATGTACTATCTACAAATAACACCTCTAGCAGCCAAAATTGAATTAATAACCCTTCTGAAAGACAAAATTGCAGAGAAAACAGGATGAGTCTAGCTAGGCATACAATGCAGAAAGGTTTCCTTGTCATTTCTGGGGACTAACATTGAGTTCTATGGAATCAGTTGCCAGAACCATGGGTACAGGGCCACTGATGTGCTTCCCTTCCTCTGCTCCTGGGGAAGCTCATTTCTGCCTGTCTGTGTTCTTGCACACGCCTCCTGACTCAGCCTTCTACCTCTTTCTTCTTTCACTTCCTCTTTCTGCACTCACTGAAGTAAGGATGCCAGTTTAACCCACCTTGCTTTAATGCAGTAAGATCAAAATCTGTTCAATGCACCTCCAGCGTCTCCACTGCCATGGAGGAATGTTTGTCTCTACCATTCCTGTTTGTCTACAGCTAGTCCCCACCAAGAGACTTACAGGTGCTCCATGCTTCCGTGAAATTGACCCATCTGCTTCAGGTCCCTCCAATAAACCCTAGATTCTGCCACTGTGCATTAACGTGGCTGCAGGACACTCTTTCTCTAGTCCCTCACTTGTTCATGGTGACACCATAATCATCTTCTGACATCTGTCTCCAATTTCACCCACCTCATAGAGATTTTTAAAGGAGATGTAGGAGAGAGGGGAAGGGGCATCGACTCTAGGATTAGACCAATGGGCACATAGTAGATCTGCCACTGTACATGTACGTGATTGAACTGATCAATGTCTCAGTCTCCTCAGCTTTAAACTTGGGGGAAATAGTTCCCTCAAGGAAAGGATTCAGGGACATCCTCTATGTGAAGTGTTTTCCACAGAGTAGGCAGTGAGGAAGGGGTCGATTCCTGTTTCCAACACTCACTCGCTTTCCTTATCGGGTTTGCATGTCTTCTAATACTACCAAAAAACTGTATACCGTCTTACATGAACTTTATATAACAGATTACAGTTTCTTGGCCAATTAGGGGCTTTGTGCAGATTTTAATTGACCATTCCATAACTCCCCAACCCCCAAAGAAGGAATATGTGTTTTACTTCTCTGGATCTCCAGTAAGGCCTTGATATATTAAGCATTTCATAAATGTTCATTGGATAGCATTGCATCAGAGAGGCAGAAGAAATGGTAGATAAAATCTTGAACTCTGGAAACAAATTGCCTGGAATTTCATCCCGGACCTGTCTCTTCTTAGCTGTGTGACTTTGAGCACATAATTAACCTTTCGGTGCTTCAGTTTCCTCATCTGTAAACTGAGGCTAACACTAGCACCACCCTTTAGTAGTTGTGAGGGTTAGATGAATTCACACATGTATTTAGAATAGAACTTGACATGGAGTAAATGTCCTGTTATTCCTATTATGTTTAATAATAACTGGTTACTACTGTAAAACCTTGGTCCTCTGTGGTTCTTACACCAACCTTCTTGTACAGGTAGAGCGTTATTTTCTTTAGAGCAGTCAGAAATCCTCAGCCTTTTGTTCAACTGAGGTTTTGCCCCTTGGCATTTGATTTTGCTTCTGGCATAGTATTTGCTTTGCCTGCTTTTCTTTGTTTCTTTTTTCTTTTTCTTTTTTGGTTTGTTTCTTGAGTTTGCACAACTCAGGGGCCAGTTTGTTAGTGTGTTTGTGCTAATTAGTTTCCCTCTACAGACACTTGGTCAAACAGCCGTCATGTAGACGGATGCTCATTTTGTTTCCTTTATGTTATCTTTCTCTCAGTAATGAGGGCTGAGTTTCTTACCCTTCCCTCTCCTCCCTCAGATGCTCAGGTGACATCGCACAAGGGCAACTGCAGCCAATGGCTTATCCAGCAAATTATATGTTTGTTATTTCTGGACATTGTCTTCCCTGAATACCTGTCACATTTCTGACCCTGGTATATAGATCTGGATAAGATAAGACAAAATAAAACAGTCTCCAGTGTATGGGATTATTTTACAAACAGGGAGCTTGCCATGCAGCGTGTGTGGCATAGTCCTCATTTTCCATGAGTTCTCGCAACTCTCTCATTAAGTCCTTGTGATACAACCTGGTATTTCTGACTCCAAAACCCAACATCCTCTCTCTACTACCCCATATCCACTGCCATTATAGCACCGCGTGCTCGCTCGCGCGTGCCCCCTCTCTCTCTCTGTCTTCCTTTCTCAACCCAAATCCTCTCTGTGTTACCAGCTCAAATTTCTCTAGAATAGAATAGGTCCTAGGCCAAAAATTACTTTGGGTGTGAAAAACCACCTTAAAACTCCAAATGAAAAGCTGGTAAAATGGAGTCACATGGAACTATGTTCAGATCTTGGCATTACAATTTTTATCTTGGGAATTAATGAGCTTTGGTCTCCTATGTGTAGTTATTTTAGTCCTAAATAAGTAGCATACACAGAGCATATTAACGTAACATATTAACCGTTACCTATAAACATGGATAAATAATTTAAAGGCATATTACTAGAAGTATTTGGAGATAATTATAATTCTTAGAATATCAATAATAAAAAAAATATTAGTTTTAATTATTTGAGGAATCTTCATACTGTTTTCCATAGAGGTTGTACTAATTTTCAGTCCCACCAATAGTGTCTAAGTGTTCCTTTCTCTGCATCCACACCAGCATCTATTGTTTTTGGACTTTTTAATAAAAGCTATTCTGACTGGGATAAGGTGATATCTCATTGTGGTTTTGATTTGCATTTCCCTGATAATTAGTGACATTGAACATTTTTTTCGTATGTTTATTGGCCATTTGTCTATCTTCTTCTAAGTTGGAACTAACTGATGTGCACACGTGTGCACAGAGGGAAGTAAATCTCAAAGGAAATCAAGCAGTGGGGAGGAGGGAGGAGAGGATGGGAGAAAACATACCTAACAGGTACAGTGAACACTATCTGGGTGATTAGGCACACTTTTAACCCTGACTCGAGCATTACAAAAGGAATCCATGTAACTGAAAACATCTGTACCCCTATAATACTTTGAAATAAAAAAAAATTAGTTTTGTTTCCCTTTCCTGAATTCCAAAGGCACTCATTTAACCTCCAAGAAAGAATGCCTTGTCCCTGCTACTTACTAGATTTTGTTTAATCCCTTCACTGTTCCTGCTGCAGGTGCCAAAGGCTGGCCTTGAGTTTTGTGCATGTAGGTAGAGGCGTTCAGAACACAGGGGATTATGGAGCCTGCTCTTCCTCAGTTTCTTTCACTGTGAGCATGTGTATGGGAAACCTAAAACTAGGAATTAAGAATTCAATTCATCCAACATTTTGTTCTCTCTTCTGTTAGCCCCATTAGTTTCTGAAGCAAGTCTAAATCTTCCAAATGTAGGCTGTAGGATTCTAAAGTGTAGTAGCTGTTAACTTTGGCTGATTGATGAAATCATCAGTGAAGCCTTAAACATTACGGATGCCTGGGTCCCACTCTTAGAACACCTGATTTAATTGTTCTGGGATGTGGCCTGAGCATCTGGATTTTTACAAACTGGAAAGCAGTGATCAATATCAGTTTCTTCCTTGTTTTGATCTCCAAGATTACCTGCACTGACAAGGGAAACCGATTCCTTTTGGCATCTGATACTCGGGACCGCCCACATATTCTTAGCTCTGCAGTTTTGCATACTAATTAGACGTTAAGAAGGGACTTGACCCTTTCCCCAGGCCCTCAATGGTACCATTTATATGTCACTTCAGGTATTCTTCCATCCATTCCTTCATTTGTCTCAGTGGCCTGTTTTGGATAGTAGGTATCTATATCATAGAGATTATCTTGATATCTGAAAATCCTTGGTATATCATCTTGAAAGGTTTATATGACTGGGAAACTCTGGACAGGGTGGGACTACAGAGAATTGACTTTTGAAATGATGACTCCTAAATTAGGAATCTAGCAGCTTGGGCAAATGACTTAAACTCAGTGTGCCTCTACATCTACTTTTTATGAAATGAGATTAATAGGGTTGTTGTGATGATTAAGTTAGATATTTTGTGGAAATCCACACCTAACCCTTACCTGAAGCACATGAAGTTCCCCAAAATATATATTTCTAACCCCATTTAGTATGGATAGAAATGTTTAACAACTGTGGATGCCAAATAAATGTTTTCTAAGGAAAAAAAAAGGCACAGTGTAATCTATTGCTTTCTTTCAGTCTTGTGTCATTTATCACACACTATTTACTTGACACAGCAAAACATCATATCATCCAATAATGGCCCGATTTTCAGCTTCTCAATAGACCAATCATCATCCCCATTTGACAAGCACATTTTACTCAGAAATGACATCAAAATGCAATATTTTTCTTGTCAGGCTGAACTATGCCGTGCTTACTGACTCCTGTGTATCCTCAATATTCATTACCCTTTTACTTGGTCTCACCCTTTTGCTGTCAAATCGCCTTATTTTATTTATTTAATAATCTGACATAGATGAAAGAAATATTACCATGGGCTTATGAGACAATTGAAATGTCCTTTACTGGCATCATTTTCATTTAGATGAAAGAGGCATGCGTCTTGCCATGAATTTAAGCAATGTCTGCGTGGTTTGTTGTGTGCCTGTGTCAATGTGTGTGTGTGTGTGTGTGTGTGTGTGTGTGTGTGTTGTGTGATCTTCCAAAGTTAGTTTCCTGAGGTAGACTTTATGTACAGCTCTGATATTCAGTGATCTTCACCAAACTCTGCTGTTTGTTATATTCCAAGGACATTATTTTAAACCAAATAATCTGTAAACCTGAAATAAAATCTAAACTAATTTTGAGTAAATATAATTCAACTGACAAAAATCATGGTTTTTCATTGATCATTACTTATATTGTGTTACCATTATTTTAAAAAATGATACCAACCTGGGGCCTTTCTTGTTTATAAAGATATATTTTGAAGAATATGTCAGGCAGGTGTTCCTCAACAAGTAGCATGGAGATGCTGATAACTCTAAGTGGATGTTGTTCCTCTAGACTTCTTTTGCAAGATACAGATCCATATATCCAACTTAACATCTTCTTTTGTCATAATATTGAATTCACACTAGGTGTGTCTGGATCAATTTCATTATCTTCCTTCTCCAAACAGTTCCTCTTCCAGTATGCCCTACTCCATTGATCATGGTTATATATTACGAATAGTCCCTAAATTTATGTACCTTTCTTTACCTTCACTGCTGCTATTTCAGGTCCAGGCACCCTCAGGTCTCCCTGGACTTCAGTATGCTTCTTTTTGTAGCCTCTGTGGAAGAAAAGAGTTATTCTCTTTGTTTAGAAATTAATTTGTTAGATAACAAGATTATTTTTTCTCAAAAGGCCTACAGGGAAAAAGACAAGAAGAAAGATGTTAATTGTGGTGACCATAAAATTTATTCTGCAAACAAGGGCACTTAAGAGTAGAAGGGGTAGCTGTTGATAATTATTCCAGGATTATAGTTATAAAAAACGCTGGTCCTAGGAAAATTGAGGTGTCGGTCAGCCAGATCCTAATACTTTTTCACTAGAAAGTAAATTTAAGCCATTAATAAAGATGCAGACTGCATGTCATGAAGCCTTAGATAGTGAATTAAACATTACAATGTTGCCATTATCATTCAGGAAAATAAATTCAGTTTCCTTTAATAAATCCTAGCAAATACTATTCCCTAGCATACATATATAGTGAGTTAATGTAATTTCTTCTATAAACATATAGAAAAAGCTTGCAGTAATTATAGCTTTGAGCTCAAGGCTTACATTTCATAGAAGATGCAAATGAAATACATAAAACAAATGCTGGTAGTTACAAATCAGACTACCATAGAAGACCTTCTGGCCTAGTAGATGTCCCAGCCAGAAACTCACGCTTATGATGACAAGGCACAGAAAGTATGCAAAGATTTAATTCAAATCATCCCTCTAGTCTGACTAATGCTCTTTATTTTATTTTATTTTATTTTATTTTATTTTATTTTATTCTATTTTATTTTTTGCTCCTTTATGGCAATTGTCATATAAATATTTTTTGAAGTCAGAAGGACTAAAGAATTAATCTTTGCTCTGGCTGCTGCTTTGAACCGGCATTTTAACCCCTTTGTACCTTTATGTTTCTTCACTTTAAAGGAGGTGATGACATTTATCCTGCTCACTTCATAGGATGTTAGGAATATTTAATGGGCTAATACATGTGTCAGTTCTCTGCAGTCTCTAAGTTCTCTGCAAATTTTTAGTGTTATTATAAGCACTAGGATACCAGAGCAAAGAAGGGCCCTGTTTGCTGATTCATAGGAGCTCAGCGTGGCGTCCAGAGTTGGCCGTGCAGAAGCGTGCACTGATCCTGTGCTAAAGTGGGGACAAGGCCTTGCTCACAGTCCCTGTGTCATGGTGCTGTCAAAAGTTTGAGTGCAATTTTAGATCCGGCATTGCCACTACAATGTTGGGAAAGTTTTGACTTATTGTTCAATGCTTGAGCAAAAATAAGCTTTTCCTAACGTCTCCATGCCATGTCCCTAACACTTGAAGGAGACCTGTGGGCCATGTGGCTTCAGCTCCATGCAGAGTGTGGCTGCAGGTGCTGCAAAGGCAGCTCTGTTCAGTGAAATGCATAAGGTCAGAGAGCAGACTTAGAGCTGGTGTGCTGGGGCTGGGGGAGCTGGAGGAATAGACCCCGCCTATGTGAAGTGTGTAGTGGAGTAGTTCTCTTAAGATATACCTGGTTTTCTCACTGCTTTGTTCGTTGATTGACTTCTGTACCTGGATGAAAAGTTTATATTTTTGAAGTGTGGCAAAACAAGTAGAACCATGACTTATGTTGCATAATGTACAGAGATGATTTCCTGTGCTCCAGAACAATGTTCAGCCCCTTATTCTCCCAAGAAGCTTGGAGTCTCTGTCTCTCTTAGCTATACTCTCCCCAAATGTACAGACTTTTCTGACACCCATGTTATGGCCAGAAGAGTGGTATCAAAGCTCAGTTAATAGTTTGGACACAGAGATTTGGGGAACTTGCTTGTAAATGTGCAAAGTAAACCTGGGTGGAAGGGGTGAGTGCCACCCTTTCCTTCTTCCTAGTTGGAGCCAGGACATGTGGCATCAGCCTGTCCCCGCCCACCCCAGCCTGCTGCAGAGTGGACTCCTAGCCCATACTCTCTGCACAGCTACTGATTTTGACAGTGCAGAAGGAAAGCTCTTCAGAAATGCAGCCAGGCGTGCCCATTCCGCTGCTTACTTCCTCTCTCTACCCACCTCAGGGCCTGGAGGCTGAACTCCAGAGGACACTGAAAACAAAGGAGAGTCATTTTGTTTCCTTCATCATAGGCAGTTTAACTACTTCATTCTCAAATCACAGAATGGTGTAGCTGGGAAAAGCCTCAAAAATAATTTAAGATATTGGGAATTTACAAATGGGGAAATCACAATGTTAATTAACGGCAGAGCTAGACTTGTGTTCAGGTCTACTGGCGAATCAGTGGCCTTCCTTCTACACAAGATGGTTCCGATGGAAGATAAAATATGTGCTGGGATATATCCAGTTCCAGACAATCATCTTTATTAATAATGCACCATCATTTAAGGGTATGAGCATAATGGCATTGCATTTATTTCCTTTATTGATCATTATTAATATTTCAGTGCTATTTCATTTTTTTCTAAGGACCTTACCATAAATGGCTATGTGTGTTTTAGAGATTTCACCTTAAAAATGTGTTTTTAGAAACTCAATTTGTGACATGAATATGGAGGAGATGCTTCTCAGCAGTTGTTAGAAAATGACATATGAGTTTCTTGTATTAATACTCTCACCTTCTATGCTTCCTCCCAGTCAGCGCCTCCTGTACTCCAGAGAAAACCACCTCAGGGTTAGATTATGGTAAGGAAATGCCTTTTGCATTTGTTGCGGAATGAATAAAGGATTTATACCTTCAATTCTGCATTGAACAAATTTGCAGAGAACATTAAATATCCTTTATCTTGACATTTCTGACGCCCATCCTTTTGATAACCTTTGAGTCATGGATTGTTGACTACACATACCTTATATGACTCCAACTCAAAGTATACTCAGAAATCAAATTAGAAAAATTTTAAAGACCCTAATTAAATTTCCAGTTTTTTTTTTTTTTTTTTTTCACTACAATCCTACAAGGAATCTGAGTAAACAGATTAGCCTTTCCACCTTGATTTTACAATTAGGGACTGGGACATTTCAGTCAATAACAACCATGACAAAAGCATATTATGCATATCTTAATTTGCTTGAGATTTTTCTAAAATTTTTACATAATGTTCTTAATGCACAGTATTCCTGCAAAGAAAGAACACTGCATTGTCAGAGGGTACAATTCACCCTCAGTTACCAGTGATATATCTGATTGTTTAGCATATGTGTGGTTAGTCTTAGAATTGCCTTCATCCTGGTTTCCTATCTCCCCTATAGACTTTGAATTTCAAACGCTGTGAGATCATTCTACATCAGTAAGTAAAGATGTGTGGAAGAAAGGGAATGGTAGAAAGAAAACTTGAGATTCCCAGTCAGGATTGGGTTTTAGCACAACTCCTTGCTCTCAGGCTTTATGTTGTGAGAAGAGAAAAATGCGATATTTGAATTCATGCCAAGCACCTAGTGCCAGAATATTTACTAAATGCATGAAATGTAATCTTCCTCCCACCTTATTTTTAACTCATCTTGAACATAAATGCAAACGTAACTCTAGCTAGTGCATTTCCTATATTTAAGCAAATATTATAATGAAAAAATAGGTTTGTGCAGGGATTGGTGAAGTTCCACAGTTTGAGGTAGGCATAACTGGTGGCCTGTCTGATCAATTATTTAGACACATTAATAAACAGTTCAGATTATTGCTCCATAGAACTAATTGATGCAAGAAAATGGCCATTAGGGAGCTTGAATGATCAAAATTCATGTCCTGTCTCAGGATCATTGGGCCAAACTAACATAACCTGGGCTGCAGGAACAAAAGATTGAAGCAGCAAGTGTTTATTACACACCCATCCTGTGCCTGAGGCTCTGCTGAGTATTGTAGACTGAGGCATACAAAGTCGCAGAATACAGACTGCCTGTTGAAGGTTTATAATCTAGAGGGTTTTAATTGGACACATCAGAATCTATTTCACTCAACAGTTGAATATTAACATCCCTTAATACCTTCTCTGTGTATCTCAGAGTGATCTTTATCCTTAACTTGGGTAAGTACAATCGAAATTTCAAATTTAGACTATTGATAGTGCCTGCTCATGCAAAAATGCATAAAGAAGTTTTAAAAAGAGAGTAATCAGTTTTCTACCTTTTGTCCCTCAAAGTTCAATTTTCATTGGCCTTGATAAGTTGAAGATATATAATTTCTAGATTATCACAAAAAACACTCAATTATCTAAGATTTTTGTTTATTAAAATAAATATTTTTTCAGTTAAACAAAAATGTGTGTATGTTTGTGTTTTGTTTTGCTGTTTTACTCATCCCTTCTCTCCCTGCCTAACAGACTTATTTGAAAACATTTTTCCAGGGGTAAAAATATTTTCTTAAGGAAAGTGCAAAATGCCCCAAGGTAGAGCATATTCAATGTGAACAAAATAATTATTAATTCATTTAAACATCTAATTTCCATTTGGCTTACTATATTGGTCTCCTTATAAAAAGATACCCCTTGTTATTAAAGCAAATGAGACCATTTGCTGCTGTCTTCTTGGCCTCTACCCACACTATTTCTAGAATGATGCTACAGCAATAGGATACTTTATTATAGATCTGAAGGATGGTTGTAAATAAAAATGAACTCTGCATCAGGAAAATCCAAGAAAAGGTGGAAATTTAGTTTCCTGGTAACTCTGAGTGTTTTCTGCTTGGAAAGCAATGGCACTAGGTTGCAGATACCACCTCCAGTAAGCAAGCTCCTGAAATATGATTTTTCATGGAGCAAAATGGCCATTCCTTGCATAACTGCAGTTTCAGCAGTGCCTTTTTGTTTCTGGTTATTAATTCATATTTAAGTTATGCCAAAGTCATTAATTTACCGAGCCAACATGGAAAACGTACAGCAGTTAACTTTATAAATGACACCATCATGCTTCAATATATTTGTGCTTAATGACATTATACCACATGAAAGATTCTAATTTCCTTGTAGTTGATGTAACTGGTGATATTAGAATGCTAAGATGACTGCAGTAGTATTTGTTGCTTTAATTGTACTGAACTGACTAGATGCAAGTAGCTTATTAATAATGGTTACTGTTAAGTTTTCATTATACTGGCTGAAAAAACTACATTACTATTATTTTTTTTTCTTTTGGAAACATCAAGCTTTCTCAATATTGTGACAGTTACACTACTGTTGGAGTCTTTAAAGAGAGAATAAATATGCTAATAACATTCTGAAATAACATTCTGAAAGGGACTAACTCTAAGCAAAAGAGAGTAGTGTAGCTCTATCCCAGATTATTTTCTCTGAAGAGTGTATCCGTTAGATGATAGGGAAAGCACTGTTCTCTAAAAGAGCCAAAAGGGAATTCAAAACTTTCTTCATTCTTAAAGTCCTTCATATTTGAAAATTAAGCAAAGATAAAGGCAGTATACAGCCATCAGGGCAATATTTCAAATATTTATGTCTAGATGAGTCACCAAATTCATGAGTTAATCTCTGAATATTTTATATATTCTGCTATATTTCAACTAGTATCTTTGTGTTTTAGTAAGATTTTAAGTTCTTGTCCAAATTTGACCAGAACCTGAATCAAAATAGCAAGTTTTGAGGAATAGTTAGTATTTTTGGATAAACTAACAAGAAACATGTTCATCGGCCTGAGACATCAGCAGTGTTTGTGATAGAATTGATGAGTGTTGTTTGTGTATGTTTGACTTTTAATAGTTAATTCTATTTTGTTCTGCGAAAATTCAAACTACGCTCCTCCATTCACTCATTATCTTGTGGGTTTCCCTTTCATATCAGATCTCTGGAAATTTCCACATGTGAACTGGTCTTAGAATCATTTTATATTTTTCTCAGCTAGTAGAGAAGCACCTTAGGGCAGAGAACCCATTTGCTTTAACAGTGGATTCTTGACCAGTAACTGTATGCATGAAGCAACGGACCCAAAAAAGTTTACTCTTTAAATTGTCAACTGGTTGAAATTTGGAAAAATTGTCTTTAAATGCACTGATGCAATTTTGTTTGACAGCGGCATTTTCTTTATAAATTAATTTTATTAAGTTACTTTCCAGAAATTAAAAGGTATGGATAATTTATGACTTCTAGTCACAGCAGAAATTAAACAGTGCTAGTCTGTCTCTTGGCTTCAGGCTTCACACTTCCATCAAATGGACATCATTTTATACTGATAATGTCTCTATAAGGGTTGTTTTAAAAAAGAACTAAAACTATGGAAGACTGGATAGTATTCACCTTGCCTAGGTTTATTTTATTTGTGCATATATGGATGTATATAAATTCTACAATTTCTTTGACTTATATGTATATATGTGTGCATGCGTATATGTAAATATGCATATATGTGAAGGATGGTAAGTAGGTGTGAGGAAGAAGTTGAAGGATGTTTATTCCTTTCTAAGAAAGGAGAGAAAACAATCTTCCTGAAAAACGATATTTACTAGATAAGAAAGGAATGAGCTTCACATAGGCAGACATTACCATATTACTATCAGGTTATGTGAGTGCATAATCCAGTCTGTGTATGTAATTAAAATATCTTCTCTACATTCTTTCAGTGATCCGAGGGATTAATTTCTCCAAATTTTTCCTGTTGTAAATGTGCTTTTTAGATGACTTATTGGACCTAAGCACTTTTGCAAGCACTGGGGCCATCTTTCTGCACTAGGTGCAAGAAGCTGTTTCATTCTTCAGATGTGCAGACTGAAAGTCATTCAGAAAGGTGGAGATGCTGGCCCTTTTGTGCCTGCAGCCTGTGCACCTGGTCACACAGGAAGACGGCTGAGGGAAATCATCACTTGGCAAACACCTGCTGATCAGCTCTTTTCCCCTGAAACCCCACAACACAGGGGTTGGTCTTAGTTTTTGATTCAGTGATGGTGAATCAAAATGTCAGACTATTACAGAACATTTGTCTTCTGTGAAGTAGCTTTGCAGTATCAACCCCTCACATTTCTCTTAAAGTTAAAAAAATAGTCATGCAGTAATTCTAGCTTTTAGTAAGTTGTGTAATTCTCCCAACTTATAAAATGCTGAATCCTTCTAGTCAATTTCATTGCAAATAACTACTGCTAAAATAAAAAGGCAGAATTAGGTAAGTTACCGATTTTGTGATAAACATTTACTTCCTTAAGGTATGCTACTACTCAGTATGTGTGCACCAGTGCAGTGGGTGCTATATTGACACACTTCACCTTCTTTTACCTCCTCTTCCAGAGATGCATGCTGTGTGAACTTTCCCAATTGCTACTGCTTTGTTAGCATTTATTTACCCAACCAACAGTTCTCACACTTTACGATGCTTAATAAAAAAACCCTCAAAGTGCATATTTAAAAAGCATACTACCAGACCCTGTAAATACATATTTTGATCCATTGTTATAGGTTGAGGCCAAGGAATCTGCATTTTATCAAGCTTTCTTGGTAGCTCTTATCTAATTCATCTAAGAATAACCTATTAAGGAATACTAAAAAACAAATTCAGACTGCAGGATTAACCTATTATGCCAAAGCTTTATATTCCTGGAGTGAAGCAGTTGTAAATGCCGATGATTATTTCATTAATTGATACTTTGGGATGTAGTAGTACTCAACCTGTTGTCTGATGTCTGACCCTCTATGGGAAAACAGATAGAGAGCAGTGGTTGAAATAACAGTCAGCCTGGAGACTACCTGGCCCCCCACGAGGGGCAGAAGGAGTCCTGAGGAATCCTGGGTCTCAAAATGTGGTTGTGAACCCAGGAAGAAGATGACACATATGTGTACAGTGGGAACAGTGGGAACATGGGCTTCTGGTTGTGCTTTCTTTTACTTATGAATTTGTATGTTTCTACAGGGCTTAGTAGAGTGGGGTGTCCAGAAACAGGGGCCCACTGGGCATCTCTTATGCTATGTTCAGCTAAGTTCAGGGACGAGCCAGCAAACATGGCAAGGCATTATACAGAGTAAGGAAGAAGACAGTTACAATAGAAAATTTTATAACAAAATGATGTATCTCTCATGAAGAGCTGAGGGCTGCCATAGTGCAAGAGGTTCCAGAGTCAAGAGAAAGATGTGAGATTCCCCTTTTTAAGACCACAAAGACCAAGGGACTCCCACAAGAGAAGAGTGATGAATTATATATGAGCTTAGTGCAAGGCACCAGTTCAGGAATGCAGACTGATACCCAAATAATTGCAGAGATCAAAGGCCAACGGCAGTTTCTGGAGTCAAAGCACAGGACAAGGAATTCAAAAGGCAGGGAGAGCAGACTAAATGCACATGAGTTGTGAACAATAAGGATGATGCAGGGCAGTTACTGAGAATTCAATAGCTTACTCGTGTGCATGGTTCGAAATGGACCGTATGGGTGGTTTTAAATGCCTCAAGGCAGGCCAAGGCTATTAGCCTTTTTTAGCACGATTAAGTGAGCTGCTTTTCAGTGAGTTACTGCAATTACATAATGTGTAATTCAGTCCAGTGGTTGGTATAGTTAGACAAGGGGATCGTATACTGAAACGTACCTTCTGGCCTAAGTTCTGCCCATATTTCTTTTTAAATTTTTTTCTTCTTGAGCATTTCTTCTAAGCATGTGCATCAGTTTGTATCAGCAGTTTGTCTTCTGCTTGCCTGCAGAAATCATTGTGATTTAGGGAAGAGATATGGAATTGTTTGGAGATGGGTAGTCCAGGGGCCTTCATTTGCCGCCTTTAGTCCATTGTCTGTATAAACATGATCATTATATGTACTATAAGGGTTAAGGAAAGAACATACACACCCAGCATAGAAACACACTACGTATTCAGTAAATATTAATTGCTTTCTCCTTTTATACTTTATTTTCTACCTTCACAAAATTTGACTCTTACGATTTCGTCTGTGTTCTTATTCACGTGGGACTTTTATTTAATTATCTTGTCAACCACTATGTGGTTGATTTAAGGAATGTAAAACAAGCATTCATCTATTCCACACCGTGTTCCTGCCTGGGACCACATCTATCTTATGTTAAGTGATCTTTGAAGCAGCTCTAATGGGAATCGGTCCCTTGGGAGGGGAAAGCACCTGTTCCTGCTGTCCCCTGTGCTCACGCGTCCCAGGACTTGTGACCTGTGCATTCCCCTGGGCAGCGCCACCCAGGACACCTGGCTGTCGCTGACTCCCAGCCTCCCCTTTGGCGATGAACGGCCTCACTTATACTTTGGCAATTAGCAGCTATTCTAGGATAATTTTTAGTTAACAGAGAGTAGTCTCATGAGCTAAAGAGTAAAAAGAAGACATGTAATAAAATTCCAGAGAAACATGTCAACTCTCTTTCAGTCTTCTTAAGAAAGGAGAATCTATGTGAGCAATGCTCCACCCTTCCCCAACAGACACACAGCGTTTTGTGGAAGAGAAGTAGAAAGGTAGAAAAAAACTCTGACTCAGGATTCAGATAATCTGTGTGAACCTTGCTTCCTCCACCAATGATCTGTGTGGCATTGGGCAGAACAGTTACGTCTGAACTTCTGTTTCCTTATGTGTCAACAGGGGACCCTGAGGTTTCTAAGGGGTTTGCTGAAAGGACTGAAATAGACGGCAATTGTAATGTGCCTAAGACAAAGCTTGTGTATCATAAATGCTAGTCCCATTTTCCTTCATGCTGCCTTTTGAGAATTCAGTTCATTTATTTTATGGAAGTAACATAAACTCCATTTTTCTCATCTCATTCTTTTTTTTTTTTCTTTAAACTATTTCTTCTGTACACATGGCACAGAAGGGTATACGTGCAGCTTCATGAGGGATGCGGCTGTCTGCGTTGTTCGCTTTGCCCTGGCAGTGCTGGGCTCTGGTGTCAAAACCCATTCCCAGAGCTAATCCGGTCCCTTTGGCGTGGCAGGCTCTGTGCATGTGCTAGAACTGGCTGTGGTTCTCAGTCCACAGGAGTTGGTAAAGTAAAATGCCATCTCTGCTAGCTCAGAATGGAAGATCCTGCTCGCTTTCACAAATGAGTGAAAATACCAAATATTCTCCTACTACGTGATTGTCCAAAGTGGTAAATTTCAAAAGTAGTAAATCCAAGCATTTATTTATAGCACATTTGACTTTTGCTTTGTCCAAAGTGGTAAATTTCAAAAGTAGTAAATCCAAGCATTTATTTATAGCACATTTGACTTTTGCTTTAAGAATGAGAATCCTCAGAGTACTAGGCTATAAAATGGGAATATCAAAGCTCAAGAGTTCTCACAAAATTTTTGTGAGAAGCCAATGGATAATGTACCTGACATGTAGCCTTAGGTACTTGTGTGATGGCTTCAGCATCAGATTAAAACCACCAGCAATTTTCTTATTGATGTTGTTAATCTCTTATCTTTTTTCTTTGATGGCCAATTTACTTTTATTTTGGAAAAAAAATCTATTGTTAGTTTGATGTATGCTGTGCACTAATTACTTTGTTAATACTAGGCAGGTACAACAGCCAACTGTAGTTGGAATAATTTGGCACATGCACTATTGTTCAGCTCGGATAGTAAGTCTTGCTTGGTTAAAATGCAAGTATCTAGAGCAAACTTGGAACAATCCCAGAATATCATGTCCAGAGGCGGCTTTTTTATATTCTTTTGTGGCCACCTCTCTCAATAAGTAATAATAAGGATAAAAAGGTAGGTTGCCTTGAAGGTCAGTGAACTACGCAGAACTCAAACACGACTAGCCAATGCCTGGTCATTGAGGTAGACATCCGGTAAAAACCATACTTTCTTGGAGTGGCTGAGAGAAAATATTTTGTGAGTTGAGTTAAACTTCTCAAATCTTGACATGAGGCACATATGAAGCTATTTATGATAGTACCCAGTTCAGAAAAATACTTTTTTTTTTAACCTTAACCACCCAATGTAAATATTTGAAGTATGGTTTTGTTTCTGTCAATGAGAATACAGGAATGAAGACTGTAAAGCAAGGTTATGGAGTCTGCATATTTCCAGATCTTACTGCAGCCCAACTAACAGGCTGGTATTGTTTATAAAGAATTGCATATTTGAGTATTTTCATATTTGTCTTACTCCAAATGTCATTTGGGCTGTCTGGGATTTCATCCTGGTAATACACTGTTAAGTGATCTCTGTGTTACACGTCTCGGCTCCTGAATTCTGATTTATTACCTCTAGTCAACAAGCCAGTGAACATCACATAGGAGACTCTCAGGGCCCAGTCCTTCAAGGAACATGGACAGTCGAAATTCAGACTTCCTGTACCATTTGGGTAACAAACTGTAAAGGCACGTTTTCTGCCTAAAGCTCTGTGGAACAGTCTTTTGCCAAGTGGCTTCCCCCTGCTGCCTCTATTGTGTGCACGCTCATGTTCTGTGGGGATATGCAGGGTGCTTTATTTATCTCACTTCTTAAAATTCCTCAATGAATACAGTGAAGCCCAATAATAATCTTGGCCGTGTGCCTTGCTAATGAGCACAGACACGTACAGTCACTTCACTTTTGGTAGCTGGGATATGGGATGAGGTGAGAAGTGGGGAAAGGAGAAAAATAACCCATAACCTGCCAGGCCTGACTTGGTTATGGTCTGACTGTTGGATGACCCCAGGGCTGCTTATGAAAACAGTTGCTTTTGGTCACCATCAGAGTCCTGGGGTGTGGTATAGAGAGGGCTGATCGAGGAAGTGGAGATTCCCTGAGCATGAAGCCTGGCAGCAGGAGCTGAGCAAAGTGAGGGACTGTCTGGGCCCAGCCAGCTATCAAGGAAAGGGCAGAATGACAGTACCACACAGTGGGAGTTCTGCTACCTGGACATTCCCCCAGGTGGACGCCAGACCTCTCCTATGCTAGCTCCTGACAAACTCCCAGACTTTCTCACAATTCTTTAGGGACTCGTTCAGTCTACAGGTCGAGGGTCATCAGTTTTTCCCTTGGACCACATTGGAGTGAGCAGACACCAACAGCCACTTACATATAACTAACATATGTTGGATACTGACCATTTTCTCATTTTCTCACATCCACCATGTGGAACAGGTATTATTATTATCTCCATTTTACAGATGCAGAGACTGTGATTTGTCTGAGACCATAGCTGTAAGTCATGCAGGTGGGGCTTTATCTTACATTTGATTTTCCCTGGGATCCTTGGGATCTGGTTCAGGTTTGGATGTGCCTGTGTTAACACGTGGTAAACAAGGGTACCTAAAAGTCCACAGGTGGCTACTTACCTGGTTAGGTTAGCTTAGGTTGCCCTCTAGGCACCATAATCTTGACAATAAGAGGCAAATCAGGGAAACATGGTCAAGCTGTCTATCTGTAAAATTACCTGTAGGAATTCTTGGCTCAGCATCTTTTAAAGACAAAAATAGATCAGTTGAGAATACTCAGTTCTACCCTTTTAATGAGAATGATATTAGTAGTTTACTGCCCAGCCTACTTTACCAGGAATATATATTACAACCAAGACCATTGTACAGATGGCAATCTCTAGTTCCTTCTTATTCAAACTAGTGAACTGAGGAGACCCCTGCAGAGCCTAGGCTAGGTAGTGTGCCTGTGCGAACCAGATTCAATGAGTCTCTTCGCAATGTGCCCCAGAACTTTTGAATAGGGATGACCAGTTCTTAATTCATGGCATTTATCAGTAATCATGCACATGCAAAATTTTCAGCTTCTGTTTTAGAGCATTTACTAATTTATTTCCATGAATGCTCTAATTTCCCCCAAATGGCTCTGTAAGATGATGGCTGCAGAGTTCATTACTTCAACCTTCAGAATCACTCAGTGTTGTTACATTCCCAGTTTCTTCTCTCTTTTACCCAGATAGGCTTTATCTACACTAATGATTTTGCCGGGCCCTCTGACAATATATTTTAAGAAAGGTAAAACAATTTTAAAAGAAGTTTCAAGAGGCTTTGGAATTCACAAGTTGTTAGCAGCACTGGAAGATATTTGTCCAGTGTATGCATTTTTTCCAGTTTCATGCAGATTTTATGATTAGTAGTTCTAAGACATGAAGCCCTATACTGAACTGTGCTGTGTTCACATTTTCCCCTCTGCTAGAAGTCAGAGCTGTGAAAACTTAGAATCCTGGAATTGTTGACTCTTCTGATCAGAAAGTTCTTTGAGTTCATTTAATTTTAAATAACCTCTGGTTGGTCAATACTTTTACTGTTGGGAAACTTCTTCCCCATCCCAATCATATAATCTGGGATCTCTAAAGGTTGTGACCAAAGGCTTTTTACCCTAAGCTAAAATATCTTGCCTTATATTCTCTACCTGCGTGTCCTGTTTGTTTGTCTTTTTCTTTGAGTCTAGGGCAATGGTTCTCCAAATTTTGTGTGCATGACAGTCACCTGGAGTATTAAATACAGATTAATGGACTCCACCCTAGAATCTCTGTTTTGGCAGGTCTGGGAAGAGGCCTGAAACTCTGCATTTCTAACACATTCCTGGGTCACATATTGACCGTGGTAATTCTCACTTTGAGAATCACTGACCAAGAACTTCTTCTCTTCATCCCAAGAAACCCTTAAAATCCCAAGAAGATGCCTTTTTGTCTTCTGGCTGAATAACCCCAATTCCTACAATTTTTCTTTTCCATCTATGGATTCTCAACCATCTTACTATCCGATTCTAAAAATAACTTTTAACACATTATCAATTCCTAATTATGGATGTACCCAATAACTGCTTATATTGATAAGTTCAATATAAGATAAATAAGAATTAAAAAGTTAATATAATTGATTAGCTGGGCTGCTCTAACTTTGTTTTTGCCATTATTTAAAATTTAATTGCTGTGTAACATTTCTAAATGTCGATTGGACATTTTATCATGCACTTTATTGCCTGTGAGCAGTTTTTATGTATTTGTAATCTAAGCTTTTCATGTTTCTTGGATGTAGAAAAATCAATTAAAATGAAGCAAATATTTTTGAAACCTAACCAGACATTTTTCTTTGTTTTCCCAGAACGTTCCTCCATAGAAATGTGTGGCATGGGAACTGAGCCCAGTACTTTCTGAATAAGATATTAACAGGCTTGTAGTGTATGCTGGAAATTTCGAAAACTCTGATTTGTTTTTCCTAAAGCTTGCTAGTAGAACATCAGCTTAAATGGCCTGCATGTTTCCACAGAGTTTTTATGACATGTTTTGCACACTGTCTTGATGCAGATATGGAAAAACCCTTGTTCACCATCCAGTTCTGGCCTTTTCCTTAATTCTACCTTCTTTTCAATTGTCCTGGGATACATCTATATAGAATAAAATAGAATGGGCAGATTTTTAACCATTAAGTCGTTAAATAAGACAAAACCTACTTGGAACCAGCTATGCCGGGAGTCCTGACAAGGCGCACCTCTGCTGGAGTTTAGGCAGAACTGATTCTCAGATGGAGTGCATCTGTCTGCCGGTACTCCCTGCTGCTCTCACCAATATAGTCCCTCCCCTGGGGATCCCTGGACCACCCTACAGTCCAGCAACTAAAGGCTTAACATGAGCCACAGCTGGGAGCCTCCAGGACCCTTCTTCAGAAGTTCATGCTCTGGTGGGTCAGAAGCCGAGCCACTGGCAGTTGGCCTGCAAATGTTTTAGATATCACCCATTTGCAGGAGATGGAGACTGCAAAGTGCCCAGGAGCTGGCAGGTGATGCAAACGTGTGAGTGTACCTGGTGGGGGAGCTCCTGCCCAGCTGAAAGGCCTGAAAGGATGCAGCTCTGACCCAGCTGACCCATTTGTGGCTACGCTGGCATGGCCCATCTCTGCGGAGGCCTCCCAAATCTTGACTGCTTTCTGTTTGCTTGATTAAATTGACATCTGACTTTTTTTTAAGAAACTTGCTGATTAAAAAGAGCAAAAAACACAAGCGAAAACAAAAACATAACAACCTCTCGACCTAAAACAGACAAACCAACAAACAAAGCATATAAACTCATGTAAACTGCAAACTCCAGAGGAGAGTGTGCCTATATACTCAGATCACTTCATACAACAGTAGCATGCCTGTCTTTCATCTGTTTCTACTGCTTACCAAGATTGTGGGTGCCAGAATTTTCGGTTGTTAAGAGCTAAATGCTAAATTATACAAAATATAGGCTTTTTCTAAGCCTAGACCATTTCTGTCTTTTTTTTAAACATTACACACATCAAAATAATGATATAGATAGGAAAAAGAACAAAAAACCCAACTTACTTGTGTTATAAAGTAGTTCTATTTTAGAAAAGGGAATTTTGACAAAACCTGAGACTTGTTAGAAAAAAAAAGAAAATGACAATGCAATCATTTATAGAAAGCCTGAACAGGATTTTCAATCTCCTTGTGCAAAATCTAGCAAAAATGTTTGCTATGGATCTAAAGTAGAAAGTGCTCAGAAAACAAATGCACAAACTCGGCTTAGCCAAGGGGCCAAGCCAGAGAGGAAGGTAAAGGAAGAGAGGGACAGCTGGGAATAAAGGAGGGTCAGGAAGCTGGAGTCTGACGCAGGCGGGGTGTCACTCAGCCTTCTGCAGTGTTCGTCTCAGGACCTGCACACAGAAGCCACTGGGATTTTGAACTGAAATGATACATGACCAAGAATTCATTTGGTAAGGTCTCTAGGTGGAATGATTGGAAATGTTTTACTTTCTTTTTCAAATTATTAAAAGAAAGGATGCCTACTTTCTCATCATCAAAACCTTACATATTCCTCAGAGTTCAGTGGGGCAAAAAAAAAAAGAAAAAAAAAAAAAAAACCTTACATACAAAGAGGAAAGTTTAGCAGAGCACACAGGGATGAAAAAGATCAGTTGGGAGACAGGGACCTTGGCTCGCTCTTTGAATTGGAACCTCTCCCCTCCTTTCCTTCCCTGGATTCCTCTCTCTGCCTGTCTCCCTGGCTTCTCCATTTTTCATCTTGCTTTGTCTTTGAAGTCATCTTTGTCGGATGTCTCACCTTACTTAGTTGTCTGCAATTTGTAAGTGGCATTTAAATCATTTGTTGACTTTATCTAATACAGTTTCATCCTCTCTGGTTTTAATGGATGAAGTGGGAGAGCTGAGTTTTTTGTTTTATTTTTTTTTCTCCTTCTCGTCTTACTTCCCCAACATGAATGAATGAATGAATTCTGGGTCATCTTTATTGACCTGTAGTGATCACTGTCCATGAAAGAAAGCTCCTTTGTGCCCTATTAGAGCAAACAGGCTCTGCTCAGGGGACCTGGATTCCCATCCTGGCCTGGTACCTGAGAGACTTTGAACAAATACATGAATCTCTATTAACCTCATTCTTTCTCATCTGCGTAAGGGTAATTAGAATAGTACCTGTTTTTTGAAGTCATTAGAGGATTAAATAGATAGGATAAAAGTAGCTTAGCATAAGTGCCTGGGACATGGAGAATGCTCAGGTAAGTTGTAAATCAGGTGTTGGCAAACGTTTTCTGTAAAGGGCAAGATACTAAATGTTTTAGGATTTGTGATTCATAAAGTCTCTGTCTCAGCTACTTAACTCTACCACTGGATTGTGAAAGCAGACACGGACATCTATAATATAAATCAGTGATTGTGGGTATGTTCCAATAAAACTTTATTTACAAAAAGGGGCAGCAAGTCCGATTTGGCCTACATATCTTAGTTTACTGACTCTATTATAGAATATGGTTTCTAAATACTAGGCACAGCTTTTTTCCACAAGTTAGGATGTGCTTTGTTGCTAACTAATTTAATATAGAATTTAATTAACATATCCATGTACTAAATCTGCCAGACAGTTTAGAACACAATTTCTTTAGCCTTTGCATGTTAGAGGTAAAGGAAGCTGTAGACCAGAGAGGTTAAGTATACTTGACCAAAAGTCACACAGCAATTGGATAGCAGAGCTGAGGTCAGAGCTCAGGTGTCATGCTCCTAGTTATGGACTCTTGCTTTTGTCTTGAAGTGCATGTATTATTAGAGAGGTAGCTCTGTGATATCAAGAGATTGGGTCTAAAGATCTAGTTCTGCCATTTGGGGGACTTCAGACAAGGCACTTATTATCTTTTGACTTTAGCTTCCTAATTATCAAATAGATAATAATTCTCACCTTATAATTTTATAGTGTGGAGTCAAGAAAATACCATATATGGGAAAACTTTAAAATCTCTATTATTATTGTTTATTTTACTTTCTTTCTTTACTCTATTTAATTACTTGACAAATAATTATATACATCTATGGAATACGATGTGATGTTTTGATATATTTATGCACTATAGAAAGATTAAATAAAGCTAATTAACATATCCATAACTTCATCTAGTTATATTTTTTGTGGTGAGAACATTTAAAATCTACTCTTTTAGCAATTTTTAAGTATATAATACACATTTATTAACTATGGTCACCATGCTGCGCAATAGATCTCTAAAACTTATTCCTCCTGTTTAACGGAAACTGTGTACCCTTTGATCAACATTGTCTCTTTCTCCCCCACCCACCCCTGCCAATCTTTGATAACCACCATTCAACTTTCTGCTTTTCTGAGTTTGACTTTTTTAGATTCTGCGTATAAGTGAGATTATGCAGTATTTGCCTTTCTGTCCTTAGATTATTTAATTTAGGATAATGTTCTCCAGTTTCATCCATGTTGTTGCAAATCACAGAATTTCTTTCTTTTTTAAGGCTATATAGTAGTCCTGTGTGTGTGTGCAGTGTGTGCATGCACCCGTATCACATTTTCTTCATCCATTCATTGATTGATGGGCACTAACAGTGCTTCCATACCTTGGTTGTTGTGCATAATGCCAAAACAAATATGTGAGTGCAGATATTTCTTCAGCATACTCAGTTCTACTCCTTTGGATATGTATCCAGAAGTTCAACTGTTAAATCACATGGTAATTCTATTTTTAGCTTTTCGAGGAACCTCCATACTGTTTTTCACAAGAGCTGTACTAATTTACATTTCCACCAGCAGTGTATAGGATTACTTTTTCTCCACATCCTCAACAACACTTGTTGACTTTGCTCTTTTTGATAAAAGCTATTCTAACAGATATAAGATAATATCTCATTATGGTTTTAATTTGCATTTCTCTGATCATTAGAGATGTTGAATATTTTTTGTGTATCTGTTTGCCATTTGCATGTCTTCTTTTGAGAAATGTCTGTTCAGGTCCTTTGCCCATTTTTAAATCAGGTTATTTGATATTTTTACTATTGTGTTGTTTGTGTTGCTTACATATTTTAGATATTATTCCCTTATCATATGTATGGCTTGCAAATATTTTCTCCCAATTCATAGCTTTTATCTTCACTCCGGTCTTGATTGTTTCCTTTGCTATGTGGAAGCTTTTGAGTTTGATACAATCCGATTTGTTTGTTATTTCCTGTGCTTTTGGGGTCCTATCCAAGAAATCACTGGCCAAAGCAATGTTGTGGAGCTTCCCCCTTATGTTTTCTTCTAGTAGTTTTATGGTTTCATGTATTACATTTGAATCTTTCATTCCATTTTGAGTTGACTTTTGTTTGGACGATAAGTGATATGGATATTCAGTTTTCCCAATATTATTTATTGAAAAGACCATCTTTTCCTCATGTATGTTCTTGGCACCTTTGTTGAAAATCAACTTACTGTTAATGTGTGCATTTGTTTCTGAGCTCTCTATTGTGTTCCATTGGTTTATGTATCTGTTTTTATGCCAGTACTAAGGTTTTTTATCACTATAGCTTTGTAATATATTTTCAACTTAGGTAGCGTGATGCCTTCAGCTTTGTTCTTTTTGATCAAGATTGCTTTGGCTATTTGGGGTCTTTTATTTTTCCATACGAGTTTTAGGATTGTTTTTTGTATTTCTGTGGAAAATGACATTGGAATTTTGATAAAAATTCACTGAATATGTATATGCCATTGTAAAATATGGACATTTTAACAATATTAATTATTTCAATCAATGAACACAGGAAATCTTTCCATTTATTTTATGTTACCTTCAATTTTTTTATTAGTGTGTGATAGTTTTCAATATACAAATCTTTTACTTCTTTGGTTAAATTTACTCCTAAGTTTTTTTTTTTTGGTGCTATTATAATTGAGATTGTTTTCTTAATTTCTTTTTTTTGATAGTTTGTTATTAGTATATAGAAACGGTACTGATTTTTGTATGTTGATTTTGTAACCTGCAACTCTACTGCATTCACTTATCAGTTCTAACAGTTGTTTGATTGAGTCTTTAGGGTTTCTTATACATAAGATCATGTCATCAACAAACAGATAATTTTGCTTGTTCCTTTTTTATCTGGATGCTTTTTATTTTGTACAGATGCATTGACTTTGCTTCAATCTTTCACCTGCTTTGTGAGATAAGTTGGTCAATAGCATTAGAAGTCATATAGGAATCTCTGATACAATTCATTTTTAGGAAAATACAGAGTTACAAACATTTTCTAATAGCCATCAGCTGGTTTCTCAACCAGAGCATGTTTTTACCTATGCTTTTTAAATTACTTCCAAAGTATACTTAGAAGAAGGAAACATGAAGGTCAGAAAAGGTCACATTGCATTAATGATGCGCATTAATGACAGTCCTCATGATAATGTTGATTTAATCAGGATAACTACCTTTGTTCATTTACCTTTAAAAATAGGTATAATATATTGCACAGCACTGAGACTATTGTTTGAGAAGACAGTTGTTGTATTAATGGAATATCAGTAACATCCTCTCTATTGTGCCATGTATTACTATAATTATGAAAGAGACATAAGGAAGCACCATAAGCACTATCCATTGGGCCCCAGGCTTCACCAGCTCTCTTACGGCTGTGTATAAATGCTAATTATAAACCTATCACAGTAAAGAGGTTATGGCCTAATGCCAACATGTACCTGCTAATTTGATATCTTATTTATGATGGTGGAGTGAGGCATATGATCAAAGGCAGTGGAAGAGACAGGCTGCTCAATAGAGCAAGATTCTATATTTTGTTGACTGAGTCAGGCTGTGTTTATTTCAAGATTATTCCACCATTTATTTAACAACAATATCGACTATTGATCCAAGACCATGTCATGTTATTTAATACATAGGTAAGCATATGCATTTTATTTCCAGTATGTGTCTTTCTTCTGATTATGAAAATGATAAAAACTCAATGTATAATGGAACAGTTAGACAGTATAGATGTATACGGAAAGCAAGGTAGCAGAATCTTCTTTCCTAACTGCAGTTGCTGCCCAGTCTTTACATTTATATGTACCATTTTTATTATGAAACTTATTTTCTGAATTGTAAGATAATTGTTCAATATAAAAATAATTTTAAATACAGAAATGTTGGGGAAACAGTATGGCTGAGTGTAGAATCAGACTGTTCATAAGTTTGGACCATTTCCATTTCCATTTTCATGAAGGAGAGGACAGTGACTAGGATTATATGCTTGTGCTCAAGTTGTCCTCTATTAAATTTGGACACGAAACCTTTTTTAAGGATAAAATTCGACTTTCTGAAGTGTCAGAAAGGACAATATTAAGTCCTTACACTTATATAAATTAATTGTTCACAACCTTTTCATTTATTTTTTTCACAAACATTCATCGTGCCCCTTCTGTCTCTGAAATCAGATATACTTGGATTCCAGTCTCAGCTCTGCTCCTTACCAGCTGGTGGCACGCCCAGGAAACGTAACTCCCCTAAGCCTCAGCTTCCTCATCCACAAACTGCAGAATAAAGTTTGCCTCCTCAGAGGATGTGAGCCTTTTGTGAGATCACCTTTATGAAGTTCCTGGCAAAAATAGGTACCCAGGAACTATTAGCCAGTTTAATGCCAATATCATCTCCAATTAATACTGCCATTGTATTTTGTGAAGTACTTTATTACTAATATAAATATCACTTGGGCAAGCATGCCCATAAGGAGGTCTCTAAGGAAGAAATGTCCAGTAAAATTCTGGAATTTGGAAATTGTGGAATTCATTCCGTCTCTCAAACTTTAGCTCCCATGCTGTCTGCCCGCCAGAGTGCTTTTGAAGAAGATCCATGGGGTTTAAGATCTGGTTGGTATGTTTGAGAGTGCATGTTCCTTTTCTGGTTTGTTATATTTTTAGTGGCTGTTAATAATAGAAGCGTGATGATCACCATGAAGCTGCAATATAAGTAAGTTTATGTTGAAAGCATCAATTGTCATTAATATCCCATAAGAAACTATTTAGAACTTCATAGTAGTTCATAATGTGGGGTTCCCATGGCAACAATGGAGCTTCTACATTTTTAATTTATCTCTTAATTTTCTTTAATCTACTTTGTCATTGTGTCGGCAGGAATCCCAGTCTGTAGTAACGATGGTGATTTAATGGTCATTATGAAGTTGTTCAACATTCTTGTGATTTGCTTTGGGGAACATTGACTTTGGGTATCTGTGGATGTACTATTAAGCACTGTTGAACTCATTTAAAACAGACCAAGTTTACAGAGAAGTGAAGTATATTTTGTTATTGTAATTTATCATCTGGTAATAATGGTGAATATTGCAAGTCAAAATTTAAGGCCGAATGTATAATAACTCAAGAGTGAGCTGAGTAATTGCTGTATTATGCTTAAAGAAAGTAATATATTGCTTTTGCATTTAAGCAAACAGTCATTTAAAAGCATTAAAAGCTGTTTAATAGCTGGAAATCATATTCCAGAAAGACTTCAATCTATAATACAAGATAAGCCAAAGATCAGGTTGCTGACTTGTTGAAGAAAATAAGTATTACTACAGATTTTTTTCCTTATAAATCTCTTCACCTATGTCAAGGTCATACTGATAGCAGGTTAGAGCTTTGCGTCTATGGAAATCTATTTTGCAAAATACTGCTATTCATAAATTAACCCTGAACTCATTTAAAATATATGGCATCAGTTCAACACACCTATTGAGCATCAATTCAGGGAGGTCAGGAAAGTCTATAAAGGAGAAATAGAATATTACTTGGAATGCATAGGGAGAATCCAAACAGAAGGGAGCCAGGAAATGTTAGGTCAAAAAAATCGCAGAAATGAATACCACTGGCAGAGTATGTGGGGTGTGATTGGAGAGTAAGTACTATATAAGGGTGAAGAAGATATAGAAAATTGCTTGCCAGGTATGAAATTTGACCAGGAGTCTATCTTCTAGGAAATTAACTAGATGGAATATAGATTTTCCTCCTTTGTAGTGTGTTTCAAGTATTTTAAGGCTACAACCCAAGCATTATCAAGGGATGCTTGGGGCAAAGGAGGACGACATGCGTATGCTACTGAGTGATCCTGGGATGATAAAGGACAGTGACTAGGATCAGGAGCCCTGTGAAATTGTCCAGGTCAATTGCCCACCTTTGTGCTCCTTTATGATTGTTATTGCAAAAAAACTACTTTTACTTAGGCAGTTTAGAAAGGGAATATTTTGTCTTTCTGGAATGGTAACAACCATCATAAGGGAAATATGCTGAAATGACTTTAAAATGGGGCCAGGTTGTATTTAGAGACTAATATTTTATTTCCAAATCTTTTAATAAAGGAAACTGGCTTAATATATTTTGTCCATTGTAAAAAAAAATAATTTTCATTTAAAGAAAAATTTAAGTGTGCATTCAAAGACAATATATATAAAAAAAGGCAATACGTGTAACCTAAACGTTTGTACCCCTGTAATATTCTAAAATAAAAAAAGGAAAAAAAATGACTGTAGATTTAATTGTCATCTAAATGTTTGAATATTGTGGCTTCGTTGTTTAGTTTCCTGTGAACATGTCTATGATTTCCCTTAGAGGGTCTATGAGCTTGATTTTCCAGCTAGTGTCTCAAGGGCAATATGCCCCTCTGAGCATGTGTCTGTCTGTGTTTCCATATGTGTTGTACTTAAAAGACTTTAAAAAAAGAAGCCCTTTAAGATAAGTGTTTATGATGTTAAAATCTCAAGTCTTTTCATAAGACTGTGTGGATAAATTAGGTGTGTGTTCTCTTCTGAATAGTTTAACTATTGGGTTTAATGAGGCTGCAGCTTATGCCAATTGTGATGAGGATATTGCAAATTTATTGTCTCTTACATTGTTTTGAGATCATTCCTTTGGGCTTATGTACTTTTACTTCTCATGTAAATAAAATGCCACAATTGCTTGCTCTTGAAATCCTGAGAGATGTGGCATATTATTTTTATGGGACTTGTACCATTCTCAACCACTCTCCCTTGATTAAAAGAGTTTTTTTCCCCTTAAACCTGATCATTTGCACACTGGAAATGAAATCTCTTATGGGGATTAGTTTACTCACTCAAGCTTTCCATTCAGATGTAGGTGTGAAAAATACATGACAAGAATTTTATTCAGATACTCAAACTGCTGCATGAGAAGCTAATAACAAGAATAAAATGAGAGTCTTTGGCTGTAGATCGATTTTTGCCTTTTTGTCTGTAGGCTTCATATTTCATTTTCTTTGAAAATTAGGGAGAAACAAAACAAAACAAAATAAAACAAAACAAAACAATAATATAGAACAACAGGAAGGGCAACTATGAAAAATCATGATTTGATTTAATCTAAACTTCCAGGAAGGCTGCAAGCTACAGAATAGGTGCATCATCTGAAAGTAACGATGCTGAATGCGTAGCTTCAGGAGCTAAGTTCAGTGATGAAGATGAGTGTGGTGAGTTACCTATGCAAATGTTCTTATCACCCTCAGGAAATTAGCGTTGCATTTAGAGGCATTTACCATCAAACCTCCTGACCACTCCAACCTCATCTTCCCTCACTCTCTCAGTGCCCCTCATACCTCTAACTGCTTGCAGTTTTCTGAATATATTACTGGTTCTCATGTCTCAGCCAGTACTGCTCCCTTTGTGTACAATGACCCTTTTCTATTGGTCAATCTATTGGACTCATCCTTCAAGATTCAGTGCCAATACCATTTTCTTCCTCCACCATCTCCCTCTAGGTTACCTGGATGACTGAGCCTCTCCATCCTTCCCCAGTATCCTGGGTTCTATCTAGTTATAGTTCTTTTTTACAGAGTATTTTAAACATGTTTTACTTTCCTGCATCTCTGATCAAGTAGAAAGAGTCTAAGAAATAGAAACCATGTCTTATTTAACTTTTTAGCCACGTAGCATCTGGCCCCATCTTCAGCACATAGTAAGTCTTCAACAGATTTTGGTGGGATATATTAATAGTTTGTAAGATGAGGGCGCAATAGAAAAAAGTGAATGTCCTTTTCTGTTTTCTGTATTCTCTGAGGAGGAAGTTAAAAAATACAAATAAAAACAGGTCACTCTTTCTTAAGGAACTGGAAAAGGAAAATACACACAATTTAACTCAAATATAAAGTTATGCATGAATGATGTCAGCAGGTCACCTGGAGAGGGCCCTAGGAATTGAGTGGAGGGAGAAATCCAAATTTCATTTCACTGAGAGGTAGTGGAAAGGTTTCATGAATAAAGAAATGTTTGAACTGAACCTTCAGGAACCTAAAAGCATTGTTTATTATTTGTTTGTTTGTTTGTTTTTGAGTGGACATTTATTGAGCTCACAGAGCCTATAAGAATTTAAGCTGTATATTCCCCTATTGGTTGACAAGTGTGAATTTAATTAGCCTTTTCAGAAAAAAATATTAATAATAAAAAAGCAACCCATATTTTACCCACCTAAATACCACAGAATCTTCTAAATATCTTACACTCAGTGATTATCTAAAAGAAGGTAATGTACTTCATCTAATGCTCTGTCTCTGATCAACTCTTTGACTTCCCAGTCTGCTGATGGCTTGGAAGAGGAGGAAAACTCAGTTTTTGAACATTATTTTTTAAAAAAGGAAATCACATGAAAGTATAAACAGTAACCAGATTTGAAATTCTGAAGTTTCCTGGGAAAAGTTATAGGAGAATGAATGCTTTGTCATGCCTTCAAAGACTTGAAAGCACCTCTTAAACAATGAACCATAATCATGGGTTTTGCCAGAATTTTAAAAGCTTAGTTCTCTGTTATTTGTCTTTAACCAAAACAACAACAAGAAATGGGACCATAAGTGAGAAAAACACCTTTCAATTTGAATAACTAAGTGAATAGTAAAGTATTTGGCTCTGAATACAGGGTTTATCTAAAATGTGGAAACTGAAGAGAATGTTTTAAGGATAAAGACCAAAATTCAATTAGTCCTTGGTCAGTGCACGAGGTAGGATAGAAGCAAATTCAATGTCTGATCTAAGTGTTAGCACATGAATGAACTAGAAGACTCATAAATAGCCAATAATAAATTGAAACTCACTATTAAGCAGGGAAAATTAAGCTAGAATAAAAATTATATTGGCAAAATTTTAAAAAGAATGTTCAATACCTGGAGTCCTGAGGTGTGAAAAAATATACACTCTAATATACTGTTACTGAGGTTAAACATTGATAAAGCCTTCTTTTTTGAGACAAGGTAGACTGGTATGCTATTTCTTGAGAGAAGAAGACTGGGAAGGAACAGGATATAGGAAAGTGTTAAGAAACTAAGAATTCTGTTTGGAACATCTTAAAAGATATTATCAGGAATTCAGATGGGTTTATCAAATAGGCCTTTGGGTTTATAACCTGAAGTTACAGAAGGAGGTCAGCGGTGGATGAATTGGTATCACCAGCATGGAGGTAGTACATGAAGCTATGAGACTCATGTTATTAGTCATTTCACAACTATGGGTTAATGGTCTGCTATGTGGAATGCACCGTTTTTCAGAATTTGTGTGGATATGGAAACACAAATCATGAGTCCCAACTTTAAAGGGCGTGGAATCTCATTTTAAATGCAAAAGCTCTTACTACAAGGCAAGCGATCTGTGAAATATCTAAAACAATCACTTCCTTTTATTTTGCACCTTTAGTGGGCCAGCACATTGCATGCATTGGCCACGATCTCCACATGGACCTGCCTAACTAGGTAATTTTTCCTAATGTTACCGATAAGGAACCTGAAGCTTTGAGAGGTTAAGTGAATTTTTTTTAGGAGGTATACTTTATTTTTTGTTTATCTATTTATTTTTATTCTTATTTCAGCATATTGTGGGGGTACAAAAGTTTAAGTGAATTTTATACACTCACTGGCTAGTAAATGGAGTTGCAGGATTTTAAGCCCTGATCTATCTCACTAGAAGCCTACTCTCTTTTCAACTGTCTTTCACTACCTTTCAATAAAAGGTACTGTTGTCACTAAATCCTTAGCTTCTTCACCCTCACTATCTGAGTAATGATCCCAACGTCCCTCTAGGAAAGAAAGGTACCAACTGCAATTAGTGCTATTTGAGGGATGGGGTCCTGGATTACTCTGAGTTTAAGTGAAGTAATTAAGCTTGGCAGGGGCATGTCCACCATGGTGAAGCTGATCCACTGTATTACTTCTTAGATTCATATACTACAGTGCATTGATTCTTACATAAATATGTTTAATGGTTTGATATGACAAAATGAGCCGTCACTGTTAATCATCCCCAATCCCAGTGATACCAAACTCTCAAATGAGCTGCAGGAAGCTTATATAGAGAGGGAAAGTCTCCTGAATGGAGTGGAAAATGAAACTTTGTTTAACTAGAATAGATTTTGTTCTTGAAGCATAACAGAATAGACCTGGTTTTCAAGGATCAATTCTCATTCTTCAAGACTTCTGCAATTATCTGTTGAATTTAAGTTTAGCTCAAGTGAACATTGATTTCTGGGGTTCAGGAGCTCAAATCTTGTAGCTAAAGGAGAAGTGAATGGCCATCATATCTTCATCGTTGTGGGCTTAAAGTTATACATTGAGAAGTGTCAAATCACTCAATAACATCACCAAGTTTTCCTTTTTTTTTTAATTACTAGAGAGGTAGACATTACAGGGCAGGCTGCTGCATCAGTACTAGGTGCCTTTCTCTGCCGGAAGAGATGCCATCATTTTGTGTCGTTCTCTGTCAGAGATACTGTTCTCTTTGCAAAAGTCAGTCATCAGCTTTTAACATCATCATCATCATCATCACCTTGTTCTGTTCCTCACCCCATATTGGGCAGAGTAAATCCTTCTAAAGGCAAGGACAAGGAGAAGGCACTAAATTGTCAGCTGCCCTTTCTCTCTGAGCCCAGGAGAATGCACTGAGGTATCCAGTGTGTGAGAGCTTCCTCTTTTACTCAGGCTGTCTTTCTTGTTACTGGTAGAGAAACCTGTCAGTAAAAGCAAGATGACAACGTAGTAGATATGTAACCAGGGGATGTGTTACCTTCCAGAGAATTAGCAAGTCAGGAACTCTCTCCAGCATGTGAACTCAACTCAACCCTTTTATGCATAAACCAAAGTCCTCCCTTCATAACTTAGTTCTTTGAGTTATGAAGCTCTCCAAATCTATTTCTGGGGTTAAACAATGTGAGCCCCACTTCTAATTAACAATTACTTTATTAAAATGCTCTTGCCCTGTGGGAACCAGTTGGAGGGCAACAGATGGAGTTTGTGCTCTGGACAGTTGATTTTCAGTTAAATTCTTACTGCGCTCTTGGCTTCCTCCCCCTTGTGGCTCAAAGTATGAAAATATTCGTGCCAGCAAAAGTCAGGCCACTTTGCTCTCAGAATTTTTTCTCCCTCCTTTTAGGAGGTCTAATTAACTTAGATAGTTTCTTACAAATTTACCAACAGCTTTCATAAGATTCGCTTTTCTTATATAATAAATCGTCCCTTTTGACCTTCCACTTAAAAAAAAATTATTTCGAAAAGTGCCCACAACTGAGGGAATGACTTCATCAGATCCTTAAGGCAAATGCCTCCCTCTATTATGCACTTTCAGCTCTGACACTGTTATTTTATGTTTTATGCATATCCAAATTTTCATTCTTGTTTTAAGAAATAGTTATGAATCATATAAAATTTGGACAATGTGGAGAAATACAAAGAAGGAAATAAAAGTCAGCAACCAGATAGCAACTACAATATTATTAATATTGAAGCAATATAGTTGCTGAGGGCTTAGATTTAGATTAGACATCACCACCACTCAGTAAATACGTAGGCAGATGGGACGGAGGAATTCAGAGAGGGCCACAGATGCTGGCAAATCCCTGATATGTCAGCGTGTGAAGGCTGGCGGGAGAGTGCTAGTTTAGACGTGGTTAGGAAAGGCTTCTCTGAATTCTGAGGAGCATTCTAGGGTGGGGATACGCTTGTCCTGATTGAGGCTGGGAACTTCAGAGTAACAGGGAAGGTAGGCAGTGTTCTGTCTTAGGTCAGTAATGTAGGCAAAGTATTTATCATTTCTATGTGTTGAGAGCAAGGATTCTCTTCTAGCTATTTGGAAACATACAGTGCATTGTTAACTATAGTCACCCTACTCTGCTGTTGAACTTTAGGACTTATGCCTTTTATCTAACTATATGTTGCTACCTGCCAGCCAACCTCTATTCACTGCCCCTCCCGCCCCCTTCCTAGCCTCTGGTATCATTCTACTCTCTGCTCCATAAATAATTTTGGCTGCTGTATGAAGAATGGATTTTAGAGAGCAAGAGTGCAAGCAGCAGTGGAGGAGATAGGAGGTCAGATTAGGATCAGGAATCAGATTTGGAGGCAGAGATAGCAGTACTTAGCTGAAAGCTTATAGTGAAAAATAAGAAGAGAAAAGAGTCGAGAAAAATGATATTTTTACTCACTCATAGTGGGAAAAGCCAGGGGAGCTGGGAAAAGCTAGGGGAGAAGCCAGTTTGGGGAAGGGAGGCAAATGAGAGGAAATAAAGAGTTCTAATTTTGGACATGTTAACTTTTAACTTGGATATAGTATTCTGGAGTTTAAGGAAGAAGTTGGGATTCGAGATATAAATTAATAGTATTAGAAGTGGAAATATAAAAGAAGTGGGAGCTATAAGTGTCATAGCACTTAGCCTTCTAATCTTTTTCATGTTTGATTTAATATATTTTTTGAAAATCTTACATGCTAATACTTGTTTATATTCTATATAACTTATTTAATTTTAAAAAGGGGACAGAAATGTAGATGTATATTTATGTATATACATAAACCAAAATTTATTATGCATTATTTGCACATAATATCAATTTACAAATAATAGATGCAATGGGCTAGGAGGGCTTAGCAGATGGAGGTTCCACGGCTGCCACCCTGACTCTGTTTAAGACACAATTTTATTTATTTTACATTGAGGCATTTTATTATTTCTGAATTGTTTTCATAACAAACAAAATGTAGAGGAATTTGAAAACTATTTTTCTACAACATAATTTTAGAGACTATCTTCCGTTCTATTGTGTGCATGTTACCATGGCTGACCAGTTTTCTACAATTAGACATTTATGTTGTTTGTTATATTTTATTAATTTAAAAATATGGTAGCTTATCTATCATTAAATCTTTAACAAATAGTCACGTATTTTTTTTCTAGGTCAAATTCTAATGAGAAGAAGTACTGACAGAAAAGACATGAATGGTTTTAAGAATCTTGATATAAAAATACAATTTGCACTTCATGCCTGACACCTAGTAATAGATGCTCAGTAATTATTTATTTGCAAACTGATTACAGTCTCATTAGGATTATATGAAGGTGACTTTTTCCCCTTTGCTTTGGCAAAACCAAGTAGTGCAGTTTATAATAGTGTCAATTTTATAGGCAAAATAGCTTATATTTATAGTTGTAAAATTAGGGAACAGTTGATATTTGTCATATTTTCAGTAGGCATTTGCAGTACTTTTATAAATATTCAGTCATATTTGCTGCCTACTTTTTTATAAGAAATCTCTTTTGTTTTTCCCATTATAAAAACTCTAAACATAATATGAACCTTAAAATGTTTCTTTATCATAAATACATTACATAATTTTTTCTTTTCCATTTGTTATTTACCTCTTAATTGCATTTATGGGTTTCTTATTTTTTGGGGGAGGGGAGTGTGAGAGGAGTGTACTGAAGAGTTGAGTGTTTTATGTTGCTACATTAGCCTATCTTAAGATATTTTAAAGGAAAATAACCCCTGGAAAAGCAAGGTGTTTATTTTTTTTTATTTTTTATTTTTAATTTTTTTTTGCAAATTGAAAGAGTTCTCAATATTCCAAACAGATTCAAAAGAATAACTATGTAAACCTAAGTACATCTAGTCAGTATGTTAAAATTAGACTTATAACATCATCTTGCCATTTGTTTTCTTGCTATTCATTTTTTATTTGTTCCATCTGCTCTTTGTGCTCTTTCCCTCATTTTCTGCCTTTTTTTGGAATAATCAAATATTTTTTATGATTCCATTTTATGTCCTTTGCTGGATTATCAGCTATAAATCTATACTTTGTGTGTTAGTGGCTAATTTAGGGTTTATAATATATATCTTTAACTTATCTCAGTTTACCTTGATGATATTACGGCACTCCATGTGTAGTAAAAGAACCTTACAATAATATCTTTTATGTCTCTCCTTCTGGTCTTTGTGTTATTGTTGACATATATTTTAGTTTCACATATATTATAAAAGTCACATTGCATTGTTATTTTTGTTTACATACTCAAGAATCTTTTAAAGATATATAAATAAGACAAAATATTATATATTTGCCTATTTAGTTACCATTTTTGGCATTCTTCATTCTTTTGTTTAGATCAATATTTTCATCTGGTATTATTTTCCTTCTGCCTGGAGGACTTGCTTTAACTTTTCAAGTAGTGTGGGTCTGCTGCTGATGAATTCATTCAAATTTTGTAAGTCCGAAACAGTCTTTATTTTATCTTCATTACTGAAAGATATTTTTATTCTGTAGTTTTCTTTTTGTTATTTTACTTTCCTCAGTATTTTAAAGATGTCATTTGACTGTCTTCTTGCTAGCATTGTTTTTGATGAGAAATCTGCGGTCATTTTTATCTTTGTTCTTGTATATGTGATGCCTCTTTTCTCTCTGTTGCTTTTAAGATTTTTTTCTTCATTAGAGAGTTTTAAAAATTTCATTATGATGCACCTTGGTATAAGTTTATTCTTTTTAAATTATTGTTTTCAAATATGGTTTTAATTTTAACTGATTGACTTTTCTCTTTATCTTGTGTCATATATCGTAGTTTTGTTTGCATGCCTGGTAAATCTTTATTGGATGCCAGACATTGTGAATTTTACTTTTTGAGTGCTAGGTAGTTTTTATTCACATAAGTATTTTTTAGCTTTCTTCTGGCATGCAGTTATTAATAATTTACTTGGAAAGTGTTTAATCCTTTTAGTTCCCTTTTCTATGATTTGTTAGGCTGGACTGAGGCAGTATTCAGTCTAGAGCTTGTTATTCCCTCTCCTTAGACATGTCTCTTAATAACAAACAAAATGACCATTAATTTAACTCTGATTGTGACTTAGTGGCAGTGAAATCCAAAGGGCAGGGTGATGGGAGTGTTCCACCCTGTAGAGAAATTAATAAATATTGCTATATTTATTGTTAAATCTTAATAAAATATGTGTGATTTTATTACTTATTCTACTTTGTATTTTACATGGAGGTTAATTCAGAGAACTCCCAATAATATAATTGTCTCCCAAGATGCATGGGCTCAGCCATAGGTATTGATTTTCAGATTAAGTTCTTTTTGGGTTTATCACTGTTTAAACTTGCTTCAGATGATATTGTTGTTAGTTATTTAAAATTATCTTCTCTTTGCACAGCCTAAAACTGTTTCTTTTTTTTTTTCTTTCTATAATAGTGCCTGTTTTCATATAGGATGATTCCCTTAAATGTTTGTCAATATTTGGCTATCTGCTTGCCTTTGAAAATGGTGTGCCCAAAACCTATTTGAAAGCTCTCTGTGGGTGACTGGGAATTGTCTGTTTTGGCCACTCTCCTGGAAGATCATACTTGGAAACCCCAAATACAGTATCATTACATTCTATCCTTTGGAGTGATCGGAATTCCCAGAGAAAAAATAATTCTTCCACTCTTCCACACCAGTGGAATATGCTTAACTGTTAAATATAGAGATACAGGTGAGGGAAGAATAATGAAAGTACCAATACATAATCTTAAATGCTGAGCATTTTTTTTTTTTTCTCAGAATGGTACAACAACCTCATCCAATCAGATCCCTCAGAGTAACAATTATAGTTGACATTTCCAGTCCTCAACTGGGAATGATGTAACTCATTCCTGGGCCTCTCTGTTTTACCCTCCCCAGGGAATCAGACCCCAATCTCCTTCCACCGTGTGGAAAGTGAGTGATCCAGCATCGTGCAGTGTCCTAAGGTGTGAGAGGGGTCTGTTTGTGTCCTAACCGGACTTTCAACTCTTCTCCATTTTGTAATCTTGCTTTTCACATCACAATTTTAGAGGTATCAATTCTGCCTTTCTTTTAAGATTTTGGAGAATTTTTAATCTAAATAGAGTTGCTTATCAATTTTTTCTGTCTTCTAGACTAGCTATTCATCTTTCTCTGGCCTGTTGTCAGCCATATTACTTCCTTAGCTTTCTAGCTCCCAAAATTGTGTTAGGTTTGTTGATTCCTGTTCCCTTTTTTCTTGTTAATTGATGCCTTACTAAAATTCCTTTACTAGAGATAATTTCATTAAAGTTTTTTGATGAAGAAGAGCTCAGTACTGTGTTCAGTTTACCATCTTAATGCTTGCATATCTTTCTATGACATTCTTGTGAAAGCAATGGGGCTATCTGTAAAAAGGTATTTCAGCTTAATATTTGGATCTTTATGCATAGCTGTACAGTTCTTTGATTCTTACTGTTCTCAAATATCAGCTAGATGTACTTAGATTTCTATAGTTACTTGTTTTCATTTGTTTGGGATGTTGAGAACTCTTAATTTGCAAAAATAATTCTTACCTTTTCAAGAGTGGCTGTCTTTTAGAATATCTTAATCATCCTTTCCATTTTTAAAGATCTGGTCTTTTCTTCAGGAATGGTAATTATCTATATTTCAGAATTCTATACCCACTCTTCTTTATGTATCATTGTCTTTTATAATTGTATCATTTTTAATCACTTTCCTTCTGAATTCTGAAAGTGTATCTTGAGCATTTATTTCTAATAACTGACTTATAGCTCTGTAAAACTAATTCTGCTTTACATTCCTTCCAGTGTAAATTTGATTCTACAATGTAATTTGTAGTTTTCCTTAATATACTTTTTATCTCATCTAGCTTCTTGATCATTTCTCTCATTTAGTTTTTCGTTTTAAATTTTTCTGTCTTTAGTACTTTTCCTGTTTTCTTAAAAATCATTTATTTTGATTCTTTATTAAGGATTCTGTGTAGTTTTTTTCAAAGTTTCTTCTGATCCTTCAGTAAGTCATTTTTATAATTATGTTTTTCTTCTGAGTCTTTCATTTGCTTTTCTCTTTATCTAGTTTTCCAACTTTGTTCACTTTTTTTTTCTTTATTCATCTCTAAATAAGGTAGGGTTTTTTGTTGATATTTGTTCTACTCTCAGCCTATTTGTGTGTAAACAAATTAGCTTCTCAGATCACATTTTAAACCTTAAGTTTTCCAGGTGTTTTTCTGATAGACTGTTGATCTATAGTTATTAGACTTTTTTTATATTTCCACTGCTTTGTACTTTAATGGTCTTGAGTACTTTAGCACATGAACAAATGTTAGTTTCTAGTTCACGCTTCTCCTATATACAAATTCTATACTCAGCACAATACCAGGGATGACTTTAAAACAGAATAGAATATCCTACTGCAGATCCATCTGCTCCTGGCCTCTTGTTTCTGAAATATACTACCTTCCCTTCTGTGCAGAAAAATGGTAGGGGTTACAAAAAGTATTACACACTGTTCAGCACACATAAGACTATCTGGAAAGCAGAGAAAGCCTGTGTCCAGGTCTTCAGATCAGTAGTTACTCAGCCTCCAAGTCCGTAGGTAATATTAAAATCATAGCCCAACATTTTTTCCGGCACTATCTCTGTATTACATCAAACTTAATATGCTGCTTGTCCAAGTATGTTTATTTTCTCCATGAAAATCCATATGGTTTACAATCTGACACCTGATTCTGAGTCTCAGCTTTTTCATTCATTAGCCATTTGACCTTGGATAAGGTCTCACTAACTCAATTCCCTCATTTTTAAAATGGCGAATAATAGTGAGAATTGAATTAGATAATATCTATGAAATGTTTCATATGGTATAGGTATATAATATGTATACATTAACTGTTAATGGCCATCTTTACAGATAAAGTCAGCTTTTCTAAGATTCCCATTAGATTGCCAGCCTTTATTTTTGTCAGTGTTGTAAGTTTTCATATTTTTCTCAGCCCTAATGTATGCTACAGTCAGAATGTGGAGATGTCACCTTATAACTTAACTTCATTTCAATCCAAAATCTCATGAATTTTAACATTTCTATGTTAATTTGATTTATGAGTATTGTTGGATTTATGCAGTCTGTGATCATTTGTCTTTATGTGAAGGAGTTGAAAACATTGATATTGATTATGATAATAGATACTCTCTTGCTTTGTGTCATTATTTTCTATTTTGCTTCATTTTTTTTCCTCCCATTTTTGTTTATTTTTCACGTAGTCTCCTGGTACAATTCAATCAATGTATTTGGTATCAAGTATTTCAAAAATAAAAGTCTCATTATTTGGGTAAATTAAAATAATGTGGAAAGTAGAGAGGCATCAAATAACCACCATTCTCTTGCCACTAGTTGTCTGGCCCAGTGATTTTCTGAAGATGAAGTATATTCCTTACTATCACATTTTTTCTTCTCTTTGTCCACAGCCCTACCTTATTTCCCACCAAAATGCCCTTGAGAACCACCTCTTCCAAGATACACAGTACTGCCTCTACTGTGTCAGCACCAAAGAAAATCTGCCGATAGAATTCTTGCTTTAGTTGCTCTCTGATAGTTGCAGTGTGGAAAGATGTGGGTCATGCATGGTAGTACAATGGCAGGGAAAGTAGTTATCTTAGAAACACCAAGAGCCTGGGAGCAAGATATTTGCTTTATCAGAACAGATTAAGCTCATTTATGAGTAAATACCATTCAGAATATCATGACTTTGATAGTATAGAAGTATAGATTTCTGCCATGTAGGAACAGTTCAAAGGTAGGCAATTCAAGGCTTGTAGTTGCTTTATGGTTCCAGGAATGCAAAAATGTTCGCTCTTATTTTTCAGCCTTTCTTGCTTACATTACCAAAATTGTTTCATGATTGTAAATAGCTGTTGATATTTCAGCCATTGCATCCACATTTCGTATAGCAGGATGGGTAAAAAAGGAAGAACAAGAACACCCTTTCTTTTTAAGGGAAGACTAAGAAGTATCACTACAACAGTACTTCCTATACCTTCTTATAAGAACTTAGTAGACACACCTGGTTACAAGGACAATGAGGAATGGCACTTTTATTACAGTACACAGCAATATGCACAGCTGAAATGCCGAGATTCATTTGTATCTTCATAAAGGGGAAATGGAATTGGGGCTAATGCATGCTCTGTGACACGTTCCCAGTGTTCAGGGTTGAAATAAATGCCCCATCTCCCATGAGTGGCAGGCAGTGTTGGAAGTACCAAGTGTGCTCTGAACACCTACATGGGGTTTCTGCTGGGGAAGGGAGACTCAAGTTTTTTGTTCTCTCCTGCACTCTGTTTGAATTCTAGTTTATGAACAGACGTCCACGGCTCCTGCACTGGGCTGCTCATTTTTCTCTTAATAGGCAACATTTTGGCTGGACATGGTAGCTCATGCCTGTAATCCTAGCACTCTGGGAGGCTGAGTCGGGAGGATTGCTTGAGGTCTGGAGTTCGAGACCAGGCTGAGCAAGAGTGAGACCCCATCTCTACTAAAAATAGAAAAAAATAAGCCGGGCGTGGTGGTGTGTGCCTGTAGTCCCAGCTATTTGGGAGACTGAGGCAGGAGGATGGCTTGAACCCAGGAGTTTGAGGTTGCTGTGAGCTAGGCTGACACCACAGCACTCCAGCCTGGGTAACAGAGCGAGACTCTGTGTCCAAAAAAAAAAAAAAAAAAAAAAAAAAAATGAGAAAGCAATATTTTTGTGTTTAAGATAAAAGAGCTTAAAATCCAAGGTTACTTATATGGCTAACCATGTTGACCAAAAAGGCTTTAAGTATGTGGAACTTTTCTAACACATACATTATAGCTGCTTTTATTTTAAAATTTATACCCAAGGAAGATTGGGCTTATGCCTGTCTTCAATTTATTTTTAACATGGACAATAACTCCCTACCGTGTCGTTTAGGAAGTGACTTCGTCAACTGGAGAATGAAACAAAGAAATCCAAGTGTGAATCTCAGCTCCAGGACTGCAGGATCCTGAGCGGTGATCCTGGGGCTGCTCCTAAAATTGAGTGAGATTCAGCTTGATTGTATGTGAAAATAGGGATCACCTTCAATCTTGTAGGCCACAGCGCCTGTCCCACGGTGTGCAGCCCTGTCGACATGCCCGGTTCATGCCTGTATGCCCTCATGCCCTCTAGCGTTCTGTGATGTTCACATACAAGTGTCTGTCTGGCCCTTCTCAGTTGGCCCTGTAATATGGTCTGATGACTCACTCTAGCCCTGGCCTTGGCGTGGCCTCCCTGTCTCCTTTTTTCTGTATCAGCCCCAGCAACAGTGACTCATCACAGTTATTTTACTAATAGTTGAGTGAAAATCTTAAAATTACATCTCTCTAGTACTTCTAGAATGCACAAAATTCAACAGGGAGCCTTCACCACAGGCTACTAATAGGAAAATCTCTGTACAGGAAAATCCATAAGCTGGGGTGACTTTTGAGGTAAATTAAATTTTATGGCTCAAGAAATGCTTTGCTTGGTTTTCACCACCATTATAAAGCAAAGAGAATAATTTCAGATTCAGTTTACACAAAGGATCACTTCAGGTTGATACAGGCTTTATGTTACTTGCTTGGAAATATTTGCATCTGCACATGGATATGTAGTGAAATAGGCTGTAAAAGATAAGATCAATTTTCTATTAAAAATAAAAAGGCCAATGTCGCCAGATATAGTGGAGGGGTTTCCTATTTGTCATTCAGGCCTGTTTGAGAGTTTTACATTAGCTGTAGAAGCCACCAAGTGGTATGCTGCTGTTGTCAAGCTTCAGAAAATACGCGCATGTACGCAAACCACATGCACACTGATGTAATAGAGAAGTGTGGACAGACAGAAGTCCGGAACCACATACATGCGCACAAAAAATGCAGTTGCCACATACACAGGCACCTATTCATGGTGTCAATGCCATCATATAGCAAAGTCAGGCACACATAGGTACAAGGACATTGACCCAGTAACACAGTGACACAGGAGTGACGATTACAGAGACATGAAAACTAGATACAGGCTCATGTATATAATAGGAGCCAAGACCTGGAGACACTTACACAAACACATAGAGATACAAGTGCAAGCACACATGGATACACACACGCTAATACGTAAAAGCATTTAAAGAGCGACCCAGAGGCAAAGCCAGACAGGCACAAAAAGATCAGCACTTAGGTGCACATACCAGCAGTGATACCTCACCAGACACAGCTAGATGCTCAGAAACGTAGGCCCTTACTCACGCCCATATAGCATGGTTTCTTGACCTCTGGCTAATGGTATTTTCATTTTGTACTTAGTCCTGTAAAGCTATTCCTTCGTGCCAGGTCTCTTCATTGACACTTCCTTCTCCTCTTCTCCTGTATTATATTTGGACTATTTTGAAATCTGATTCACTTCAAATTATTTTTTAGGTTTAATTACCTCAACTCAGGTTTTCATGCTTCATCTAGGATATCACAGCAGCCACCTTATGTACCTGAGGTCCTTCTTCCACTATCCAAGTCAGTCAAAATGCCCATTTGTGGTACATCACTGCTAGGTAGAAGAACTGCTTCTAAAACAAAAGAATGACATAAGGTCTCTTGAGCCCCTTTTATATTTTATATCAAATGTTGAAATACCTCTAGTTTCCTTATTGCAATCACGTCAGTTCCAAACTGTCTTTTCAAGGTTGAAATTAACCTTTCCCCTTTATTCTTCCCTTTATCCTTATCTCTTTCCAGCCAGTTAACTGTACCCTATTTCCTCCTTATGCATGTGTTTTCCCCTATATCTGTAATTTTGTCCATCATTACCACAATCTCTCCTCAATCTAGCCTCCTTTAATGATGCTAATATGAATAGCTGCCTGGCCCTTTGCCCTGACAATGAAATTCCACTTCTGTTTCCCTTCAGTTTAGAAATTCCACCAGTACTTTGAGGTTTCATTTGTTTTCATTTCAAGGCCTTGCTAGTATTCTGCATCCCTTTTTATCTAATATAATAAGTAGCACAGAGCTTGGTACTGTACATAATTTTTCTTTCAGTCCTTTGCAGTATATCTGTTCTCCCCAGCTGAGATATAATCTTCCTGAAGGCAGGAACGCCACTTTATTTTTAATCCTTGCCTTGCATTTTTCAACCTCTGCTCACTCTGGTGTGCCTTTAAGCACTCCACACCCTAATTCTGGGGCATCTCATCTCTGCTGCTTCAACTGCTTCAACATTCAGTGCTGTATATTCAATCCCAATTAGGATTCCAAACCGCAGAACTGTACTTCCAGTTTTATAATGCTTGAAGCCACCTTAAGCCCCGGATCATTGATTTCAGCTTGCAAACTCTAAACAGGGCAATCTTTCCCCATTCTCCCGATTATCTTTCCCCAAACCTGCCTCCCACCCTTTTTTGGTTTATGGCTAATTGTCCTACAATGCATCTAGCCATTCAAGGTAGAATGTCAGGCATTAATTGTTACCTTCCTGTCTCTTCTGTTCTTCCTCAACATTTGGGACATCAAGGAAGACCTTATATTGCCTTGCTACCCATCACGTCCTGTCATCCTCTCTCCTTGAGCACTGCCCTGGGCCATTCCCTCACCAACGTGAGTCAGACAAGTGGAGATGACTGTCCTCTAGCTGCTCCCTGCTTCCAGTTTCACTTCCCCTGATTGACCTCCCTGTTAACAGAATCATCGTTCTGAATGACAAATCTGATCTTGTCTTTCCCATTAAAAAACCTTTAAAGGATCCAGAGTACTCTAGGGTAAACTCCAAACTCCTTTATCAGGAAGTGCCTTTTACAGCATTGCCTTTACCTGCTGTCTCAGTTGAACTATCCCTTCCCTTCCATTTCCATCCAGTCTCCACGTTTGCTGAATACATCTCTGGTCATTAGTTAGCAATTTCCCTTCACCCAAACGCTTTATTTTACCATTCTACCTAGGAAACTACAATATGTTTCTCAAGACTCTGTTCTGAAGGCTTCCACGACTTGCCCTGGGAAAATTAAATATTTTCATAATATTTTTGTATAAACTGTTAGGATAGCACTCCTCATGTGGGTAGCTGTTAACATTTTTTCCCTAGTTGGACTGTGAATACTTAGAGAAGAGATACTATGTCTTTCCATCATTGTGTCCCCAGTACAATAAGTACTCAGTAAAGAATGGCTAATGCAGGTAGATATAAACACACACTTGGGAGAGGGATGCTATTTATTGCACACCTAATATAAATGCTATATTTGATATATGTTGTTTCATTTGATTTTGACAATTCTGTGACGTAGTTGCAATTATGTCCTTTTTCCCAGTGAGAAATCTGTAGTCCAGAGAAGTTAAGAATTTGACCAGGTTTTGTCTATTTATTTCTTTTTACCTCACCATACTTTTTTGCTATCAGAGAAGTTGAAAACGTGTCCCTAAGACATTACCTCTGCATTCAACTTGGGAAACTCTAGATTAAACTAACATAAACAGGTTTCTCCTTGTAGTATTGATAGTTCTCAAAGCCTTTGATACATTAAAGTGACTCTCCAAGTTTGACTATAGCAGCACACCCCACTTGTCAGATCTATTTGGCCTCAGATCTCATTTCACAAGGAGTTTCTCATACAGAATATACTTTGGGAACTGCAACATTATACCAAAATGCTGCCTTTAAATAACTTCTGGTATTCTTAGTCTTGAAGAGAGCACTCCCTTTCCCAATTCTCTCTTAAGAGAATGTACATATCCCTAACAGCTCATTCTGCCATACTGATTTGAGACAGAAGTGGCTGGCACATCACTTCCTGAAATCCCCTGTTACGTGCCTCTTTTTTGCTGTCAGCACAGAGGAGAGAAACAGAAATGTGTGCTCGCTGCTCCCTATTTTTTTCCATCCATGCCCAAGCACAAAGGCTACCCCTCCGATAAAACATACCAAGGGAAGAGAATAAATACTTGGATTGAGCCTTTTGAATTCTGTCCTTGCCTGTCACCCTTCTCTGGTGGTGTTTGGCCCGGGGTGAGTGCTGTGAAGTTGCCTGCACTTTCTGCACTCCGTAGGACAAGTGTGTGTATTTTTGTCTCCAGCTGAGAGTAGCAACATGGCATTCCCGGATCCCCCTGATAGTTTCCCGGGCTCTAGGATTCCCGTTTCTCTTGACCTGTTTCACAGCTGGTGGCCATGCTGCTGACCTGGGTTTGCTCTCCTTAGCTTAGACGACATGGCAGCTCAGAAGGCGCATGGATTTGACAACATGAAAACTCCATCTCTTTAACTAACACACACACACACACACACACACACACACACACACCAGAGAGAGAGAGAGAGAGAGAGAGAGAGAGAACATTTCTGGAGTCAGAGAGGGTTTCATTCCCACACACACACACACACACACACACACACACACCAGAGAGAGAGAGAGAGAGAGAGAGAGAGAGAACATTTCTGGAGTCAGAGAGGGTTTCATTCCCAATCTGGCTCCAGGTCTGCAAATTTCAGCTCTACTGCCTGCTACCTAGGACAGTTATTACACTGAACATCACAGCCCTCCCTTTCCTTACCTGCACAATAGTATTGTCTACCTCACAGGGCTGTTGGGAGAATTAAGTAGGATAGCTTAGTGCCTGGCATATAGCAGTAGTCATTAAGTGTTTGCTATGCTTATGTTACTAGCATTTTTCAATTTAATTCTTATTATTTTGCGTATTATATTTACTTTCATTTCCTTTCTCATAAACTACCTCTGGAGGGTTGATAGGTTTTTATTTTAAATCTAAGACGAAGCTAAAAGAATAATCTATTTATCTTTTTTTACGCAGAACTTGTAATTATCTGGGGGAATTAATCGTAAACAGAAGAAAAAGTTAGGGATGATGTGTTATATGAACTATTTTAATTATTTCTAAAGAAAAAAAGCATTCTTTGTAGTTAAAGAAACTGAGTTTTAGATAAATTCATTACCAGTCAAGTTTACAGGTTTACACGATGAGTGAATACAAAGAACAAGGTTTAAAAAAAGGTTTTTTATGTGTATTATTTAGAGAATAATCTAACTAAACCAGTGGGACTAAACTTTTTCAATCTCAGGAGCCTTTTAGATTGATAGAAATTATGGATGGCCTCAAAGAATTTTTGTTTATGTGGGTCATATCTATCAATACAATACTAAAAATTAATGTAAGAAAACTTAAAAATATCATATTGATTCATTTAGAAAATAAAAATAAAACCAATGCATGCTAACATAAATTCCAATTTTAATGAAAAACAAATTATTTTCCAAAACACCTCCCCACAACAAAAATGAGAAAAGGCCAATGTATACGAACATATTTCACTATGATAACAACACACAGCATGAAATCTACCCTTTTAACAAAATTTTAAGTGTAAAGGACAGCATTGTTAACTATAAATACAAAGTAGTGTACCATATCTCCACAACTTTTTCATCATACACTTCTGAAGCTTTTTACCTATTTCAAAGCAACTCCCTGTCCCTGTCCCCTGCCCAGACCTGGCAACCATCGTTCTACTTTTTGGTGCTATGAGTTTGACAACTTCAGGTACTTCATGTTAATGGAATCATGTGGTGTTTGTCTGTTTGTGACTGACTTATTTCATTTAGCATTATGTCCTGAAGGTTCATCCATGTTGTAGTATATAACAAGATTTTTTTTTATGGCTGAATAATATTCCATTGTGTGTGTGTCTGTGTGTGTGCACAAAATTTTCTTTACTTCTGTAAGGGCATTTAGGTTGGCTCTAGTGAATAAAGGTGCAATGAATGAGGAGTGAAAATATCTCTTTGAGATCTCGATTTCGATTATTTTGGGTAAATACTTATGTTATATTGCTAGATCATACGGTAGTTGTTTTCTAATTTTTTGAGGGAACTTCATACTGTTTTCAATGGTAGCTGTACCATTTTACATCCCAAAGCACAGTGAACAAGAGTTACAATTTCTCCATATCCTTACCAACACCTGTTATTTTACATTTTGAAAACTAATGGTCACCCTAACAGGTATGAGGTGATATTTCTTTATGGTTTTGATTTGCATTTTCCTGCAGATTAGCAATATTGAACATCTTCTCATATACCTGTTGAGCATTTGGATGTTTTCCTTGGAGAAATGTCTTTTCAAGTCCTTTACTCATTTTTTTTTAATTGGCTTATTGCTTTTTTTTGGCTATTGAATTGTAGGTGTTTTTTAAAATATATATTTTAGGTATTAACGTCTTATCAGATATATGGTTTGCAAATATTTTATTCCATTATGTGGGTTGCCTTTTCACTCTGTTGATTGTTTCATTTACTGTTCAGAAGCTTTTTTGTTTGATTTACTCTCACTCATCTATTTTTGCTTTTGTTGTCTGTGCTTTTGGTGTCATATCCAAAAACTCATTGCCAAGAACAACGTCATGAAGCTTTTCTCCATGTGTTATTCTGGGAGTTTAACAGTTTTAGATCTTACATTTAGGTCTTGAATCCAGTTTGAGTTGACTTTTGTGTATACTGTAATACAAGAGTTCAATTTTATTCTTTTGCCTGTGGATATTTAGTTTTCCCAGCACCGTTTGTAGATGAGGATATCCTTTCCTCGTTATATTCTTGGCATCCTTGTCAAAGTTCATTTGTCCATATATGCATTGGTTTATTTCTAGGCTCTCTTTTCTGTTCCATTGACTTTTATGTCTGTCTTATGCCATATTTAGTGTTTTGTGTGTGTGTGTGTGTGTGTGTGTGTATGTGTTAAATATCTAGGATTTTCTTCATCTAATATCATGTTATCAGTATACAGAGATAATTTTCCTTTTTCCTTTTCATTTTTGATGCCTTTCATTTCTTTTTCTTGCCCAATTTCTCTGGTGAGTAACGATGTTCAAAAGAAGTGGCTAGAGTGGACATCCTTGCTTCGTACCTGATCTTAGAGAAAAAACTTTCAATTTTTCACAGTTGAGTAGGACCCTTGTGGTGAGTTTATCATATATTGACTTTATTAAGTTCAATAATTGCCTTCTATTTCTAGTTGTTTTTTTGTTTTTTTGAGACAGAGTCTCGCTCTGTTGCCCGGGCTAGAGTGAGTGCCGTGGCGTCAGCCTAGCTCACAGCAACCTCAAACTCCTGGGCTTAAGCAATCCTCCTGCCTCAGCCTCCCGAGTAGCTGGGACTACAGGCATGTACCACCATGCCTGGCTAATTTTTTCTATATATATTTTTAGTTGTCCAGATAATTTATTTCTATTTTTAGTAGAGACGGGGTCTCGCTCAGGCTTGTCTTGAACTCCTGACCTTGAGCGATCCACCCGCCTCGGCCTCCCAGAAGGCTAGGATTACAGGCGTGAGCCACCGCGCCTGGCCTTATTTCTAGTTTTTTGTATGTTTTTTGATAAAGATTTTACCTTATTTGCCATTTTAGAGACTTATCAAAAGAAAAAAATACAGAAATCAGCATTGTAACATTGCATGTTTCTCACTTTGTTTAATGAGTAAAGAAATAATCATATAAAAGAGATAATGCTTTCAAAGTTTGCTCTTAGAGCTTCTGATGTTTTCAAAATTGACGCTAAAAAAAACTAAATATACCTCTGAAATTCTATTTTATGTAAAACTTAACTGAATTTATCAGAAATGTTATTTGGGAGAACTTTTGTTTAAAGATTAAACATTTAATGTAACGTAAAGATGTAATGTAATAAAGAGAAGTTGGCATGCAATTTTATCAAGAAAGGATCTTGAATTTTGTCAGATTCTTTTTCTGTATCTATTGAGATGATCATGTGATTTTTATCCTTTGTTCTGTTAATGTGGTGTATCACTTTGGTTGATTTTCTATATTGAACTATCCTTGTATCTCAGGGATAAATTCCGCTTGGTTATGGTGTACTATTCTTTTAATGTGCTGTTTGTTGGGGGTTGGCAACATCCCTGATATAACTGGGTCCCTGGGCAGTGTGCGTTGCAATATACTTTGCTTTTAGTATTGCTTTTACTACATCCCATAACTTTTGGTATGTTGTGTTTTCATTTTCATTTGTATCAAGGTACTTTCTAATTTACCATTTGATTACTTCTTTGATCCATTGATTATTCTGGGGTATGTTGTTTAATTTCCACATATATGTGAATTTTTCAGGTTCCTTTTGTTATTTAGTTCTAGTTTCATTTGCCTATAGTTGGAAAAGACACTTGATATGAATTAGCCTCTCAAATTTGTTAAGACATGTTTTTTGACCTAATATGTGATCTATCCTGCAGAATGTTCTGTGTGTACTCAAGAAGAATATGTGTTCCTCTCTTGTTGGTTAAAATGATCTGTATATGTTTATAAGGTCCATTTGGTCTATAGTCTTCAAGTATTCTTCTTCTTGTGGGTCTTCTGTCTGAATGTTCTATCCATTATTAAAAGTAGAAATTGAAATATCCTACCATTATTGTGTTGCTGTTCATTTCTCCCTTCAGTTTTCTTCATATATTTAACTACTCCGATGTGGTGTGCATATGTATTTATAACTGTTATTTCATCGTGGTAAATTGACTCCTTTATCATTATACAATATCCTTCTTTGTCTCTTGTGACAGTTTTTGACTTAAAATCTATTTTATCTGATATAAGTATGGCTACCCTGCTCTATTTTTTGCTTTGCCATGGAATACCTTTTGATTCCCTCCTTTCACTTTTAACAAATGTGTACTTAAATCTATAGAATCTCTTGTAAACAACATATAATTATATCTTTTTCAAATCCAACCACTCTATGTCTTTTGATTGACAAGTTTAATAAATTCATATTTAAAGTAATTATTGATAGAGAAGGACTGATTGCCATTTTGTTTATTGTTTTCTATCTTATAGTGCTTCAGTCCTTCTTTTTCTCTCTTTCTATCCTTTTTATGTTTCATTGATTTTTGCACTGATACACGTTGACTCCTTTCTCATTTACTTTGTGTATCTTTTATAGGTATTATCTTTGGTGCTCACATAAACATAGTCTAGCTATAACAGTCTTTTTAAAGCAAATAACAGCTTACCTTCAGTCATATACAAAAATTCTCCACTTGTACTTCTCTCCTCCTATGCTCTTTATGTTATAGGTGTCACATATTGTACCTTTTCATGTTGTCCATCCACTAGTATATTTTTATAGTTATAGTTATTTTCATACTTTTGTCTTTTAACTTCTATACTACAATTTAAAGTGATTTATATACCACCATTACAGTATTACAATATTATGTATTTGTTGATGTGTTTATCTTTACCAGTGAACTTTATACTTTTATATGTTTTCATCTTGTTGTTTAACATCCTTAGTTTCAGTTTGAAGTATTTCCTTTGGCATTTCTTCTAAGGCAGGTGTGGGGAAGATAAACTCCCTTAGCTTTTGGTTGTGTGGGTAAGTCTTTATCTTTCCTTCATTTTAGAAAGGAGAGTTTTTACAGGTACAATATTCCTGTTTGGAATTTTTTTTTCTTTCAGAACTTTGAATATATAATCTCACTTCCTTCTAGCCTGCAAGGTTTTTGCTGAGAAATCTGCTGATAGTCTTAAGAGGGTTCTCTTATATATGATGAGTTGCTTTTCTCTTGCTGCTTTCAAAATTCTCTTTGTCTTTGACTTTTGATAATTTGATTATAATTCTTGGAGTGATGTTTGGGGTTCACCTTATTTGGGATTCATTAGGCTTCTTGAATCTGGATGTCCATTTCCTTCTCCAGATTTGGAATATTTTTTGTTATTATTTCTTTAAATATGCTTTCTTCCTCTTTCTCTCCTTCTTTTCCTCTGAGACTTCCAAAATATATATAGAGGTCCACATGATGGTTTCCCATAAATCATTTAGGCTTTCTTCACTGTTTTTATTTTTTTTTCCTATTAGCTCATTTGTGCACTTTCAAAGGACCTATTATTGATTCTTACTTCTGCTTTAACCATTATGCTGTCTAATTCCTCTAGTGAATTTTTCAGTTCAGTCATTACATTCTTCAGCTCCAGAATTTCTGTGTGGTTCTTTTTTGTTTTCCAATCCATCTTTTTTTGTTGAAATTCTTATTTTGTTCATGCATAATTTTCCTTTTCTGAATGATAATCTTTTAAATGATTATTTCAAATTCTTTGTCAAATATACACACACACGCACACACACACACACACATATATATATATATACATATATATATACATATATATATATGTTTCTTTAGGGTTGGTTTCTGGAAAAGTGTTTTGTTCCTTTATTGAGTCATGTTCTCTGGTTTCTTGGTATTCCTTGTAATTTTGTGATGGTACCCACACATTTGATAAAACAGCCACCTCTTCCAGTCTTTACAGACTGGCTTTGTACCAGGTAAGACATCACCTCTTAGCCCAGCTAGAGATTCTGAGTGTCTCAAAAAACGTTTTCTGTGGAGGTATCCTGTCCAGATTTGTGTGCATAGATTCCTAATTAGAGGGATTTTCTTGTTTCTTATATTCAGGAGATGGTAATCTCCTGCTCTCTCTGGGGTTTCCCTGACATACCATTGGTCTTTCAAACAGTAACATGCCAGTCAGCTCTTTTTTTGTTCTCAGTGGCCCACAGGCATCTAGAGTATGCCAGATCCCTTTAGTGCTATGAGTAGGGATGGACAAAAAGTGGTCCCTGAGGTAGCCCTCCTGAAAAGTCAGAATGTTGCACATACAGTTTAGTCTACTCTTTGCCTCCCTTGGGAGAAGCCAGGAGCTAGGAGTTTCTTCCTGATTGTGTGGCACTATGTCAGGGGAGGGACTATGGCAAGAGGGTGCCAAGTGTTTTCCTACTATCTTTGCTGTGGCTGTTTTCATGATCACCTGGGGTATAGGAACCTCTTAAATGGTTTCCGGATATCTCACAAATGGAATTGATCTTTGCATTGTAGTTGAATAAATGTCTTTTTGGGAAAAAAGAGAATCTGGGGTTTCCTATTCTATCATCTTCCTGACCTGATATGGTATTGCTTTATATTAAAATTTTGTAAATCTTTTTAATGTCTGTCTAGACAACTAGATTCCCACATCTGTTTCTGCAACTAATTTCTTACCTTATATTGTTTTGATAAGTGTATGAGGAAAACCAGTCTCACAGAGATATGTGATGGAAAAAGGACTATTTTATTAGTCAGTTAAGATAATTGTGGAGATATATGTATGTGTGTGTATATATATATATTTATAAACATAAATATAAACATTTCTTTACCAAAACTCAACAGGTAATATTTTTCTAAATATTAGTGATAATATGATATCTGAAATTATATTAACTTTTCATACTCTGCAGCATTAAAGCCTATTGATCAATGCTCCACTTTAAATGAGACTTTTACTCATGTATTATATCATATGATGTGTTGGCTATTTGGAAAATATTGTTCCATTGAGTTATACAGATCTTTCAAATGTTGAATCCTGCATTTTTAACTTGAAAAACAAAGGGAAGACATCGACTTACTGTCAAAACCAACAAGGTCTGGATGAAGGCCCCTTGAAAGTCTTATCCCTGTGAGCTAGTAAACATTTATAGCTAATTCAGAATGAGATGCTTAATTACATAATTTCATTCCAATTAAGTTGCTAATTAATTGACAGGGCATCTTTGAGTACTTTACACAGTGCAAGTAAAAAGCAGCCACATCTTGAGCCTATTACCTGTGACCCTTTGGGAGAGATGAGTAAATAACTATTTTTTAAGAGGCTGGAAATGGAGTTTGTGAAAAGAGAAAACAAGAGGCCAGCCCTGGGGACATCCAGGTTGAGGACCTCCCTTGGCCTAAGCTCCTTTGGGCTTCATCATCAGGCTCTTTCTCAAGAGAGAGTAATAAAAAGAAAGAAAGAAAGAAAGAAAGAAAGAAAGAAAGAAAAGGAAAAAAGAAAAGAAAAGAGCTCTCACTGAGCATTTGTTACATGCCCAACCATGTGCTAGGAAGTTGCAAATGAAACATAAGACCCTAGACTATCTGCCCAGTCATTTTTTAAATAAATAGAGATTTTTTGGGAGTTAGGTAAGTAGCTTTGCCATCTCCCCAGCTTCTAACTCAGCCAGGTCTTCCTTCTTATCTTTCCATCTCTCAGCCTTATCCTGAGGACAGATCATCAATGTTCTGTTAATACCCACAGAGGAGTAAAGTTTGTGTTAATAGTGAAATGCATTCCAATTGGAAATCAATTTTTCATAATAAAATGCATTATTTTACTACTTGCACATCTCAGTTTATTGGAATGGAAAGATGTAATATACGAAGAAACATCTACTCGTATATCCATGCATGATATAGTAGTTACTTCACCTGCCTGCACTGGAGAAGATATTACTGGAATGTATCTTTTGCATCAGTTAATGGAGAAGCAGGAAACTGTGGGGCAAGCAAGCTGGTTGTCTAGTTACTATATGGTAGTGTTTGTTTGCTCAAGGGTCTTTCAAAATCAGTTCAGAAAATTCTCAAGGGCTGCACTATCACAATTTTACTACTTACATCCTTACCAATAAAGAGGAATGCAGGGGGAATCATAAGACAGGTTGACTTTGCTGAAGTTACCCTTTCTTTGGTCATGACCAGTACCTGGAATCATCTCAGAAAACTCCTTCCCATGTGAGCTCAGCAGCCATGCACATCCTGGCAGTACAGTTCCTATCTTGGTCACTGATAGGAGAAGTTACTCAGGTTGTGACCTGAGGTCCACTTCCACCAGTGCCTCAGAATTTTAACCTGAACCTAACAAATTTACATGGTATGTGGGCACACATCCGTTATACATTGCAACTGGGATGTGAGCAGAATGGGCCTTGATGACAATCTAATCCCATCTCCTCATGGTATAGATGGGGAGGTTGAAATCAGGGAAGTTATAAGAAAATATCTGGTTATGGTCATAATTAAGCTATTTCATTGTTGATGTTGAATGGATTATTTAATCAGAAAACACAAGGTTGATCCATATTTGAATAAACATCTCTGGACTTTACATCTTATCTATCTATCTATATCTATATCTATAAAATAGACTTTCTAGACATTCAAGACCACTGGACTTCTGCCTGGTGAGAGAGTTGTTTCTCTCCACACGGTGCAGTTGGCTGTGACACAGGGAATCCCACTTATGAGGACACTCAGGGACAGTGGTCATCACATTGCTACCACTTGGTTTCCCCTTACTCCATGGGCATCATAAATATCTTGCCTCATCTTATTTTCCACTGGATCAGAACCCTCATGCAACAACTGGGAGGAAATCTTTTGGTAGACACTTGTAATTCAGTTTATTTTCATATATTTATTTTGTTTCAATGCAAAATATAAATTAATGAATAAAATAAGATATTCAGAAGGTATTTTTTTTAAGAGCCCAGAGGTTAAGCCTTCCTTAGCAGGTATGTGGTGAAGCTATATAACACATATGGACTGGCATATTACTAAGGCTTTCAATAGAGATGGCAAAATGAACAAAAATTTGGCTTGACATTCCAAAGGCTTTTATTTGTTGACTTATTGAGGTGAAATAGTTTTAGTTGAATTCTCTTTTTTTAATTTTACCATTTCTTTTTTAATTTTTTAATTATGTATATATTTTTAATTTCAGAATATTATGGGGGTACAAATGTTTTGATCACATAAATTGCTTTAGTACCATTGAGTCAAAGTCATAAGTATGTCCATCACCTAGATACTGCGCATTGTATTTGGTAGGTGTGAATTTTCCCATCCCCTCACACCCCCTCCCACCTGCTGGATTTCTGATGGATGTTTTTTTCCATATGTGCGCATAAGTGTTGATAGATTCATTCCAATTTAATGGTGAGTAGATGTGCTGTTTGCTTTTCCATTCTTGTGATACTTTGCTTAGACAAATGGTCTCCAGTTCCATCAAGGTTAATGTAAGAGATATTAATTCACCATTTCTTTTTATGGCTGAGTAATACTTCATGGTATATATATACCATATTTTCTTAATCTACTCATATACTGATGGGCACTTGGGTTGTTTTCACTTCTTTGCAATTATGAATTGTGCTGCTATAAACATTCAAGTGCAGGTGTCTTTTTTATAGAATGTCTTTTTTTTCCTTTGGGTAGATACTCAGTAGTGGGATTGCTGGATCAAATGGTAGTTCTACCTTTAGTTCTTTGAGGTTTCTCCATACTACTTTCCATAGAGGTTGTACTAGCTTGCAGTCCCACCAACAGTGCATGAATGTTCCTATCTCTCTGCTTCCATGCCAGCATTTGCTGTTTCGGGAATTTTTGATAAAAGTCATTCTCACTGGAGATAAATGATAACTCATTGTGGTTTTGATTTGCATTTTCCTGATGATTAGAGGTATTGAGCATTTTTTCATATGTTTGTTGGCCATTAGTCTATCATCTCTTGAAAGGTTTCTGTTCATGTCCTTTGCCTGCTTTTTAATGGAGTTGTTTGATTTTTTTCTTGTTGATTTGCTTAAGTTCTTTATAGATTCTGGTCATCAGCCCTTTATCATATGTATACCATGCAAATATTTTCTCCCATTCTATAGCTTGGTCTATAAGCAATCTTTCCCTCTGCATATTTATATTTACTTATTTACCAGTTTTTAATAGCTATTAATTTCTAACAATTATTTCAAATTTCTTGAAAATTCATTTAAACATATTTTCAAAATTCATGTTTGGCTGTTAGTTATCTATGTCCTAAAACTATATTTCTATGCAAAAATATTCAGTATTTCTTCTTTGAGGGAAAATAAATTTAATTTAGAGTGAGAAGGATTAAACCCAGGAATCTTTACTATCATTTTCAAATCAGAAACTGAGATGCTGCAATTTTCTAATGGGTTGTAGAGGTTTCCTAGTTTACCTCCTTGTTGGTCTTTTTGCATGTTTGCTAGTGTTAACATCGAGGTCCACCAGATCTCTGTGGAAGCCCTTTATGAAGAGTGGCTAGCCCAGGGTTTTAACTCTGGCATATACTTACATTTACTGAAAGGATCATATTCTATCATTGACTATTCTTTACTTAGATGGCATTACTGAATGCACATTTTCAGAAATTATTTTGAAGACTGAACATCATATAAAAATCTATTTTAGAATACTATGTTCAATTTCCAAAAGCAGAGTTATAATCTAGTAAACTGGTTATTTCTATAATGAAATGGCAAATTTTGAAAATGACTAAATCTTATATAAAGATAATAGTTTTGAATAACCTGTTCATGGGAAAATAAAGAAATTATTTCAGAATGTTAATGGAGTTAAATTTTCATGACCTTTTACAATTTGTCTGTTTTTAAAGTTTCCTTAATAGATGTGTGTTTTTAAAATGCATATTAAAGGCCGGGTGTGGTGGCTCACGCCCTAGCACTCTGGGAGGCCGAGGTGGGTGGATCATTTGAGTTCTGGAGTTCGAGACCAGCCTGAGCAAGAGCGAGACCCCGTCTCTACTAAAAAATAGAAAGAAATTAGCCAGACAACTAAAAATATATAGAAAAAATTAAAAATTAGTTGGGCATGGTGGCACATGCCTGTAGGCCCAGATACTTGGGAGGTTGAGGCAGTAGGAGTTTGAGGTTGCTGTGAGTTAGGGTGATGCCATGGCACTGTAGCCTGGGCAACAGAGTGAGACTCTGTCTCAAAAAAAAAAAAAAAACAAAAAAAAAATGCATATTAAAATTTTTTAAGCAAGAAACGGAAGATTCCAAAATGACAAAGCAATATAGCATGCGGTTCAGAGCAGGGGCTTTGGAATGCAGATCCGGACTTGGTCATTGCAAGCTGTGTGTCTTGGATAAGATACCTTTGCCCAATTACTTTTTGAGGAAACAGGGAATAATATTAATAATAACACCTACCTCATAACGTTGCTGAGCGGGTAACATTAGAATGTCTTTAAAAAGCTTCGCACATTATCTGTCACAAAATGACATTAATAGTTACTTTCATATCATCATTGACATTATCATTATCTACTTTTCAAACAGAAGGAAAAAAGTTAAAAATTGGAACATTCTCATAATAAAATTTAAAAATTTGCAAATAAGGTTATTGCCATTAGTTTTTCATTCAAATAGATAATTCAAGCGCTTTCTTTTAACCATTTTGTAAAGTGTATGTTTTCCCATATGCAAAGTTGATAACGGTTCTATTTTCTTATGTAATCACCCAAAGTCACCAAGTTTCAGGAGAAATAACTGTAAAAACAGGATTCCTCCTTGTTTATGTACCTGAACATCATTTATTCATTTTGCCCAGGAATCAAAGAAGTGAAAAATTAGGAGTTACTGATTTCACTCTTCACAGACAAGCTTCCTTTGTTGCTCTGTGACCTTGAACAAATCAGTTTACTCCTCTGTGCCTCTGGGCCAGTGAGGGAACTTTCAGCTGCAAACTGGAGGACGTAAAACTCCTGACAATGTTGTCAACAAGAGCACACCAGAGGCAGAGTAACTCCAGGGCTGGGTTTTCAGTGATTCAAGGCCAATGAATATCTGAGATCCAGGTTTTCTTCCCAGCTGTCTATCCTGCCACCCTCAGTATCTCAGTTTTGTTCCCATCTTTTCCCTTCATGCACATGTGTTGGCTCTGCAGGACTGGGCATTACTTACAGATATAACAAACTCCTGTAGAAGGGGGAGTGAACATATTTTTTCTGTTGTGTTCTTCCTGAGACTGATATAAGACTGAAAAACTCTTTCGTACAACTCCCCACCCCTAGGATCTCCCTGACATGGCATTGGTCAGACGTAGATCACATGTCACCCCGAATCACTGGACTAAAGCCAGGTGAGGTCATCTGATTGGTCAGACTAATCAGGATTTCCTTCTGAGCTGGAGGTGGTCTCTTCCCTGAAGGTTGGATACTTGAGCAAAATTTTGTTCAGGATTGAATAGACTTGGGTAACAATGCCAAGTATTATAGCTATTGAAGCCTTAATTTATTTAGCTTATAAAATGGAGCAAACATCAATTCTATCTATGTCATGGTATTTTTTTTTAGGGTAAATGAAATAAATGTTATTAGGATAAATGTTAACACATGCACTTATAAGCAAACCCATGACTCTCAAATGAACAGCAGCACTTTCACGATGAGTCCAAATCTCCTTAGCCAATTAGGTTTCAGTACAACCCTTGTCTCTCCTTCTGCTGCTTTTCCAAGGCTCATCCATGGCTTACAGAGCTCATCCTTTAGTCCTTGCCATAGCTCTAACAATGCCAGTCATACGGATCTCCATTCCAAATCCATGTGACGGTAAAAGGCACGCACTAGATGACGTCTAATCCTTTTCTTTCCTTAACAAGTCTTCCAGGAACCATTAATAATGTTGAGGAAAATGCAATATCGGGTATATATGCCACCAAGATGTAATTTATGAAGATGACTCCACAGAAGGCAACTTCATTCTATGTTGTGAAACTACCGTGTATTCCCTCTTTGTAAGTGGGCACAGGAGAACTCAAAGGGCTTATTGTTAATTATGCATGCTTTCTTACCAAACACTGTTCTCCTCCCTTGTTCTGGACACTCTGGGGTGAGATTTTTTATGCAAATGTGATCCACTAAGAAGGACTGATTTGTCCTCAGGCCTCGGCCAGTGCCCATTTTCTTATGCCCTGGGACTTGTTTCCTAGGTACCTCCAGCCCTGTGGTTGAGGTTTCCTTGCCAATTCAGTTCTCACACACGAGTGCTTTCCCTTTATTTTCTGTTTGATTTCCCTTTGCATTTATCTGCTCCCATCAGTGCAAACTACTGAAAGGTTCAAATTGATTTTCTTTCTCAAAAAATAAAAGGTCTGTTTTTCAAACTTCGGTATTTCCTAAGGAAATAACTCTGATCAATATGTGTAAGAATTAACTCCCCCCTTATTATTGTCAGTAACTCAGAGCAACCTGTTTACCCACTTGGATTCTTCCCAGCAGAAAATGTTAATAATTGTAATTATCACCATTATGCAGTATGTTCAATCGTACAATCAATATAATTGCCAAATGGAAATTATACAATAAATATAATTGCTGCTTTACTCCTGTGCAGTATTTCAGTGGCACTTCACATTTATTTTGTCCTTTAATTAGTAACAGGTGTAATTACAGCACTGTGCTTAGAGCCGAACTGAGTAGTTCGTGGGCATGGCCACAGGGTACAACTATTGAGAGGTGCCTGGTGTGACTCATTCCTTACTGGCATTGTCTAAGGACACCACACAGCTCACCTAGCAACCCCAAATAGAGCTGAACTGAGGACACATTTGGTCAAAGATGCCCTGCAGTTCCTGAGACACATGACTTTGCCATTCCTCCCTCTTGACTTCCAGAATCCCATTGTACCTGTTTGTCTATCTAGATGGGTGTATTAATTTACTCATTTAACAGGTATTTATTGAGCACTGATTATTTTCCAGATACCATTCTACATGCAGCAGATATTTAGTGAACAATAGAAACATGCAGCTGAAAATCTAGGGGAGAAAAGCAGAGATTACAGAAGAGCAAATCAAGAGGTAAGAAATTCAGGGCGATTAGTGCTAAGAAGAAAAACTTACTATGACATCATAATGTCTTTTGAGTCATGGAGACCTTTCTAAGACATGATATTTGACTTGAGGTGGTAGCGATAAGGCAGGTTGTTCAGGTAGAGGTTGTAGCAAATGCAGACAGAGGCCCTCAAGGGGAATAAGCTTAGGAACAAACTTATAGTATTGAGGGGAGAGAGAGAGAGAGAGAGAGAGAGAGACAGAGAGAGAGAGAGAGAGACAGAGAGAGAGAGAGAGAAAGAGAGAGAGAGAGACTGTGAGGTGTGCTGGGAGAGGTAAATCAGAAGGGATTTAGATTTAGAGGGTCTTTAATTCATAACAAGAAATTTGATATTTATTCTAAGTGCAATGGGAAGCCAGAGGAAGATTTGATGCATAACTGAAATTACATTTTATAAAGCTCATTCCGGCTGTTGTATAAAAACTAGATTATAGAGGAACAAGAATTGAAGGAAACCAGATAGGGAGAAAATTACCAGAGTCCAGGCAGGAGTTGCTGCTTGCTTGACCTAGATGGTTTCAGTAGAGATGGAAGGAAGTAGAGTGATTAAAAGATCATTTGGGAGGTGGAGTTGCCATTGTCTGCTGATAGAGTTGATGTGAATGGTGAAACAAAGACTGAAACCCCTAATGGCTTGAGGCTTTTGCCTTGGAACTTACTGAGACAGGAAAGTCTAGAAGAAGAATAGCGTTTGTCGTAAGAAAACAAATCTTGTTCCATGTGAAATGTCATTAGATATCCAGCTAGACTGTTGGATAAATACCTAAAGGGATTAGTGATTGTTGTAGATATAAAAATGAGACACAATAGAATTGAGGTAGAGTAACCCAGGGAAAACACTGAGATAACCTCCAGGGACAGAAGACAGAAGACAAAAGGGGTCCCAGGATTGAGGGTTGAGTTTTTGCAACATTTAGAGGTCCCATAGTGAAGAAGAGCCAGCGAAGAAAATTCAGAAAGAGCTGCCAGTGTGGTTGGGGGAAAACTAGGAACCACTCCATCCAAGAGAATCTGTATCAAGAAGAGAGACCTTAATGATGTGATTTGTTGCAGAGAAGCAAGATGACGGTAAAGATGTGGTCCCTGGATTTGGCAATGTGGAGGCTGCCATTGACCCTGTCAGAACAGCTTTAGTGGAGGTTCTAGGATGCATGTATGATGTGTGTCGGATGAAGATAAAATACGAGGTGAGGAAATGAAGACAGCATGCACAGATGATTTTTGCAGAGTGCTATGACAAAGAAGAAGCCCAGCTGTAGGTGGAGGGATGCATGGGTCAAAGAAAGGATACCGGATATATTTGTGTGCAGGTAAGTGAGAAGGATGAGAAATGGATGCTGCAGGGTTGGAGGTAACTGCTTTGGGAACAAAGTCCTTGAGTAGATGAGACAGGAAATCCAGAGGGTGAGCGAAGAGGCCGCCGCAGACGGGAGCAGAGGTTTGTCTTCCCTTGTGAAGGGAGTGAAGGCGAGAGTGTAGGCACAGATTCAGGAAGGTCAGTCCATGTGGTAGTGGGAGGACTGTTGCTGCCTCCCCGTAGTTCGTGATCTAAAGGAGAGAGACACATTGTACACAGCTCGTTACATGAGTCAGACAGCAGTCTGAGCAGAAACAAGTTCTGTGGGAGGGCACTAGTGGGAGAGATCAGCCTACCATGTTTGACAGAGAAGGTGGCATCTGACTTGGGCCTTGAATAATATATATCATTTTGCTGTTATTTTACTTAGACATCGACACATTTAAGGGCATTTCCTCTACAAGGCCCCTGGCAAAAGACAATTGTATTAAGAAAGACCAAGGAAGACACGGATTGATCTCTTGCTCTTAGAATGCCTATCTTTCCCCAAACACTCCATCACCTCTCAGGGGTCAATGCCTTTTCAAATGCCTGTTCTCCTTTTAAAACTCTCTCCCTTCCCTTGGCTAATTTCTAATTATCTTACAAGGATAAGTTGAAGAATCCCTTTTCCAGTAAGCCTTTCCAACCCATCTCCCAACCTTCGTTATCCATCTGAGTGATTTTGAAACTTATCATGAAACAAACATACAAATAAAAATCACAAACAAACTCCTCAGTTTATGGGTCAGAAATCCCACTCGGTTGCCAGTGTAGGTGGTTTTGGGTGGGTCTCAAGTATTATCAGCACCATCTCCACAGCTCCTGGAGGAAGCTTTGTTAATGAGAGTATGGTCTATGATAGGAAAGTGCAATAGAACAATTTTTTCTTCCTCGTATCTCTAAAAAGGAGTTTTAAATTATGGAGAAAGCTTCAGCTCTTTATCTGAATATACTGCCAGGATGATGTCACCACTCCTCCCCTCCCCCACAAGAGATGTTCATGCCCTAATCCTCAGAACGTGTGAATATGTTATGATGCATGGCACGTGGAATGAAGGTTGTGAATGTAGTTAAGGTTGCTAATCAGTTGACACTGGGGTGGGAGATTATCCTGGATTACCTGGATGAGACTAACATAATCATGGGGATTCTCGTAAGTAAAAGAGGGATGCAAGAGAGTCCGTGTCAGAGAGCTGCAACATGAAAAGGACTCAACTGTCCATAGTGACGCCAGCCTGAATCTACAGCTACTTATAAAATCCATGCATTGTAGCAGAGTTTAAAATGATGATAAGATGAAATAGCCCAGGAGTCACAAACAAAATGGTGTGTCTTATAACAGTGTCCTTTCTGTAAGGGAACACTGAATATGCAGCAGTTTTAAATTAAAACCCCTTAGAAATCCAGTTTCCCCAGCTTGACATTTGGGATAGTAACAGATTCATACATTGTGGGGCAGACGTAAATAAGATAATGTGCTTTAAATGGTTTTGTAAACATATACAGATTTCCCCCTGCAATCTCTGTGTTCTAACATCCTTATAGAGTATTAGAAAGTTTACTGGCCTGAGAGATGGAAGAAGGAGGGGTTCAGGTCTTAGTATCACGCCCCGTGACTTTAAACAGTACAGTTAATCTTTCTGAAGACACAGTTTTCTCATCACTAAAATATGGATTAAAAGGTCTATTCTTCTACGCTAAAAGGTGTAATAATAAGAGTACATGTACTTTATTCACCACATAAGCACTGTAAGTGCAAAGAATTATTATTAATAATAGATGTCACTGTACCTAGGCCTCATTTTTGGTCAATAAGACCATAGCTACAATTCAAGGTCTTTGACCACACTAGAGCAAATGTTACTCTTCTCTACGTGAGCTACAGTGAGTGGGTGATAAGGAAGGTGGTAAATGGTAGGTGCAGAATTGTCTGTATAATCTGAGGGCCCTTTCTCCAGCCACTGTGTCCAGGAGATGTGCTCTCTCTAGACAAGAGTTGCTCAGATTTTAAGTCAATGCTTAGTAGAAATGCCCTTGCGAATCACTCTTCCATGTTTAGATTGATTCATGGGAAAGTGGCAGCACCCCAAATCCAGTTCTGTTGCTCAGGGTTCCAAACGCAATTCTCTGAGATGTCCAGTGAGTAGAAATTGAGGCCAAAGCTTCATGAAAGTTCAAAAAGGCAATGTAAATCTTAAGCTTTAAGAAAATCCTGTCCATCTTGAAATGGGATCATGAGTCTCAGAGTCAGGGTCATTGTCTCTGACAGCAATGAAGATGAGAGCACCCAACTGGCCCTCCTGGAAAATTCTGGGAGGAGGACATTTTATTGATTGTTCTGCCTTCAGAACCAGATGCCTGACCCAGTGCCATCACAAAGAAACTGCTCGGTGAATGAAAGAATGTATTATTTCTATTGTGTTAATATTAAGGAAATCTGCCTTTTTGGACAATATGAGACTTCTTTGTTCAAAGAGTACTAATTATCAAGGAACTTGAGGTATCCAGAGGGTCAACTTAGTTCTCTGAGCTTCCATTTCTATGATGTGAAAGTTCCGGGGTGCTTTCTGCATGGATTAGGCGTTAGGCACACAACTCTCCCACACAAACCCCAAAATTGTTCTCCAAAGAAAGAAAACATATAAAATCTGGTAATATGTGTAAAGTGATTAGTATAGTGAACAGAACACAGCATAATGCATTTGCTGCTTTTATTATGCTAAGTTATCTGGCATGGACTCAATTATATTCTTATTGATGATTTTACCTTAAATCTATGCTCTGGGTATTGACCCATTTTTGTTCCCCCTAAAGGTAATGTTATGCATGTATTCAGAAGGAAGATATATTATCCTAGGTAAACAACATTGGATGATAATAGGGTACATAAAAGACCATGTGATATGAATCCAAGATGATACTAGGAGAATTAAGCCCATTCCAGAACTGAAGCAATTCCTGATAAACTTGAGAAGCACAAAAAGATCTTAAGGTCTTTAAGCTCTTTATGATTTCCCTTTTAGAAAAAAATTGTGTCTAATTCTTTATTCACCAAATATGTAATTATTATAAACCAAACATAAGCAATACTAAACTGTTCATTGATGTAGCTGCTTTGTTTATATTACTCTTGACGTCTTACCTTATTATTCAAAATATTACAGTGACATAGGGTGATCAAAAGAGAAAACATTTAATCACAAATGTGTAAAGCATCTAGAGTTGGAAATCAATGGAACTTTTGTACACAATAGCTGATGTTACCTTATGAAAAACAAAACCTTACATGGTTGTTCCATTGAAAGTCTCTGTTTCTGATCCTTTAGCTATCACTTCATATTCACTGAAAATATGAGAAAGGAAGTACTGAAAACATCAGTTGAAAAAACACACAGCCTATCTGGCTACTTTCATGATTTTTCCGATGTAATATGGAAGAAAAAATAAACACTACTTTCTTGGGTGGAAGATCAAACAAAGGGCAGATTTTTATCTTTGCAACATTGCTTGGTGGAGTGAAACAAAATAAAAGATGGCTTAGAAAAAGAGAATAACAGTTGTAATTCTTGGCTGTCTTATTTGTAGGAAGGTAGAGAAATTCTTGATTGATAGGTAACAACACTACATGGTGCTGACTGTTTGAGTGGGATGTATTTCCAGTATACAGTTCGTTAAAATAAGCAAAGGTGATTTAAAAATCCAAACTTACACAAATGGACCTATCAACCTATATTAACTGTGGGGAAAGCCATATTTCTGTCTGAGATTTAGAAAAAAAGTATTGGTTCATTTATTCACTCACTCATTCATTTAGCCTCTCTTCAAGCTTGAATTCACAGAACATTAGTTGGGTGTAAACCTATGGTTCTAGCAGTAATGTACTGAAAATAAGGAAGGATAACTGACAGTATATGCTATTAATAATTTTTAACTAGTTCATTAGTTAATTCAACTTTTCCTTATAGCCTAATATGGTGTATAATGCCAAGCTTCTCAAAACTAAACCAAAAGTATGAAGACAATTTGTGGGGCTTCCAGGAACCTTCTCTCTCTGGACCCTCATTTTGATATGGTGGTAGCAGCTTAGCTTAGTTCATCGTGATCAAACATGTTCTGGGAGCTGATGCACTGAATATAATTCATGGTCTCAGTACTGGGTAGGTTGGGAAACGCTTTCATTTGAAAATTTAAGTGAATAGATAAACTGATCTATCTGTTAATACACCAATTTGTTTATGAAAATGTATATTTGAGGCCCTTAAAGTCATTTTCTTAAATAGAAATAGTTTTAGGCAGTTTATGTAAAACCTTGATTTTCCCATTTATTTGTACTTGCATTAACTTGTTTATGGTGAGCCAACAAAGATAGTGATTTGTTACTTGGCAGGGTAACACCTGTCATTCAATATTAGGACCACCGCATATAAAAGTGGACTTAGGTGGGGGTTAAGAAGCAATCTACACCTGCTGCCTACAACATTACAAGTTTTTCTAGGCTGGACATGGTGGTTCATGCTGGTAATCCCAGCACTTTGAGAGGCTGAGGTGGAAGGATCTCTTGAGGCCAGGAGTTTGAGACCAGCATGAGCAACATAGTGAGAACCTGTCTGTACAAAAAATAAAAAATAAAAAAAATTAGCTGAATGTGGTGATGGCACATGCCCGTAGTCCCATCTACTGGGAGGCTGAGGCAGGAAGATCGCTTGAACCCAGGAGTTTGAGGTTGCAGTGAGCTCTGATGACACCCCTGGGCAACAGAGTGAAACAACAAAAAAACAACAGTTTTTCTGGAAAAAAAAAACAAAACAAGTTTGTCTATATTAATCTAGTCTCAAATTACATTTTTTCTTTCAAACAGTTTAAAGTTCCATGCCCAATATTTTATTTATTTATTTTTTTATTTCAGCATATTACAGGGGTACAAATGTTTAGGTTATGTATGTTGCCTTTTCCCCACCCGAGTCAGAGCTTCAAGCATGTCCATCACCCAGATGGTGTGCACCACATGCATTAGGTGTGTATATACCCATCCCCTCCTCCCTCCTTCCACCTGCCCAACACCAGATGCATGTTAGTACTCTATGTATACTTAAGTATTAGTCAGTTCATACCAATTTGATGGTGAATACCTGTGGTGCTTGGTTTTCCATTCTTGGGATACTTCACTTAGTAGAATGGGTTCCAGCTCTATCCAGGATAATACAAGAGGTGTTATATCACCATTCTTTTTGTGGTTGAGTAGAACTCCATGGTATACATATGGCAGATTTTATTAATCCACTCATGTACTGATGGGTACTTGGGTTGTTCCCACATCTTTGCAATTGTGAATTGTGCTGCTATAAACATTCTAGTGGAGATGTCTTTTCTGTAGAATGTCTTTTGTTATTTTGGGTAGATGCCCAGTAATGGGATTGCTGGATCAAATGGTAGTTCTACTTGTAGCTCTTTCAGGTATCTCCATATTACTTTCCACAGAGATTGTACTAATTTGCGGTCCTGCCAGTAGTGTATGAGTGTTCCTGTCTCTCCGCATCCACGCCAAAATGTATTGTGTTGGGACTTTTTGATAAAGGCCATTCTCACTGGAGATAAGTGGTATTTCATTGTGGTTTTGATTTGTATTTCACTGATGATTAGAAATGTTGAGCATTTTTTCGTATGTTTGTTGGCCATTAGTCTGTTTTCTTTTGAAAAGTTTCTGTTCATGTCCTTTGTCCACTTTTTGATAGGGTTGTTTGATTTATTTCTTGCTGACTTTTCTGAGTTCTATATAGATTCTAGTTATCCGCCCTTTATCAGATGTGTAACATGCAAATATTTTCTTCCATTCTGTAGGTTGTCTGTTTGCTCTTGTGAGAGTTTTCTTGGCTGTGCATAAGCTTTTTAATTTGTTTAGATCCCATTTATTTATTTTTGTTGTTGCTGTGATTGCCTTTGGGGTCTTCTTCATAAATTCTTTGCCTAGGCCAATGTCTATAAGAGTTTTTCCAACATTTTCTTCTAGAATTCTAATAGTTTTATGCCTTAGGTTTAAGTGTGTTATCCACTGTAAGTTGATTTTTGTGAGAGGTGAAAGGTGAGGATCCTGTTTCAGTCTTCTACATGTGGCTATCCAGTTTTCCCAGCACCATTTATTGAATAAGGACTCTTTTCCCCAGTGTAGGTTTTTGTCTGCTTTTTCAAAGATTAGATGGCTATATGAGGATGGTTTTATATCTGGGTTCTCAGTTCTGTTCCATTGGTCTGTGTCTGTGTTCTTCTGCCAGTACCATGCTGTTTTAGTTACTGTAGCCTTGTAGTAGAGCTTTAAGTCTGGTAATTGATGCCTCCCAGTTTGTTCTTTTTGCTTAAGATTGCTTTTGCTATACGGAGTCTTATCTGGTTCCATAATAAGCGTAGACTTATTTTTTCTAGATCTGTGAAAAATGACATTTTAAATAGGGTTTTAATAGGGATTGCATTGAATCTATAGATTACTTTGGGTAGGATAGCCATTTTAACAATGTTGATTCTGCCGACCCATGGGCGTGGTATCGTTTTCCACCTGTTTAGTTCCTCTGCTATTTCCTTCCTCAGTGTTTCGTAGTTCTCCCTATAGAGGTCGTTTACCTCCCTAGTTAAATATATTCTTAGGTATTTTATTTTCTTTCTTGCTATTGTGAAGGGTATTGAGTCTTTGATTTGGTTCTCAGTTTGACTGTTGTTGGCATATAGGAATGCTGCTGATTTCTGTACATTGATTTTGTAACCTGAGAGTGTGTGTATGTGTGTGTGTGTGTGTTGCCAGGAAGTAGAAAAAAGTGGTATACCCCTAGTACAGCACTTGTGACATCATTGTATGGATCACACTTAGTTTCCTTATTTGCAAAATGTATATAAATATATTTAGGGTTGTCATGAGGGTTAAATTAACTTTCTTTTGATTGCTTGAGGCCAGGAGTTCAAAACCAGCCTGGACAATATGGTGAGAACCCATCTCTACAAAAATTAAAAAAAAAAAAAATTAGCTGGGTGTGGTGGTGAAGGTCTGTAATCCAGTCTACTCAGAAGGCTGAGCCAGGGGGATTGCTTGAGCCTAGGAGTTGGAGATTGCAGTGAGCTGTGATCATGCCACTACACTCCAGTCTGGGCAATAGAGTGAGACCCCGTCTCACCAAGAAAAAAAAAGCAAAAATGTCACTCTCTTTCAAAAAATTTCAGCCGGGCACGGTGGCTCACGCCTGTAATCTTAGCCCTCTGGGAGGCTGAGGCGGGTGGATTGCTCAAGGTCAGGAGTTTGAGACCAGCCTGAGCGAGACCCTGTCTCTACTAAGAATAGAGATAAAAATTATCTGGACAACTAAAAATATATATAGAAAAAATTAGCCGGGCATGGTGGCGCATGCCTGTGGTCCCAGCTACTCGGGAGGCTGAGGCAGTAGGATCGCTTAAGCCCAGGAGTTTGAGGTTGCTGTGAGCTAGGCTGACGCCACAGCACTCACTGTAGCCTGGGCAAAGTGAGACTCTGTCTCAAAAAAAAAAAAAAAGATTTCTTTTGATCAACTCCTTAATGTTAGGCACTATTCTAGGTATTCAAAAGTCAATAGTGAACAAAACAGAATATTGCATAAATGACAATGTGCATTATTAGCAATATTCTATAATAATATTATTAATCATTAGTTAGTGGAATTGGTGCTGTAGTGGTGGTATTTGGTAGCAGCAGCCTCAGCAGTTCAGAAATACTTACTGACTTCTGTACCAGACTGGATATCTCCTGACAGACTGATACTAACTTCTAAGAACGAGGGCCTACCCAAGACCTAATACTGCAAAGAGATTCACGTGCTTGTTTATTGGAAGCATTGGCTATGCTTGTTTACAGATAATTTAATAATTAACAAATTGAAGAAAGACAGGCAGAAAGAGGACTGGGATGATAACTCAGGGATGGAATTATGCAACCTTCTGCTTATTTCTCACAAGGAACGAAGGGATAGGGAAGTAGGAGGAGAGGCATGACATAGATTTCTAACATTATTGAACAAATAAATCATCTATGCGATCTAACTGTATCTTCACAACAATCCTCCGAAGAAATAAGAAGAGAGAAAGTAAGTGATGTGCCCAAAGTTGCACAGCTAGTATAGTGAGGGGTTTAGGAATTGAACTGAGCCTTTTGGTTCCCACGGGCCTTTCTCTTTCATTATTCTCTGACATAAAGCTAAGAACACCTTTTGGGGTGAACTTAGAGTTCAGAGTTGCACGTTTCAGAGAAAGGGCTTTCAATAGTCATGTCCTATTGCCACAGAAGGACAAAAAGTGACATCAACTTCAAACTCAACTAAGCCAAGTTCAATTTTAATTAAACATAAAAAGACAGCTGAATTGAAGGTCTGTAGTCTGGAGTAGACAGATTGAACTTGGCAATGTCTAGGCATAATTGCAGTTGGAACCACTGGAGCTAGAGTGGCATCCAGAAATACCTAGACTCCATGGCTACAGGGAAGTAGTTTAACAAATAGGATTTTGATAGTACTTTAGCCAAAAGTTCTACACTGCTTTTGAATGGTATTGATGTCTTCTGAGGGGTTTCATAGTAAGTTATCTGAAGTCATTTCTGTCGCAAACTGTCCATTCTCCCTCATTGTGTTTTAATTAACTCTCTAGGTCTTCCAGATCTTGACTTAAAAGGAAGAATCTTAGTGAAGTCTGCTAAAAGAGACCAACTAACTTCTTAAAGAATAATGACCATTTTGATGGGAGGTCTTTGACTAGTGGTTATTAAGCGGGCAGACCTTCAATTAGGGCTGAAAAAAAATTGTCTTTTTCAGTAAGAAACTGGTAAAGGGGACGCCTTTGAAGAAAGAGTAATAATACACGTAGGGAAGGAACATCATAAAAGTAGTGAGTCAGGATATCTTTAAAAGGTAACTATTATGAAAGGAAAATCATAGAACACCTTTTGGTAGATTTTTCTATAAATTTTACTATCTTTCCTTAAAGGGGTGCAAAGGGTATTTCACCTCACATAAGGTTGACATTATTTCATTTACTCATTCATTAAATATCTATTATATAAGATGTTATATTCTGTTTTGCTAAGGATTAGAACAGAAAGATATAGGTCATGCTCCATAAGGATATAAGGTTTAGAGAGGAAAGTAATTGACATATACTCATCAACATAGCACTAATAAAAGGAAAAGAAAGCAAAGAAACAAATGTTTCTGAAGACCTACTATGTACCCGCCAGGTATGTATAGTTGTTTTCATTTTAATGGAAAGAGCTGAAGTTTAGATGGGTTGTGCAATTTGCCCAAGTTCACACAGGTATAGATTCACAGATAAGGCTCAAATTCAATGCTGTCTCATTCCAAAGCCAGTGCTATATCCACTAAGCCACCTGACTCACATAAGACAGGGATTTGGAGGTATTGGCTGAGGTGTCAACATGTTGATGAAGAGGTAGCATTTTGATACATGTGCTGAGATAGAGTGGTGACAAATGGAATTGTAGTATATGGTTATTCCAGACTGGCGTCTTGGTGGATTGAGGGACAAACCAAGGGATATGTGGTTCTTCATTGGTTTTCCCCTGAAGTATTTGGGAAACTGAAAGCAAAAACATTTCAAAGGCCAAAGTTCTCACAGGATTCCTTGAACTCTTTGAGGGGAGATCACTTTTGAGAGAACAATTCTATGTACACTTCTTTCCCTCCTTCAGTCAATGAACAGCTGGTACTGATTAAACTCACATTGTTTTATATTTTACAAGTCACATCATTGATATTACTTGGTAATCATATTTCCTATGTATTTCTGGATAGAACTAAACTGTTCCTATGGTCAGGATGTCCTGATTTCAATCCACATATCTCACTGGTTGAATCAGGATCAATGGCTTAAATGTAAGGGTCTCTACCCAAGGACATGTGGACCCTTGTTTTCTTACCAAAGCCCAACTGATAGATGAAAAGAGCATTGTCTTATAAAAGGAATGAGCATGCATGCATCTGAGTAGAAGGAAAACATGTGTCAGAAAAATTACTGAGTGCTATTAGGCAATACAAAAGCCCATTCCTAAAAGTTGCTTTGTACAAAACACTTTTGTGGACACTTTGATTGATGTGCAATATACACATAGGGGGATGTGTTAGATTAGCTGGTGGCACATTGGGGAGGACATGAATGTCAGGATGTAGAAAGTGGATTAACAGGGAATAATTTGATTATTTTGAGAAGAGAAAATAATCATTGCAGCTGTGCTTTAGAAAGACCATCTGTGAGTTATGTGGAGGATGGATTATAAAGAGAGGAGTGAAGGCAGAGTGACCAGTCAGGAGACTGTTGCAAAAGTTCAAGCAGAGACTTCAAATTAAATCAGTGGTGATAGAAAAGAAGAGCTGGAGTTGGACTCTAATAAATACTCATTTCAAGTGAGTATTCCAGTTCTGCAGAAATGGGCAGCAGATTAGAAGTAGAGGATAAGAGAGAAGAAAGCCTCAAACTTGCCTCTCAATACTTGAGCTTGAGAAATTCAACTTAGCTTGGGTTTGCATATAATGAATATTTAATGATGAGAGTAGCTTACACTCTTCCACTCAGTAATGGCAGTATGTAGTCACAAGAAGCTCGGTTTCTTAAAACTTGAAGAATCTAAACAGTGGGAATGTTTGACATCTGAATGCAGAGTGCTCCTGATTGAGTCTTTAGCTACTATGGAGACAGACAGCAGACCTGAGCTGCAGGAGAAAGCATCCTTACTGAAGAAAACACTTGAAAATCTGGAATAAATTAGAAGGGGAAGAAACAAACAAGTGCCATGTTCATTGGGGGTTAAAATGGTGGTATTCTTTGAAAAACCAAGTGGGGAAAAGTAAAGATTAATCTGTAGCATGCATCATTCCTTGGCGGGGGAAAAAAAAAAAAAAAGCCTAAAAGAAAAAAAAAAGGCTTCTCATAGTAGTAGTGCTTTTCCTGGTGAATTCAGCATAAAGATCAGGCTTAGGAACATGACTTGGTTTGCAAATCAAGAACTTACCCATCTTTCAGGGATGACCTTACATTAACAAATATCATAAGATGTATGTAAAGTCAGAATGTAAAATTAGTAAATTATAACAGAATAAAATAATGAATGTGCTAATATGGATATGTTTAGCCTCTTTTTCCCTTTAGGCATGCCACCATGGGAAATCAAATCATAAAAATTAAAAGCAGAATGTTCTTTGACGAACAAAGAATCAGAACAGTTTGGGTCAAATATTTAACAATAGCCAGGTCCAACCATCTGCCAACAGAAATTCTGTATTTAAAATCAGAATATTTAACATTCTGTAATGCAATCAAGTACACTAAGTCAGGTTAGGACGACAACTTAACTTTCACCTATGATTTTTTTTTGCCTACTTATTTAACTAACCCCTTGATTTAATATAGTAATATATGCAAATAAAAATGTATCAATCTGGGTACAATAAACTCTTTTTGGAGTGGGCTATTTTCTAAGTTGTTAAGGTATTATTGCATACCTCTGCTATAATTCATTAAAGTTGGCTGGACAATTTAATTCCAAGGAATTAATTATAAAATTAGTCAAGTCAACTACTGTTAGTTTGGAATCCAAAATAACACTGTCTTACTACAACAGGTTTCTTTCTTGTACTTATCACAGTCTGATGAAGGGCTGATAGTCCTCCATGGCAGCTCTCCTCTGTGTTGGATATCTTCTCTTTGGCACGCTATTCACTCTCTCCCATTGTCCTCCTTGGGATATGTGTGGAAGGCTGTCCTGATTAGCCTGGATCAGTGGGCTCCTTTGCCATCTAACCTTTGGTTGGGTTTAGCCAATGGAGGACAACCCCAGGAGAGGACTGAAGTGCAAGAGAGGGGATTAGGTAGGAGTGTTCATTTCGGCAGTGTTGTCTCTGCTGGAATCAAGCTTCTATATAAGGGAAATTCTCCAGTCAAATGCATTCTCCATACAAGTCTCTCTCTGGCTTCTGTAATCCACCTCCTTCATTTGCCTCCTTAGGCCTAGGAGTAAGAATGTATCCCTGCTATTACTATCTCTGGGGTACTACATCATTCTTCATTGCTATATGTAAAACTTTTCCTACCTTGTATAATTTGTCCCTTTGTATCTCTTCTCAATTTCTCAACTTGCTTGTGCCTTAGGTTATCTACTAGGGCTTTGACATATATTCTCAAAGCAGTGCTATGGCAGTTTAAGATCCTTCCAACTTGTGATGCTGCCATCTTAAACATGTGCTCTTTAAGGTTGCTGCAGAAGTGAAGACAGTGTGGATACTTACACAGAGTTTTATGATCGGTCATGTACGTGGTAGACATTGCTTCCCACATGTCAGGACCTACTCACATGGCCTCAACATAACTGAAGTGAAATTTTCTCAAGGATCCAGAAAGGAGAAATAATGGAATTTGTGAGTGTTTAGTATTATCTGTGTCACAAGTGGAAATGGAAATGTGGACATCAACTCAGAAGGAAAGAAGATACTAAAAGACAAATGAGAACCTTAGAGGGTACTTGAACATTATACCAACTCAACCCCATCATCACTTCTGACCATATGCCCCTACTTCTCAAACAGTTTTCCTTCTACCTACAGATAACATTACCATTTTCCAACTTGCCTTCACTCAGAGGTCAATGCCATCTCTATCTCTGTTTCAGCATTAAGTCAGGAGTAGCCCTGAAGATTTTAGTTCTGTGGTTCTTCTGGGTTCCATCTATCCTTTTCATTCTAACAGAAGCCAGGGCTGCTGTACTAGGTGAAGCTGCACAGGTAAATGAGAACTGTTGGAGAGATGTTCCACAGAGAAAGGATAGCCAAAGACAGACTCTAAGTTTATGTCCGTAAAAATGGAAACGAGAAGAGAAGTCATGAAGTAAACCAAGAAGCCACAGTAAGAACTATGTGAATTAGCACAATATCATCAAAGACAGTTCAGGAAGGAAATGTGAGAAGAAAGGGATGGTCAAAAGTGCCCAGTTTAGGAAGGTCTGAGAGGCATGCGGAAAACATCTTTGGACATCCATACCCATGGTCTTCACCAATATTGTACTGAGGGACCAGGAGTCATTGAGGGCTGCACAGCCACTGTGAGGAGGAGGGAGTTTGAGTGCAAAGAGACCATGGACATCCACATCTTCATCCTCACTTTCTTTCTAGCTTCAACTCCTTGAATAGTCTACTCACTATTCCTGTAAGATCCTACTTTCGTGAACTTCTCCCTATCTATTCTTTCAACTAAAGAAATAGTTAATTTCTCTGCTCTTTCTACATTTAGATCATACCTCATTAGTGCTCTTTAATCACAGTTGGGTCCCAATTTTTATTCAACAATGCTTTGTTTCTTTTTTTTTACATTTTAATATCTTTTATTTATTCAGTATATCCAGAATATTATCATTTCAATATGTAATCAATATAAAAGTTATTAATGAGGTGTTTTGCATTCTTTCATTAGTATTAGGTCTTTTTTTAATTTCAAAATATTAAGGGGGTACAAATGTTTTAGGTTACCTGGATCACTTTTATAATGCTTGAGTCCTGGCTAAAGGTGTACCCATCACTGAAATAATGTTCATTGTACTTGTTAGGTAGATTTTTGCCCCTCCTCTCCTCCCTTCTCCCCCATGGTTGATTTCCACTGAGTTTTACTTCCCTCAGTGAACATGTGTGCTCACTGGGTGGATTCCACACTTCTGCAATTGTGAATGATGCTGCAAACTTCGAATGCAGGTGCCTTTTTGATGAAAAGTCTTTCTTCCTTTGAGTAAATACCCATAGGGCATTGCTAGATCGAATGGTAGCTGTACTTTTAGTTCTTTGAGGAATCCCCGTACTGTTTTCCATAGAGGTTGTAGTAATTTGCAGCCCCACCACACTGTATAAGCATTCCTTTCTCTCTGCATTCATGCCAACATCTATTGTTTGTGGACTTGTTGAAAAATGCCGTTCTAAATGGGGTTAGGTGATATCTCATTGTGGTTTTAATTATTTCCTATTGACTCTCTATTCCAATTGCAATGTTCTATCCAGAATTTTCTCCAAGCCCCTTAAGCTTCCATTCACCACACACACCAATTCAAGGATCCTCTACTTTTCTTCCTTCTACCTAAGACATCTTTGCTTCTTTGATTCTTTTGTAGATATGAGAAAGTGGAGCCCCTCTTTGCTGAAGAATATGTTGCTATTCGCTCTTCTCACCTCTACAAATAGCACCTTAATTTCTTCTGTTTAATTTGCATCGTCAAATATTCAGTCTCCACTATTGCTCTGCCCTTTATTTCAGGAACTAAGAAAGGATTTAGAAAGATAATTGAAATCTTTTTGACCTCCTTTAGACAATACCTTTAGACTTTTCCCCACCAGAGCCTGATAATTTGCTGGAAAAAAAAAATGACCATTCTCTTTGCTTTAAAGGCAATTCTTTTCATTTTCCCCTTGCTGACCCTCTGCTGGAATAGCTAATAAGCTGCAGAACTAAGCAGCGGCAGACAGGAGGTATGACGACAGCTGGAAAATGACAAGCAGGCCTTGCTGATCCACAGTCAGCAGCATATCTGGAAGTGAATATGTTGCAGTGATAGTAGTCTTATCTCTTAAGAGAGATTTCCCTGTCTCTTCTAATCTCCCCCAATGCTGGGATTATTTTTATGTACAGACTAAACCGCAGTTGAGGATTATTTACTGCTTTCTATTTGGCTTTCCTTTTGGACGGCTGAAATAATTGCTTGCTTTCTCATGTCGGGACTCTGTGAACATGTGCCTATATTTTGTATCTACCTCAGTGACCTTTACACCGGGTTACGTATTAAAATATTTTTTTTTTACTATTTTGTATGTCTTATACATTTCTTCTTCATCTGGGAATTCCTTATCTTTATCCCCAAAATAGAAGAAATAGCATATTTTGAAAACTAATTACATAGCACATTTGCAAAATATGTTCCCATACTTAGTCTGATTTAAGCCTCACACTAAACTTACTGGGTCTATTATTACTTCCATGTTATGAATGAGGATATTGATGCAGGGAGAGGCTCGGGTCCTCGCTGGTGGGTTTCTGTGCCTCACGGTTCCTGTTCTTGGACGCTGAGTCCCTTGCTCCACATTTCTGCTTTAAACATGCTGGAGATGCAGTAGGCTTTCCAGATGAGTTGCTGGGATAAGTGAACTTTCAGGTTTGTTCTAATCTGGATGTCTCTGGTTCTCTCTTGATTATAGTGCAGCAGTGTTAGGCAATCAATGTAATTGTCCTAGCTGAATGAAAGAGTAGCTGAGAGAGTAAATTACTACTTTCAGCAATTATTTTTTAATATATTCTATTTTTATTGATTGGGAAAGAAATCCCAAGGTCCTCAAGGGAAAAGTGTGTATTTATTTGTATTTAGAGTTCAGTAGTAAAGTGCATGGGCCATGTACTGGTGGATGAGTTTGGGAAAGTTACTTCACCTTCCTGTGCCTTAGCTCCTAATACATAATATGAGACAAATAACATACTATCTATAGAGTTTTTGTGAAGTTCAAATGTGTATACACATGTCAAGTGCTTAGAGTAGCACCTAAGTACATAATAAATTCTCAATAAACACCAGCCGCTGTTGCATTTGGTAAAAACAGTAAAGCTGTGTAAGGAGGTTGTCCCTTTTAAGAATAGTTACTATCAATCTACATATAGCTTAAAGCTGCTTATAGTATCTGACCATTTATTATTTGCAAAACACTTTATATGCACTATATATGTGTATATATACACACACTCCTTTGACCCAAATTATCAGATAGTAACAATTATTATCACAATTTAAAAGATGAGGAAACGGAGGTAAAAGGAGGTTATTTAACTTACTTAAGCATGATTGATAAAAATTATGTAGGAGAAACTTAAACAGGTTTGTCTGAAGACAGGCAATATGTCTGACTAATACACTAAACCTTTATGGTCTCAGTTGTAGATTAAGCACTGACTAAACAAAATTGGATGCCTTTTAAGTGCAATTGGGAATGATATCTCAGAGCTACACCTGGATTTCATTTTTATTGTAAGCAAACATTTTATATTACGTACCTTGATAAGCCACCAGAATGATCAGCAAGATTATATTAATGAAAGTAGAGCCTTGCATTGAGTATTTACTATGAGCACCTTTACTTTCTTTCTCTCATTTAAAGCTCTCAGCAGAGGCTGGAGTACATGGGGACTGTGCCACGCCCCTAACCATATGTTTCGCCACCTTGCTCTTCATGCTGTAGACGAATAAGCAGGAAGCATGCAAAGAGCATCTTGTAAAAGAGCGTGCACAAAAACATGTTTGGAGATCTTTGTTCTTTGTTCTTTCCAGAGTAAATATCATCAATAGGAGGAAAAATATTTAAAACACATATGGGGGGGAGAAAAATAAAAACTACAGGAGTGTCAATTACAAATGATTATTTTCAAAAACAAAATCTTCTAGATTTTAACTAATTTATCACAGAGATAAAGCAATACAGTTTCATGCCTCATAACAATTTAATAAATATTACTAAAATATGGCAACTGCCACCACGGCTCATTAGCAAGCTGTTTGTGTAATATAAAGTTATCCAGAATTGTTTTGGGGAGTTGGTTTGTCAATGTAATGCACACAGTAATCTCTGAAGAAAGTCAGGAACATATGGTCCATGCTCATCAGCTAGCCCCAGGGGACTGCACCAGAATCTCTCTTCTTACAACTACATGACATTGAGAGGAGAGATCCAAAGAAGATCAGGGGAAAAAAATGGGTGGGAAGAGAAACATTGATTACTCAAACCGTAAAATCGCACTTGGAAGTGTAAATCAAGAATCACAAAGTTAACATTTTCAAGGAATCTGTTAAAATACAAGTTGAACATTGCAGCATTGGAAATCTTCAGAATATAAATCCTGAATCTTGGCATAGAGCTAAAATTAATCATTTCAGCAACAGCAGTAAAATGCCACATGTAGCATGCTACTGGCCAACATATTTACCAAAATCAAAATTCCTTTGAACATATTTTCAATGTTTGATATTCTGAAGTTTACATACATATTAAACCATCTCTCTCAAAAGGAACACGACATATTTTCTAATTTTAAGAGGCATATCTTTTTCCAATTAAACCGGTTTGAGTAGGCAACTGTAGAGTTAACAACATCTGTCAGTGATCACTTGAATAAGTAGAATTATATATTTTAAAGATTATGTTTATTTAATAATCATCCCTGCTCCCTGTAACTGGGCAATCAGAAAGTCTTTGTCTGGTTTTGCCCAAAAATAGGGCCACTACATTTTTGATACCTATAACAGCGCAAGATAATATCTGACTATTAGAGCAATACAATGATGATGAAGTATTTTGCATTTCTTGGGTGCTTTCTTAATTTAAATATTATCTCAGATGTAAATTTTTAGGACAGTACAATAAGAGGCTTATGAATTCATTGTTTTTGGTTATTTGGAAAAAATTCTAAGATATTATTCGATCAATTTTACACTTATATTCTTTGCTTTAATTTTCTCTAAAATCCTTTTAGTTTCATATTACGTCACAAATCTGGATAAGCTGCAGCTCCAACCCTCTCCCCCATGCAGAGTCAATCTTGGGTCATTTGATGCATGTGGTTTTATGACAATTTCCTAAGTAATGCCATTGATGCAAAAAAAAAAGAGAGACATATTTTTGAAAGCTAAAATAATAACTATGCAGTCATTTCCATCAAAATGCATGCTTATTCAAGCAGGAGTGGGATTAGGATATATATTATGCATATATAAAGAATATTTTTCTGTGAAAATAAATGAAAGAGAAGTAGCAGGGAGAAAGTTAAAATAGCATTACAACATATTGAGACGAGAGGCTTTTCATAGAGAAATTTAAAAGAAAACATTAGAATTGCCAAATATAAAGACTTTTAAGATAGAGAGTTAATATTACATTTATTTAGACTTTTGAGGCTTGGCCAGATTCTTCTCAATGAGTCTATTTTAAGGTGAAGTCATTAAAGGCTGGCTCCCATCTCACAGATATTATTTGAAGTTGTTTATGTGGAAACAGCCTGTCTCATGTGATTGCACTGTGAATCTCTCCAGCTAGAAGGTGGCTATGTGACTTGAAATTTAAATATAAAGCAAATTCAATCAGGTGCCAGGGTGCCAGCCTGCTGGACTGCCATGTTGGGAGGAGGAAGGGGTGGAGGGCAGGGACTGGAATGGAGATTGGAATGTGTGAAAGGGAAGACTTCAAACTTTGGGCCTGGAAGAGCACAGGGTGCCACAAGAAGCAATGTGTTGGGCTGAATAATTCATGATGCAGTACTAATTTTGACTCTTGAGAAAATTGCTTTCTCACTGTGCCAGAAGCTCAGTAATGAGACCAAAAATCAAAAAGGAAGCTAAATGGAAGGGGAAAAACACCCTAAGTCAACACCATATCAAATTGACTACCTGTTTAAGGTTGCAAGTATTGTCAAAACATATGAATAGACATTTTAAACCTTACTTAAAATTGAGTAAATTTATGCACACACTGATTTTTGAACAACAATAGGTAAATATTATATGAATATTTTCAAGAATAGCTCCTTGATATAAATGCAAAAACTTCCAGCAAGGAAATAAAGATTTGTGTGTCATTGGGACATGGTAAAACAAGCTGCGTATCTTGGTATAGTGTAATAGATCCATCATCATTTTGTACTTACAGAATCATATGGCTACCAGAAATGACCTTTCAAGCTAATTAACAGAACTGCCATAAATACGGAACTTGATAAATGTTAATATTTATTGGATTCCTAAAATCCAGATGGTCTTCCGTGTCTTCCCGTTTCCTTTGGTATATGAAATTAAAGTAAAATACAACCTTAGGCATGCTATCACATGTTCATTTAATTATTTGCTTTGATGATTAGAAGGAATTATGAGTTATTTTTAAAGAAAAGCCACTGAATGACTTTTAAGCCATTAACCAAGCTTTAAATTATCAGATTTCCACTCAGATAAAACAGCATTTAGAATTTTGGTCCAGGAATTCTTTTCTTTAAAAAGAGTTCAAACAGCTCTTCATCAGAAAAACGCAGGGGAGAATGAAGATGTTTGAGATGCAATCTTTCTCCTCTCATTTTGTATGCTTTGTTTTCGAGGGAAAATTCAGATATTGCTCCAAGGAGTAGAAAGGCATTCTTGGCAGATAACTACAACCCCATAGAGGCTGAATAAGCTTACATGGGACTCACACTCTCAGATAGCCAAGATAGTCTCCCAGGACAGAGCTGGATTTCCAAAATTCACCTCTGACAAAGATGAGGATTTTTCTGTAGTGGTTTGCACTATTGTATGGGGCTGAAGAGACACTTCTTCAGGACTAGCTGGAACTGATGGTTAAAATCTAGAGGGCCACAAGCAATACAAAGTAAAATTCAGTCGAGTGCAAAGCCTTCCACTTAGTGTGACGTGGTATTTCATTTGCTTCACTTACTCTACTTACTAGTTCTTTGACCTTGGGTAAGTCATTTCACTTTGCTTGGCTTCCATTTCCTCATACGTAAAATGATCATTTTACTACTAATGTTAGTTGAACCATATGAAATTGCTGATATTTGACTGACCTATAAAAAAAACAATTTCACATGATTCAAACTAACAAATATTCCTGATATGTGTTCTGAGGATCAAAAGAGAAGCTCATTGTACATAAACATACGCCTGTTAAATGTGTCCTCTTCCTGCTCTAGTTACATCATCTGCTGAACATTTTGTGGCAACTCAATGAGATAAGATTTGAAATGTAAGTGGTAGCACTCAATAAAAGTCAGTTTCCTCCACTGTGATTCCAAGCACTTTAATTTCAGCCACTGTTTGAAACTTAACACTTTTATGGTGTTTTACAGCTTAGAAAGTACTTTCACATAAATTATTTGATTTTTATAACTCAACGATAAGAAAATGGAGATTCCAAAGAAGTTGTCACATGGGCTGGATTATCCAGACAGCTAATGGGATCTTGCATGTTACTTAGCATATGGTCCTTGCCCAATACTGATGACTCTGAATTAATAAAACATTTAGCCTGGAAAGCAAAGTGGACATGTAGACGTGTCAGTGTCTAGTCTGTCAATCAAAAACAATTCGATCACTGGTCTTCAAATGTTTTGACCACACAACCTTATATGTGATAATATATGGAACATCAAATATGTGTGGTTTTCTTCATCTATAAATTATCTATGCATGACAGAAGTAATATCCTTTATACATTATAAAACACACATGAACAGTGAAGCTTTTTAAAAATAAATATTTAAAAATAAATATATTGCAAATCTTGGTACTTTTTGCCTGTATCCCAAAGGATTGCACGGTTAGACTGTTGAAATGAAGATGTTATTAACAGAGAGTGGTGGATTTCCATAGGCTCCATTGCTCAGGCTATGCTGCTGGTTACCAGAACTAAGACAGCTTTGGTATTTGTGATCAGGTCAGACGGCTTCTGAACTTCATGAAGCTAGAGCATGAACATGCAGCTCATAGGGAGGGCACAGGTAGGGTGACGATGAGAAGGAGCCTTATTTGGAGTCAGAGGTCTTGCCACCCAACATTGTGATGTCATGTAAGGCATGCGTTTTCTCAACCTCAGTTTCCTCAATATGGGCTTACACTGGGAGTACGAAAGAATGAAATAAAGGTTGAGCATCCCTAACGTGAAAACCTGAAATATCAAATGCTCCAAAATCTGAAACTTTTTGAGTGCTGACATTGCTGCCACAAGTGGAAAATTCCACACCTGACCTCACGTGATGGGCCATGGTCAAAACTTTGAACAAAGTTATTAAAAATGTTGTATAAAATCATCTTCAGGCTATGTGTATAAGATATATATGAAAAATAAATGAGTTTCCTGTTTATACTGAGGCCCCATCTCTGAGATATCTCATTGTTTATATATAATTGTGTATATGCAAATATTCCAAAATCTGAAAAAGTTCTAAATCTGAAGCACTTTTGGTCCCAAGCAATTCAGATAAGATATATTCAACCCATATTGTATTGAAAGCACTTCCTAATCTATAATATACTATAAAATATAAAGTATTTTATTGCATTTGTGTAGATTGTTTATCCCAGCATCTTGGGCACAGTAGGCAAACAGTATGGGTCTGGTGAATAAATGAGCAAAACTGTTAGAACATATTACCTTACTATGTCACTTAGGCTGTTTCCAGAAACAGAAAAGCCACCAAAATATGTTTTTAGAACAAGGTTTTTTGTTTTGTTTTCATTTCAAATAATGAGGATCTGGAGGTAAGTAGCACCAGAGCCAACTAATGCAAGTGCGCAAAGCCATTGCTAAGGACCTTGGTTCTTTCTGTCTTCCCAGTGAGCCATGCAGAGCCAGTGGACTCTTTCTCTTTGGCTGGATCTACTCAGTTTCCAAAATGCTAGCACAGTTCCAAGAAGCTATGGAGATGGCAACATCCAGAGGCATTGAAAAGAGAAGATTCTGTTCTTACAATTTTTTTTTTTTTTGCCTTTTAAAAAAGGAGGCCAAGTATTCACTGAGGCTCCCTTCTTCTTAGGCTCAGTGGCTGGTGTTATGTAACAACCCATTTTGTTCACCGGTCCAGGACAAGAGCAATGATGCTAATAGGGTTTATTTAGCTTATTTGAGGTTCATGGCTTAGAACTGAAGAAGAGGCCAAGCCTCCCCTGAAACCTAACGAGTTTTATATTCAAGAAGGAAGAATAGCTGTGGCCGTCAGGTTAACAGCCAATAGTGCCGCTTCACCAGGCTTTCCTGGGCTGCCACTAGTCTGAGCAGGTGTCCACTCTCCTGCAGTGATAGGACCACCCAATATGGTGACTAATGCAGGTATTTGATTCCATTCCATCACATATTTTGCATATTCATTTTTGTTTTTATTTTTGGCAAAGGCCTTCATTTCAAAATGACTTCTTCACCTATTCTTCAGATGCTAGTCCAAAAAAATAAGATCAGGAAAGTAAAAATGTAGACTTTCTGTTTTCTCTAGCTACAGCATCATTAATCTCACTTACCTTACTGATGTTTGTGGAGTCTTGCTCATCTCCCCCTCGGCCCACCACCATGGCAAATACCAGTAAATACTTATGTCTAAAGAAGGCCCTTATTAATGTGAAGTTAATTAAGAACCTATGTTTCTGACACTTATTATAGTGAGTAGAAATTAATTTTTTCAAGTCCAGTAAAATTTCATTAAGCAATAAACTTTTACCTCTTCTAATAAGACATGTGAATAATTATGAGAAATAATTTGCTGTATTTCTAGGATAAATTTAATAATAGGTCAGATGAGCAAAAATGGCTAGAAATCAAATTTTAATACAGAATTTCTCAGGTGATAGCAAATGGGACAATATGGTTTATAGGTAACATTTTAATTTTAGATCATTTAAAATATTCAGACTTCATTCTTCTAGTTTCACTTAACTTCTTGCTTTTTTTTGTTTGGCATCCTCTGAAACTTTATATGCTAGAGGTCTCTCCTCCAGCTACTCCTTTTTCATCTCCAATTCGAAATTTATTTATTTTTCATCAGTAATGATCAATGCTACAAGTCTGATTAATATGAGCACTGTGTATTTGTGGGTGTGTGTTTATGTGTATGCACATGAATTTTAGGACAGTTTTCTGCAGAATCATCTTCTGTCACTATTTTTCAAACCATTACTATGACAAGCCAAGGTGTTTTGAATAAATTATGTCATTTATGGCTGAAGCAGGCATTTGCTTTTCAATATTATACATCCCAATTTATGCCAGACAGACTTCTAATGACAATACCAACTAACTTATACCTTAGACTTTAAAACTCTGTTTTACATTTTTTAAAATGTGGTATTTCTAATATTCTATGGGCCCATGTATTTGTGCTTCTAAGAAATCTGATAATTATCTATATTCAGCACTTTATAAATAAGTAAAATAATATTTAATTGCATATGTAAAACATGCCAATTCCTTACTGCAATCCAACTTTGTGTATGGGTTGTCAGAAAGAATTCATGGATATTTTTGAGTATTTTATGTTTCCTGCACAAGGCCAGATAATTTTCTTTAGAACCAAGGAAAAGGAGCACTTAGAAAGTGTTTAATCAAAATTGATGATCTTGTAATTTTATATATACCCTGGAGCATGCCCTGAAATATCAGTGTTTTATAGATAAGATAGTAGAAATTAGCAAATATATCCTTGCTCTGAGATAGATATTTTATGATGTGTTCATGTGTTTTTTTGTAAATCTTAAATTTTCATCAAGCTCATAGCTATGAAACCTGTATCTGTTTCTAGTTATGCTGAAAACTAATCATCTCTGGTATATCTTCTTAATTTTTTTTTTTTAATTTCAGACTATTATGGAGGTTTTGGTTATATGGATTGCTTTTGTCCTGCTTGAGTCAAAGTTCTAAGTGTGCCCATCACCTGGATAGCATACATTGTACCCATTAGGTTTGATTTCACCCATCCTCCCCCTGCACCCTGCATGATTTCCATAGAGTTTTACTTCCATCTGTACACATGAGTGGTGATCAGTTAGTACCAATTTAATAGTGAGTACATGTGGTGTTTGTTTTTCTATTCTTGCGATACTTCACTTTGGAGGATGGTCTCTAGTTCCATCCAGATTGTTGCAAAAGGTATTACTTCATTTTTTTCAAAGCTGCATATTTCTAAATGTTTTTATCAGCATCATTTTTTGTAATCACGTTTTTTTTTTTTTTCCAGTTTAATGATTATAAGTAGGGAGAGCAACATGCCTTTTCTTTTTTTCACTAGAAAATTAATGTGAAACCCAGATTTCAGAAATCAGAATTTCTGGTCCAGTATATCATTTGGCATAAAAAGTTCTCATAGTGTGTTTTTGCAGAACACTCATACTGAGCAAATCCAGACAAAGTTAATTCTTCTGCTCATCTTGAATTAAGACAATTGTTATGCAATTCAAAGAATGAAGTTAATAAGCATATTTTTTCCAGTGAAAAGATGTTCTCTGTTAAATTTTCTATCCTGACAATGTTCATCTACCAGGAATATCTAGAATGGAACAAAAATAAAACTTAAAATCGGCAGTTTTCAATCTATGTGATGCAGTTTTGGTGAGGGTGCCTACAGAGGTGATTACCTTTGTCCCATACGTAATGTGGCGACGTCTGTGGTGGTCCCTGAGACGGTAGTTTTAGGTAGTGTGGCTGTGCATCCTGACTACCTGGGCTCCGTCACTCTTACCCAAATCTTAGCTCACATGTTCCAGTGTGGGACTTCCAGACCTTCAACATAAGGACCACATGGGAACTTGCTAGAAATTCATATTCTCAGGCTCCACCCGTGGGGCCCAGAATCTGTGCTTTTTTTTTTTTAAATGAGAAAAGCTACATTTATTTTTCTAGCAGTAAGTTTTTACAGAAAATTTTGTATAGAGGTATTAAATAAATCATAATGGAAAATACAGTATTAGTTTTTATTTAGGAAGTAGAATTTTCACTTTATCCCAATATTTTCTTCAGAGGTAGACTTTGTTTTTATTTCAATGAGTTCTTCTACTCGAGCCAGAACACTTTCAATCAAATCAAACATGAAAAGAGCTGAATGTAGGACCTTAAGCTGCATTTCAGGAGGCATATTAGGGAGATCTTCTCCACCTACAGGTATAGAACAAAGATCTTTGGTCTTCTGGACTTCTTGGCTATTTTCTTGGCTGTTCTTAATTTCTGCTTCATAATGTGCTTTGGACATATTAAGTCCTGTATGGAGAGGCTTTAAGAAATTATTTTCAATCTTTCCAAGTTCTGTCCCTAATCCACTTTGATTGTCATTGTCATTATCTTTGATAACCAAATACCTCAATAAATTTAATGAAGCCGTAATCCTATCTGAGTTTTTCAATAAATCTGTTTCAGCACCCTCTGGGAGAAAGAGTAGCAAATCTTGAAGGGAAATCAGCTGTGGTCCTGTAAACCATTTGTTGTTATGTGTTCCCTTTAATGATATGTCAGTTTGATTTTTGATATTTTGAATAATAAAGGCCTCCACACCTGAGTGATTACTTGTATTCAATAAGCACCTAAATGACGTATATTTGCCTTGTGAATCCAACTTGTTAATATACAACTGAAGCATAGCTAAACTCTTTTTCCTCAATGTCTCAATGGGGCAAAGTGTCATTACTTTGACTAAGCCCTGAGGTACAGTAAGAAAACTCTTGATTTCTAAGTACTGGTGAAGTAGACTGTTGTGTTCTATTCTCAATAAACCATTCTCCAGCAGATCCAATCCTTTGGGGAAACAGACTCTTCTGTTCTTTCCAAGAAGACTTCAATATGCCCCATATTAAACTGCAAAAGGTACAATGGGCTTAAGACCATTGAAAGCTGATCAACACTGATGCCCTGTACAAATACTAGATATGCCAGGGAAGCCATAGAGTCTGCTAATTGTTTGTCTTCTTCTTCCTCAAATTCAAGGTAATCCCAAGTCCTCTTTTTCCATCCATGATTAAAAATCATTTTGGAGAAAGTGTGTCCAATTGCTGATAAAAAACCTATTATTTCAGATGCAAAATACCTTAAAGAATCATTTCCAGCTTCTTCAAATTGTTCAAGGAATTGTGCCATCAGCAAAGGGCATTTCAAGCTTTTGAAACAAAATTTCAGTAATTCATCTTTTAACTTTTCATTTTCATCTTCCAGTGAGTTTTGTCTTCAATGACTTCTTCCACAAAAGGTTTGGTGAACTCTATTAAGGCCTTGCAGCATTAACAAAGCCCATAGTCATCTGTTTGTATTTGTTCTTTTGAATATGGAAGAGGAATAAGAGATGGCTGACTCCAAAGGGTAGACAATGCTAGTCCAACTGAATATGCCTTGTTGTGAAGTTTCTGAATCACTGTTTGTAATGGCTGAAGTAAAAGAAGGATAATTTGGGAGATCTGTTTTCCAGAGGGCTCTTCAATCAGTTCAAGCAAACCCAACAATAATTCCTTTGGATTACATAACCGTACCAATAAATCAAGCATCAAAAAATAAACTTTTATCTCATCATCTTCTTTATCATTCCTTAAAAGACGTCGAACAACAGGACCAACAAGATTCCAGCCCATATTCTTGATGATGACCTTATTCTTCTCATTTTGAATAATTTCTAATAGCTGGTCTATGTGCCCTTCTTCTGTGCATCTTTGGCCAGCTAACTGAAATAGGCCAAAATCTTCTTCTTTAAAGTCTTATTCTCCTAGGATTTGACATCTCTTTATTATGGATTGAAGTTCCCCCACAGCCATTCCTAGTTGTTCTTCTTAGTTTTGATGCTGAAACATACTAATATAAAACACTGTTAACTGGGGTCCTACACTTAAGCATTCATAAATTATGTTTCATTCAGCCAGACCTGGAGCCCTTCTCCAGAATCTGTGTTTTAATGTGCTCTTTCGGTGATTCTGATGCTGCCCAAAGCTTGAAAACCACTGTCCTAGCTCCTGACTTGGACATATTGCTTAACCTCTTTTCACCTAACCTTTTCCAGCTGTAACATGTCGAATATAACAGCATTTATCTCATAGGGTTATTGTGATGCATTCAAGAAAATCATGTGAAGTGAATTCTGCAAAAGTGCCTGACATATAGTTAGTACTCTTAAGATATGGAGTGCTCTGCAAAAGCAGCACACACATCTGTGTGCTCCTACATCTGAGCATGTTTGAAGACCAGCCTCTGACATCACACTTCCTTCTATCATTGTAGAAACTAAGGTTGCAAATACATGACAGCAATACACCCTTTAAAGAGTGAAATGTTATGAAAATTTTATTGTATAACATCTTTCATTAGTTTTTGTATTCCTTAAATGGCCTAAGTTGTTTTACTTACTAAATGAAATTCATTGGTATTCCACTGCAAATTCACTTTTTTTTCTACCCCCACCCTCATTTCCTACTTTTCTCATTTTCTTTTTGGCATGAATATTTTCTAGAGGACTTATTTTTCTGACATATAATAATGTCATATAATCTTAAATACCCAAAGAAAATATACTTTTGGAAAGATTGATCAACTAAAACCCATGAATATGAATGAGTGGGTCCTGTGTTTAATCTACAAGTGAGTTATCACCCCTTCTCTGCCACACAAATAGGAAGGTTAATATAATGTATTCATTAATAAGAATAAAATAATTAATGTCATTTTATGTAAAAATTTAGATCATTTCCCATACAGTTTAACAGCATAAAATTGTAGGATGAGACTTTTTTGCATAAATATTTTCCTAATTTATTCTTTTACCAACAGTATGAGAATTCACCACAAGGATTCAATCCAAGTTTGGAATAGGGTGTAATGTTTTTGTTATCCAATAAGCAACGTTTTATAATCTTAGAGACACTGGCAGGTAATGTTGGGGTCCAGTTCTGTTCAGTCATGGAAGACACAGCTCTACATTGTGGAAAATACAGCACCTACAGCATACTCCCTTCTTGAGGAGGAGTGCGTCTTTGAACTCAGAACTCTTCTTTGCAGTCCTCATTCAAGACACTCTGCAGTATAAACACTTCCAGCCTCTGGGTTTGTCTCTCACTCTTTCTCTACCTGAGCCCTCTGCTCTGGGTGGGGTTCTCCTGGTGACTCCAAGGGACTTTCTTCTGCTGTGTCTCTGCTTATGTTCTCTTCTCTACTAGAAAACCATTACCCAGCTTTACTGAGTCACTCCCATAGTCTTGTCTGCTTGTTGGATTTCACTCTGAGTTTAACAAAAGTGTTTCTTGAGGCTTTGCCTGGTGGATACTTGGAATAGTAATAAGGGCTAGAAATGGAAGTTCACGTGACTGACAGATGGGTTGGATGCATGTAGGGAAATCAAGGAGTGAGGCTTGCATTGCAAAGAATGGTTAAGGATAAAAAAAAACAAAAATCTTCAATCTATGTGTCATGTAAAAAACCTATTCAGTTTGTATATCTGGGTTTGCCCATTATTAGAATTCTTTCTCTGAGTGCTTCTTAAAACGATCAAAGACATGTTTGAGATTGTGAGAAAAAGTGATAAATTGTACTGTACATATACTAATGAAATGTGCTACATCAAAGAACATCTCGTCTTGAGCAGTCAATAAATATGACCTTAATATAGTTATGTTAATCTAGAAAATAATTTCTCAAACTCCACAATTCTTAAAATTTTGGGTTGGATAATTCTTTGGTTGTGTGGCCACCTGAACACTGTAGACTATTTAGCAGCATCGCTGGCCTCTACATACTAGATGCCAGTAGCAACATGTCTACCCCCATCCCCCAAATGTTGACAACAAAAAATGTCTCCAGACATTGTCAGATGTTCTCAGGGGAGCAGGGAATGTGGGATTCCAACTCTGTACAGTCATCCCAAGTTGAGATTCACTGGTCTAGATTATAAAAATGTTTGATACAGAAATTCAATTCTCAAAGTATTGTGAAAGATACATTCATTTTAAGGTCCATTTGTAAGGTGTAGCTATATAAATATCCATTAAACATTAGCACCTTGTGATTCAATTTTTTTTCTTTCTGCATGATTTTTTTGTGCCCTCAATATATACATATACATATAAAAATATACATATACATCCATTAGGTATATATATATATATATATATATATATATATATCTCTTCAATTTTCTAGGACCTTTACCCAAATTGTATATGATAAGAAATTAGTTCTAGCACCTCAATTGTCTTAATATTCATGTACACAATAGTCCAATGCAATAAAATGACTTTCCTTTTAATAGTTGCACATGAATAAAAACACATTTCTTGCCAAATTTCACCTCAATGCTGCAAATTCAAAGAAAAAAAGGAACAATACAGTATTTTGAGGCTGAGAGAAAAACTTAGAAATATAACAACAATAAGATATATACACACATAACTTTAATTTAATAAGGATATATCACCAGTAGAAAAAATGCATAAATTGATAGAAACCACAGCAAAAAATTCACAAGGACCAAAGTCAAACAGAAGACATGAGTAGACAAGACATACACAAAACCAATAATAAAAATTAAAATGAGATAATTATTTTATTGTTAGGATAGGAGAAAAACCAAGGGTGGGCAGATTTATGATCCTTCAATCATGTAGGCATGCATAGTATTGCTGGCATATATATATATATAAATTATATATATGTGTGTGTGTGTGTGTGTGTATATATATATAAAATGTGTGTGTGTGTGTGTGTGTGTGTGTGTATAATGTCTCCAAACCTGCTGAGTGCATTTGAATACTCTTTCCTTGCGCTTAGGACATAGTGACAAATATTTAATTAAGGCCCCTAACTATACAAACCATGTTTTCAGGTATATAGTAGGTAAAAAGCTTTCAGGAAGGTCAGCTCAAATCCAAGGTGGGGGATTCCAAATGGGGATACAAGTGTTAGGAGTGGATTTGTTTTATCTACAGGCCTAGACTGAAAAACAGCTTCTGGAAATCTTGAAGTTATCATCTATGGTAGATCATTGAAATCAAGGTTGTGACATTAAGGAAGTTCCTAAAGGAAGAAAATCCAGGAGATTTTCTTTGAGGTGGTGGTGGGGGCATTTAGCTGAGTGTGCGAGTTGTGGAGAGTATGGTGGGCTTTTATTGGAAACCTGCTTCCCTACCTTTGAAAAAACTCCTAAATATGACACCTATTTCCCAATGCCATGTGCTTTGTGCATGACATGGAACCATTTTTTATTCTTAAACGTCATTCTGGGTTTTAGTAATTTTGAAATTATAATTGTTGAAGATCATTAGGATCATTAATCCATTTTCTGTCCTCCAAATCTGCCATGTTTTCCTTATTTTTGTTTCTTTATTCTTTTCTTCTAAATTCTAGGTAAGTTTAAATTGGTCTTCCAAGTCCTTGGCATCAGTCCTGCTCTTTAGTGTCTCCAGTGTGGAATTTTATTATGATTTTCCATTGTAATCTTCTTTATGTCTCATGTTTTCTTTCAGACCCTAATGTGTAGCTTTTTTGTTGTTTTCTGTTCTCTCCATCTTACTTTTGGCTAAGTTGTATGGAAACCATGTTACTTTTGCCTTTGTATGGAAGTCATGTTGTTTATGAATTGTGGTAAGATTGGAATTTTCTTCTGGATCCTATAGTAGATCAGTATAAAATCTTCTTTTCGAGGAACTCAAGTATTTCCTCTTAGGATATCTTTAATTAAGAATTCACCAGAAGACAGAGCCTAAAACAATTCTCCAGCGCTGATACTTTATTGGAAGGTGACTCCTACCATAGCCAGAGTGGGCTTGTCTACTCCAAAGGGCAGAACAGGCTGGAGTCAGTCACGGCACCTGCAACTGAAATGAGCGAAGAGCCAAGCAAGGGTCTAGAACACAGATGAGGCTGAGCATATGTATGTATGTGTGTGTGTGTGTGTGTTTGTGTGTGTTACTCTTAGTGCATCAAAGTACACTTAATTTCTCAAAAAAATTGGCAGCAAGACAGGCCGTCTGCCCATACATGTAATGATCTATACCCTAAATCTGCAGTTGGAAGAAGTTTTTTCACAGCTCCAAGCCAATTTCTATTTCTTGTGGGCATTTACTAATTCAGTTCTGGTCTTGGCAGCATTTGCTCCTGCCTGCCTTATCACCTAAGTTGCAGAGAATCAGAGCTAGAGGCTTTGAACTATGGAAGAACTTGAATTCCCACTGAATACACTACCAGGGTTTTTGCTGCCTTTGTGCACTCAGAGTGCAAGTTATGGTCAAGCAACCCACAGATGCCCACACACATAGACATACACACACACACATACGCCGCAGATGGCACCACATTTCCATACATGCCCAAGTAACACACATACAGTTTACATACACATATTTCATACACTCTGCCTCATTTTCTGGTATGTCCTTTCACTTGTAAATGTAATCAGTTGGCAGGAGTACAGGATGGTGAAGGAAAAGGATCAGAGCCCCAGCGCTCACAGAAAACAGTACCGTACGGCTGCAGGCACCACTGCGTAGTTTCCCGGGTGGAACCCAACCTGTGAGAGATGCAAAGTGACTCCCTTTCCTTTTCTTATGACCTCTGTTTTATGATGACAGAAAGTGTTATAGGATTATGGCCCAGTGAGTCACTAGGCCAAAGTGTGAAACAGCATCACAACAGCCAGTTGTGTCATCTTTCCAGGGATGTCTTACAAGTGAGATCAGGGCTCCCTGTCATTCATTGTGTGTTGTCCCTGCCTCAATGCAAGGACAATTAACATATTTATTTACATGCCACCATCATGTGAGCAACAAAATGGCAGATTTTGGGTTGTTAAGTTCATTACTATATCCTCAGCACTTAAAATGACAGCCTGGATTCTAGGATGCAGCTAATACCTTTTTTTGGTCAAATATTTGATTAGTGTGTTTATATGATTATTGGCTGTCTTCCCTAGACTAGGAGTTCCCTGAAGACAGCATCATACTGTTTTCTTTGTCAGGTTATACTTCAAGCACAGAGTAAAATAAACAAATATTTTTTTTCATGAACAAAAGAACAACTTTAGGATGCATAAAGCAGAATGTGTAGTATTACAGCTGCATTGATGACTGCCCCTTGAAGAGACTGAGTTTCCTGACAATAGTGACTCTTCTATTCGTCATTGAACTTCGGCAGAACCCAGAATGATCCTTTTCAGTGTTTGCTTAATAATTATTTGGTTGAATAAGCAAACAAATGGAAACATCCACAATAATATTAGCAAATAGGATGCAAGATATGAGAAGCCTTATTTATTAAAACCTACAGGACTTAACCCCAGAATGCTGAGGTGATATCACACCAGGAAAATTATTAACTTTACAGAGCACATCAAAAGAAAACATTGTTCAATTCTATATAATTATCTCAATTGCCAAGAAAGTATCTCGTAAAAATACAGCGGCTATTCATCATAAGCATACTAAAAATAATAGTAAAAAGAGTTTCCACTTTCACAAGGCAAAACATGAATGTTTCACCAAGCATTTCCTTTACTGTAGAAATAGAAGAGACTTTCTAAAACAAACAAGAATAATATAAACGTAACTTACTTCACCATTTCTGCTAAAATTATTTATCATTTCAATCATAAGATTATTATTAAATATTAAAGAAAATATTGAAAATATAATCACTAGACCTCAAAATCTTTATTATGCTATTAAAAATGAACTAGCAGGAAATTCATTGTTTTAAATGTGTGTAAGAGCAAGAAAAAAATGCAGTTGTGTACGGTTATGACTAAGGACCTAAAAGGTAAGTAAAAATAATACATTAAATGCTAATGAGGGAAATAGGAGACAAAAGAGCAGCAAGTAAAAAAAAGTACAGGTTATAACCACAGTATTAAAACCTAAAATCAGTTGACTACAAATTGCAAAGAAAGACATGATTTCTCTAAAAAATATATGCTACTATTCCTGTAATTACTACTAGAAGCTGCATTAATTAGACCCTTATATAAAATGGGATAGACTCTAAGCATAAGCATAAATTATGTGTCACGCACATAATACCTTGAATGGGAAATATTATTGTTTTCTTTTATAAGATTAACACACAGGGTGAGAAAGTGCTTAGCAGGTGGGGCAAACACACCCAGCCAGGTCACATGGTTTGGTTCCAAACAAAGGGCGTTTTACACTACAACAGCACAACCTGGAAAATGTGAATAACAATAAAGCCTTAGAGGAGCACACAGAAGCAAACGTGCTGACACACACAAATTTTAATAAAAATAATTAAACTTACAGTGATTATCAATATGATAGCTACAAAGCATATTAATTATATACATTATAATTAACTACGTGGAATACATTGAGTGAGGTCCTTAGGATGTTACTTAGAATTGGATTCTCTTCCCCACATTTCCACTTGTTAAAATACAATCACTGTATAATGTTTAAAGAAAAATGTTTGAGAGAAAATTTGTATATAGTTTCTTTAGTGTTGTTTGTCTTTTATTTTAGTATTTTGTTGAAGTGTGTTGAGAGCATGTGGCATGTCCCTGTGATAATGTCATTCAGTGAGCTCTCTCAATACCTCTATTATTTATAACTTATTAATTATGTTGTTGAGATTTGTAATACTTTGTGTTGTTTGTTCAACTTCACACCTTGTGATAGGGTTGCGTTAGTATCTCTAAGTACAATACATACAATACTATTTCTGATATTCTTACATTTTACCACAATAATGTATCCATGCATAACTCAAATTTTTTTTTTTAAATAGACTTTCAATCTTAATGAGTTAAGGAAATAAACATGTTTCTCTAGCTTCTGGCTTTCCCTAAAGGAGAAACAGTTATTCCCAGGATACTGAGATCTATCTGTGGCTCCTCTTTGAAACCAATCTTTCTCACCAGGGATGACTTATTCCTTTGCATGACAAGGAGTTCTTAGCTTTATTACCACTTCTAAGCTGGGGGTATTTGATCATGTGTAGAACGTCTTGCCGTTCTGAACAGTGTCCCAGAAACACAGGTGGAGCTAACACATTGTCAGAAGTACAGAATGGCAAGAAAGCACTGTGGAGGTACACCCTCTAGTGCTGCTGCTGGGGTCCCTGTGGGTTTACTTCCATACTTCCTAGCTATCTGACCATTGAAAAGTTCCTAAACATCTCTATGAATCCCAGGTTTTAACTTTTTAAATTGGAAAAAAGTGCTAGTGCTTACATCCTAGAATTGTGAGGATGATTATTAGCAGGTCAACTGAAAGCAAACATTGACTGGGTTCTTAACGCACTACAGGCATTGTGTGCACTACATGTTTGAATCCGTCTCTACAAAGTACTTATTGTGTCCCCATTTATGGTAAGAAACTGAGGTTAAAAATGCTCACATAATTTGGCCAAAGTCCCACAGTTAGTTGATCCAGGTCCAAATCCCCATCTGTTGGACTTATGGTCTCTCTATGCCCAGGAGGGAGTTCACACCCATCCAGTGCTCAATGATTGTCGGCTACTATCGTTGCTATTACTAGGAAAACTTTGAACCGCATTTTCCAGAAATTTTCAATTGGCGAATGTGAAGCTGAGTCTCTTTTCGGGATAGGACATTTATCTTTTATTTTCTGTATATGTGCTATAACATATTGCTTGCCTTCTTGTGAATCCACTAAGAGCCAGATGTCAGTGGTACATATGACTCTTTCAAATCTGTCTCCTTCATCAGCTATCTCACGGTTAGGATGTGAGAATGATAGCCTCCCTTGTTCCTTTTCTTTAGTTCTGCCCTCTGCAACCCCCACTACAGCTTCAGTCCACCATCACTGCTGCTTTCCCCTTTCTCCAGACAGTGGATCTTGAGTTAATGACTTTAACTTTGAAACTATTCATTCTGCCCTGGCTGTTCTCTGCCTTCTCCATCCTTTTGGAGACATGCTGGAGGAAAACTTCCTGAGCTCCTGACAACTGACTCCACTCTGTATTTGGCAACTGGGTCATCGTTATTTTTTTTTATTGCATTACTTATTGATTTTAAACTTCATCCTGGGTTCAATAATGGGAAAATATTAAAAGGGGTTTCTTTCTCGTCTTGATTATTCTTTTACTTATTTCTAATTTTACATGATGACAAAGAAGAGATATGAAATTGTGTTTGAGTTAGTACACTAATGTTTCCATCTGAATACTGCTTTGTCATTGATTTGATTAGAAGCACTCTACAAATGGTGTTGACAGACTCTAGGAATGATTTTTATAATGAAAAGCGATAGTGAAGTGGAGAAGATTCAATAAACAGTTCTTAAATAAAATACTCCTCTTGAATATAAAGAACATGGTACTGGCAAAAGATCTCACAGGAAATGTTACTCCAAGACAGACTGGTGGGCAGGCCTTTTACTCTTTCCAATTCTCTGTAACTTCTTGTCTTTCTGGAACATCTGACTACTTTCCTTTATTCACTCTTCTCCCTGAGACCTGGTGTTAAGGGGCAGCCTTCATTTTTCATTTAGTTCAAAGGACTTGCTGCTTAATTAAGTTATCCTCAAATTTGACTGTCAGCTCCTGCACTCATCATTTCACTTTTTAGACCAGAGACCACTGCCTAATAGGATACCTGTTGATGGTTCCTGATATCCCAGGGATCCCCAAGTGGGTATTTAGATGAGACTACAAACAAGACATTCCTTACACAACTGTAGGACAAGGGCAAGATTCCTTAGAAAGTAATTTTGAGGAATTAGAGAGGAATTCTCCACCCATAGAGAGACCTGGGATACTTCTAATTTATGGATGAAATTAAAAAAATAATTTAAAAAATAATGCATTGACACAAAATACAATACAATATAACTGAGTGACCCACAAGAATAATATAAATATTTATAAACAAATCAACTTAGTGTGTGTTGTATTAGGTTGGTGCAAAAGTAATTTCGGTTTCGGACTGTGAATTTTAAATCATTATAATTAGGCTCAAACACATCTTTATTAAACAAAATAGGAACCATTATAATCACCTCATTTTTTCCAACAAGAAATAAGTTTGTTTATTCCTGTTGTGCAAAAATCCATGCTTCCAGATTCAGTGAACTCTTGGAAAACATTTTCTACCTCCTGCTGGTTGTGGTTTTTCCCTGTAATAAGTTGTCGAGATGCTTGACTTGACGAAGTGGTAGTCGGTTGGCAGGAGGTCAGTCACATATGGCTAATGAGGCAAAACTTCATAGCCCAATTCGCTCAACTTTTGAAGTGTTGGTTGTGCGACGTGTAGTCTGGTGTTGTCCTGGAGAAGAATTGGGCCCTTTCTGTTGAACAATGCTGGCTACAGGCGTTGCAGTTTTTGGTGCATCTCATCAATTTGCTGAGCACATTTCTCAGATGTAATGGTTTTGCTGGGACTCAGAAAGCTGTAGGGGATCAGACTGGCAGCAAATCACCAAACAGTGACCGTGACCTTTTATTTGTGTGCAAGTTTGACTTTGGGAAGTGCTTTGGAACTTCTTCTCAGTCCAACCACTGAGCTGGTCATCGCCGGTTGTCATATAAAATCCGCTTTTCGTCTTATGTCACAGTCTGATTGAGAAATGGTTCTTTGTTGCGTAGAATAAGAGAAGATGACACTTCAAGATGACGATTTTTTGATTTTCAGTCAGCTCATGAGGCACTCACTTATTGAGCGTTTTCACCTTTACAATTTGTTTCAAATGCCAAACGACCATCAAGTGGTCCACATTGAGTTCTTTAGCAACTTCTCGTGCAGTTGTCAGAGGATCTGCTTCAATGATGGCTCTTAATTGGTCGTTGTCAACTTCCGATGGCCAAGTTGGCCGGCAACTGCGCGGCTCATCTTCAAGCCTCTCGTCTCCTTTGCAAAACTTCTTGAACCACCACTGCACTGTACGTTCGTTAGCAGTTCCTGGGCCAAATGCGTTGTTGATGTTGCGAGTTATCTCCGCTGCTTTACGACTCATTTTGAACTCAAATAAGAAAATCGCTCGAATTTGGTTTTTGTCTAACATCATTTCCATAGTCTGAATAAATACAAAATAAACAGGAAGTAATAAGTCATTGACAAAAAAACATAAAGCGAGAAATGCACATTAAAATGATGTATAACATAACACATTTATTTAAGAATGTATTCCAATATCAAATGGCAGATTTCAACAATGCTAAACCCGCAATTACTTTTGCACCAAACTAAATAGAATTGAACTCAAGTGCAAATTTGGGGCTTTTTATAAATGTGAGGCACAGACTAAATTACTGTTATGTTGTACCCCACGCCTAATATTGTGATAAATTCCCTGGGAGTGGGGAATAACTAAATAGAATGGTTGTCATGTTCTTGATAGAAAATTTAAGAAAGCACATGATTTTTCATTCCAATGTGATATTAATTTGTGGTGTGGCTGTGAATAAATCATATAACTCCCCTGGTCTTCATTTTCTTTATTATTTTTTACTTGTGGGGATAGTATTGCTTACCACATTGTATATAATTGGACGTGGTTTAAGGGCAGATTAGTTTATACAGCTAAAATATGTTTGAACTGTAGAAGACTTTTGGATTTAAATGGCAGAGTAAAGATGGTATAGCCTTTTTTCTGCACAAAAATTTACTTAAAATGACCAGAAAGAGATTCAACCTTTAGTGAACTAACCTTCAGCCAAATATATGAGGAAGGTTCCAGATCCCAGTATGCAGTTTCAAAAGTAGACAGTATACCCTTCTGAGCAAATAATCCCTTATTTACAACAGTGCACTCTCTGGCAATTGTGAGTGTCCCTGGAACCCCTGAATATGATGGAGCAACTAGAGGACCAGGGCTGAGTCAGGAGACATTGGGATTTTCCTCTTTTATAGGACACAGACAGATGGTGGAGCAAGCTGACTCCTTTGGGAGGAGCCCTGAGTTTCTGATCTCTCTTGGCTGGGGAGAAATAAAGTCTAAACTAAACAGAGAAATCCACTGTAACGCATTTCATGGACAACCAGGAACAATTACTTTTGTATTAGATCCTACTTGAACTGCCCCCCACCCCATGGACTCCAAATACTCACCTTAGTCAAGGAAAAACTTCCTTCATACAGTCTAGGAAGACTCACCCAGTGAATAAAGGGACAATTACAGGATAAATACAAAGGTATTGAAGGAATAAGAAAAATAGAATGGACTAGAAAGCAGATGAAAAACATCCACCAATAAAATTTTGCCATAGGAAAAATGAAACTAATGCCCAAGTATATTACTATTAATATAATTAAGCAGCATACATTAAGGAAACAATGACCTGTTTATAAAGTCTCAAAGCAGACATTCAGAAAACAGAAATTTAGGAAGAAACATAGCAAGGAAACAGAAAGATATAACATCTAAGCAGACAAAGCGAGGAAAGTAGTAGAAAAGAATATTAAAGTTGACATAGAAATGAAAGTTACAGTGGAAATAATAAAAAGAAGACTAGAAGCAACTGAAAATATTGTAAGGGACGTGGAGATGGAGAACCATGAAACAAAAGAAATTAAAATGAACAACGAGTTAATACAAGAGTAGAAGGAAGTAGTTTTTCTGGAAGACCAAAAAGAAAGAAAAAAAAAGGTGCACATGTACCTAAGTGTTATCCCTGAAAAGGAGAAATGAATATATGGAGAAAGAATGTTTAATGTTATTTTTTCCAGATATGGAGGAGTTTTGAAAATAAATGTTTTTGACTAGAATCTTTTTTTTTGTTTGAAAGCCCAACACTCTGAAAAAAAATTGATGCAAATTGATCAGCATCAATATCCTAATTGGGCTGACTTTTAAAATGCATCATTCCTTAGTAACTGTGGGGAATCATTTGGTTCCAGGATTCCCAGCAGGTGCCAAAATTCACGGATGCTCAAGTCCCTTTTGCTTTATGTGCAGAACCCAGAGATACGGAGGGCTGACTGTAACAAGGAACTTGTAGGGAATTGGAAAGGAGATTTAGTGCTATGTTAAGGGGGACCTCAGAATTCTTCTCAGCCTCATTCCACATCAGGAAAGAGCAGATCAATGCCTTCAGTGTCTTCAAGAAAAGACGGTGTGATTCATATTCCTAAACTCAGAGAATTCAAATTCCTACCATTTAAAGTAAAGCAACTGACAAACATATTTTAATATGCAATACCTCCGGGAATCTAGTTTTCAGATTCCTTGAAGAATATTCTGCCAATAAAATGAATAGAGGAGCTAGCAAAAGGATAGTTGATAAACATTAAATATTTTAACTATAGTAATAAGGAAAAAATACTGTTAAGAATTATGGTTACACAACACAATGAAAATGTTATAAAGGATAATAGCATGGAAATGATTTATTTAATGCAATTTGGGATGAAAAATGGAAGAGAAGTAGGATGAGTGTGGTGAATTCCTCATCTCTTATGGCTAAGGGCTACAAAATGCCACTTAAAGGTGATATATCAAATAACATAGGCATAAATATTCAAAGGCATAAAAAATGTACTAGAACTTAGAAAGTGATGTAAACAACTAAAATTGAGTAATGCAACAAGGGAACAGATTGGAGAGATTGGAGGTATACATTTTGTCAGTATTATATAAGTGAAAGTTCAGTGGATAATAAAGAAATATGGCATTAAAATATTATCTCACATTGTAGTAAAAAAGGTAACAGAAATATCAGACTTTCAAATTAACAATAGTAATACACACAGAAGTGCGTGTGTGTGTGCACACACACACACACTTAGAGAATATAGCTAAGAAAAAGGACAAAGTGAAAGGCAAAAAAAAAGAAAAAGCTAGAAAGCATAACAAAATATGATATAGCTAATTCTGAAAATATCTACAATATTAATAAGGACACTATTTATGGCATTTTAATGTGAAACTTATTTCCACAAGAAATCAGTAGGAATGAATACCTATGCACCAAATGACATAGCCTCACATTCCATAATGAAAAATCTACAGCAATTTCAAGGCATAAGAGAAGAAAACAGATTAGCTGCAGGAAACTTAATTCAGTGAATGCAAACCATTAATAAAAATTAGTATTCACATAGAAGACCTATAGAACATAATCAATTCAGCATATCATATATCATTGTGTTTGTCTCCATTAAAGGTATTTCTTCATAAATTCTCAAAAATTTTTTGGTAAAACAGTTTTCTCTTAAATTGGATTAATAGTTTCTGAATTAAGAATATTTTTATAAACATCTTTAACAAAGTATTTGCAATTTTATCTTACAAGTTTATAGCTATTCATACTTAGAGATTATTCTTTGACTCCTGCATAAACAAAATCTCTAAGCACAGGACTAGGGGCAAGTATAAATTGGGAGATGCATTTGCAAGTTACTATGGTGGATCTCTAAATTTTGTAAGGAACCAGATGCTCAATTGGCTGGGAGGATATAGAAAGGAAAAATAGAGTCCTTTCTCTTAAAAGCCCCCAGTAAGCAAGAAAAACATGCATTATACATCATAATAAATAGAAGACCTAAAATAAGCCCCAGTGTATTTGGGGGGAAAGGGACCTTTGTGGAAGCATCCAAAAAGATCTTATAAAAATATAAATGAAATCTCATGATGCAAGAATCATAAGACTTATTTTGACATGGGCTCAATGATTTACTTATCAGAGAGCTCGGACAAAAAATAATGGGTATGGGTAACTAACCTTCTGTAATCTTTAGAAAAATGATGTGACAGAATCCTATATCCTCTCCTTGGGACCCCCTCTGACATCCCTGTTGCCTGCTGTCTGTTGCCTGTGCTTACAGTAGGAATGGGTGTTCTCCCAGGGGCACTTGCTCACATTCCAGACCCCATTTTCTTTCAGGTACCTCAGCCTTCTGACCCATTCTCTAGTAACTAATACAGACTTCTGTTTTTTTTTTTTTTCCTCTCTTTCACTGCACTTATAAATCTTGTGATTTCTCAGAACCTTTGTTTTGTATTCTTTTGCGAGATGATCATTCAGGTGAGTCTACAAGAGGAGACACAGGAGAGACTCAGAAAACAAAGCGTGTTTTACTCAACGGGCCCTAGGGACAGGGGGCATGGCAGGCCACACAGGGCCACACAGAAAAGATAGCAGGGTGGTTAGGAGGCAGAAGACGGGAGCAGGGCAAGTTGTAGGCCACTGCTTTTATTGGCGTTTCTGAGGAAAAGACAAAGTGGGGCAGGTGAACAGTTTAGGAATGACTAGTCTGAATAATTTCCGTGGACTTTGGGCTATCAGGGTGGTCCCTAGTTGTCAGTACCTGGCCCTGGTATGAGTAAAGCAGAGAGGATGTTGTCTCCTGGGGTATACATGGGTCAGACAGAGGAAGGATGGCTCAGTGTTGGTTTGTTTGCATACCAAAAACACGCTTCAGGCTGCTCCCTTTGCCATCTCTAAGAATTGGCAAGCCCCAGAGAGGGGCAGTCTCTCCCCAGCTAGAAAGATTCTCTAGGATATCAAAACACCATAACACACAGAAAATTTAAGACATATATATTTACAGTACAACCTTTTTCTGGGCCTTCTTTTCTCTCACTTCCTTCCTAAAATGTCTATCATTCCCATAACATAAAATACCATCCACATTCTAATGGCTTGCCTGAGATTCACACTTGTGTGTTGAACTGCCTCTATGCCACATGAATTTTCAAATATATCCACAACATAGCTCTTGGGGCTCCTCCTCACTCTTGCTCCCCCCCATTCTTCCCTTTCCAGATAAACGGCACCTTTATTTAATCAGGAAGTCAAACCAGGCACCATGTGGTTTCTTTGATTCCTCCACTGCCCTCCCCTGCCTGTCCCACCACCACCTTCTCACCCAACACACCTGAAAACCTTTTAAACTGTCTACAGAGCTCGTTCGCTCTTCCTCCAACATGAATCTCAAATTGGGCAACTCCGGTGCATTCCCACGTGCTCCATCCACCCTGTGCCAAGTCAGCTGCCCTCATGTCACTGCTGTCCTGCTGTGGTGCTCGGCCCATCATAACACTCTCTGCACTTACACTCCTGCTCCCTCCACAAACCATTCTTGATTAATCGCGGTGAAACAAACCACATCACTCCCTAGCTCAGCGGCAACGTGGTTGACTTCTTGCTGCATTTGGGATGAAACACACAAACCTTACCAAGGTCCAGATGCCCTCCCCACATTACCCGGTCTCTTCTCTGGTTTTTCCCATCTAAATTTTTTACTCTTCTTCTTTCCCCTACTCGCTCTGCTCCAAACCCGTTGGTCTTTTAACAATTTCTAGAACAGTGTCTCTGGTCTTGATTTAAAGGATAGTTAATTAAAGAAGATCTCCATGGAAAAACTGTCTCCGTCTACCCTGTCTCAGTCGCCTCCCCCACGGTTTTCTCCGTTACAACAACTTGTTCACTTCTTTCAAAGCAGCTGACCACAGGCTGCAATTGTGTTTATTTGAGTCCTTATTTTGTGTCTCCTTATCTAGACTTTAAGTTCCAGGATGCTAGGGACAATGGAAGTGGCCTCCTAGCTACCAAATCTCCAGCTCTACCCCTGTGCAAGTAACATGGTGGCACTCAAGAGTAGGCACATGTAGTAGATATCTGACAAAGGGTTGTTGAATGGATAATTTAAGTTCAATTTGTTATAAAACTTTTATTAAAAACAGACCAATCATTATTAACAAAACATGGAAGAGTAAAATGAGAGAGAGAGAGAACTACTTCAGCCACAGCATGGAGGCATTATAAACATTCACTGGGATTTGGGCTTCTGTTGTTGGCTTCAGCTCACCAAGATCTTTCCACCAAGGCAAGTCAAGAGAGGCAGGAGAGCGAGCTGAGAAGCTGAGAAGGCAGCTGCCACTGCGCCCCTGCCCACCTTACCCGGTGTGGCTGTGACCACACCATGCAGTGTGTCTCCACTGACAACTTTCTTCCTCTGGCCTCGCTGCCGTGCGACTCTGTAATTGGGATGTGTTTGTGTTATGTTTCTTATTCTGGCAGAAACACTCAAGAGAGAGGGGTTCACTTCAGTCTCAACTTACTTCCGTTCCTTCCAACAATTTTTTTTTTTCGCCTAAGCCATATCCTAATTAGTCTCAGTCTCTTCCTTACATTCCCAGCTACCTGTGTGACAGATGATTCTATTGAATTTTGGGAGCAGTGAGAGGAGGGTAGGGGTTGGCAAACTACAGCCTGTGGGCCAAATCCAGCCCGTCACTTGCTTTCATAAATAAATACAAAAAATTTGGAACACAGCTGCACTGATTCATTACGCATCATTCATGATGGCTTTCCTGCCGTAGCAGCAATACTGAGTCAGTGCTATGGAAACAGTGGTGTCCACAAAGCTGAAAATATCTACTGTCTTCCATTTGACATGAAAATTTTGTCAACCTCTGAACTAGGGTATGCTTTCCTTTATTCTGAGCCTTAGATATAGTATTAGAATAGTTTACTTTTTAATATCTCTATCTATATGTTAATAATTAATTTGGGGGAAATTAGATTCTATTTGTACCTTCAATATCACCTAGTTTGGGCCCTTCTATGTTCTAGGCATTTACTTAATTGATAAAGAAAGCTATTTGTGACTTTCCATCCCCAGTACCCTCCCATGCTCTAAAGGCCTCACCTAGCAGGTTATCTCCCCTCGTGCAGCATCTCACCTTGTGCTTTATCTCCCGTAGCACACAGCATTTTGATCTTGTGTGTGAATCGTGTGTGCATGGCTCATCTAGCCTACTGGTGTGGCACTGTGTAAAGAAAATTGTATTTTGAGAATGACAGATTGCCAGGTTCTGAGCTGCATAATAGTCGGGATTGTGCCTCTTTTGCTGACCTGGAAACTTTCCCAGTGTTTGCCACGCGGTAGGGGTTTTATCGTTCACAAATGAGTTTGAATTGTGCCTCTACATTAATAAGGACTTGCCTCCTTGATTTTTGTAGATGGCCATAGAACTGGATCAAAACCAGGCATCATTCAGCACGACCCACCCCCCAAGACATGCGTGCACACACACACATAACACATCTCATTTTCCCTTGTTCCATGTGGCCACTGTTTCTAATCAAGAACTTGAGGATAGGTTTGGGGCACCGTGCTTTTACAGCCATAGGTTTGAATCCCAACTCTGCCGTTTGCCAAGTGACTTTGAACAAGATGCACAAGATGACTTTTGATTTCCTCATCTCTTAAATGCACTGAGCACAGCTACCTTCCAGGGCTGTAGCAGGAATGGAGGTAGCACAGCCCCTTATACCGTAACTGGTCAGTAGAGGTCAGTCGCGTTCACAAGGCCTGTGACTCACCCCAAACCACCAAAGGAAACCCGGCTTCTCAGACACATGCCCCTGCTGACTTGCATCTCCAGAGGTGGGAAGGCCAGGGTTCCTCTTTAAATATCCTGCTACTTGTGAGGTCTGATCCCCCCATTCATCTTCGTCATCACAGCCCTTTGCATTACAGTCTGCCAAGTTGCTGCAGCCAGCACTCTGAGTCATTACTGCTATTTCCTGCACCAGCAAACCCTCCGAAATATATCTTTAATCTGTCCACTTCTCACTGAGTTCTGTAGTCGTCTGTTTAGCCCAAATCACTATTTTCTTTCCCCTGGTCTGATAGAAAAACCTTCCTACTGGTCTCCCTCTACCTTATTTTGAAAACTAGAACTTTCAAACACACACATATCAGACATCTTTTCAAACACTCCTGATGATTTCCGCCAACAGTTGCCATGATACCAGATCCCCATGCCTTGGTCTACAGGTCACCAGGGATGATGCCTTTAACTTCGTCTCACATCCTGGAGGTTGTGCACAGTATACCAGGCTCAAGGTCCCTTGGGCTGATGTCAGTGGCTTCAAAAACCAAACATTTTCCTGCCTCGGCACCTTTGCACATTCTGTTCCTTCTGCCTGCACCATCTCTCTGCCTCCTTTGCATGGGTCACTCTTTGTATCCATCAGGTTCAGTTAAAATTTTACTGCTGGAGACTTCTATGGAAACTTTGTTCTTCCTGTTAATCCCTTTCCTTGGAATCATGTTTTTCCTGATTATTCTTACCACAATTTGTATATTTTGTATTTATAAAGTATTCATTCTGTTTGTTTGACATTCCTACTACTTTGTATGCTCTATGAGGGCCGAACCGTGTCTGCTTCGTTCATTCATATATGCCTAGCCCCAATGAATTTTTTTGTTTACTACATAGTAGTGCTTAATACATTATTCTTGAGTGAATGAATGCATGAATGAATGAATAAACAATGACTTTAGGCAGATTTACCTCTCCCCAGCAAGTTTTCCTCTGAGTATAAATGACTGGCTGAAATGCTGACCTGTAAATTGAAATATATCTTTTCTAAGAAGGTTGTAAATATGCCAATGATTTGAAAAATGAACAGAGGTTCTTAACGGACTTTTACTCTAAGAAGATAAGTCCCTTTCAAGATGGTGCTCTTCTCAAATCTTTTAACAAGATGAAATAAATACATTTTGTTGCTTTACTCCTTAGCATTTTAATTTTCAAAGAGCTTGGAGAGTCTCTTTGAGGTTTAGTACACAGAAAGATACAATAAAAAAAAAGTATTGGTTTCAGGTTTCAATTTGTAAAGAACATTTTAAAAATATCTTTTACCAATCTCAATGTGTTCCCTGCAACCTTAAATATGAAGATATTGATTTTTAAAATACTGGAAGTTATCTTAAAACTAATATTCTACTTTAGCTGCATATCTCTGAACGATATTTTAAAAAGGGTTATGCATTTAATTGGAATTATAAAATGGTTTTACAGAGCCTGAATTTTTTGATAGCTCATAAATATTCTTTTTGTAGTATTCTTTTCCAATTTTAGAATTGAGCAAAAGAAACTTGAATTCGGATGACATTGTAAGTATCAGCTAGGATAACACCCCTATAAAATAGGCATATATAAATGCATATTGTAAAAATGATTAAAATGAGAGAAAAAAATTCCTCAATGAGTATGTAAGATATCAAGTATTTTCTTGTTTAATCATCATCTGTAAGGTGACAACTATTATCCCAGTTTCGCCAGTGAGGAAAGAGCCTTACAGAAAAGCACCTTGTTCAGGGCCACACTGATCATAAGAGGCTGTTAGGATTTGAGTGCAAGTTGCTTAAACGTCAACGCTCATGTTCTTTCCATCCCTGTTTGCCTTCTGACCTTTTGAATTATCTGGTTCTTTTTCTTTTTCTGGCCACCTTCTTTGCCCCATTCCCCATTCTCTTTCCCCTACCACCTTGAGGCAAACGTTTGATTTGTATAGTGTGTATATTTTGGTTTGTGTGTATATTTGCAGATGGTGTATTATTTTGAATACTTACATTTTTTATTAACTCGATGCTAGTTCCTGCTTTTTTGATTGAATGCCCTGTTTTTCAGACCCGCCCCATTGTGTTGTGAGCATCAGACCCATCACTGGTCCTTGCTACATGATACTTCCTTGATGTGCATCCACCGCATTTTATTTAACACTTGTCTTCTCCCCCAAGTGATGGAAAACTCATTTTCTTTTAACTCCCTTCTATTATAAATGGCTCAACAGCTGAAATACATATATACAGTTATGCAACAGTTTATTTGGGATTTGTAGGATGCATATATCTAAGACCAAATTTCCTTTGTTGTAAGGAGTATGTCACTTAATTTAGTTGATTAGTTCTGGGTTACATTGAGTGATGAATGTTTTCTTGAGTATTCACATCCAATTGTTGCCAATTTAATTGGTATAAAATGATACTTGATTATTGTTTTAATTTATCTGATTACTGATGAGTTTGAGCACCTCTTTGTTTACTTATTAGCTTTAAATATTAGTCTTACTCTTCTGTGAATTTCCTATTCATGTTATTATTTGTCTGGTTTGACCTTGCTCTTCTTCTTGTTGATTTGCAAGACTTTGTCAGTCTTAAATATTGACAATATCTTTTCTCATTCTCCAATCTAGTAATATTTTTTACTTATTTCTTGTTGATTTTGTTTTAAAAGTCCTTTGCTTCCTTCAAGTCATAAAGATACTCTCTCATAGTTTTGTCTAATAACTATAGTTTTATAGTTTATGTTTAGATTTTTAATCCACCTTTGTATGTGTTGTTAGCTTATTTTGCTATAGAGTGAGCCAGTGTTTCTAATACCATCTATTAAATAATGAAGTATCTAACATATTTTCTAATTTATTCATAAAAGAACTTATTTTTTACTTCTGGAGAAAGAAAAGTGACTCTTCAACATCATAATGTCTTTCCCATAATAGAGATTCAGTCAGCATTTTTTTAATGAGTGTAAATCATATTTTATATCTGTTTTGAATGTGATCAAAAATACTTTGCCTATGTGTGTGAGTCTGTAAAGGCACATTTCTTTTTGTTCTTCCTTCTTAAGCCTAGAGTTCTCAGAGGAACTGACGTGGAATTTTAAGTTGAATATTTAAAAAAAAACAAACCTATTCTTTGTTCCCAACAACTAACATGCTACTAACAATATGTTACATGATTATGTCATTTTAAATGGGAAACTAAAATTAAAAATAAATTTTCATTGATGAAGGATAATTTATTTGAGTTGGTAAATTATATGCATTAGAAACAAAAGGTAATCATTAATAGGCCTTTATTTATTTTCCAAATACAAAGATGAGAGTGTAGATTTAATATTAGTATGGAATACATGTTTATCATAGCATTATATGATTTTAATAGGTTTGTTTTCCTTTAAGTGATGACTGCTTAAGTTGGAATTTTTGAAGCACGAAATATAATAGAACCGAAGGGAAAATGAGGAGTTGCAAATGGTTCCTAATTCCATTAGCAGAAAGAGGCTTTTCAGTCACCTTAGTGTCTGCAGAGATCTCTGACACTATTGCAGGGACCAATCTAGTGGAGGAAGATGGACCCGAATGAAATGCTTAGCTGATTCTGTAGTTCATTCCAGAATAAATAGGCTATTTACTTTGAAACTTCAATAGATTTGGAGTTCAGTCAAATGGAATGGCATTTGATCTTTCTTTATTAATATTGATACATGTGTGTATAGAGAAGGCTTCTATCAGTTATTGCTAATATTCGTATTGGCTGAGTTTCCTTCTCCCCCATTTGCCTACTGCTCCAGTTTTGTGGAGCTCATCTGATTTTTTTATAACATTAGGGCCTGGGCAAGTAAAAGTCTCTACGGCTTTTTCAGAACCCTGTTATAGTGTTTTACTCTTATAATTTTGTAACTTTCTTAAGTGCTAGAGAGGGAAACTGCGAGAGGAAAGGTTCTTGTTAAGGGTGTACACATTTTGCAAATGGCATTTTTGGTAGAGAAAAAGAGATCTAATGATTCTCTCAGCTAGAATGATTCATGCCTTCTATAAATATTATAGAAGTGATCTACTCTAAGGGATGAAGGCAAAACTTGTGAAACAGTAATATTGGATTTGAATTATGGATGGAATCCAAATTATAAAAAAGTATAAACATATTCCTTGAAACTGTAACTTCTTTGTCATAATTGAGACTCCATGGGAGGAGTAATGTATAGGAGACTTTGACACACAAAAGGTCAAATTCTAGCTCTGCCATTTCTCCTGTTTTGAGAACTTAGTCTAGTCACACTCTAAACTTGTGCCCTTATCAATAAAATGTCCATATCTGGCAGTATGCTAGAGGGTATCATTCTAACCCAGCCCAATGGGCCCCTAGTTTTCTTTTCCTTCTCTCCCTCACCCCCATTCCCAGATTCTTATGTTAAGGACAACTAAGCCAAACTTTAAACATAAGGAAGACACATTGTTTATTTTAGCTGGTTTAGCACTACATACTCTTTTAATTGTCTGCCCATGAGTAATGACAAAAGGGGGAAGCCCATATTTCTTTAGAGAAGTAAAATAATTTGCCTTTATTTACATTGATCTTGTAATCTTTGCTCTTCTGGAGCAGTTGCTAATTATATCAATGTCAAACTAATTATGTTAAGTAATGGAAGTTAAATTCCCCCAGTGATTTAGAACCTAAGAATGGAATATTTTATAAGCATTAAGGAATAATTGTTCTTTTGGAGGTACATCTTGAAGTCTCCACAATACACGTATTTGTGAATTACCGTCTGTATAAAATAACAGTCCTGTTGAAGCATTTTCTTAAGTGGAATGGAAAGATCTTTCTCACCATGTTGCTTTCAAACAGTTAAAGACCCACCAAATTGAAGGTTACTTGATGTTAAATTCATAACACTGACCTCTTTGATAAAGTTTATATTAGTGTGTTTCTTTAAAGAAACAAAACTATAAGTTTTTTTTTTTCAATCAACTTTATCTGGGAAAAACTGTGCAACATTTATATAGTGAATGATGTTCTTTGAAAATAACTATTGCAAACCTCTCCTAACAATGGTATAGAAAAAATTAGAACCCATGAAATACAGGTTGTATTTTAAGGAGACACACAGAAAATTAACCCAACTTCAATTGTAGATACCATTCCCTTTGTTTTTCTTTTCTAAATCTGGAATTTTCTTGTCACAAAATTCTCAATTCTTTAAGATTAGTATCCTCTGCAAGAGGTGTTGTCTAAATTACATCTCCGGAAAGTTAGAAACCTCTGATTTCAGAAATATTTATTGAGTACTCACCATGGACCAAAAAGTGTATAAGGCGCTAAGAACATTTCCATAAACAAAATGGAAAAGGATATTTGCCCCTATTTGGGGTTTTTATTTTCCCTTTGAGTAACTGCTAAGTGCTAAAGAAAATGCAGTAAACTTAAAATAATTTATTTATAAAATAAAGTAACAATAAATTGACATTTTATATGTATAATACGCTTCCTTAAGAATATAAAACCTAAAAGTCTTGTTCTGCTGGGGCCTGGGTACGTTTGTGTATTCCAACTTGGGGAAGAGCTGGTGACTGTAGAAGATGACTTTGGAGTCCCCATGGAGATTAGGTGGAGAGAGAGGGTGGGGGTGTGACTGAGAATCAGAATGAGAAAGTGAAGTAAATGTGTTCCCCAGATGTTGAGTTTCTGCACATCTCAACCAGGGGACCCACTGGCCGCCCATTTAGCCACTTCTGCCTTACTTACAAATTCTGATTTTCTGGAAACATGAAAAACAAACAAACAAAGCAAAACTCACAAACAGAAGCAACAAGTACTTTTTTCCTCCCACAGAGTTTGTTTGCCCACTGTGGTATTGGGGCTTTGCTGAGCATCACATATTTCCATCAAAGTGATATGTTGGCAGAACACAAAATCTAGCAAGAACTAAAACTACAATATGTGAAAAATAAAGAAGCCTTCTAGTAAGATCAAACATATTGGACATATGTGTTATTACCGAGAACTAGAAATGTCTCTAGAATAGCAGAAAATAAAGAGAAAATGGAGAAGACATCATCAAAGAAATAATAAAAGAAAATTTCCTTTAAATGTACAATTAAGTGCCCCAGCACAATTTACAATTAAAAAAAAAGAGGACAGGTTGAAGGCACATTTTTTTATGGAAATTGATAACACTAGGGTTAAAGAGAAAACCATGAAAACTTCTAGTAAGAAAAATGAAATCATAACTTAATGATCAGCACTCAGAATGACTTTAGACTTTTCAACAGTGATCCTAGAAATTAGAAGAAATTGTAGCAATGTATTCAAATTCTGAAAGAAAGTAACTATCTTTCAGTCTGACTGTCACTAATACGTAAAGGTTATAGTAGACAAGTTACTCTAATTTTCCTATAATTAATTTTCTAAAAAAGTTTAGATCTTGACTTTAGGCTACTGCACCTAAGATTTTGATTTTGAAGAAGCTGCTAACAGAACTGTCATTGTAAGTAAAATTTATATTTCTTTTCTTGTACAATAGCTATGTCATTATATGGACAAGGAGAAAAATTGCTCTGAGAGATTGAATAATAATATATTTTTAAGAATAGCATTTAGTAGGACAAATTTCAATATTAAGTAAAGGTCTGCCTGGAAATCCATGTTAGGCTAGTGATTTTTTTCATATTAATTATGATGCTATATTTTTCTGAATTGATTGAAGGAGTTTAATAGACAAAAAAGGTGTTGCAAATAGTTGTCTCACAAGACAATCTATTGAGGCAAATTTGGAATCCCATGGTCCTTTCATCATTAATAAGCTTTTTACCTAAAAGCATAAAAAGACCCCATTGTGATTTTTTCTTTTGTCCTATAACACTTTCTTGTGGCTTGGACATTGACAATTAGTATTCATACTGTTACACTGGTAGGGAACTTAATTATGGTTTTTTTTTTTTTATCTGAAGCTCAGATAAGCTCAAAACTCTTTAAAAAGACTATTATCTTAATCTACCTGTTAACCTCTTCAATACTCTTATGAAAGCTATAGCATCAACACTATAGATTGTCAGAGAGATCTAGAGTTTGGAAAGGTGGGAGAGTGAGAAAAATAAGCACTGGGTTAGAAGTCTGGAGACCCAAGGTTCCAGTACTGTCTTTGTGAAATTGACTTGATATCTTTGGCATGCCGTTTTGCCTAATCAGAAAAATAAGGAAAATGGAATAGATAGTCTTTAATCTGAAAACTCAATGTCAATTTCTTTGATTCTAGTTTCTTCCACACTTTGATTCTCAAGTATTTTGCATTGGAAGGGCTCTATTAGAATGTATAGTGATGGAAAGGACTTACGTTAGTGTGGTGAAAAGAGGAGACACAGGAAAAATCCACACACAGGGGTGTAAATCTTGGATCTGCTTCCTAAGGACTGAATGGCCTGGACTGGATCATTCTGTCTCTCTGACATTTGGCTTCCACAACTAAAATGGGAACATGGCACTTAGCTTTTAATATTTCTGAAGAATTGTTGATAATATATGTAAAGTACCTGGCCTAATAAAAACATTCAACTAATAGCAACTGTTATTTGTGTTAGATGTTTTCTAACTTTTTTTTTTTTTTTTTTGAGACAGAGTCTCACTCCATTGCCCAGGCTAGTGCCCTGGCATCAGCCTAGCTCACAGCAACCTCAAACTCCTGGGCTCAAGCAATCCTCCTGCCTCAGCCTCCTGAGTAGCTGGGACTACAGACATGTGCCACCATGCCCAGCTAATTTTTTTCTATATAGTTTTAGTTGTCCAGCTAATTTCTTTGTTTTTTTAGTAGAGACGGGGTCTCGCTCTTGCTTAGGCTGGTCTCGAACTCCTGAGCTCAAACAATCCTCCTGCCTCGGCCTCCCAGGGTGCTAGAATTACAGGCATGAGCCACCGTGCCTGGCCTGATGTTTTCTAACTTAAGAACTAGAATATGAATTTAACCACACAGGGAATCTTACTTTGAAAAAATAAAGAATGAGGGAAATCTGAAAATTTTGAAAACCATTAATAAAATTCGCCATTGACCAGCTATTTATTTGAACATTCCCTGCTTTGCCTTGTTCTCAGGGTAAGTTAGAATGTATTTATCTGTTACGATTCACATTTTGAAGAATTTGTGCGAATGCCAGTGATGGTATTGTTAGCCTGACTTTTCCCAGTCTCCTGCATTGTTGGCTTAACATACATTGTGAAACTCTCAGGTATTTATTTCTGAGGGGAGTATGACATAGGAATGAGAACTATAGGATAGAACTTATAATAGTGATTTTGAGGTTGGTGGCTGTATGTCCTTGCAATTTTCATCCATAACTACTTAGTCTGTGGAGTCTGCACTTGTAATGTGAAAGGCAGTCTTGTTACTAATTGGTTTATTTTAAATGGAAAGAATTTGGGGTAGTGACCATCTTCCTTTTCTGAAGACAATCATTTTAGACCATTCCCAGACTGGCTTACTTAACTGGCTTTCATAAACTGCAAAATTCCTAATATGCCCCATTTTTGTGCCTTAATAATCATTCAGGCTTTGACATGCATTTCTTGAGGATGTTTTAACATATTTTTGAATTTTCTCTAGAAAGCAATCTGATGATGTGATGAATAATTTTGCTGATAACGATTGACTAAAGTGAAAACAAGAAGGATGAAAAAGTCTAAACAAACTTTTTGTTTCTTGAATATAAATAACAAGAGCACCTACTCTTTTGGGAAATGATATAATTGTTGCTTCCCTGGTTACCAATGAAACTGCAATATACTACTGCTTTGTTATGAACAACTGAACATGAATCTCAGTAATTGATGTCTGACCAAAAGAGGAGTTAAATATCTTCAAGAGGTCAAACATGAAAAGCGAATTATCTTAGTCTGATCATAAGATGGCATATTTTGCTTCTCCTAAAAAGAGAGGGAATTGGTATTTACAAGGATTTGTTTGAGTGAGCCAGGAGTGCAGTCAGAGGGTCTTGCTGTGAATGCTGGCCACACCTCACTGCATGACCTTGAGCAAGAAAATGTATCCCTGAGCCTCTTTTTCCTTATCTCTACTATAGGATCACACCCTTTGCCTTGGCTGCCTAAGAGGACTGTTATAAGGTACACTAAAATTGCATCTAAGAAAACCTGTCTTAAGCTATGAAGGATTAAGAAATGTCAGAAACTATTATAATTTTGTGGCCCTTCAGCTGCAGGGCCAGCTGCAAGAGTTAAAGAGAGGCCAGGGATTTGATGTTCCTTCAGAAGTGAAGAGAAAACATTCCTGATAGCATTGTTATCCTCAGAAAATCTGGTCTTGCATGTCTGCTCAATTCAGTGAACAATTTTAGCATCTGCCGTGGGCATTGCACCTAATGGAGGGCTGTTCATAAATTCTTTAGGGTTTGTCTTTGTCAGTTTGGGGCTTGTAACAAAGTACCACAGAGTGGGTGGTGGCTTGTAAACAACAGAAATTTATTCCTTGCAGTTCTAGGGGCTGGGAAGTTCAAGATCAGGGCACCACCAGCATGTTGGGGTTCTGGTGAGGGCCCTGTTCTGGGGTGCAGAGGGCCACCTTTGCACTGTGTCCTCTCATAGAGAATGTGAGAGCTCTCTGGGGTTCCTTTTATAAGGACACTAATCCCATTCACGTAAGCTCCACCCTTATGACATAATTACCTCCCAAAAGCCCCAGCTCCTAATACCATCCTATTGGGGGGCAAGATTTCAACATACAGATTTTGGATGGAAACAATATTCAGTCCATTGCAAGGTCCAAGTTGCTTTATGATCTCCAGGCTACCCAAATTACTCGCTACAACTTCATCCAGAAAAACATTAGAATACAGGAATCTGTCTCACTCTAAAAAGGGAATTTATTATGCTTAAACCAAATCTTCATATTGAATCCCAAGAAATTCAGACCAGAATCTGAATGCAAGCCTCCATGTTGCTTAACACTTGGATATTTATAATGATTTATAATGAGATTTGAGACTGTCCATTTAGGTATATTCAGAAACTTGTTCAAATAATTGAAGTATGTTTTCTCTTCTGTCACCACTTACTGCTGATTTTCTTTCTACCAACCTTCCCTGCAGAGATTCTTCACCTAGATAACCACCAGGAACAACAGTGATAAGAGTCAGAATAATAATAGTAGTAGTAGTAGCAGTAGGAATAGCAAAGCTATAATTTATTTAGCTCCATCAGCATGCCATGCACTCTTATTTCTTATTATATGATTTCTTTTACCTTGAAATATTAGCAGAATCATCTCTATCCAGTGGTCTATCTTCCTTGTTGCTCATTCATTCTTAACCCCTTGCAATCCATTCCTCTAATTCTGCACTAAAATTACTGACCCAACAGCTACCAGGGACCCCCTTTGCGACCAAATTCACTAGTTCTTTCAAAATGCTAATTTGCTTTCATTTTTCAGCACCATTTAACTCTCTGGAACAATCCCTCTCTTTTGGGAATGCTCCACATCTTGGCATCTGTCACCTCTATTGCCATTCTGAGAGCTTCTTCTTGGTCCACTCTGACTGCCCCTCCTGCTGCCAGTTCCTATGAGTAAATTCTGCTCCCTCCATTCTCTGCAACTTCTCAGTTTTCAGCTCTCATAATTTCTCACCAAGATGTTGAGCTGGCTCCTCTGGGAGACAGCAGAGTGCAGAGGTGAAGGGAGAGTCTCCTGCCTTCCTGGTCCACAAGGTCACAACCTCTCTGTGCCCCTTCCAAGCTCAGTGACTATGTACATATAAAGTCAGTTTTAGCCTTCTCATTGGTAAAGTAGGGATAATAATAGTATCTACTTTATAGGATGTCTGAGAGGGGTCAATATGTTACAACATGCAAAAATGCTTAAAATAATTCCTGGCCCATGGTAAATGCAATATAAGTGTTACCATTGTCATTGTATTAATATTAGTTATGATCATCGTCATTTTAAGCGGTTTCCCTGCTGTTGGATCACTTGCTTTCAGTATATCCTGCACACAGCAGGCACATTATCCTAAAACAAAGCTTAGTTTATGCTGCTATTTTTTAAAATATTTTACATTTATGTTTGTATTCTGTATTGCCTAACAATTTTAGTCAGCCTCAGCCTGGTTTTCAAGGCCGTCCAACAGTCCTGTTTTGTCTTTCTAGGCTTCTCTACAATTCTTAGTATAATATTCAATACTGATCTCTCCCTTCCCTGCTGTGCTTTCTTCACTTTCCAGAATTGTGCTCTCCTTCTATCTCCATTAAAATCCTACCTGCCATTCACAAGACCCAGAACAAAGGCTACCCGCCCCTTGATGCCTTTTGTAATCCTCTATGATCAAGCGTAAGTCTATCCTCTCTGAAGCCATTAAGTAAAGGTCTTTATTTTTAGGCCTCTTTTGGCCCTGTATCTCTCTATTTGGCATTTTAGTTATTCATGTACATGTTGTTATCTTTCCTTCTAGATTATAAACTCCCTGGGGAAGAGCTTTTGCCTTTGTATAGCTTTCCAGCTCCCAGCACAGGACATTAGATCCAGCAGGCAGATGTTCAATGAAGACTATTGAATTCATGTTGATTTCAATGTCAGAGTAGAGCTGGATATTCACCTCCTTCCTTGCTGTGTTTGCTCAGCAGACTCATTTGCATAGGCCACTGTCCCAGTTGGCTCCAAGAAATGGTGGGGACTTATGGAGATTTTCTTTTCTCTCTCCATCTTTTAGGTTTTAGAGGTTGTCAATTAAATACAGGTCTTGTCTCAGCAAATATTTATTGAATATTTGTTGAATGACAGAAGAAAACAAATAAAAAACATTTGCTGTGTGAGAAAAAAAAATAATGAATAACCACACCCTGTCCTGCTTGTCTGCAGAAGTGAAAAAACATTGTAAATAGACATTTTCTGGAGGAAAAACACACAACCCACACTTGCTTCTGGATGGTGCAGAGAATATAGATTAAGTCTCAAATTCAGAGGCATGCTTCTGTTTACCAAGCACACGGGGTAACACCATCAAAATACCACTGGCTTTTGCAATGAATTCTTTGATCTTTTTAAAAGTAACTTTGTTTCTCTATTGCATTTGACTTAGGTTAAGAGTCAAATCAATTTACCCTTCACTTTATTTTTGTCAGTGTGGTAATTTTATGAGTAATGCTGTTGGCACCCAAGAAAGGTTGCCACAGGAATGAAAGAGACCCTATAAGCCAAATAGGAATGTGAGCTCCCACAGGAACTAGGGTGGCGGATGCTGTCAGGGGACCTGTCAGGATAGGACAGCTAGTGCATCTTCTTCAGAGATCCCAGACTGTTACTGTCTCCTGAGCACCCTTGGAGCCAGCACACAGTGACGGAAGCAAAACTTCTGTCTATGAGGTGTAGTCATCTCCTGACATCTGACCCGTTAGTACATTACAAGGACAACCGTGGAAATAAAAATTGGGGAGTTTAGGCCAGGTGCAGTGGCTCACACCTGTAATCCTAGCACTGTGGGAGGCCAAGGCAGGCGGATTGCTTGAGCTCAGGAGTTCAAGATCAGCTTGAGTAAGAGTGAGACCCCGTCTCTACTAAAAATAGAAAAATTAGCTCTGCGTCGTGGTGCTCAATGGTAGTCCCAGCTACTCAGGAGGCTGAGGCAGGAGGATCCCTTGAGCCCAGGAGAGGAGTTTGAGGCTGCAGTGAGCTACGATGACACCACTGCACTCCAGTCAGGATGACATAGTGAGGCTCTGTCTCAAAAAAAAAAAAAAGATGACAAAATTGCATCGATAGTTTAGGCACATACTTTGATTAATTGTATTGCTTCTTGTTTGAAATATAATAAATTACACTTAAAAAATTGGAGTCGTTTAAATGATTAATGATTATTAACTAAAGGGGGGACAATTAAAATATGTCATACCAATTATGGATCAATATAGTAATATTAAAGTTTATTTTTTAATTTTCTTTGTTCACCTTTTATTTTTTGCTTGAATTTTCTTGAGCTGTATTTAGGAATGAAGACAGAATAGAAATGATAAGTATAACTTTTGCTGAGGTATCAATACCACGTTTGTCTTGGCCACTGCTTCCAGAAAGCCCTTGCTTGACTCTCCAGGACTGAATTTAACCCTAGGACCTAGTTAATTCCTGCCCTTGCACACGTCACGCAGCAGTGGTTGTTTAATTGTCCATGTTCCCCACTTCCACCGCAAGGTGCTTGAAGGCAGATCGCACCTCCCCGGCTCCTTGCTGGTGTCCAGGCTGCACTTGACCCACAGTCTTGGACATTTGACTGACAACGTTTCGGCCCACAAGTTTTTAAGCATAACAGAAAGTGAATTACTCACTAATATTTATAAATTGAGAAATTTTACCAAAATCTGTATTTCTAGCTTCTCATAAAATATCTAAAAGTCTGATAACACTGGACCTATATTGCTACAAAAACCTGGAGCAGAATTTCATGGCTGCAGAATGTCACGAAAGGTTCTCCAGTCTGCCGTGTCGCCGTCCACGTAAAGCTTAGTTCCCACCTCTGTACAACCCACATGGCCTACAGGCATTTGGGTTTGCTGCACGGCGCTGCGCTGTTGCTTCCTTTCCTGTTTATCCCATGAGAGGGATGACCTCAAACTGCTCCTCCCACTCAGTGTGAAGGGAGCATGGATCTGGCTTCCTAAGAAGGCTGCCCTTCCAAGCCACCATTCTGCAGAGCCACAAGTAGCTCCTCATCTGCAGTGGCCCTGCCAACCTGGAGGAGCCTTTCCACATGGGCCTGGCTCCCCGTGGGAATGACTCAGGTCGGGATTTGCTCACAGACCAGCTGGGCTTCAGCGCTGCACCCTCTCCCGTCTGGAGTCTTATGCTGCTCCCCCATCCTGGCCACACAGTCTTGTCACCTGCTCAGCCTCAGAAGCAAGAAGGTGGCAGATACTCTGGACCACCCAGCAGAGAAGACTTTGATTTTTTTCTAAGTAAAAATTGATCAGTGTGGGATTTAGAGATTTTTAAAGGTGACTTTGTTTAAATTGAGAATTGGGCAAGGTAGGGATCTTCATTAAAAAGCACCATGTGGTCACCAGGGTTAATGAGGCAGATCAGACCAGCCCTGACACTAAATAAAGGCCAGTTAACTCCAATCACCGCAGGCCTGGGTGCTTTCTGTCAGTGCAACCTTCCTGTGGGTGTTTCCCAGCCTGGTGTCTCTCTGGCAGAGGCAAAGACTGGCTCCCAAGGACGGCCCCTGCGCAGTTTGGCGAGGGTCCTGCCTCTTCCCTCCTCGCTGCTCCTCACCGGCCTGCAGCTCCTCCATGGAAGGCTCTGCCCGACCCCGTCTGCCCTGTATAGTGCTACAGACAGGAAAGCAGGACCGAGAGGCCGTGTCTGCTGTGGCCAGTTCAGAGACCAAACACAGAGATTCAGACTCTCAAGGCCCCTTTCCCCCATCCATATAATAAACTCCTAGAAGAGAAGATCGCTGAGTTCTTGTTGAAAAGTTATTTCTATTAATAAACGAAGACAAATGATGCCAACACAAATGTTGTTCAACTGAGTACCAGGTTTCTTACCTTGTCTTTCCTTTTGTGATGAAAATAACTGGTGTTTATGTAATCTTCACCATGTGCCAAATGCTGCTCTAAGAATTTTACCTACTTTGTCTCAGTTAATCTTCAAAAAAATCTCTATGAGATGGATGCTATTACTAACCCCATTTATAGGTAAGGAAACAGAGGCATTGGAAATGTTCAATACTGTGCCAGGTATTTTTAATATTTCTAAGTGATTCTCATAAAAACCTCTATGCATAGATATTTTTACCTCCATATTACAAATGAAGACACTGAGAGTCAGAAAATTCACGACGTGTCTAGGACAGCGTTGCTTATAATGATAAAAGGAGGATTTGGATTCACTTTTTTCTGTTACCAAAATGTGGTGGTATAGAATAGATGACTGCTCAGGTTGACGGGTTTAAAATTTCTCCTTAAGATTTGCCTAGGAGCCCTCAGTTTCTCTATCCAAGGTTCCTGAAGTGGAGAGTATAAGAAGTACCAAATACTAACAATGATCTTAAAACAATGCATACATAATAATGCCTCTAACTCCACCTTGACTTTTGAGATTCACACTTGACTGTACCACTCTCCTCCTCCTGATTTATCTCATCAACCAAGCCCTGGATGCTCCCCTCATTCATGAAAGACTAGGGCCTGGCCCAGAGCCTGTCTCTCCACTGCAGCTACTGTCGTTAGCACGAGGGGCTTCAGCATCCACAAGGCCACTGCATCCAACATCTCAATCTCTTGCTCCCTTCTTCTCCTCATCTCCAGCAGCCGCCTTCTGTTCATCCTAGCCACACGTTTTATCATCACACCATGGAACCCGCCCTCACCAAAAGCTACATCGTGTCCACCATTACTTGTTGAAATGCTCCATTCATTTAAACACTCTCTCTTACTAGCTGGCTTGTTTAAAAACCTCCAATATTTTTTGACCCCACCAAACTCTCAATTTCCCCCAACACTTAGCTCCCTGGGACCATGACTTTTCTGTCATTCCTGTTTGGATCCCAGGATTCCAATGTAAGTTACTCTCTTCCCACTTCATACACACAAGATGAACCTCTCTATCAACCTTCCCCACATTGACAACCAAGAAGCTGGTGATAAACACGAAACTGGGAGCTTGGCTGTACTGTTTATGATCTATGTTCAGGTCATCATCTCTAACAGAGCTGTCAGCACTGTCCATCAATCTCACTAATTTTTCTTTCCAGTTCTCTCTCCCACCTTTTATTCTATCTCATAAACAGCTCTCCAATCCTTCCATTTCTTTGCATTCTCACTTCAAACACGCCAGACTCAGCCACCACCATCTTATTCAAATACCAAAATATTTTCTTAATCAGTTTCTTTCAATTCTGTCATGTTCCCTTTCCTATCCATTCTCCACACAGAAATCAAAGTAATATGTTTAGATCATATATTTTATCATTTTATCTCCCTGCTTTAAAACATTTTAGTGTCGTTACATTGCTAATAAGATAAAATAAAACATTCTGATCTTGGCTAGCCCACAGGTCTTGCATGATCTTTGCTGTGCCTAAACCTCACCATCATTACATACAGTATTTCACCCCTTTACATGCTACCTTCATGATCTTATTTTAGTTTTTTGGACATGCCAGGCTTCTTGCTGTGGGGATTTAGCTACGCTCCCTGCAAAGAGGTTTTATCTCTTTCTTTGGATCAGGTCTCTAAGTTGACCACGCCAGTTTGCAGGGAGTTAGCTACACTCCCAGCAAAGAGGATTTTTCTTCCGATCGGGTCTCTCAGGCAGGGGTCATCGCAAAGGACGAAAAAATAGTAGGAAACAGAAATAATAATAATAATACACAGAGCCAAAGATATAGTTTATAAAGTAAAGGTTTATGAAGATAGATAAAAGCAGGGTATCCGGATGGGGATATTTCCTCCCGCTAGAAATATCTCCAAAACTGAACATCCACACAAGTATTATATAGGGTAGGTACAGGCTCCCGTTGCCAAGGGCAATGGGATTCACATACTAACAGGCAGTTTGCTTTAGGGTCAAAGTCTTCTAAAAGGCTACTACAGATCCTTTAACTAACTCTAACTAGGGGAACAATGAGTTGTAAAATCTTCTTGGAGTAAACTTCTAAGTTTTCTGATAAGGCTATTACTTTAGCAAAAAACAGAGACATCTTGGCTCTGTGATTGTGTTCTTGGAGACAGAGATGATTTCAGAAGTCAACATGAGCTGTGCTTTGTGTTAATTACTTTAACCGTATGGCTCCTTCTGGGCCCGGCTTGGGCATTAGCATATCTCTCTGCTCAGCTCTCATCTCCGGGGGATCCTTGCCAGCTCCGGCAACCCATGGCTCTAGGAAGAGGCCTGCCTTGTCTTTCAAAACAGGTGAGAACCATAGGCCCAGTTTACAGCTGTCTCTTTGAAGTGCAGCTATTACTGACCAAGGAGACGCCCTCCTGAGACGAGGCAGCTTTTGAACTAACACATTTCTTTTTTTCTTTAAGGCAAAGCCTTATCTGACTTCTGAAATCAAATCTTGTCTACAGAAATACAGGGGGCATTTCTATGACTCAGTATTCTTAGGCCCAACATCTTGCCTGTTCAGGATATTTTGCACATGTTACCTCTACGTTTTACTCTCTCTCCAGAAACCACTCGTTACTTAATTCTCACTGTTTCAAGATCCCAGCTTAAATATCTCATTTTCAGCTCATGATGAAGCTTCCTCCCTCCCTGTCCATGGTGGTGAAGTGCTCCTGTCACTCACTCTCGCAGGACTGTGTACTTTCCCTTTGAAGGACCAGCCATTGTTAGATTAAATATTTATTTAAGTACTTACATGTTTAAATTCTATCTTGGAAGTTAGATTGTAAGATTAAGAATGGAACATTCCATATATGCTTACTTATTCTTATAATCCAGGGTTTAGTGCCGTGTCTGAAACTTGAGACATGTCTGTTAAACACCTAAGCCACTCTGTGTTAAACTAGATTTGATACCTTGGACTTTGGGCCTCAACCTCTCAAAACCTTAATTTCCTGAGTGGCACACTAGGGGCACCGTACTCCTGAGTGCTGTCATGGGGTCTTAATGTGATAATGGGTGGAAATCACACTTTGGCAATCCAAAAATGCTATGCTGACCACAAAGCTCATGAGCCCAGCAACAACGAGCCCACCTAGTGCCCAGATCTTGGTCTGCAATACCATTCTCCAAAGAAAGGAACTCAGGTTCCTTGGAGAAGTAGAAGATTCTAGGCTTGGGCAGGAAATACACAAGATGAACCTGGAGCATATTACATGGTGCAAGACAACAAAGAAATACTAAAAACAGAACAAACAAATAAAAAAAACCAAAAACTCTCATTGATGAGGATGTGTCAAAGCAACACAGAAAACAATCCAGAGAGTCCCCAATGTCCAAAGGTAGGAAAATTTGAGCAAAAAAGTAGTTTTCAGTTATAACCCAAAGTATAAGACAAATGTCTATGAGATCATACAGACATGAATAAATGATTAAATGAGAAAGAAGAGACAAATCTGCCATACAGAAGAATTCTACGTAATTTATGTAGTCAACTCTCAAGTTGTTGGCTGTGCATAGTGACTTCCTTCCTTCCTTCCTTCCTTCCTTCCTTCCTTCCTTCCTTCCTTCCTTCCTTCCTTCCTTCCTTCCTTCCTTCCTTCACAGTACACATGGAAAAAGAAACAAAAAGTAACATTACAGTGGAAAAACCTGATAAACACTACCTTAGCCAGGTGATCAAGGTGAATACTAACAATCATAAATCATGTTGATACTATGTACCCTCGATAGAATGTGATGAAAGTAGAGCCTTACTACACCTGTGGTCTTCCTTCTCCAAATGCATAACCCCAATCTAAAAATGAGAAGCACACCAAAATTCCAGTAATAGGGCATCCTGCAAAACACCTAGAACCAGTACTCCCTAAAAATGTCAAAGTCATCAAAATCAAGCAAAATCTGGGAAACTACCACAACCAAGAGCAGCCTAAGGAAATATATCAACTAAATATAATATGGTAACCTGGTGGGGATTCTAGAACAGAAAAGGGGGCGTTAGATAAAAATTAAGGAAGTCTGAATAAACGATGGACTTTAATTCATAATAACCTATCAATATTTATTCATTAATTGTGGCAAATGTACTATGCTAATGTAGGATATAATGTGATTTTATCTTACCTCATGGAGGAAATAATAGAGGAAACTGGGTATGGAGTATAAGTGAAACCACTTCTCAAATATCTGTAAATACAAACTTTTCTAAAAATATAAAGTCTGTTTTAAAAAATATAATGCATGATATCATCATCATCATCGTCTACTTGCTGTATTCTTAAGAATACTCATATGCACCTACCTTCTTTCCCCTGATCGATGTTGTTGTTGTTGCTTTTGTTTTTAATGTATTACTGAAACTTCTGAAACTAATACAACCTATATCCAATGTATTGTGCGTGGAAGAGATGGTAGACTGAGCTAATTTGTCAACACATATCGGTTACTGAAGATCTTCCAGCTTTCCCTCCTATCATACTACAATTCTGTGAAGGTCTTATGAGATTATGTTATTTTGAATGCTTTGTGAACTGTAGAATGCTCCATAAATTCAGGACAATGATCTACTATGACTTGCCTTCTCCTTAAGGTACCCTGCTGGATGTTCCCAAGCATTGTGGCCTCTTCTCTGGCTCCCATCTCCCTTCCTGTGCTGAGACACTTCCCTGTGTCCTGTCTTTCTCTGTTCCTCTGTCTTTGCTCACACTCTTGCTCTCTCTCCTGCTGCTCTGTCTTCTCTTCTTGTTCTTGTGGAATGACTATGAGAATAAAATTCAGATTGAATTTCCTAATACTCTTCTGTGCATCATATTGACTTCTCCTATTTCTATTTTTTAACTTTGCAAAATAAGAGTGTGCTGTGGATTCAGCAGAAGTGTGTAAGAGCAAGTAGGAGAATGTGTTTGGGACCCTATAGGCCATAGAAGAGGAAGGACCAGAAATTCCAGAAAAATCAATAGCTGAATTCTTACAGAGAAAGAGAATCAGGGAACATTATGTCTCTATGTCCAATGAGAGGCGTGTTTTTCGCTCTCTAGGAAATGAATTCCTGAAAATGATGGCCAGATAAATCAGACATTGTGACCCGTGGAATTGCTGTTTCCCTCAGTTGACAATGTGTAGACGAAAAGGCTTGTAACCAGTACCACTTCTTATGCCATTTTCTCTTGTTTTGTAACAGAAAATTTAGCTCTGATAAGGGGCCCAATTGCAAGATAGTCTTAAATTCTCAAACGGAGCTAGACCTCTGGTTTGTATGCAAACATTTTTCATTTTTTAAAACATCTGAATGCAAAAAGTGTTGGAATGAACAAGTGGTTCAGTCTAAAGGCCATTGCCTGCCTTTCTGGAAGATCTAGAGAGAAAATGGAAGGAGGACAGGAAGAAAGGAGAATGGAGAAAAATGGCTTTTCTTACTTTCAAATATCCGGCTGTAATGAGTTCAGACTGCGTTGTTGTTTGCAATAGGTGATAATGCCTTTCATAAAATCCTTCAGTTCATGTTAATTGAGTGAATAAATAAAGGAATATATTTAAAACAGTGCCAAGGTCTTTTGTAGGAGTGATTCACAAACACTTATAAATACTGAGGAAAAAAGTCAGTAAGAATTTTAATTTTTCGTATGAAGTCTAACAAAATAAGTCATTGTATTTTCTGTACCTCACCATGAAAAGTGCAGTATTGACATGGCATGAATATTTGGGAGCTAGGTAAATCCAATTGAAATTCCAGCCCTCTTACCTGCTAACTACAAGGGCTCATGTAAATGGTTAACTCCCTTCACCTCAGTTTTTGCATCTTGCATAAGTCCAGGACTAAAAATAGGCCCTCAGATATTATCAGATAGTTCCCCTTTCCCAGCTAGTACCTAACACACAGCCCTTAATAGGCAGGAAATTTAATAATCATCTTTCTTTGTCACCACTTTGTTATTTAATAGTTGTCCAGATGTGGCAGTGCTCTAGATGCCGTAGGAGAATAAAATGTAGTAGTTAAAAATGAGTCCAAACTAGTTTATTTTTGATCACAATTACAGTGGTCATGGATGGAAATGGAATGTTCCCAGGGAGTAGATAGTGGTAATAGGTGTGCTCATTCACGGGCTTATCATTTTACAGCGTCTTCTGTTTTCTATGTGGCTCATAATTAGGATCCAACATTTTTATATTTGATAATTGTGCTTTTCATATTAGAGTCCATTATTCTACTGTGAAAGCTTGAAAGCGAGATGGCATATAAATTGAATTTGTGTATGTGATATACTGTGTATTTGAGGAACCAAAAATATGAATTCACAAATTAAGTAGGCATCTTTATTGTGTCTATCATATGGATTTTCATTACACAAACTACATAAAAATCATTACAGAAAGGGCCCAGGGAAGCAGGGCAAATGGTGAAATTATTTGTTTGATGTTAATTCAGTGCTTTGCTAAATGGTGTGAAATTGTCCTAATGTTACATTTGAGAAAAAGGACCCACTGAGTGCCTGTTTTGAGCCAGGCAGTGTGTTAGGCATATATTTATATATGTTGTCTCATCTAACAGTTATAACAACTGAGAAAGGGATGGTCTGTCCTTTAGATTTTAGATGAAGAATGTGAAGCTTGGAGGTGTGAAATGCTGGTCTCAAGGCTGCATAGCTCCTTTGTGATAAATCCAGGACTTAATGCTGTGTATATTTCATACTAACCACAACGTCAGTCTTTCACTCTGAGGATGATACATACTAATTTTACTCGGAACTTGGGGAAATTAGAAACAAAAGCAGCTGACAATTGAAAGAGGAGAATTGTGAAGATTGTGACTGAAAGTGATATCCCCAAGAAGCTAATTGTGAAATGGAAGATGAAAGCTGGGCGTTGGGTGTGATGATCTCCCAGGGATCATTCCAGAGCGTAGACTTATTCTGTGGTTTTATGGAATTAATGCAACCCTGATGAAATGGAGCTTTTTTTCCCAGTCACCATGGATTAATTTCAGACAAAGAAATCACATGCCATTGAATAAAAATCTAAATATTTGATTTTATAGAACAATTGTTCTCTTTGTCATTTCATTTTCCTTTCCATTTAAAACTGAAAATCAATCTATCTCAGGGCCTTTGTGTGTTCTTGGAGATGTGCACTGCTACTTTCTGCCAAAATACTTGTCAAATGTTCAAATAAATCTGTAATACTTGGGCCAGAGTCATTAATGGGAAGAATCCCTTTTACCCAACCTAAGAAGACCAGAAGTACCTGCTCCCCAGTTTGTGCAGTGTGACCTTGAATTCAGGATATCTATGAAAATTTAAGCACTTACACACCTCTTTGTTAATTATAAAATAGCCAGCAAACTTCAGGAATCATCTTGTGAGCCACAATCAGGGACAAACAGAAAAAGGAATACTAAGTACAAAAAAGCATGATAAAATGGTAGCAGGACAACTAGAGAAACAGAGTTTGCAAACGCTGACCACTCCATTAAAATCAGTTAGACTGTGCCAAAGTATTTCCTGATGCTACAATGCCAAAATTTCTCTTCCCTGTCCCACAAAATACACAAGCATTTCCAAGACTAGAAAGGTCTCTAGTCCGTGCTGATTCATAAATGGGTTGCTGTGCCTTTTGGTTATAACAAAAAGTTATTAATGGGAAATGCAAATTAAAACCACAATGAGATATCACTTATCTCCAAGGAGAATGGCCTTTACCAAAAAGTCCCCAAACAATAAATGTTGGCATGGATGCGGAGAGATAGGAACACTCATACACTGCTGATCGACTGCAAACTAGTGCAACCTCTGTGGAAAGTAATATGGAGATACCTCAAAGAGCTCTAAGTAAAACTACCACTTGATCCAGCAATCCCTTTACTGGACATCTACCCAAAGGAACAAAAGACATTCTATAAAAAAGACGTCTGCCCTAGAATGTTTATAGCAGCACAATTCACAGTTGCAAAGATGTGGAAACCACCCAAGTGCCCATCAATATGTGAGTGGATTAATAAAATGTGGTATATGTATACCATGGAGTTCTATTCAGCCACAAAAAATAATGGTGATGTAGCACCTCTTGTATTATCCTGGATGGAGCTGGAGCCCATTCTACTAAGTGAAGTATCACAAGAATGGAAAAATAAGCGCCATATGTACTCACTATCAAATTGGTATTAACTGATCAACACTTAAGTGCACATATAGTAGTAACATTCATCAGGTGTCAGGCAGATGGGAGGCTGGAGGAGGAGATGGGTATATATACACCTAATGGGTTCAGTGTGCACCATCTGGGAGATGGACATGCTTGATGCTCTTGACTCGGGTGGGGCAAAAGCAATATATGTAACCTAAACATTTGTACCCCCATAATATGTTGATATAAAAAAAAATTAAAAAGTTATTTATCCTCTTAGCCAAGACAGAGAGCCTAGTAATTCACCTTATTGGTATATCTCCTAAAGAGTTTGGCAGAATCGCTGTGTTTGGAATTTGTACTCAGTGCCCTGGCTTTGGTGGAACACATAGCAATGGTACAAATCACACACAAGGGAAGCATTTACAATTCCAAGACCAGCTAGAGAAGCAAGCAAAGCATTGCAGGAGTAGAGTCAGAGTGGAGTCATGTCTTTCTTAGAGCATCAGAAAGGGATTCTTACAAGTGTCATGTCCACTGGATTTAATAGAGGCCTAAGGCATCATGTTCTTCCAACCATTCAGGAGATCTCAAGTAGACGACGTAGTCAACTCTCAAATTATTAATAGATGCTGGGAAATAAGATGACAAGGCTAGATTGAGTGAAGACAATGAATGCGCAGCCAGGAGGTTTGACATTTATCTTCTATGCCATGGAATTTGCAGTAGGAGTAGGTCGGCTCAGATTTCTGGTTTTGAGATCATCAGGGAAGCAGAGTAAGGATGGAGTAGATGGTGGTGAATGGTGGCAAGGAGACCATTTAGTCCTTTCCATTTCATCGAGTGGCATTAGGAAGATGGTAGATGTAAAAGAATTAGCCTCAGCAGAGTTGGGGAAACATGACCCCACACACAGGACACAATAAATGACTGATATAAAACAGTTCATATTTAGATGCTGTGTGATGGTGTACAGTCTTCATGTGCTAATGGAGTTCTGTGATGTAGGTGAGTGGAGAGGTCTGGAGTCTTCAAAGTGAAATTGAGAGTTGAGCTGGCAGTCGAAAGGGGAGTAGGGAACAGCATAAATTGTATCATAGACAAGGATTGGTTAGTAGGTCACAGAAGAGAGACAATCCTGACTTGCCCAAGGTTTCTACTTTGGTTTGGGACCTTAAAGCACTCAGCCCCACTCTAGCAGAAATGGCTGCATCCAGCAAGAAGAGACCATTTTATCTGACATTTGGCATCTGGAGAGATCCAGCTCTAGGTCTTGTTTTACCCATTTATAACGATGCTCATTTTATTCTCACAGTGCCCTCTTAGCTCCTACATTCTGGCTACTCATAATTCCACCTGAGCAAATGCAAAATTTAGTCACTACCAACATCCAGTCTTAGCTCTGCTCTGCTCTCAGGGCTCAGCGTCTTCCCTAAACAATGCATTAGGCAACAATCAGGGCTGCTATGTGTAGCCTCTGTGAACTCCTTCCTTGGCACTGGGTGTTTTTAATAAATACGGCATCATGAGTCATACATTGGAGGTATTTCAATACGTGACACTAGAGTGGAGCATTTACAGACTTCTGGGAGCAATATGCTTCACATACATGGTCTGCCTTCACCCTTTCAAGAGTCCAATGAGGAGGGTGCTTGAATCTCCATTTAGTATATCTAAATAGAGGCTCAGAGAGTTAAAGTGACTTGTCCGAAGTGTATATCTAGGACTGTGATGATTTAAGAATCTTAGCCCTAGCCTAATTTTTATCTGGAGTACTGGATCTAAACACACTCACAATTGAGGGTTTACAGTTGAGGTAGGAAGGATGAAAGACTGGAGTCTTATCTAAGCACATTAACAGCCATCTAGGTCCTGGATCTTTCCCTGTACCCTTACTCATTTTGTATAAAAAAAGTAAAAATATTAAAAAAAATTAACACTGAAACAAGATTTGCCTTGCTAAGCATGTTTTCTAGAAGGATGGGTCTGGGGGTTTATCAAAGCAATTAAGACGTTTTTGAAATAGAAGTAACAGGAGCTGGGTGTCCATCAGTGGGAGGTGTTGGGCAGGGAAAGGAATGTCTGAGAAGAAAAAAAATTAGAAGAGAAAATAGGGATTCAAGATAGAGAGAGATGACTGCAAAGTTGTACGGAGTCTTGAATCACTTAAGGGATAGGCAAGAGAAAATAAACCAGGTTGGGATTTTTGCCTCTGAATCCACAAAGTCCGTGCACTCTAAATGAGATTTGGAGCATTTTAAAATCTTTTATTTTAAGTTCTGTGTTGAACATTTTTATCCTCCAAATCATTTTCTTCCAGTGTGCTAAGATTATAGCCTTTAGCTAATGGTTTTCTTTCTCAGTTATGCTCCCAGCATTTATAAGCATTAATTTTGCTGAACTGATATAGTAAAAATGTTCAAAATAACATTTGGAAAAGCATTTTAGTCTAACTACTCAAGTATAACCTATAATCTTTCCTTCTTACACTACACACATGGAGACACACATGCTCATGCACACGCACACACACACACACACACTTACATCTGTCTTTCCAGGCTTTACCTCTTTATCTAAAATGGTAGAAATTTTTTTTCATAAATAGTCAGAATGTATAATTTAATCTTCTTTTCCCCAAGAGAATACATGTAGCCCTCTATTCCAATAAGGAATTTAAAGAGCAGACTATCTAGAAGCCAAATACAAATAACAATAACTTCCTGCTGAATGAAGATAACACATTCACAGTAACTTTTGTTGTGTTCAAAGAGGTGGTTTGTATTCAGAATCTGGTTTGAAGTTAAAATTAGGATATGCTGATAATTTTCATGTAAGGCGTAAAAGAATACAAGAGTCAAAGTTGACTTAAGGGGGCTTTGTTTACTTTGTTTTGTTTTATTTTGTTTTTCCTGGGCAAGTGGGTGAGTCATCTTCCCAGAAGTGATTGATTCAGATGCCTACAGGCAACCAAAAGGAGATGTCATGTAGACATTGGGTATATAAGGCTGGAGCTCAGTGAAGAATACGGGCTAGAGATTAAAAAAAAAAAAAAAAAGTGAGAGCATTGATAAGGAAACGTTCTTTAAAGCCAGGAGACTGGGTGAGCTCACCAAGGAATTGTGTGTACATGGAGAAAAGCAAAGGAACATGACTGAACTTTAAGGCATATCATCGTTAGAAGTTAGGAAAAGGAAGAGGATCTAGCAATGTGGACAATGAAGGGGCAGCCAACAAGCAGGGAGAGAAGTCAGGAAATGATGATGTCCTAACGGCAAAGGAGGGAAAGTATTTCAAGAACAAAGGAGTGATCAATCATGACAAATGCCACTGCGAGGTCAGGTGAAATGAGAACTGAGAATTGCCTGTTGGACACTTGAGAAGAATGGCACCAAGAATTGTGAAATTAAAGGCTGAGCAGAATGAGTACAAAAGAAAGGAGGTAGGGAGGTGAACCAGCAAGTACAGACAAGCCTTGCAAAGAATTTTGTGTCTGCCTTTCACTGGATCGGGAGGGAATATACAGTGTTCTGCTACAGATGAAGTGAAGTTAATTAAACTGGCAGCTAAGGAAGTTATCTCAGCAAGTTAACTAGATGAGAACGTGTGTGTGTGCGCATAGTGGTGTTGGAAATATGGGGAGAAAATATAAGGTGTGAAACAGTCACCCTTGATGATGAGAGAGTAAATTAACCATCAAAATGTTGGGGTTGCCAGTGCAGATAACTCACTTGAGGGCAGTGGCTATAAATTTAAAGGAAGATCAGTCAGTGCAGTTGTTCATTTTTATCTGCATCATGTTTAGCCTTAAGGTACATGCGATGAGGTGACAGAGATCTGTTTAAACCCTACCTGGGATTTGGACAATGGAAGGACAGAGGCGTGGGGATGTTGGGGTGGATTCATATAAAATATTATAATGATGGACAATGACATCTAAGTCAGCTGAGAAACAGAGTGAGAGTGTATGGAAGGTTGTGGCAGTGGAAATACAATGTAACATAGTCAATGGACTAAAGATCTTAAGAGGTCAAGGAACAATTTAAGTGGCAATGAGGACACTAGAGTAAGATGGCTTGAAACTTACAAGGCAGGAACTAGACCTCAGTGTCTGAAATTTCAACTTTGGAGATGGTGTAGTCATTGGTAATGATGAGATCTGAAGTGTGATTAAATAAAGTAAAATATAGGATATAAATATTGGAGAGAAATTGGTTAACAAACTGAGAAACCATTCTGATGATTGGATCATCTGCATGCATACCGATATCACCAGAAACGATGGGGATAGCCTTACCTATAAAATCAATGCCGGGTGCCAATGTCATCACCGAATGGCCGGGGTAGGCTACTGGAAAAAGGCTGAAAATTATGAAAACAAGAACGGTTCACTGATGGTACAGTTTTTAGTTGTAGAGTATGAAAGATGAGAGAAGAAAAATACTCTGGAAGTGGCAATAAGGAGAATGAAGTATCCCTGTCTGAACTCTAAGACGAGTGGAATACGGTGGATAAAAGGAATGGAGAAAAAAAAATCCATCATTTAATCAGCCTTCAGAGAAATGTTCGCAGGGGCCAATTGATTTTCTTTTTCAAGAAGGGAAAGGCATATTCAGAGATGAGGCTTTGCTGATGGGATACATTCAGTGCCAGAGGGGTTGGGAAGTCTAGAAGATGTGGGAGCTCAAGCCCCAGTGGGGAATATTTGCAAAAGTGTGTATACACATATATATGAGAGTCCTGATGAACAGAGTTGATCTGGGACATTGGGCCTGTGTCAGGATGGAATAAAACAGAAATGTGGAGCCTAATGGGATTGTGCCTATTGGTTTCAGCTGTGGTGGTGCAAGGGGGAGTGGGGAAAGTTGTGTTCTAATCCTACTGGAGCAACGATTTCAGTTTTGATAGCTGAGGCAGAGAGTGTTGGAGCATGGGAGTAGACAGCGATCACTTGGACACATGGAGTTTTTTGAAGTATGTGGGGCTTATGGCATGTTGAGTCCAGTGGGCCAACATTTGACCCCCTTTTGAGCAGTGCTGAAGACTGTGAGCGACCAGCTGAAATAAGTTTCAGAGTCAGGATTGAGATTCTGAACTGTAATCAGTTGAGAACTATTGCTCTCCTATCATTGGAGATATCATCTTTTATAAGACTGTTCACCTACGTCCCATGGCATGAAGCAGACAGACTCACTTGGAAGAATCCAGGAATTGTTACTATTGTCCCCAACTGAGGCAAGGGACAAGGCCCAAGCTGGATGACATAGGCAGGAGAGTTCGTTCTGCCAAGAACCTGGTACTCTCAGATCTTTAGTTATGCAGACAGTCAGCACATAGAAGCTAAGCTCAAGTGATTACAGTATCCTCACAGGGTGAGAGCAAGAAACACTGGGTAGATGGGTGTCTCATTTCCCGGCAGCCACGAAGGCAGTCATGCTAAATCACCTGATAGCAGGTAATGGCACCTGGATCCCTACACTTCCCCTTAGCTCAGAATCCTGATTTGCTCTTATGAACATACCACAAAGGATGCTCCTGTTCCAGAGTCTAGGGGAGTGATTCCCAAATCTGGCTTCAGAGTAGAATCACCTGGAACATCAAAAATAAACATCCAGATTCTATCCCAGAACAATAAAATCAACATCTCTTAGGCCCTGGTTTCAGTAGTGTTCAAAAGTTTCCCAAATGATTCTTATGTAGAACCCTGGTTAAGAGCTATTTTCTAGGGCTCAGATTCTGTCCAACTCCTTGGGTTTGACAAACAGGTTGGCTCCTGCTGCAGGCCTTTGACAGTTAACTCTTTTCTAGGATTTTGAATTTTTTTTTCCAATACCCTATAGTTTCTTTAGGCTAATGATCACCATCACTCACACACACACACACACACACACACACACACACACACACACACGCAACTGCATCCTGCTCTTGTACGAAGTCTGTGCCTTGGGGAGGACCGATCCAGGGCCAGATTGCAGCAAATGAAATTTGCAGAGGTCAGAAGCCTGAATGGGCCAAGGCACTGCACCTGCGTCTCCCCCACCACACATAACACAGACACATCCTGTTCTCGTAAACCGTTCACAAATGGATATGTCTGAGCCAGTGGCAGGTCCTGAGAAAGGAAGGCTGCAGAAGCCAGAAGCCTGGCTGGGAAAGACCCTTAAAGTCTTACGTGTGGACTGGATCTCCCTCCCTTCCAGGTAAACAACACCACAGGCAGGCAGTCTCCTTGCTTCTTCCTCCGCTCTGGCTGCTGCTTCGTCCTAAGCCTCTGCAGACACATTCTTCATAGCTGAGAAAACCCACAGATGGAATGACTATTATTGGTGCTTGTCAATTCAGAAATAAACTGTGCTTTGCCCAGCATTTCAGTCTTTACCACTGACATGTTAGTTTCATTTAATTAGTTCTGTGCTGGATGAGATCACTAAATTTGTATCCTAATAGGAAACTGTTACTCAGCTCTGCATACTCGTGAGGGGTATGTGGGATTGGTTTGCATTCTCTCTGGACAGAAGGTGAATTGTCTCGCTACAGGGGTGACGGGCAGCAGATCCTCCAGCAGAAAGTGATTAGAGAAAACACTGATTGAAGGGACACCTGCCTTTTGAGAATTCTTTTTGAGATTTAATAGCAGGTTGGCTGTATGCTGTTAGAAAAGGGTAAAAGTGTGCTCCTTATGAAATGCAAATTTTAGAGAAAAGGTGTAGTATGATAGCCAACCCTGTTACACGAATATCAGTGAATATATAGTTTTTAAGGGTTCTTCCTCTTTGAACCAAATATGATTGAATTCTTCCCACTACTTTCTTCTTGAGCTTACAAAATGGAAAATGCAAACTGGAAATTAAACCACACCTATTTCCCTCGTGGATTAAGCCCTCATTTAATCTCTGTAGTAGCTCTTATCGGAGTACTGTTATTTTACAAGGGCACTATTATCATTCTCATTTTTCAGATGAGAAAACTGTGGCTTCAGGCTGCTGAAACCCAAGGCTTCAAGTTACTGAATATGTTGTTCCAAGTCATTGCTTATAGCAAATGGCACAGATGGACTCAGAACACAATGTGGTTGGTCTGGAACTTTCTGTTTCCTTCTTTTACAACATAAAGAATAGCTTTTCTCACCCCAGTAAAATCTATGTCCCTTAAATCTCAAACGCTCTCCACCTCACATCCCTCCATTCTGAAATACTCATCTTCCCGTCCAAGAAACCCCTATGTGAAAATCACAATAGCTTTTTTAAATCTACCCTCCCTGTTGTAGATTTGTCAACCTTTCTTTTCTGTGTTCTGGTTGTATTATGAAAACAATGGTCCTAGTCTCATTGAGCAAATGTAAAATTGTGTTGCTGCCTTGAGTCATGGACCTAAAGTCCCTGGAAAGCTGAGATGCTTTAGTTAGGTCTTGTTTTCTCTCCTGTCGAGGACACCATGCAAAACTGGACTACTAGAACCAAGGACTGATTCTAGTGTTTGTTTTGGGTGGTGGTGTGAGGGGGGGATAAATGGTAATTCTATAATCAAGTCCATCTCTAAGGAGGAGGAGCAATGCCATTTCCCTGGGTGACACTGTATTATATTCTGTGTATCCCCTGGGCAGCTTTGGTGCAGATTCATCCCATCTTCCTTGGCCCTGCTATCTCCCTCCCCCATTAATCCTTTTCTCTTTACTGCCAAGTTCTCTGAAATATTGTCTGTGTTGGCCCTACTACCTAGTTGCAATACATTTTCACTGTACTCCTTTAAAAATACTTCTTCCTGCTACATTTTTCTAATATTGTTTTCTCTAAGAAATTCGATAAATAAATCTACAAATTCAGTAATCCCTTCTTACTTTTCCTCTGGTGCTAGTCACTATTTAACCCACTCTTTCCCCTTAATTTTTCAGTTTCATTTTAGCCTCTCACAGGAGGTGGCTACCCGAGTGCCTGGGAGACTCTAAGCTTGCTTGCTGACAGTTCATTCTTCCTAATGGCTCTGTCTTTCCAGTTCTACATGTGTTTTCTGTCCTATTCCCATAAGTGGAAACAACCATAACGTTCTTCTTTTGGACCTTTTCTGGAAAAGGCTTTGGAGAGTTCACCTACTTCTCAGATTCCAGCTAATGCACTATATGGACACACAGCTTGTCTGTATCTCCAGTCTCCTGCCCTCTCAAGCTCTGGCCTTCCATTGGCAGCTCACTGCTCACTGATTGTCTCCCACTGAAAAGTCCTCTAGCATGCCACACCCAACAGGGATGATGACAAGCTCATCATCTCTCTTCTAAATAATTTCTATTTATTTGAAGTCAACCTAACTTCATCATCCAGGCATTACATCTTAGATTGACCCAACTTTAAAACATTTCTAGTAGTTTAGTGCAGTGCTATCCAAACTTTAGTGGGGTCCAGACCCCCTTTGTGAGAGCACACACATTGCTCCCCCACCTCCAAGAGTATCAGCTTCAGGAGGTTGCAGTGGGCCCTGAGAATCTGCATTCCCAACAAGGTCCTAGGCGGTGTTGATGCTGCTGGTCCAAGCACCACACTTGGAAAGATGCTGCTTGAGTGCGTGAGTCTGTAGCCAGTGGGCGTAAATCCCAACTCAACCGCATGCTTAGTGTATGAATCCTGAAGAATTTACCCAGTGTCTCCATGCTTAATTGTTAGTCTGTAAAATGAGTATAATCAAAGTATATATCTCATAGAATTTTTGTAAAAACTAAATGAGTTCGTATAAGTCACGTGCCCCCAACAGTTTTTTGGCCGACCTTCAAGAACTGTTCGCTATAATTGCACCACTTTTACTCCACTTTCCTTCTCCCCACTCCCAATCACCAGTCAGCTCCCATATCCTAACAATCTGGACTTTGATTGAAATACATCCATCTCCTTTTCATTATTGCCACAAATGGGATTAAGTACATACATATGTTGTCATTCACCTCATTGTAATTATCACCATTTAACTAATTGGTGCTGTCATTATTTTCCCATCCCTTTCTCCTTTGACCTCATATGGTTGTGAGGTTCTACCTTAATGTATTTAAAGCAATCATTATAAATAAGTCTCTTCTTTGCTCAGAAAGTGAATTTTGAATATATTAACAGGGCATTTAAGACCATTCTCATACTGAGGACCCTGCTATCTACCTGTTTTCTCTCCCAGCTCCATATACAGAATTTATGATACAAAGTCTATGTTTTCGTAATCATGCCTATCCATTTTCTGGCTTCTGTGATTTCTTGCATAATATTCAGTCCACCTGATATATCCTTCCCCTCATTACTGCAAAGTAGAATCTAATTCATTCATCAAGGCCTGGCCAACTTCCCTTTGTCCATCCAAAGGTATAGCAAAACGGTTTCATTCCTCATGACAATGCTACCTGATTGATGGCAGCTGCTGAGGGAGATGACAAGGATTCTGGGGCAAAATCTACCTGAGTTCAATAGGAAATAATGTCATGGTCAGTGAGCAATAGCTGCCACGACCCAGGTGGAATGCACGGAAGCATCTGTATCAAGTATTGTCTTTTCTGCCATATGGTGAATTTTTCACTGTGGATGCTCAGTGCATTTTGGCAAATTCACAAGTAAATAGGCATACCCTGAATTATCAATTTGAGTTTTATTTTGATTATAATATCTAATTTTCTCTGCTTCATTCCAATGAAGAGTCAAGCCTTACCTCGGGGATTGATATTGCCATGCAGAATATCAGAACAGGCAATTAAAACAAGCCTTCACTACCTCAATTTGAGAAATCTATCCAGATGAGGAGAAATACACTGATTTGTCTTGGTGGCTGCAGGCTGCGGGTGGGTTTTTGGATTTTGAGGCATAAGGGGCCAGGAGAAAAGATGAAGGGACATTCTTCCACAAGAATAAAAAAAAAAATAGTAACAAAAACAAACAAACAAACAAACAAAAACCAGAAGGTTCCTGAGGATAGCTATTTAGGAAAGACTTTCGACATGGAGAAGGCCTGGTTTAACATGTGCAAAGTAGAAAAGTGATACCTAAGTCCTAGCTCTACCACCTACGAACAGCTAATTAACTTTTTTGAGCTTCAACTTTATTTTCTTAAAAGCAGAATTCATGATGTTACCTCTCAGGAAAACATATATATATAAAATTTGTATAATATTTGGATAAATACATGGTAGTTCTTCTTATGCATATTGCTGGAATAGCAATCAGGAAAATCCCTTTAAAGCTATTAAAACTCTTTGGCCTCTTATACCTTATCTCTGTAATCACTGTTAGTTCTAAGTGCATAATACCATGAAATGACCCCTTGGCTAAATGTTATATAACACCACAACTACTAATTAATTAACTCTAATTAATTGGAGGCAGGTAAGCAAAGCTGCTGACTTACTGCTTTCCTCCCACCAGCCAGCATGAGTGGATGCTGTGAAGATAGAGCCTTGGTGCTCCTATCATATTAATGCATCAAATTTAAAAGAGAAATGGTGAGGATGTTATGTAGAACTGCGTGCCTTTCTAAGGAAATTTACTCTCTTAGATTAACATAGTGTATACCTTTGGGTTATCTTATTCTTTGCCTGACAATGTTACTAAATACCTTGAAATACGTGGGTTCAGAAATACAGTAATTTATTCATTTAACAAATATTTTTGGATCTTTCTTGGGGCCAGGGTCTGTTCTAGATATTAGAGCCACAACAGTATACAAAATATATAAATCCAATATTTTTGTGGAGATTACCTTCTGAAGATGGAATTTAGGCAATCAACCAGTAAGTAAGCAAACTAACCAACCATGCTTTAATTTTAAATGTTCATATTTTCTTGAAAGAAAATAACATTATGGAGAAGGGATGACCAGGGTAGGGATGTGGGTAACCGTTTTTGCATTGCTGGGAGAGCTTTGGCCAGAACTGATACTTTCATGATAACAAATGAGCCAGGCAAAAAGATGGTTTCTGAGCCCTCTAAGCAGAGAGAAAAGCAAGTGATTCAACTGGCATATGGACAGAAAAAAGGGCTGAGTGCTGTATACCAAAAGTTTGGGAAGAAGTGTTAAAAATAGATACTTGGAGAGACTGGCAGGCTTGATCACGGAGGGTTCTGTAAATCCATGAAGGAATTTGGATTTTTTTTTTTTTTTTGGTGCAATGGAAAGCCCCTGGAACATTATAAAAATGATAGTCAGAAAAAGAAATTTCACTTTGCAGCTGTATGTGGATACTGAATGTTTGTGGATCTAACCTATATAAAGAATTTAGGCCGGGCCCGGTGGCTCACGCCTGTAATCCTAGCATTCTGGGAGGCCGAAGCGGTGGATCGCTTGAGGTCAGGAGTTCGAGACCAGCCTGAGCAAGAGCAAGACCCCGTCTCTACTGAAAAAAAAAAAAAAAAAAAAAAAAGAAAGAAAGAAATTATCTAGCCAACTAAAAATATATATAGAAAAAATTAGCCGGGCATGGTGGCGCATGCCTGTAGTCCCAGCTACTCGGGAGGCTGAGGCAGGAGGATCGTTTAAGCCCAGGAGTTTGAGGTTGCTGTGAGCTAGGCTGACACCACGGCACTCACTCTAGCCCAGGCAACAGAGTGAGACTCTGTCTCTAACAAAAAAAAAAAAAAAAAAAAGAATTTAGTGGATCTTTATGTTGAGAAAGTAGATAATCACTTGTGATTTATTTGTTTTCTAGATTCAGATTATTCTCCATTAAATACACACACACAGAATTTACCTGTTTCTACTTTTTTTGTTCTTGAATTCAAAAGCCTTTAAGTTGGCTTTCAATGTATCTCATAACATGTTCCTGTCCTATTTTCTGACAATAATTTTCAATGTAGCCCTGATCAGCTATATTATTTCTTTCTCTCCCCCAAAGCAATACTGTGTTCTCTTTGTATTTCTGTCTTTTATGGATCCGAGAAGAAATTAACAGAGATTTATTTTTTTTATTATTTTTTTATTTTTTATAAATTGCTGCTGCTTTCTATGCATTACCTTGGTTTTCCTTTGAAAGGTTTGCTATGACTTTAAAACTGTTGGCCTATTTAAGTTTATGAGATACTAATAGTTCAAGTTTGGGGGGAGAGCAGTATAAGCCTCTGCATTTATCATTTGGTTAAATATTCCAACAATTTCACAATTGCCTCTTTGTCTCTTGCCCCCTAAATTTTTAAGTTGGGGTTGTTTTTTAACTTCTCTTGTAGACTCGGAAATTCCCTTTCATTTCAAATGTATGTTTCCAACTCTTGTGCAGTATTTTTCTTTCATTATGTTTGCTGTATCTACATATTTTACTGCAATTACACCTTACTCTTCACTATTCTAAACTGGTATACTTTTATGTTGAGCTCTTGATCTTCACCTGCACACACTTCCTGCTCCAAGTGTTCGCGTTGGCTGTTTAGTCATATCCGCACATTTCCCCCAAGCTCTGCAGATTCTTCTATAGAGTAGACAGTAGTGTTGCCTCTGCATGTCTAGTGCCAGAAAGTACAAGAGTGATATTTTATGCATAATTACTGTTTTCCTTAACAATTTATTTTTAATTTTTTGAAGTAGTTACACCATTTTATATGCCTCAAGATTTTGAAAACATTTTTTAAAATTTAAAGTGGATGTGATTTAATTTTATTAATTATAAACCACAGAATTTTAATGAGCCCTAGGAAGTTGCATTCAATTGAAGAAAATGTAACAAACAATATTTTGAATGAGCTTTTAAAGTCTGCAATTTGCTTACGGTATATGTCAAATTCATTTTACACGTTTTTCTTAATATGTTCATAATATGTAGTTTCTTTTACAAAAATACTGTTTTTCATGTAAATTCCCTGGGTGAGCTTTGAAAGAATAATAGTGATTAAGAACGGCATTTAAATAAAAGCTAATCCAAAAGTAGAAGGAATTCAGTTCATAAAAACCCTAGGCAGAAAAAGAAATGACACAAGTTGTGCTTTCCTTTGAAAGAACAATGATGACTTTCTCTCATTTCCTCATCCCCAGAAAGAACAAAACTTGTTGGTGATAAACATGAGCCAGACAAATCGTGAAACACTCTTTGCTCATCCTCCACAAGCGTCATTCACCTCCAAATACATATTATGATTGAGGTGAAAATAACTTAATTCTAACGTTCTGTCTAGAAAAATAAAGCTGCAAGATGATTGCAGCTTCCTTGCAAACCAACAAATACAGTTGCTACTGACTGGCTTTTCCCCTCCTATGATGACTGTGATTTCAGAGAAGATTCAAGAGGAGAAACAATAAATTTCCCAGTAATTTTACTTTAATTTTAAAGTCACAAAATTCATTTCTAAATGTTGTCAGTGAATATAAAATGACCCTTCAAGAATCATAAAAAGAGAACACTGACAAATTTTCTGCAATAAGTGTGAAAATAATTTAGTGTAGCAAAATATGGCGGCAGAGTATCTAAAAAGTTTCTCCCCATGATCATGGAAGCCTCCTCACTGAAAGTTTAGGGCTGGATGGAAAATTGAATGAAAGAAAACAAAACCTGAAGGCTTCTTTCTATTCTGAATTCCCATTATAAGACAAAATTAATTAGTTGTCAGATTTAGAATTATTGTTAGCTTTTATTGATGACTTTCTTCTTAAAAATTTAGCTTTAAGTATTTCATCTAAGAATAAAAATAAATTTAAAAAGCCTATGATATATTTGTGTTTGATTATTTTATGAGCAAAAATATGAATATGATGAGAAATACAGGCTATAAAAAGATCAATTTAGAATTTAAGAAACATTCCATTCACTCTATTTCTTCAAAAACGCTTTCTAATTTAATACGTTAATATAATGCCCTGGACACTGTTAGGGAACTAATCCCAAGTCTAAGCTGGTAATTAGTAAAAATATTAAAAACTAAAATTTTAAATTATTTTAAGTGGATTTAATTTATTGTTCCTTTTGTTTACAAGCTACAGTGGTAAGCATTTCATAAGCTTATTTGATCTTTTCATCAATCCTGTGCTACAATTTCCATTTATCTTCCTAGATCAGAGAGGACAGAAGAATAAACCACTTGCCAAAAGAACTCAGTTAGAAAAGGTGGGAGCTCTTTAGAAAACAAAGCATGCCCAATTCCAAACCTTGAGCTTTTCACTTAGACTAGCCTCTGTTGCCTCTCTCTGAACTCAGTTTTCCTGCACTCCAATCTTGTTCCCTTTGTGGAATATTTTCTCTGGCTCCATCTAGAGTCCCATGGTGTTTCTAGAAGATTTGTGTTTCATTCTCTTTAAAAACTTTTGACTGGTTCAGTTGGAAAACTGGCACTTTATCTAACCTCATATCAATGTGTCTGATCCTCTCCCTTGTCTCCGTTATGAAGATTCAAGAAACACCTGAACACCCACCTGCCAGACAGTAGAGGCTGGATGGACCACATGATTTTTCAGTGCCCCTTCTAGCTCTGTTGTTCTTGGAGAGCAAATATATCTGTTTTAAAATATTATTTAAAAATATAACTTACCCATATGGTGAAAAAAATAAAATAATTAAAAAAGAAAGTTTCCATGTCCCACTACAGCCTTAAATTGAACGATCCAGAGATAATCGCTAGTGAAGTATCTTTTCATGGTTTAAAAAATACACTTGTACATCTATTCCTGAATGTATCAGATTGCTCAGTGCAGGTAACAGGAGTGCTCAACCCGCCTTCTGGAACTGAAAGTCACTGTCTTCTTTCTTATTGAAATCTTCCCAAACTTGACATGTGCATAGAGGTAGGAGATTTTTAAAAGTTTGTCTTAGACCATAGCTCCATAGGCTGAAATTGCAGTAGAAAGACAGTAACAATATGACCTTTATTTGTAGAATATTGGAATATGAATTTTCTAGAAGGGTTAAGACAACTGACATAACCTGAAAAGTTGGACTCTGTTTCTTAATGAAAGTCTCGCTTCCCTCAAGGCAAAAGAACAGTGAAGGATCCTCAGGGCTGGATCAGTGTGACTTTCAGCACAGAGTGACAGTGGTAATTATGGTCTCCAGAGTCTGAGAGCTGTTTGCTTTCAGATGTTGGAGAGGGAATTGTTTGTAAGCAGAAATGCTGGCTCTTGTCAGTATATTTATTTACCAGCCTCTCCATGTATATTCACTCTGAAGACCGTCTTTCAAAAATCTGAAAGACAGAATTGTCATAAGTTCATTATATACGAAGAAAAAAGGATTTTAGGAGATAGAATAAAGTGTGCTTAATGTGATTGTGCTTTAATTTTGAATTTAAGGAAAAAACCTAAATATATCTCATCCTGACAGTGATGTTATGAATCACATGTATTCTGGCAAAGAAAATGATAACCTAGAATGTGATATTATTATGGCTTTAATATGCAAATATTTTGCAAATGTGAGTAACTAAAGAAAGGAAATACAGTGGTCCTTCAAGAACTGAATATATGTATGCACACTGTGCATATAACCTAGTTTTAACTAAGATGATGACCTATTTATTTAATGACAACAGTAAGTTTATTTTATTCATCCAGAACTCATTTTCCAAAATACATAAAATGGTAAAATATTTTTTGAACATAATGGACATACACAGGTAATTGACCTCAATTTCCATATAAATCCATTAACTTAAGTGGTAATAAAAGCAGTAAATACATTACAAATACCTGTTCAAGAATAGCCACATTCTTTCAGAACATTAGTGCATTTACATTTAATTTAAATAAAATGACATTCTACAAAATTTGAATAAATTGATTCTAAAATGTACTAATTATTCTCAATTAAAAATCTAATTCATGATTTTTTTTTTTTTTTTTTTTTTGAGACAGAGTCTTGCTTTGTTGCCTTGGGTAGAGTGTAGTGGCGTCATCATAGCTCACTGCCACCTCAAACTCCTGGGCTCAAATGATCCTCTCCTCTCAGCCTGCTGAGTAGCAGAGACCACAGGCGTGCGCCAGGACACCTCACTAATTTTTCGATTTTTAGTAGAGATGGGGTCTTACTCTTGCTCAGGCTGGTCTTGAAATCCTGAGTTCAAGCAATCCTCCTGCCTCGGCCTCCCAGAATGCTAGGATTACAGGCACGAGCCACTGCACCTGACTGTGAAAATTTATTTTAAAAATTGAATTTTTGTCTTTCCATAGGTTACCTTATGTAACTGATACTTTAAATAGCTGATATTTTAAAACATCATTTCCTCCAGGAGGTATAAAGAAACTCAGTACAACCTTTAACATGATTCTTCTTTGCATTATCACAAAGAAATGTAACACAGGATTAAATCAAATAATGCAAATCAATGGTTTAAGTTTTTGCAGTAAATAGTTCAAAAGAGCTAACTTGTAAATAGAAATAAACACCAAATTTTTATTCTAATCACATAGATAAGATATATAACTTGCACAACATAATTAACATGAGTTGGTTTGGTGGACAGATATGTAATTGTTATTATTCTAGGGGATCACTGAGGGTAGGAAACATGACATACTCATCTTTATATTAGCAATGCTTACCACATAATAGACACTTAAGATATTTTTAATTGAACTTTCTACGTGTGTATCACAGATGTATTATTATCAAACCCTTAATACATGTCAGTTAAAGAAGATAGTACATTTTCTTCCTTAGTGTTTGGCTAGGCTTTAACTGTTTTTAACTAATTTTCTGAACTGTCTAGTAAACTTATAGAATCACAAAAAGAAAGATGTATTGTTCTTAATATTTTCACTCACTGGTGAAGATTTAGATGATTTAAATTTCAGATGCTGCATAGCAGATACTGGGTTTTGACTTTCTAATGAATGTTAAGCTGCTTCTTTCAAATTGGTCATTAATAGACATTTTCGTCACAGGAATATTTATTATTTTTATGTCTATTTGAAACCTTTAACCCAGAAGGGGCCTTTAAGTGGTTAATAAATATATTTTTGGATCACAAAATAAATGGAAAAATATGTAATCTTAAATAGGGAAGCATTAGCTTAGAAAAGATTCCCATTTGTTCTCACTGAAACAGAGCATGCTGATGTGATTGCAAGCATAGGATAAGGCCAGGCAGTTCAGATAATTCTCTTTCAGAGTTGGACTTGTAACTTGGAAAATGATAAAAGCTACACTGTGGTTTAAATCATGCTGATTTTATGTACAGATAATTCATGCATTAACATATGTATTAGTTGCAAGTGATCACTAAAGATCTCTACCTTGAGGATAGATAATAATTATGGCCTTCTCACCAGGGAATATGGTAAAATATAAACTCTAGTAGTAGGTAGAGTAACCTGCCTCTCTTGGCTGTATTCATGCCCTATTCCTTGCCCATCCTCCTCAATCTAGGTCTCCCATTGTAGGACTTGGCAGCCTATTGTTCTGTGCTGGTCTGCTTATATCATGGCATTAATGTTACTATGATCTAGCAGGAAGCTCTCAGTATTCTGTCTAAATATACTCAAAGTTTAATATTTATATGTGCAAATATTATGCTTTAGCTGGATTCCAGCCACAGTGACCAACATATTTTCCTCACCAGAATTCCAGGAAGTGGCATGGTGTCCTTTTGAGTGAAGCAGTGGGAAAAGTGGGTTGATTACCTTTCTCAGCCTTTAGAGGGCTTTGGAGGAGCCAATAAGGTGATAGGCTTGATGTTATGAAATGTGATTTCATGCCATAATACTTCAAGTCTTCAGTAAACTTCAGACATCACTACATGCCTTTGAAGTCAAAGGAGAAGGAGTTGAAATTCCTGCACCACACATATATGAGAGCAGAAATGAACATGACAAAAAATTTATGAAGGTTTTGGGGATAGACTGAAACTTGCTCACAATTTGGAATGAGGATTTACACCACGGTTATCTAGATCTCCAAGGAAATCAACAGCTTCAAGTGATGGACTACACATTTTTTTTTAATCATTTTTGGTTTCTTCAGTGTGACTGCCTGGTACTATAAAATCCTGCACGCTGAGACTGAGAGAACATGCAGGTGTACTTAGGATTCCTTGAAGACCTACACTTCTTGCTGAGGAATTCTTTTCTATTTCTGCAGTGGGTGATGCTGAATGGCATGCTACAGCTTCTATAACCATAGAGAAGAGTTATTTGGGGGATTATTAGTGGTACCTGAGATCTAGCCCCTAATGACACTTTCACCCTTTCTCACCTGTTTCCTCTCTTGTATTGAAAATGTCCTCTGTCAGGACCCTTTGTGTCAATAAAAGCAAAAAGCTTTCTCTGGTAGGGGTCCCTGCAAACAGAATTGACGTAAGCCATGAGTGAGCGACTTCATGATGTTTTGGTTAACAAACTGAAAGAGAATGGTGTTTAGTTCTTGGTTGTAATCCTCTCTTTTTTTTTTTTGACAGCCCCATGTCCCAGACTGTATTCATGGCTCTGTATTTTATACATGACCAGGCAATTTGGTTGAAGTCTCTCGTAGCTAACAACATATCAGAAGCCCTGACCATCTCTGCTTGGAGCTATCCTCTTTTCTCTTTGCCTGACAACTTTTGATTTTTCTTTAGTTCTGAACTTTAAGAAACTCAGTAGAACCTCCAGGCTTGTTCCTCAGATGGGTTAGGTGTCTGCTTTGTTTTCTTGACATAGTGCCCTGTGCTTCTCCTAGGATAACGTGCGGCACACTTTCTTACAGTTGTTTATTTAAAGTCTGTGTTCCTCATGTGACCATCAGCTATATGGAGATAGGAGCCATACCTAGCTTTCTCACTGCTCTGATCTGAGAGAACCTAGCTCAGTGCCCAGTAAAAAAGGTCTCATAAACAGTCACTTCACAGGAATGAATGAATGGATTTTTTTCTAGAGATGTTACTAGCCAATAAAGCCTTTTAGGCAGCAGTACACATGCTGGTCATTTGACTCCAACTGCACTAAGGGAAATAGCCCCTTGCCTTGAAGACCATTGTCGTTTTGATCCCAAGCTCTCCAAATTTTTCATCAGAGTCAATACCTGCTGAAAAGAACCATCAAACTGGCACTACTATTGACTTGTTTGCAATTCTTTTTTAAAGTTTACCTAAAAAGAAACCATTAAACACACACACACACATACACACACACACACACACACACACACACACACACACATCAGGTTCTTTTTCCAAAATCCACATCCACAATAAAGGCATTTATCTAAATAATGTTTTGGCTTCACACAATGGCAATAAACACTTCATGAAGATTGAACTGACTGAAAACCTTTTATACTTGTCAACTGATTTCTGTTGGCTGAGTTGATTTTCTTTATAAAGAATAAAAACAGTAAAGTTGTTTTGTGTTAATGCATTTGGGGATGGGTAAATGATTTTCCTTAAATCACATTATCCTGACAATGAACACAGAGTGACAGATTGTTAAAAGTGATTTCTCAGAATGTTGTTTGCATACCTCAAACAAATACGTGAGGTGTCTCCATTAGTGAATGCCATGTGTTGAGGTGATTGATGAATTATAATTAACCTTGGCAAAATGTTTTACAGCTTAACTAGATCAATCGAAATCAGTTATCCTGAGAGACAGTAAAATCACTTCTATCCTCAGCTTACTGCAATAAGTAATGGCTTTTCCCTGGAAAAATTCTCAAAATATAGCGAACAAATACTTTGCTATTGAATCTACTTCTTAAAGTAAAGGAGAGGTCAAGGGGATTGAAATGACTTAACTCGAAGGAAAGACATCTCTAAGCTGACCTAGTGGCTCTTCTACCAGGAGCTTCAGTGGGCAGGGAAGCTGTTCTGATTAGCAGCTGAGATAGGTACCTAATTAAAATAGGGAATATGAAAGGAAGAGAAGGGAGGAAGGGAGGGAGCATCTCAGAACTTCTCTTTTCCTCTATCCATTCAAATGGAAAAGCTGAGAAAAGAAATCTTTGTTTTCTAATTGTATATTAATGAAGGTGGTGCTGTGTATATCAGCACTGAACTTTATGGAATGATAATAAGTAGGGCAAGTGATACAGATCATTTAAACAGGTGAGTTCCCTTTGACAGTTTTTTTGGCTTGCTTCCATGGACAGAGCCTTTTGACAGAGTCATGGAAGAATCTTGTCCTTGAAAAATATCCTCTGGAAAACTTTGTCCTAAATGTTTATTCATTGCACCTTGCTATAGTCACTGTCAAGTATCAAAAGATGACCTTTCCTTTATGGTTCGTGCAAAGCTTAATGAAATGCTTTAGAAGATGAACAAAGGATGACCAAACATACTATCCTGAAGGTTTTAGTCACCTAACCACAGCCCTGTGTTTTTAATGGTGGTTGTACGTGTTTTGGAGGTATCACTGTGGAAACTCTGCATGACCTTTTCTTGGGGAGGTCTTTCATCCACCTCTGGATTAGGTAAAATAATGCATTACAGCTTCTATGCTCACTCATCCTGTATCCTCTGCTCCCAGGAAGGCTCCCAATAAGGCAATTATTTATCTCTGCATTAGCAAGGAAGACTCTAATTGCACCTTTGCATGAAACATGGGCAATTATCCGAAGGGAAGTTGAAGCTTTTACAACTCTCCAGTGACAATGCATCCTGCTCTGTGCCAGCAGGCCACCCAGAGCAGACCCGTGCCTGCGTGCTGGGAGGAGATGGAGTGTTTGGACCCAGAAACATTAAAAATAACTAGTGTTGTCTCATAATTATAGCTTGATTAAATAGATCTTTTATTTTATTTTATTTCTTCTTATGTGCAAAATGGCTCTTTTTCTGAGACAGTGAACAATGGAAAGAATTTTGGGTTTCAGTTGCTGCTTTTCTGGATTGGAAGACTTGGAGTGATGTGCTACAATTCCTACCAAGGTCTGGGTAGGTCATATGGCTTACTTTTTTTTTTAACTACTTGTATTATCATAGTGTAGGTTCTTGAGCTAGTTTCCATCTGGAGTGGGGTATGGCCATAAGATGTCCAGTCATGGGTCCAGATGGTGATTTTAAGCAACATAGCATGACTGCTGAATGGTGCGCAGAAGGAAAAACAGAATTTAGCCCTAGGAAGGAGATTGACAGAAACCTACAAGAACAATAGGACCCCCTGTTGTGATTAAGAGAGGAAATATTATTCATCAAAGACTCAGGGTTCTGATAGAATGTATCGACCAGGCAGAAACACCAGAAGAAGAAATCTGGTGTGCAGTTGAGCTGCTGTGGTTGGTGAGGGTGGAGAGGGTTGTGGGGGTGGGGACTCCAGGGATGCTTGTTACCAAGACTGCGCATGACTCAACATGCAGTTTGCAGGAGGGGGATGAGGACACCCTAGTGGATCCTGGAACTGAGTCCTGAAAGTGAATCTAAATTGCATCTTACACCAAGGAAGTCTGGATGGGGCAGGAGTTGCTCTCCCTGATGTGACCAAATGTGCTACTCAAGGGAGGGCAGAGGGAGGTGGAGAGAGTACACCCTGGCAGCTGTCATCTCGTATGCAGTACACATTGTGTTTCTCTTGCCCTTGCATCAGTTTTTAAATCATTTTCATATTAGCCATTAAAAACACTCATAGAGAGAGGTTTGACAGTGAACATGGCTGTTCCAGAGGTTATTGCCATTATTTGGTTGGATTCCTTCTGTATTTTGCATGAAGCCCTTTGGCAACAAGCAAGGTGGGCATCTTTTTTGTTGTTCCTCTTCACCCCAGTGCTATGATCCAAGCCTGTACTTATATGGCTGTGGGCCTCAAACTCAAATATCTATAGGGGACTAGCAAAAGTATAAACGTGGGAGGCAGGGCACTGGGGTCTGTGGTCAGATGAAGGCTGCATGTCCAGTCTAATGAAAATACCCTAGAATAGGTTGGTCCAGGTTCCAGCCATTTTTTTTTTCAGGAGTGAATATATGCCAGGCAGATGACTGGATTTTTGTAAGAATTTTTTCTTCCTTCCCTTCCCTTCTTCTTCCCTTCTTCCTCCCTTCTTCTTCCCTTCTTCCTCCCTTCTTCTTCCCTTCCCTTCCCTTCCCTTCCCTTCCCTTCCCTTCCCTTCCCTTCCCTTCCCTTCCCTTCCCTGCCCTGCCCTGCCCTTCCCTTCCCTTCCCTGACCTTCCCTTCCCTTCCCTTCCCTTCCCTTCCCTGCCCTTCCCTTCCCTGCCCTTCCCTTCCCTTCCCTTCCCTTCCCTTCCCTTCCCTTCCCTTCCCTTCCCTTGCCTTCTTCTTTTTGGAGATAGAATCTAGCTCTCTTGCCTGGGCTAGAGTGCAGTGGTGTCATCATAGCTCACAGCAACCTCAAACTTCTGTGCTCAAGAGGTCCTCCTGCTTCAGTCTCCCTAGTAGCTGCGACTACAGGCTCATATGACCACTCCCAGCTAATTTTTCAATTTTTTGTAGTGACAGGGTTTCAGTGTGTTGCTCAGGCTGGTTTTGAACTCCTGAGCTCAAGTAATCCTCCTGCCTGGGCCTCCCAAAGTGCTAAGAGTACAGGTATGAGCCACTGTGCCCACTTTCTCTCTTTTTTTTTTTTTTTTTTAATTAGAGACAGAGTCTCTCTCTGTCGTCCAGGCTGGAGCACAGTGGTGCAGTCACAGCTCACTACAGCCTCAAATTCCTGGGCTCAAGTGATCCTCCCAACTAGGCCTCCCAAAGCACCAGGATTACAAGCCTGAATTACCGAACTTGGCTGAAATTTTTAAATTTTGAAATATTAAAATCTGGAGATTATAGTTGGCCTTGAATCCGGCAATTCACCTGCTCTGATGTGATTGGGAGCCACTCAGAGTTGTCGATCTGAGTTTAGAAAAGCCACTTTCTTCATGCTGGTGTAGACCCGCTAGTGCTGGGTCATCTGGAAGCCAGTGCACTGCTGCGTAGGAGTCAGGGCAGCAGGGCTGAAGAGTCACGTGACACAGCAATGAGAAGGAGGGCTCAAAGCCAGGCTGCCTCCACTTGAATGCCAGTCCAGCTACTTACCAGCCTTGTGACCTCGTAGAAGTTGCTTTACGCTTCCAGCCCTCAGCTTCCTCATTTAAAAAATAGATAAAATGTATGTATTTGCTCCATAAGGTGTGTGAAAATTAAATGAGTTAATACACATTAGTGGCAGAGGTATTTGCCCTCATTGTTAGGAACGAAGGAGCAAGGTAGGACGAGGTGGCCCCCGAGTGGCAGGCGGTGTGTTGAGCAGCTGTGTACAGGCCCCTGGGATGCTTTTCCATAAGCACCTCCACAAATTTTGATTCCAAGGGTAGGATGCAGGTATCTGAGATTTTAAAACACTTCTCAGGTGCTTCTAATTCTTCTCTGAGTGTGGGACTCCTTGAAGAGCAGACAGCTGGGTCTTTGGGATGAGGTCCTGGCCCTGGGGTTTGCTAGCTGTATTGCCTGGAGCTGGTGACTTTCTTGGCTTAATCTTGATCATTAGCACAACTCGCTCTGCGAGGATGGAGTGTCTCCAGCACAGCTCGGGGCACTTAACACACACTTCATAACGATGAGTTCTCCTGTCTTCTCAGTCTCAATCCAGTGAAAGTCTCACCACCAAGACTTGGGAAATACTCCTAAGGAAACAAAAAGGAAGAAAGTGAAATTCTAAGGGTGAAAATTAGGTCCTTTGTGTGCTTAGTTCTGGAGTGGAATTAAATCACTTCAGGAGTTCATTTTCTGTGTCAGCCTCTGGTGGATTTGTTGATTCCACAGTGTCATTCAGGAACACATCTATGGCTTCTTATATTTCTCTGCATAAATTGAATTTAGCTACATTTGTTTTAAGAAAATTAGTGATCATATTAACCGGTGATGTTTTCTGATAGCACACAAAGTCAAGTTTCATTGGAAAATAGCTATAATAACTTAGCAATTTAAGTTTCCATATACAACCTTGATTCATTTTTTGCCAAGAATAGTTCAACCTATATATAGCCAATTAGGAACAAAGAGCGAAGAAATCTTTTGCTCAGTTTCTATAGTGTGCAACATTCTACAAAAACAATAGACATATTCACACACACAGTGGCAGTAGCAGGTTTTAAATAATGGAGACAGAGTACAATCCATTATTATTACACTAAATATATTGATTCTTGTGATTTTCCCATGCTCTGTGTCTGGAAGGAGCCCTGACGTCCAGCCTCGGACTGGCAATCACGTACTGTGCCCTGTGCCATAGCATTTATCACAGGGCACCTCTGCGTCTCTAGTCTCAACTCACAAAATTGTAAGATCCTTCATGCCTGAGGCTATTTATTGTCCTTTCACCTTGAGTTTTTGACAACCAAGAACACACCAAGTTTCTTGGAGTTGCTCAGGAAAGGGTTCTTGAGTGAGTGCATGAATGACGCTTTGGTAATGATTTGACATTTCAGCAACTTACATTTTGCTCATGGTTTGCTAAGGAGGAAAAAGGAGAGGTGAAGGGAGGGGGCACTGCCATTTCCAGCATGAACTTTTACTGTGAATTGCTCCGACACAGAATGCAAGCGCAGAACCTTGAATTAACCGGCACTCACTGAATGCCACCTGATGATAGTGACAAATGAACCCACTTCAGAACCTGAGCCAATATCTGCGTATCAAAGAACTGCAGAGATGACAATGAAAAGGTTCATGGCAAGTGATGAATGGCCAGGTGGTGATGCCAGCAAGCCCCTTGCTCCAGAGATGGATAATTTAATTGTTCCCACTTTGAATTCTTACTGCAGACACCATAAACAACTTAGTTTAATCAGCCAGAAACATGGGCTGTCAGAGATTTAAATTCATAGCAGGTTATGTTTCTATATGGAAAGCTGTAGAGATGCTTGTTTCACACAGATATAAGAATAGGCATGAAAGGTACTGATGTCATCCCCCTGGTTTAAATTGGACTGTCTATTTTCCCTGCAGGGTAAGGACTTTATTAACAAGCAATAGTGTTTATCAGCCTGGGCATTCAAATGAACCCATTTTCAATTTAATCTGTTTTTTTTGGAAAGGTCAACTTTTCCACTGAAAAATATTGCATATCTTTAAATGTCTTATTCAGTAACTTCCTTTAATTTTTACTTTATTTATATTTCACTTCTCTAGTTCTTTAAAATCTATTTTCAATATACCAATTTAATTTTAGCACACCTAATACACACGGCATAAAAAATTCAGGTTTCATGATTGGGTAGTTGTCTTTTTGTTTTCTTTTTTTTTTTCTTTTTAAATTATTCTATTGTCACTCCATCTTAGGATGTTCTGTAAGCTTTAACCCCATTCAATACCTGGTCTTCATCTTTCCATTTACTTCCTAGGAAGTTATTGTTTTCTATTTCTATAATGTATGCATTTTTCTTTGCTAATTGGTACTTGCAAGTAGACATAAAAATACCTTATGCTTAAAACCCACTTAGCTTTCAATTAATATTTTAGCCGTATCTGAATAATCTTCCCATGAGGCCATATTTATCCTGGAAAACAGATTGTGGTTAAACTCCCATATCTAACTATTATTTATTTGGTTGATGCCATATCTTTGTTTGAAAAGGACTTAGGGAAGTTGTCTTCCTCCACTAGGCCTTGAATAGCAAATGCTTAACCCCCAGCAAAAAACAGAACTGTCTTCTGAGATGTTCCAGGCTCCCATTCAAGTGGCAGACACTGACGTTGGAGGAAGATGGCAGCTTATATTCACAAAGCTACTAAAAGAGTACCTGGGCCAAAGGATGGAGACTTGAGTTACAAAGTTGTTATAAGACAAAGTGGCTCTTCTGACTTTAACAGACAAAGACCATTCTGGGCCCTTTCATTTCTGGATTAATTCCACTTCTTGTGCATATGGTCTGTTTTCCCAGTATCGGGGTTCCTATTACCCAAACTCATGATAGGGAAGTATAGATCATTTTTCAAGAGATTTTTAAGATGTCTTTTTTTTTTAAACAACCAATTCCCCCAGGATATGGCAGCCTAATTAATAAATTGATGGATTTTATAATCCATTAGATGTCATTATCCTGATATGGAAGTGATATGTATTATTTAATAGAAATGTCCACAGCAAAGAGTTTATCAATAATTTGTTACTACATGAACGTACAGTGGTTGGCCCAAAGCACATGCAAAAACTGGTGGCCAGAGGGAAGGAAGAGGGGGAAATGTCAATAGTTGGAGCCATATGCTGCTTTCTTCTCACTACCATGCTTTCTGTTCAAAGTAGTTGGTATATTTGCCTCCAAATCTTAGTCTCCTGTGACTTTCTGCCAAATCATTCACCTTTTTTTCATCTATCTTTCTAACCCCAGGTCAAAGCTGCCCTACTTTCAGGCTAGACCATCTTTATACCCCCAAATTCCTAAGTTTATTTCCATGGAAGGAGCATACTACTCTTTAGAAAACTAGGACAATCCCTGAGCTTCCCAAGAGTGGGACAGATGTCGAGTGCTGATTTCTTGGAGATTGATATTCCTAATATTCAAAGCAGGATGGCTATACAAGACAGAAGGTATCTGTTACATGTTTATTCTATACATGAAGAGCTAAGCCCACCAATGTGTTCAGTTGTTAATACCTGTATATTCCTAATGGGGGAGGGTGATGCAGGCAGGAAGGGTAAGAGTCTAAGAAATAGTGCTAGAAATTCATAAGGTTTTGGTGTCAAACTGACTTGACAAAGGAACTTATCCTGATAGACTTTAGCTTAGGGTAAGTTTTAAAGGAAAATAATGAAAAGGCATCAATTATAGATGATTGATTACATTTAGCATTGCATGATGGTAGTGGTGATAGTGTGCGTGTGTGCACATGTGTATATGTGTTTGCATATACGCATGTGTGTGATTACAATAGGTGTGTTTTGACCCCAGGTTTTATCATTGAACACAAAGGGCAGAGGAAAATTTCACATAAATAATTCCAAGTTCCAACATTTACCTTTTGATCTTTATATCCAGTGTTACTACCTTGTGTAACAATGTAGAGACAATTTAATTCTTCTGTCCTCTGATAGGAACACTTCTGTAGGAAGGAACATTTTTTGTTGAGGTCCACTTGGAAAGAACCACCTTAAGGAAATCTAGAACTTCTGGGCCCCACTGATCTGGCACCTAGGGAACAGACGAGGAGAAGAGTTAATTAAGCTACTATGATAGCAGGAGAATTGGACGGTATTTACTGCAAGCTCGCTGGGAGGAGGGAGGAGGACAATATTAGCTGACCAAGCAGGAGGGAGCAGGGGGGTCAAGCAGGAGGACTTTGTGAGTGTCAGTTGGGGATGGGGTGGGCAGGATCTTGTAGCAGGGTAGATAATGCTTTTCTTAGATTTCTAAAATATATTTAGTTTTTAGTGTTCATAATCTTCCTTTTTTAAGTGGATTATTTTTGGTGGACTGAAATTCAGGGTGAGTTCTGGGTTCAGGCTGGCAAAGAGGAAAAGTGAAGCTGGTGAAGGAGAGGCCAGGGCTGGGGGAGAACTGGTGTCGGAAAGTGGGGTGTTGGAGGAACCTGAGGGAGGAGAACCGTTGTCTTCCGCTTTCTTGAGACTTTGGACCCATCCTGATTTTGGACCAGTGACCATCATGAAGGTATACATGTCGGTCATCGTCATAAGGAGTAAATTCCAGGTCAACAAAGTTGACCTGTCTAAATTTAATTCACCCCGAACTCAAAACTAGTACTCAGGCCATTATTCTGACACATGCCTGTGGATGCAAAAGTACAATATGTGATTTTCTATAAGGGGAGCCCAGTGGAGTGCCATTCATGTTTTACGACTACTGGGAAAATTAAGATACAGGTCCTTTTTTGGTATTCTGAATTCCTCTTACTATCTTAATTGAGGAGCCCAATTCCATTCAAATAAATTACCCATAGATTTATGGAATAGGGAATAGAATTTTATTACTGTTTATTGGGAGGCTATTGTACACCACCCTTTTCACTTACATTAGGCCAGTCAATATTTACAACTCTCCTGAGTGACTATTACCATTCCTATTTTATTAATGAACAAACTGAGGATTAGAAAGGGCAAGTAATTTACTTGGTATTATTCTATTAGTAAGTCGGAAGGGCTTAGGGTTCAGAGATGGGTGTGTGGAAGAAACATTATTGTTCCTGGGCTGCAGAGGGCTGGGGCACTTCCACTGTACTCATGCGGTAGGTAGGGCTGGGCAGGAAGGAGGCAGCAGCCCCAGCACAGGCCAGGACTCCATGCTCTGCGGGGTGTGTTCATTCAGTCCATAAGTAGTTATTGAGTTCCTTCCACAGGTCAGGTACCCTTTCAAGGAGTGCGGATAAAACTGTGAACAAACGGAATTCTCCTGAGCTCATGTTCCAGTGGAATGCTGCTCTCACAGGGGCAGTGATGGGGACGCAGTAGTTTGCAGCCATACCCAGACCTTCCATTGTTGAGGTGTTTGACATTTCCTCTGATAAATGGCACTTCTGGGCATGCTGACTTGTCTCCCTAGACACAGTGTTGTGAAACACACAATTGTGAAATGAGTCATGAGTAACCTGATATATTCCTATGTGCTAGAACTGGTCGGCATATAAATCTACATTTGGCCACGTTAGCATTAATGGAAATGTTGTAATGACAGCTGGACCTGGGCACCTCCTCCCACCTTGAGCAAGGATTCAGATGCACCTGTTTGTTTAGAACAAGTGCTGCTATTTCCACCTTTGGTGATTTCTTTTCAGGAGCAGAGGTCCTTCCTGATTCCATGCTGGTCCCTGTACTTCCAGCCTTTTCTGTGGTCTGAGCTTCTGGGGAAGGCGGGGAGGTAGCTTTTACTTTAGCTCTGTGTTTCAGTTTATAAACTTGGCCTTTGGCTACTTCACTTTCTGACTCAACATTTTGCCCCGTCAGCTCTAGTGACAACATCACAACAGGGCAGAGAAATGAGGAAGAGGTGAGTAGCATCCCTCTCCCTGCTGCCTTCTCCCCAAGCAAAACCCCTTCCTTCCTCCTTCAGCTACAATGAGACATCAGAAAGAAACAATGGCTTACTTGTTATCCTGTGATCTGTTGAGGAAAAGAGCAAAGTAATTGCACCATGGGTAGCATACTCATTATGCAAACAAGAATTTAAGTTCCAACATCTGTGAAAGATTTATTAAAGAAAAAAAATAATAGCAGATTAGATTCAAGTTTATACTTATAATAACATGTCTCTTACTCTCTTGCATTCAAATTTTTTCTCCTGATATATGGTAAAATATTTAATTTTCTGGGAATTTCAATAATACAGGCTGTGTTCATGGAACTTTGCTATTTGTGAAAATAATATTTATTTCCTCCAGCTTTTCAATTTTTTATCATGAAGTTTCATATGATACATACCTTTGTAGATATATCTTCATCATTTGTATATATGTGGAAACAGCAGATGAAAAATAATTTGCCTCAATATATGTTAAATGAGAGTTCTCAAAATAATGATTCCCCAGTTAACGTATGCATATATTATATATTTGCAAAATGGAAAGTTCCTTTAGTAATTGCAGAAGAAATAATGGCTTTAATAACCACCATTCCACTTGGCGTCTGCCTCTAAGCATTGTTAGAACAAGCATCACCCAATTCCCTGCGGCCCTGTTTTCTTTGAAGGTTCTATTTGTGTCTTTCTAATTTTGACTGTATTTTGGCATTTTCAAATAAGTGTATGGCATCTGTTGAATAAATGATCATTCAAAATGGATTTGCTTCAATTATCACCCTGTTTTTCATCTCTTTAACTACAAACTCACCTTTCCTTGCTACTGCTGACAGTGACGCCTGCATTCTTGCTGCATCATCATCCTCAGGAAGGGCTTTCGAGCTGCATTCACCATCCTTAAGAGAATAGTATTAACACTTAGATGTAGCATACTTTGCCTCCTCTGATAAATGGCTAGTGGTCACATGGAACCCACTATGTTATAATTATTTTGTCTAATATGGTTTTGGCTGTCAAGCTTATATTAAAATTTTGGCAGCAACACTTTTTAGATTCAATTTTTTCACTGTATTCTAAACATGAAATTTTTACTTTTTAATGTTTTACTAATAATGAAGGACTTTTAGTATTGTCCATATAATATATTGGATATCTATTTGTGCTGTGAACTAATACTGAAAGAATGAATTAATGTAATTTTACCTAAAGATAATGAATTATGTTCCATTGACCCTCTGAGCCTTAGTTAATGCTAAAACATTTATTGATTTTGGTATGTATTCCACAATTATTGTACAGTCATTTGTATATATTTTATACGCTGTTATTTTTGGTAGATAGACCAGAACTAGCGGTGTTCAAAGACTTACCTTCAAATAATTTTAAAGATGTATTTTAAACATACACACATGTACTTTTTGTTATCCTTTTGAACTGAAATGAACATCTGGTTTCAATTGCCATGAAAGTTTTCTCAACTAGTGCTATTGCAGTTGGATTGGAATACATATCAAAACAGTATGTAGATCCTAGAACTAATAAATTATTTCAGCAAGGTTTCAGGATACAAGATTAACAACACACACACACACACACACACATATAATCACATTTATATACACTAACAATGAAAAGGGAAACAAAAATAAAACATGCAATATCATTTATAATTACTACAAAGAAAATAAAATTATTAGGTGTAAAATTTTAACAATGTACCCTCTGTATGCTTACAATTATAAAATATTGATGTAAGAAATCAAAGAATTCGTAAATAAGTGGAGAGACATATGGTGTTCATGGATTGGAAGTCTCACATAGTAAAGATGTTAATCCTCCTGAAATCGATAGCCATTCGTATAAAAACCTTAGCAAGATTTTTATAGATAAGCTTATTCTAAAATTTACATGGACAGATCCTATAATAGTTAAAACAATCTTGAAAAATAATAACAAAATGGGAGGAATCACCTTACTTGATGTTAAAACATATTATAGAGCTTTAGTAATCAAGACAAGTTTGGCAGAGGAACAGACACAGATCAATGGGATAGAATAGGAAACCATGAAACAGACTCATGCAAATTTGCCCAAGTGATTTTGACAAAGGTGCAAAAGCAATTCAATGGAGAAAGGATACACTTTTCAACAAAAGTGCAGTTTGCTGGAGCAGTCAGCTATTCATAAGCAAAAAAAAAAAAAAAAAAATCAAATAAAACTGAACCTCAACATAAACCTCAAACCTTATATAAAAATTAACTCAAAATGGATTGTTATCTTAAAACATAAAACTGTAAAGTATAAAATAATCAAAATGTAAAACTATAAAACTTTTAGGGAAAAATAAGAGAAAATGTTTGAGAAAGACATTCAGCAAAGTATTCTTAAACTTGACACTAAAGCCCAATATATAAAGGGAAATTTTGATAAATTAGACTTTATCAAAATTAAAAACTTTTGCTTTGAGAAAGATTCTGTTAAGAGAGTTGAAAGGATGAGTTATGGACTGGGAGAAAATGTTTGCAAACTACATATTCAACAAGGACTAGTATCTAGAATCCACAAAGAAATCTCAAAATTCAGCTTTAAAAACAACTCAATTAAAAAAATGGACCAAGGATATTAAGAGACATTTCACCAAAGAGAATATATAGAAGGCAAATAAGTACATGAGAAGATGTTCAATATTATTAGCCATTAGAGGGATGCAAATTAACAACAAAATTTGACATCACTATATTCTATCAGAATGGCTAACATTAAAAAGAGAAAAAATAAAAGAAAATAATGACAACACCAAATGCTGATGAGGATGCCAAGAAACTGGATCTCTGAAACATTGCTGGTGGAAATATAAAATGGTACAGCCACTCCAGAAAAGTTTGCCAATTTTTAAAAAAAGCTATGCATGTAAATATTGTACTACCCAGCCTTTGCACTCTTGGACATTAACACTAGAAAAATTAAAACATATTAACACAGAAACCTCTACATGAATGTTCATAGCAACTATATGCAGACTAGCCAAAAATTGGAGACAACCTAGTTGTCCTTCAACAGGTGAATAACTAAACACACTGTGGTACATCTATACTGGGGGATAGTGCCCAACAATAAAAAATAATAAACTATTAATACATGCAACAATTTGGAGAAATCTAGAGGGAATTATGCTAAATTTAAAAAGCCAGTTGCAAAAGGTCAAATACTCTATGATACCATTTATATAACATTCTTGAAATGACCAAAATATAGAAGTGGAGAACAAATTTGTATTAATAGTTTCCAGGGTTTAGGGAGGGGCTGAGAGCAGGAGGAAAGTGGAGGTGGCTATAATAGGGCTACATAAGGGATCTTTGTGCTGATGGACTATTCTACATTTTGAGGATATCAATGTCAATATCCTGGCTGTGATGTATTGTACATATTGTACAATGGTTGCTCTGTAGTTGTAGAAACAGGATAAAGCTACATGGGATCATTCTGTATTATGTCTTCCAACTGCATGTCAATCTGCAATTATCTCAAAATAACAACTTTAGTTAATACAAAACAAAACAATACATGGATGAGACTTTTGGCACCACTATGAGTGGTCCCCTTGGCAGAGGTGAGGAACTTTCTTTTCAGGCACAAGTTAGGCTTTTCAGCCTCCATTCCAGTTGGTCCTACACTGAGCTCAAAATTTTGTTAAGGCGAGAAGATCTGTATTTAGCTGGCAATTTAAACACTTGACAGTCACTGCAAAAATGATGTCAGTACATCCAATGTTTATCAGAAAGCTTACTTGGTATCAGCATTGTTCAGAAAGAATTACTTGAAGGCCACAATTCTGCAAACTTACGTCTACAGCAAGCCTGGAGAGGAGAGAGCTGAGTACCTGGATTCAATTATTAATGAGCCACTACAGAATTACAGAATCAAGGTTTGGTGATCCTAGAAGAAATGTCTTCCTTTAGTCCAACAACTTTAAGATTTCTTTGAGGCATTACATTTCCTGTGGGCATTGTGACTTACATGATCAGATTTTCTTCTTCTCTTTGGCTACTGAAATGCTAGATCTAAATGTGAGCTACTCTTTAGCAATGTATGGGTCATTGTGTATGATTTTTCAGGCTTGACCCACTGTTTTTCCTTAGTTCCTCATCCTACCATCAATTAATGCATCTTGTTAAAAGTTTATGAGTCTTTAGAAGCTGCCTTAAATCTCTGTTGGAATAAATAAGGAATAAAGATAAATTTATCTTGATGTATATCTGCCTCAGCCTCTTAATATATCATAATTACAGAAGACTGTTCTGGAATCACATTGAAAAATTAGAGAAAAAAGCCGCGTATTTCTGGAATTTTTCTGGGCCTCTTTCAACTGTATCTTTATCAGGCATAGTTTGGCAAACTTGTTTTATGCTTTTTCTAGCTTGACTTCCTCTCTCTTCTTAGACATCTGATGGACGGGCCAGTTTGAATTTACTACCCTGGTTTTTGGCCTTTGACATCCACCCAGCAAATGCCGTGCTTCTCCTCTCACCAGGGATGAGGAGTAGCCCATCGAAGGCTCTCCCTCATCTCCAAGGGATTCATCCAAAGAGGGAAAGGCATCCAGGCCTGGGACATGTTTTCTAATTTAATTAACCTCAGTATCCTCTGATGGAGACCATTCTTTGGACATTTCGTTTCCCACTAAACTAAGTTCATATATCAAACCTCTTTCACAATGGTCAATTTATTTAATCTTAAATAAAATTAACCTTGGATTGATTCAAGGTGACTAAAGCAATTTTACCAATAAATGGAAAATATTGAGTCTGTCATTTCTAGGGCCATGTCTAAGGTGCCTAGGAAATATTGAATAATTTATAATAAACTCATGCTCTGTTGATGGAAGGTCTGTGTGTTTGCAGGTTTGGGGAGTTATACATACATTCAAATGCCACATCCATATGTGCTATAAGATTTCTTTAATTATTCTCATTGAAATGATCCCTCTGGTTTTGCAAATTGGGCTGATACTTTAAAATCTGCATCAATATTATGTGCCTGCTGAATGCTAGGTTCCTGCTTCACCATATGATTTTTTCCTCAGTAAAGCTTATACATTTCCTTGGGTTCTACTGTAGTTTTTCTTGCCTAGTTATGTTTCTTTGTTTTTCACTCCTGGGATATCTGAATTTATGATGCATAATTTCTGACGTTCCATGTACTAGAGGGATGCAAATATTTGAGATCAGCAGCTATAGACAGATTGATAGTGCTTGTGGTTCTTATTCGTCCCCTTCTGGCTTTTTACTCTGCGTTTTGACAGTTTCTAAACATGGTAAGTTCATGGCCATGGGTTATTAAGAAACAATGAAAGATAAAGATATAAATTCCTGATGAATTTAAATAACTTGTGCAAATAAAGCAAGAAGCCTTTAAGTGAAATTCAGTAATAAGATTTAAACATGAGATTCATGTGCTATCCACTGATGTAAACAAGTGTTGCTGTGTTCACCCTGTTTATGACTAATGTCAAGTCTTAAGCTTTTAAAATACACAAGACCTTGGTCTACTTTGTTTCCCTAAAATTATGACTAATCCCTCCCAAATGTATGAGAGTTGAACTGATGCAATGCTGGCTGTCAACAGTTGAATTCCTAAAGCAAAAATAAATATGACTCGTTTCATTTAAAATGTAGATAGGGCTCCGTGGAAAAGAACAAAGATGGATGATTATTCTGCAATAGAATTGGTTGGTTGCCAGTGATAAGCTTCAATTCAAGGGTGGCAGGTGTATTGTTGTAGAATGAACAATGAGCTCAGTGTCAAAATCTCTAACTCTGTCACCTCGATGAAGTCTGTTTTTGTTATCAAGGTACATTTTTAATAGATGACACCCACTGGGATTTTGAGTAAATTGGAGAAGAGTCATAAACACATTTCACTAACAGAATTTTAGAGGATCTCACTGTTCTGCTGTCTTCTGTACCCTGGAAGCTGGGTCAATGTGTTTGCTACTTAGTCACTCAAATGGACACTACAAAAATATCTTACAGGAGAAACAAAGAGAATCACTCCTTCTTCTGAAACCTTTAACCCTCTCCAATGATTATCAAACACAGTGATTTTATTCAAGAGGATTCAGTCTGCTATTTTAACTTTTGGCCTTAATGTAGAACATTTTGTCCTCAATTTCTACTATCCACGTATTCTCAGCATCATCTACAAGTCAGTAAGGTATCTTGGTACTCTTTTCTCGTAAGTTATTCACTAATTCAAAAAATATTTATTGAATGTCTTATGTGGCAGGGGCAGTACTAAGCTCTGAGAACCCAAAAGTAAAAAAGAAAAAAAAACAGGACCCCAAAACCCTACCTTTAGGGAGATTTAAAAATTACGTAGATAAATGTAAACTTATTGCTACAGTAAGTGCTCCGGAGAAGAGATCCTGGTGCAATGTATGCATATAATGGTGGCTTTTACTTATCATAGAGGTGAGCCCAGGCTTTCCTTAGGAAATAATTGTTTACCTGGTACCTAATGGATGAGTATGAGTAACTTGGTGACAGGTGGAAGGACCAGCATTCCAAGCGGAGGAAATGACATGTGAGGAGGTCATTTGTTGGGGAGGAAGGTGGCGTAAATGTAAATTCACTGCCTCTGCAGTTGAGAGAGGAAGACAAAGGCTGGATGAGCAGTGGTGACCATATGTGCTGCGTAACATTTTGTGCTGTGCGTTAAAAATTCATCCTGAAAGCGTTGAGAAACTATCAAAATTTATTAAGCAGGGTGGAGAGTGGGTGAGGTGAAGTGATCTCCTTTGTATCTGAGAAGACCATTCTTTCTGCCACGTGGAGACTGGCTCGCTAGGTGGATGTGGGTGGGTCAGGCAGCCATTGCACGTGAGAGATGTTCTCGGTGAGGGGAGTTGGAGGAAGGCAGGTGGTGCAAGTTGTTCCTGGAGGATAAATTTAACAGGACTTAAAGAGTGCAAGTTGAGGAAGCCGATGATCAGGATCAGAGCAGATGGATTTCAATATTGCTTGGAATATGCATGTGAACTAGTGCAGAGGAGAGCAACATTTTTAACAAGATAGGACCTTTGACAAGTCTCTCTGCTTAGTAGAGAAGACAATGCAGGATGCCCGACAGTGGCTCCCTTGATTATGACTAAACTCACTCATAAGATCCAGGACTCAAGCATTACAAAAATGATCCATGTAACCTAAAATATTTGTACCCCCATAATATTTTGAAATTTAAATAAATAAATACATAAATTCACCCATGAGAAAGCCCCAAACCTTTCTGACCTTTCAGTTTACTGATTTATTTTATGCCTATGAAAACTCTTTGTAATGGATTGGATTATATAAATATAGTTTATTATATATTATAATAATTGTATTACTATATATATTAAGTATACATATGTAAAACATAATGCTGTTGCACTTATTTATTGTATATAATATTTTCTTTCTTTACTTTAAGGAGATCACAGTATGGCAAATATAGAGTCAATATATACGCCGATATTATTATGAATTAAGAAAGAATCTGGAATCTATTCCCCAGATCAATTTCTTAACTATCTAAAAGTAATATATTAGTGGTTCGTTGCTTACTTTTTACAGCCAAATGAAAGGATTGTAACTGTGTTACTATATAGCTTTAAAGTCTACTGAATATATGAGTTCATTAATTGTTCATAACACAATTAATACTTATAATTTTGCTAAACTTCTTCTTGACTTTTCACGTTTGTCTACCCTCAGCACCAATTCTAGAATGAGGCTAAGATCCATTAAGATGGAATATAAAGAGAAAGCCTCAAGTCTGCATTTAGCTCTTGACACTCATCATTAGATCATGCAAAAGGATGACAAACCTTGCTAGCCAGCATCTATGCTCACTGTCCTGCCAACTCCTTCTCTGTCATTTTAACATGTAGGAACCACAGAGGGATTCTGCACTGTGGACAGAATGCTCTGTGTTCCTACAGTAGTAAGGATAATTTTAAGGATATGCATAGTGGAAATTAAAGAAAATCTACCTTTACTCCAGTTTTAGGATGTTTTGAGGATATACAGAGAAAGTGAGAGGAATGTAGGTTGCATATTCTCATGTGGGGGCATCCACTGGGGTTTGGGACAGGCCTTGTTGGAAAACACTGAGCTGGGCTCCTCCAGGAGGCTCTGCAGCGGCTGCCGGAGTACGCTGGGCAGCATCACCTCAAGGTTGCGCTGGTAGTGCTCGTAGGCAGGGAGACTTCCTTCCTTTTGTGAGCCCAGAGGTGAGAGGAGACCCAGTGGCATGCCTTTGGCCTAAGGGTGGGAACTCCACTGTAGAGAATCGCAACAGTGGGCCAGTTTCTAGGTAAAGGACCTTGCAAAAACTCCGGCATCTATAGCCAAGTGAGAGTTAAAAGAAGTTGGCTGAGTCAAGGATGACAGAGGGCTGATGTTCCCCAGGATCATAATAATTGAAGAAATAACGTGTATTTACGGAGTGCTGTTCTAAGCACTTTACACATTTTTAGTGAACTTAGTCCCTACACACACACACCCTATGAGGTAATTAATTATACAAGTTTCCTTGTACAAATGAGAAAATTGAGTAGAGCAAGGTTAAGTAACTTTCTCAGCATCACACAGCTAATAAACAGCAAGCCCAGGGTTGATACAGAAGTCTGGTCCACAGGCTGTGTTGTAACCACTGTGCACAAGCACGAAGTCCATGGCCCATAACCAGGAGGTCAGCATATTTTAAAACGGCTAAGTGGACCAGGGCTCCAAATCCAGCCCTCCACCTGTTTTACTGTCAATAAATTTTTGTTGAAACATGGTCATTCATTTATGTATTGTCAGTGGCTGCTTTGACATTATAAAATCAGAGCTGAGTAGTTGTAACAGAGACTATGTGGGCTGCACAACCTCAAATATTCACTGCCTGGCTCTTTGCAAAAAAAGTTTGTTGACCTGTGAAGTGGGCAAAAGGCATTCAAAATTCCCAAGGACAGACACAGATCCAAGGAAATCACCCAATTCCACAGAGATGCAAATATAAGAAGTCTTTATTTGAGATACCTGCTGGAGTCTTTATGGGTGATATGGCATGCTGTTCTGTATTTGCCTGAAAATATTATAGCAAATAAAATTTGAAATGTGTTGGAGTAGGGTGAAAAAGAATAACCAAATTAATGATCATTGTTGAAGCTCAGTGGTTAACATAAGATGGTTTCTTATAGCATTCATTTTACTTTTATGGTTTGAAAATGCCCATTATCAAAAGTTTTAAAAAATTACTATGTACATTTTTAAGTCAACTTTCATATTTTATCATAAACTGAATACATAAAAAAACTCAGTATTTTCATCATGGTCTTGTCATAGTGTTGGTCCCTTATTTTCTGTGTACTACCAGGGAAGAATTGATGAATTGGTTCCAGACATAATAGGAAAAGCAGATGAGACACTTGCTAGGAAGTGACGTGCCACTTACCGACTTTGTGTTGCCCTCTTTGCCCCCACCACAGACTTGAACTGAAGTAGGAGGGTGGCCAGCGCTACAGGAGAGTTCCTGTCATCCGATAATCACAAACTATCAAACAGTTCCCTCGGATTCTCTTATTTTCCCAATGGGGAGGTTATGAAATGCTTGGACTTCACAGCAGCCCCCCTGGAAGGCAGGCAGCTACACCTTGACCTTTGGAAGATAATTTTACTTTCATTAAAAAAGGAGGAGGTAAAATGTGCATAAAGTACTTCTTGCAGAAAGTAATTTGAATATGACATTGCATCAATATGAAATATTTATGGTGTGTTTTAACAGTGGCATGTGACATCTGTTGAAATCAAAGTTTTGATACGTCAATCAAGTTGACAAGTCTGAAAAAGACGGCAGGACAATATTCTGACATGCTTCCCTACCAGTCTATCCTTGGCACTATAATTTCCATTTTGATTTCCAATTTGACCCAATGATTATGCGTTAGTGCCTTCTTAATTTCCATGTATTTAAGGTTTTTCAATATAATAAAAATACTTATATTTCTCTTTGAAGAAATAAAATTCTCTATATATCTGGTCATTTATTCTTTGAAAAAACATTGAGTGTCTTGTGCCAGGCACTGTTGCAGGCAGGGCAGGAACAGCAAAGGACAAGACAGAGCTGTACTCTCACAAATTTTACCTTGTAGAATTTGAGGGGATATTACTGCTATAGAATCCAGAATCCTCGAATCTAGTGTAGGTTAATTTATCTACATGCTGGTGTAGTTTTTGTTCACTAATGCTAATATATTCTGAAAGAAGCAAATTAAAATATCCTGCTACAATTTTATTTTTTTCACATTTTCCTTGGATTTTTATTTTTGATTTCTACATTCAGTTTCTATTTTTATTATTATGGTGTGTGTGTGTGTGTATGTATGTGTAAATGTTTGCTTCTTTTCCAATAATGGAACACTTTATCCTGATTGGTACTTTCAAGCTTAAATTCCACCTTGTCTGGCACTGATATAGCTAATTATACTATTATTACTAACTTTTGTTGCTTTGGCCTGTTATTTTATGGCCCAGCCTTTTATTTTCAGCTACTGATGATTACTTTTCTTTGTTTTGTGTTTTGTTTTGTTTTGTAAATAACATATGGCTTGGTTCTGTTGTCTCATCCTAGCTAATAGACTACCTTTTAATGTGAAAATTGGCTCCATTTACTATGTGTAATTTTATTCTTTCCTTCTTACTTCATGTTTATTTTTATTTTACTTTTTAATTCTCTATTTTTTGTCTCATTCTTATTTTCTCAACATGGTCAAGTTATTATTTACCTCCCTTTCCTACTTGATCCTTCGGTAGTTCTGTTTTTTAGGCCATTGAAGGCTACCTCTGCAGGGGAAAAAGTCTGTATCATGCTTTAAATGAAAATTTTGCTGTAACCTACATTTGTTTTACTAGCATCACTTACATAAGGAAGAAAAAAGTTATTCCTAGACAATCTATACCATACCTACAGTCACATATGGCTATTTATTTTAAAATTAATTATAATTAAAAACTCCATATCTACAATTTACCAGTAGTCTTAGGGTGTCTAGCGGATACCATGTTGTACAGTGCAGATTTACAGAACATTTCCATAGTGATAGAAAATTCTGCTGCACAACATTAGTATATTATAAACAAACTTTAATTACTATGTGTATACTTTATATACTAATTATGTATATTTGGAGTTATAAGTTTAGTGAGGTAATTATTGGTAGCTTAAATATTAAAGATTGATAAATAAGTTCAATTTCCTAATATAAACATAGAAGAGAAATACAATTTCACACCACAGGCCATTTAAAAGAACATCACAGTCTTACGTGAGTGGTTATTTAACAATAAATCATTTTAGCTAACACAGGATATCCCAGGAGAGCTTCTTGCAAACAAACTAGCCAGGACTCAATTTTGTGATGGCAAGATTTCCAATAAGTTTAAATCTGACAAGAAAAGACCTTTGCCCCAATGTGCCTAATGTGTATAGACTTAATGTTCTTAAGATATCTTGTAAAAAAGATATCTCGTAAAAAGATATCTGACTTTTGCCATTATTTTAATAGTGGGTTATAGTGGCTGGATTAATGCAATGTATTTTTAAAGCACCTGTGTCAAAAGGCTTTCTATTTTTTAAGATTATTTATTAGCTGTTCAATGAAACATGGCCTCTGGGTTCAACCACAATTTTATCTGACATCGTTAAATAATTTGGAAATTCAACACTTTATTTCACTTTTCTAGCATTGGTAATCAAACACGTATCTCTCTACCATTAGACAGGAATATGGTGTACTCTATTTTTTTTACCAAGACACTATCAAGTCCCTTTCTCCTAACCAAGTAAAATAAACCTTAGAATAGGCTTGATGTCCCTTCCCTGCCTTTCACCTCAAAACCTAGGTTTTAGTAAGAAAGTTTGGTACTTTTATAGTCCAGAGTATTTTAAGATTATCCTGTCATTACATCTCTTTATTTCAAAAATATCTCACATATTTCCAGAAAGCCTATGCTTATTCATTTACATACTACTCAGTGTGTGTAAACACACACACATACACCGCACACACACACATACAGAAGGACATGTAACCTACTGTTCCCTCTTTCTCCAATTCATCTGAGGATTCTATTATAATTTTTTTTGGGGGGAGGGCTCTTATGTCATTCCTTGAATATTGTCATCAGATGGGACCAATGACTGGTATAATATTTTAAAGTCATACTCTTTGTAATAGCAAAATTAGAAAAACATTTAAACACTTCCTTAGAAGATGAGTATAAATGTACTTGGTTCCTTCTTTATGGATCTTTAAGTTTTTAAAAATTTTGCTATGCCAAGCAATGTAGCAATGAATAACATTGTCATTTCCTGTGTGGGCAAGTGTATCTAGCATACATTCACAGAAGCAGAATTGTGGTATCAGACTATGTGTTTGCATATTTTGTTAGAGAGTGCCAAATTGTTTTCCAAGGGTTTCTACAATCAACACTTCAACTAGAAATATATGGAAATGCCTGTCATCGTGTAGCAATTTTAGAATTTTGGGTTTTTGGTTTTTTTAGCCAATTTGATGGGTGAAAAATTGTATCACTCTGCTGTTTAAACTTACGTTTCTTATTTTGAGTATAAATAAGCTCTTTTCATATGTCTAAGAGTCATTTGCAGTTGCTGTTTCATAATTATCTATTTTTTAGACCATATCTTCTCTCTGACCATTGATTTTTCTTACTTTCCAGGAGCACTTTACAAAGATAAGCTCTTTGTGGAATAATTTATAAATAGAAATTATTTTTTCAGGTTATAATTTGTCTTTTGAATTTTCTTATAGTTTTTTTAACACAGAGTGCTTAAAATATTTTTGTAGTTGAATATATTTTTCCTTTCTTTATCCTTTTTATTTTATTTTTCTTTCTTTTCTTTTCTTTTCTTTTCTTTTCTTTTTTTTTTTTCCATGCTATTCTTAGCTCATGTGGTTGTTGGTAGAATTTAATTCGTTCCAGTTATAGGACTGGAGTCTCTGCTTTCTCTTTGGCTGTCAGCCTGGGGCCACTTTGAGTTCCTAAGGGACCATGGAGTTCCCTAACCTCTTTCTCCTGATTACTTTTAAACCAACTGATGAGTGACCTTAATTACATTACAGTAAATCCCTTCACCCTTGCTGTATAATGCAGTCTAATCATGGACTGACATTCCATCACATTGACAGGTTCCACCTACACTCAAGGAGAAGAGATTCCATGAGGAGTCTTGGGGGACATCCTAAAATTCTGACTGTTGAAGATCTTCTGGTTTGCTTATTTATTAATTCATTGATTTCTTAAAACAGATTTATAACTCATTTTAGTGTCCGATAGGACAAAGTCTCTCTTGCTGCTCTTTTTTTAGAGCTTCACTGGCTTATATTTATTTGACATAATTTCCATATAGACTTTAGAATAAAGTTATTTGGTTCAAAAAGGAACAAATATAGAGAATTTTATGAATGTTAACTTATGGAGAATTGGCATGAAAATGACAATGAGGCTTCTTGTTCAAGAACGTATTATGACTTTCCATATACTCAGGCTCTTTTGGTTTCAATTGATAATGTTTCAATTTTCTTCTTTTTATAATTCTTATATATGTTTCATTGGTTTTAAGATATTTTACCTTTTTATTCTAAATATAAGTGGGATCTTTTACTAAATATCTTATAGTGGTTATTATTTTCTTATGTGCAAGCTATTGAGTTCATTATATTAATTTTATACAGTAATTTTTCTGTTCATTCTCATGGGTTTTCTACATATGCAATTCTAGCTTCTATAAATTGCAATAATTTTTCCTCCTCCTTTCAATTTTTTATACATCTGATTTATTTCATTTTTCTAATTGACTATTGACCAAAATATAATTTTAATCAAAACTAGTGACAGGGAACATTATTTTCTTATTCAAATTTTAGTGGGAATATCTATAATGTTTCACATTAAGCATGATCCCATTCTAGGCTGAATTAAGTACATTTCTCTAGGAAAAGCTGCTATCCATCCATTACAGTGTTAACTAAAAAAAAAATTAATTAACGAGGCTTATCCTTTGGAAAAAGGAGAGCTTTATTTCTCATAAAAGCTAGCAGGCTGCTGGGCAGCCATTCCAACAGGTTGGGAAGCAGAGGCCCAGCCAGAAGCCAGACACACCTGCTTCAAAGAAGAAACAAAAGGCAACAGGATTTTATCCTGAGCAGGGTGGCCAAATGTACATATTTAACAAGCTATAGGAGGAGTCATGAATATTTATGAAGGGAAATCATATGCATGCAATTGTGTTTTATCTTTCGCATCCTGTCTGGGTTAGGAGCTCAGTTTTATGGTGTTTGTGGGGTCCCGTGGCCTAGAGGAGTCTGTTCAGTTAGCAGAAGGCTTAGGATCTTGCTTTTAGTTTATAACTGTTTTATTGATTTTTTTAAACTAAATATTGTTGAATCATGCCAAATGGAATTTTTAGCATGTATTGAGATGGTTATATAAATTTCCTCCTTGAACTTATTAGTATGACTGTTTATATAAATAGATCTTCTAATGTTGAACCATGCTTGGATCCCTTGTATTAACACCACTGGATCATGATGTATTGTTCTCTTAACTTGCTGCTGTATTCAATTTGCTAGTGTTTTATGTGGGGTGTGCATTACTGTTTTAAGTGATATTGGTGTGTAGATTTTTTTTTCTTATACTATCTTAATCGAGTTCTGGAAAGACTAATATTAATTTACCCTTCTTTAAAACTAATTTGAAAAGTTTTCTTTTCTTTTATATTCTAAGACAGTTTCAATAATATTATGATAACCTGCTTTTAAAGTCTGGTAGAACTCTCCCAGGTGTTTTTTTATGGGGGGGAGCGGTTATTCCTTTCCAATTTCGTCTATTTTGTCTATTTAGATTTTGAATCTTGATTTATTGAATTTTGGTCAATTACATTTTTCTAGACTATTATTCACTTCATAAAGGTTTACCTGTATGAAATTTCTCATATTCAATATCATTCTTTTAAAAACTTTTGATTTAAATTTGCAAATTCTTCTGATACAGACTTATAAATGTTCTTTTTGTATTCCTGGTTGAAAGAGTCATTAATTTCTTATTTTATCATATTTTTATTAAAGAATGCTCTGCATTTTTGTATGTTTTGTGTGCTATTGTCAATTTTTGTGAATGGCCCATGAGCACATAAAAATTATACTTTATTATAGGACAAATGTTTTATACACATAATTATAGATATATAAGTATGTGTATATGTGTGTGAATATGATTTATCTTACTAATTATGTTATTTAGACTTTTCCATGTTTTTAATTATTTTTGTTCACTTTATCATAGTTACCTGACAGATGAATTAAAACCCTTATCATTGAAGAGGACATCATTAACTCAGTTCTTTCATATCCAAACGTTTGTATGTACTTTTATGACTAAAAGAGTTTGGATTGATATTAAATCACTGGCTCATACTTTTATTTCATTGAGTATATCCTAGATTATTGATTTATGTGTAGAAATGGAAGATCAGTCAGACAATTTTCTCTTTTAAAAATTAAAAAATATATTTGGGGCAATGAGATGAAATTATCAAGTCATTAAAAAAATGCCAATACTTTTACCAGGATGTTTCACAGGATTGACTGTTTTAATCAATTTTGTCAAATACTTATTGAAACATTTTCAATCTTGAGTCATCATCTTTATTTTATAACATTTTATTCTTAAAATATAAATAGTATTTAACATATTAAAAATCTGTAATATTCATTCTGCTACACAGTTTAGGTTTTCTTCTTTGAGGACTTGAATTAGATATATTGAATCACCTTAGCCAATATCATACACTTCCCATTTTCTCTATAGAGCATTTCAAATTTTTTCTTTATTTCTATTTCCTTTAATACTTGATTTTTTAAATTTCTATCTATATTTACTTTTTATGTTTTCTACCAAATCTCATTTGTTTCCTTCCAGTTTTATCCTCTTTTCTGTCATAAATTGTTCTTTTAATCTACTATTTCTTTTCTGGATTTTGCCAGCTAACTTTATGTTGCCTTTCTTTCTGTGGTTTTACTATTTTTTCCACAATTTTTTACATTTGTGCTTTGTTTTTCTTCATAAATGTGATTACTTCATTTTTAATGTGATAGATTCATTTTTAATTCTTAGCTAAATATTTGGATATTTTTCTTTTTTTAATTTCACAATATTAAGGGGTACAAATGTTTTTGGTTACATGTATCACTTTTGTAATGCTTGAGTCATGGCTATAGGTGGGCCCATCACCCAAATAGTGTTCATTGTACCCCTGAGGTATGTTTTTGCCCCTCCCTTCCTCCTTCTTCCCCTACTTGATTTCCACGGAGTTTAACTTCCCTCTCTGCACGTGTGTGTTCATTGGTTCATTCCAATTTAATAGCGCTTACATGTGGTGTTTGTTTTTCCATTCTTTAGGTACTTCATTTAGGATAATGGTCTCCAGTTCTATCCAAACTGTTGAAAATTTTTCTTCTGCTTTATAACAATACTTTTTTTTTGTGGGTGAGCTACATCATACGATAAATTCCTTTGCTATTTTTGAGGATTCTTTCTTATAATATCTTAAATTCAACTTAGTTTGACAGAGCTATTTTTCCTCAAGTTCCCATCTCTTATTCCAAACAAGAAGTATCATATTTGAACTCCGTGTGAATCCCTCACCTTCAAGAAGGGTGTTTTTACTGGGCCTGTCTGGGATTTATTTTTGGTTCTGGGCTCTCTTGACATGTCCCATATGTACTTTCTTCCCTTCCTCCCATGTGGCTTCTACTTGATCTCAGCTACTAATGCAAGCCCTTACTGATATTTTTGATATACAGATTATAACCATTACTGAATATACTTGAAAATGTGCTTTGTAGATATGATTTTTATTCTTCTTATTGTTTCTTTATGATTACCAGAATAAGAGGAAAAATTCTGACATGTGCAGCCATGGTCATATCAATATTTCTTTGTCTTGATTTTTGGTTCAAATATTAATATGTAACTTTCAGAAGCTGTATTTTAATAATTCCTAAGTGGTCCACATTCTCTTATTCTCTTTGACTGCAGGGCTTCTTACTTGTGCTAGAATTTTCTTTTATCTGTTCTTTGGGACTCAGGCTAAGCTCTACAGTACCTTACGTTAGAGCTGTGCCATGACGGTAAGAAAGGCTGTGGTCTCTTCTACCTGCTATAGCAAAAGCACGATGTCAGTTCTCTACTAAGGAGCCAGGCAGGGCCTCTGTTTTCCATCTTTTCCAGATGTTTTAGCTTCAGGTATAGACAGGACTCACCATGGTTCATCTCTCCCTCAGCTGTTCAGCAACTAAAGAAATCAGGTATACTCATGTGGACTGACTGATGCCGCCCTTTCTTCCTGGTATCCATGGTTTTCTGCAGGACAGGTACTTGCGGATATACACCACTATTGTTCTCCCCTTGCAATTCTCCAGCATTTATTTCCAAGATCTAATCAAGCTGAGAGTAGAGAAACCTCTGTGCCAGCTCTGGACTTCAGAACCGTTTCACAGCGTCGGAGGCTTCACCAGCACTTTCCATACGTTGCCTGGGTTGCCTTGTGGAGGGAAGGAGAGCCCAGATGTTTGCAAGCCACCATCTCCCATTCTTCCTCCTAAGTTTGCCTCTGAATAAGTTTTGTGCAAATTGTTATAGGATGATAGAACTAGAGAAAGAAAAATTGGTACAGGGTTTTAATATACTATTTTTATTTATAAACTGCCAGGAGTGAAACCTTAAAAGAAAACTTTTCTTTTGCCGCTTGCGTTATTTCAAGGTCTTGCAGTATTTCCAGGTCTCCTAGTTATATTGAAGGTGACTGTGCTTCATTTCACAAACTGCTTTGCATTAAAAAAAAAAAAAAAAGAAAGAACGAAAAGTTCAAGATCTTTGAAGAAGCCTTTCACTGATTGACTAAAGGTTTCTTTATGCCCTGTAGGGTCCCCGTCTGAGCATCTGGAAGAATTCCAGTTTTCACATCCCAGCTGTCTAGCTTCAGGGAAGGGGGATAGGCAATAGTCTGACTTCCAGGGAAATCATCTATATTCCAGCTCAGGGCCAAGGTAGGTCAATAGAAGAAAAGAAGCTGAAGAACCGACCTAAAGCAAAGAGTTGAGCAAGAAGCAATATTAGGAGCAGGAACATGGAGTCCTTGAATCACAGCGTCAGGGAAGTAAGGGTCCAGCATGCAGGTTTGAATAGGGGACTTGGAAAATGTCCTAAGCCCACATGTAAACTAGCACTTTTCAACCCAAGCTATTTCTTCCAATATTGTCCTTTCTTCAGTGTTTCTTAGTTTACCTTTATTATTACCATTTTAATGGCAACACCAGCCTCAACCCCCCATTCTCCCTTCAATCCACGTAACCAATATGTGGCCATTCTAGCTCCAGATTATTTTGGCGATCACATCCCTTTTCCTGCTCTTTCTATAACTTCCTTTTCTGTCCTTTGTCTCCTGGACAATTGCTGTCGCCCCTTAACTGGTTTCTTCCGAAGCCACCAGTTTCGCCCTCCAATCCATCCTTTTCACTGCTGTCGGAGTAATCTTTTCATAGAAGAGTGACCTCCAGCTGTAAGCGTGGCCCTGCTGCAATATCATTTATCTCCTTTATTCTCGTACTTTCTGTTTTGTGAGCGGAAGGTTAGAGCAGGCACCAAAAAGGTGATGTGACTTGTGCTATGTTTTCCAAGTAAGTCAAAGAGGTATGGATTTTTCTATCAGGCTGACTCAGGTTGAATGCTGTTCATTTCTGGGTTTTGTGTCTATTATCTTGCAAATAATGAATACCCCTAAAATGTTAGTATGCTATTATTCCATGGGGATAGAATAATTCTCTACAACATAAAGTTATTTTTATTCAACTATCAAAGTAGTCTGGAGATTTCAACTTTCACTCAAACAAAATTGAAAGAAAATGAATAACACTGAGACAACTGAGCACAAAAGAATAATATCGTATTTTCCAAAATATATACATCAACCACTTTAAGGCTATAGTATGTGAAAGGGCCACAGGGTAGCTGGGTGGAATATGCCAGCAATTTCTTTTAATCATTTTTTTCATTGCAAAATGCTATAAGAACTCTATCCAGGGAGGGCTACTACGTTTTTGGCAAAGGCAGGATACAAATACTAGAGAGACAGGTGTTCATTCTTTGAATCTTTGAATAGCAATGAAAAACTCAGAGTCACTCTCTCTCTCTCTCTCTCTTCCCCTCCCCTCTATCCTCCACCCCCAATAATTGGAGCACTTCTTATCTAGGTAGAAGGAATTCATTTCAGGAAATGCCAAATCCAAGACAAGCATCAGCATTAGAAATTAGCTACTCAATGTAGCTAAACTTGGGGAAATTCTTGTCTTGCTCACTCTAAGGATGAGCCAAGTGAGACAGACTTTTTCCTCCAGTTCCTCTCCTAATTACTGATCAGATGGTATTCCCTGAGATGCCTAGTAGGAAAGAGGAAGTGAGATGATCTTCTAGGAAATGAATTTAAAATGGGCCCTCATTGTTTGAATAAATTGTTTCCTTTTATACTTTTTTTTTTTTTTTTGAGACGTGTTCTTGCTACATTGTCCAGGCGGGACTCAAATTCTGAGCTCAAGTAATCCTCCTGCCCCAGCCTCCTGAGCACAGATGCCTATACTTTTACCTTTAATGATTTTCTTTATATAAATAAGATCACACCACGTCAGCTAACTGCTCTCTTGCAGCACAGTGACATGATCTCTTGACTTGTTCTCTTCCCCGCCTGTGTAGAATTAGAGACAATTAATAGCTGTGAAACAAATGGTGTCATGATCTATACAGCACTTACTAACTGTGCTGAAAAGTGGGTATATTTATTTTTCCATTATGGTTAAAAAACAAAATAGAACAACAATAAAATGGGAACATGTGGGGTAACAGGTAAGATCAGGAAAGTAGATGAGCAAGTGTGGTCTGGCTGCTTGATGGTTGCCAGGAGTTTACCAGGCACTTTCTATGTGCCAGGTGCTATGTACGTTCCCTGTATTAGCTCATTTAATATTCACACCCAATCTAGGAAGGAGCGACTATCATTTCCAACCGCTCTCACATATTGTACACAAGGAAACTGAGGCACAGTGAGGTTAATCATCTTGTCCACAGTCATTCAAGTACTAAATGGCAGACTTGGGATTTGTTCCCTGTGATTGTAATCATCTCCATAGTCTGAATTCAATCTTGCAGGTGCTATCTCAACTACTTCATCACAACTATAGCACATTGTGGCTGTATTACTTTGAACAAATTATTTAACCTCTATGTGAAATCAGGACAATAAAACATATATCACAAAAGCATGTGAGAATCCAGCAATGTAATATGTATAAAATATCCAGCACAGAAGCCAGATGCAGGTTAGGTACTCGGTAAATATCGGTTTTCTTTCAGGGGTGATTCCTTCTCCCCTGAACACTTATAAGCAAGGATATTTTCCTTTGTATTTTGTATCCCTAGTAATTAACAGAGGGCCTCTTACACAGTAAATAATCACAAGAAAGGAAGAATTAGAGAGTGAGAAGTCTTGATTTACATAATTTTTGAAAGTTGGCATTTCTGAAGGGTGCTATTGAAGGCATACTGTTGTACCCGAGTCTGTATTGTGAATGCTACAATTTTAGCAAATAACTTGCAAGTAGGCAGCAAAACTTATGCCTAGGAAAACTCATATATAAAAAGAAAATATTGGCAGAAGATCTGAAATGCAATCAAATAGGAGATGAAGACTATGGTACTCTTTCAACCGCTTTACCTGCATATTCTATCTTGCCAGTTCCTAACACCTGCAAAGAAATTTCAGGCCTGAAAGGCAAGAGCCCGAAGTGATCATATGGACACGAACCTATAAATGATGGACCCTGTTCTTTCCTTAGGTTTGTCGTGATTTTATATTTGGGTTAGGGCATATTGCAAGGTGGCACCTAGTGTAGGAAAGGGATTATTGCCAAGTAGGGGCAAAAGATCATAACAAAGGGAAATTGTAGTCAAAAATATTTCAGCCATGGAAGTTAGATAAATTACACTTTGTCTCTGAGCTTCAGTTTTCTAATCTGTATGACGACACAGTAATTTTTGCTCAGCCAAAAGACTACGCTGAATTAAATGGTGTCCACAATGTGATTAACAATTGAGAAATACCATATAAATAGAATTGTTGCCATGATCAAGATTAGTATGTCCTGTCCTTTAAGGCAGGTTTTGCTGCCTAAATACCCCAGGTCTCGAATGCTGTCTCCTGAAATGACCTCACCCAGGTCACCATGGAGCAGTCACGTGACCAGTCCTGGTCGCTGAGAAAACCCCTTATTTTTCCACGGAGGTGCCCTCGGGAAGAAGGCGTGGCAGCTCAGTGGTGGATGTAGGAATGGGCAGGGACCCCATCCCCAGACCAGATAAGGCCAGATTCTATGTGAACATGGGTTCGGGTTTCCAGCCGTGTCAGGGTAGACAGATGTAGGGTTGTGTATTCCAAGCCAACATTTGGGAGCCTTTACAGGACCGACTGCACATCCATTTTGTCCTCTCTCCAGCGGTTGAAGGCTTGGGAGAAAACAAAGCCCTGCCCACGCGAGCAGTGCTGCCTGTGGTGTCTGTAAGACAGGACAGGTCGGGAAAGGAGGGCCTCTCTGCTTGAGCATCAGCTCTTTGCTTCTGACCTGTTTTCTTCCACTCTCTTGTTTTAACCTTTCCTTTAATGAAAAAAGAGCCAGATTTAACTGTTTTGAAATGTGAGCTCTGCTGCTTACTGACCAGCCATATAGCCTCGGGCAAGTTATTGTACTTAACCTCTCATTTAGTCCATGGATAAAGTAGGGGCTGATGATAGAACCTATCCCTTAGGCTTTTAGAGAGAAATTAAATACGATAATCTAGTAAAGTCCTTAGGACATATTACATACTCAATACATACTACCTCTTGTGAATTTTTTATTTATAAGGAGGGATTTTATCTCATTAGCTGGACAACAGAACTTTAATTCATATGAGATGATGTCATTGAAGAAAGGAGTTGTGGGTTGATGTGATTTTACAATTGTAATCACATTTCTTCATCTCCTGATGACACTCCAAACTTTTCATTTATTATCTCAGTTCTGCCCAGTCTTCTAAAATTGCCAGATGGTAGAGTTTTAATTTGGAGAGACCGCAGAGATCATCTCATTTAATCTTCTCATTTTTAAAATGGGAAATGAATGCAAAGGTAAGAAAAATGACTTACCCATTCATTTCCAGTATTCTGTGACATAAAAAAGACATATTAATAAACAGCAATAAAAGACAGAGTTCGTGGGAGGTGAGCTGTCCCAGGTCCTACCCCGGGTTCCTTTTTGTTTTGCCCAAAATCTGTGCCATCAGGCATGTCATGCTCAACTTTCAGAGATTTCATTCCCCCCACTGTGAAATGATGAGTTTGACAGTCTCTGACTGAATGTATATGTGCATGTGTGTCAGTTTATCCAATTATAGTTTTATGTGGACACACACACACACAGATTTTTGTTTCCAACCCTTATCAGCATAATGAAATTCCCATACTGCATTTATGGTCCATATTTAAAATAATATGTTTACATATATGAAGTTTTAACATAATGGATCTCACTAAAAATAAAAGCAGTGCAAGATTTGTTATTAGCAAAGTGTGAGATCTTTTAAAGTCAGTATCTGGTGAACCAAAACACTTACCTGCTCTCCTGCTCGGAGCACTTTTGAAACTCCTTTTCTGAGCCCTTTGTGGAGCCTGGGGCACACTGGGTCTCGTGCTGGTTATTGAATGGCAGAGCTGATCTTCCTCTTTGAGGAACGATTTGAGTTTTCAAAATAGCCTGAAGTAAAATAAGCATGGCAATCAATACGGGCAAAACTGCATTTAGTCAAAGGCCAGCTGTGCCTAGCAGATAATACAACCTGATCTTCTTGTGTAGATCTGAGGGGAAGAGAAGTGACAGGAAGGCTGCCGCATGCCAGACCCTGGGCAGGCGTTTTCATGAAAGTCTCCTCTTGTCCTCGCAGCAACCTGGGAGGTAGGCAGTTATCACCATTTATAGGAGAGAAAAAAAGGCCCTTTCAGAGGGTGAAAGCAAGTTGCTCAAAGTCACTCTGCTTCATTCATTTGAAAAAAACGTATTGTTTACTATGTAGTGTCAGGCGTTATCCAAGGCAATGGAAATGCCAAGGACTGAAGCCAGCAGGAAATGAGAAGAGGTGGCTGCTCCTACAGGGGTGCCAAGGTGGCACCTTTGAAGGTTGACATTATTTTGGGAACACCAGTGGATTCTGCTAAAAGTATTACCTTATAATCATATCTCTCTGTGTGAAAGACAGCAAAGCCCTACGTGCGATTTTACCATTGTGTCCAAGGTAGCAGTAGGAGGGGCGAGGGATCTTTTTGGCCTAGCAAAATGGTAACTTTCTAAAGAAATTCAGTATTGACCGTAAGCAAAGATGGTGATATAAGAACTTGAAGCCAAGAATGGCTGTACCCTTAGAAGCTTCTGCTTGCTACAGCTTCCTATTTCCCGTCTGGGAGATCCCGGTCCCCAGGAGAAGAGCATATTGCATTTTTACTTCAAAGAAGTTTGAGAAAGAACGATTTAAGACATTACTAAGAACTTGCAAGAATGCTCAAAACACTTCTGTAACTATTACAGGATTATGGAGATGAATGTGCTGCTTTTATCACACAAGGAATACAAGAACTCTATGGTGATGGAAACAACTACATAATTAAAAAATTAAGTAAACAATTTGCTTTGTCCCTGATGCCTCCTATAAGGAGACATACTTTAAAACCAGTCCTGGTGAAAATCCTGGTGCCTTAAGAAAAAAGTGGAAAGTAAAAACAACGCTGACCTGGTTTCCAAATCAAATTCAGCAGCTGCTGATTTTGTCTGAACAAATATTTTTCTCTCTGTGGACCATTCTCCTTTCCATCCTGGTAAAATGAAGGGGTTGGGCCAGGAGCTCGCTTTAAACTAGAGTCCACTCCCAGCCCCAGATGTGGCTGGCATAAGTCTGGCCCCTCTCCCGGCCTTCCCTCACCTGCTCCATTTTATCCAACAGAAATGGGATAAGATTTAAATTCATTAAATAAAAAAAAGTTTCTACTTCTAAAAAGTAAAAGGTTGAGACCCTCTGCCTAACTCCCCACATGTCCTTGTTTCCCTATGGGCAAGGCGGCCTTTTCATTTTTCCTAGCCAGGGAGTTGTAGGTTTGGTTTTCTATAATCTCAGCAAAAGCTGAGCTGGGTTTTACCGGCAGAGGCTGCTTTCCTGGTGAGCGAGGGACCCCCTGGCTAGATTAACCCCTGGAGCTGTGCGGGCTGCTTGCTGAGCATTGTCAGGTACAAGTAATTGTCGCCCTCAAATCCCCCTCATTTGAGTCCAGCTCATGTGTGTGGCATGCAGGCCATGTTTGCCGGTTTGCTAACCTTCTTCATCATCTGGTTGTGACTTTTCATTATTGCCAGCTCCCCCAGATTGTCTTTCTAAAATATCAGTCCTATGCTTTCCAGAAAGGTATAGAATGTGCAATGTCTTCATATCCTGTGGAATGTGTAATCCCTCAAGTAAGCTTATAGAAGACACAGATTTCAAATTCAATATGTCTAAAGTAGAATAGATTTTTTTGTTGGTGCTATAACAGACATGAATTTCCTGTCTCAAAAATACAGCAGTAATCCAGTTTGCCAAGCTAGAGATTTGGACACTATTTTATTTTCCTCACCTGAACGTCAGATCCAGGGGGAAAGCGACTACTTAGTCCTATCCTTCTCGCCTAGAAAGGTATCTGACACATCACTGGCGTGACATATTTGGTAAGTTAATAGGTAGATGAATATTCCTCCCTTCAGATCATATTCTACATCCAGTCTCCAAGAATTGTCTCTTCAGTTCCTTGTTATTGATCAAATCCTTCCGTCCCCCCATCTCTGCGGCTGCTCCCTGATTATGCTCTTTCGTGTCTCTTACTGGCGTTGTCATAGTTTTCTTCTAAGTCACCTGCTTCCTGCTTCTTCTGAACAATAGCCTCTCCGCGCTGTTTTAAGAGTGCTGGATTTTAAACATCAATATATGATCCTGTTTGTGGTGTCGTGGCGGTTTATATTTTTAGAGTTTATTTTCCATATTTCCTGTGATTAACATATGTAAATGGCATATGAAGGAAAGAATAGAGGTTTTAAGATAATTATGTTTTACTTCTCCATAAAATTCTTAATCATGCCCTGTGGTCTCCTGTATGTAATCCAAACTCAACAGGGCATGAGAGGTTGCTCATCTCAGCCTTGGAGGCTCTGTTCTGGGCACAGTGATTGTCCCACGGCTTTTCTCACACGGGACTTGCAGACCACACAATTTACCTCCCTTCGCAACTGCTGTCCTTACCCACAGAGTCTTTCTGACAAGTTCACTGTTCTTTCAAGAGTCAGCTCAAATGTCCCAGCCGTCTCACAATCGCCTCTGCTCAGCCCCCACGGCACAGAACGTGCTGTATTGCAACAGAATCTGCCTGTTCACCTCACAAGCAGAAAGTGGCATCTTGAAAGCAGAAGCAATATCTAGTTTGCCTTTCAACTCCTGCTTTCCGTTGAGTGGCAGCTGAATAAATATTTGCTGAATGAGTGAAAAATTCACCTAGCAACATTATTCCTCTTGGGGGAAGTAACTCCTAAAGAGTGTCTTTATAAATAATAAATACTCGGCTTTTTCTTGTGCAGGAAAAAAACAGACCTCCCAAATGTGCTTATTTTGGTCTAATATTAGTGTATATTAGTGTGAGGACAAAAATCCACCAAATATTGTTATAGGAAACATCTCTGACTGCAAACCCCGCGCTGTGTGCATTGCAACTTTACAATAATGTGTTTAAAATGTTTTGCAAAATTGCAGCATCTGAAAGAGGCTCCGGATGGTGGTGCACAAGGAGCCGGGCCTGCAGTGCTGGCTGCTGCAGGGAGTCCCCTCGGTCACATCTTCCCATCTGCACAGACAGCAGCAGGTGGAACCAGAGCTGTTCCGTATGCCTTTCCTAAAGGCTCTGAGAGGCATGCTTACATTTTGTCTTCGGATCTTTATATGAAAATACCACGGTGGATAATGAGGCTGTTGTATGCATAATTTAACTTTCTAGCCTAAATTCCACTGTAAGGCAAATTGGTACCCAGAGGCATGCAATTTGCATGGGGATTTCAAGCCCTCCTCTCATCTATTGTCCCTGGTTTGGTGTTGTTTTTCTTCTAAATTATTCTGCCTTGTTCTTTGAATGCCTGATTCTGAGATTGTAACCAGATTACCACAGGATCCCTATGTAATAGTGGTTTCAGAAACCCCGCAAAGGCTACTTTGACCATTTCTGGGAGCATAATTTGAGACTTGGCAAAGCCTGGGCCAGCATCCAGAGGCGTCTTCCTAATGAATCGGCTCCTTTGCCCGTAGCTCACCTGCCTGGAGAGGGTTGGGACCAGCTGAGCCTGCAGCTGCCCAGAGTGGGAGGTGCTGATGGAATCCTCTGTGGCTGACTTCACAGCCCAATCTGTCAATCTGTTTGGGGACAGACGGTTAGGGAACTGTCTGTCTGAGTTGCCTCAGAAAGAATTCAGCTTCTTGGCTGAATCTTCTGGTGACAGACTGCCTCACTTTCTGCTCTGGGCTGGAGAACATGGCTGTGTTGGCATGGGTGCCAATTCTACTTTTCAAAGCCTTTTAGGGTAAAGATATGTGTAAATGAATCAAGGGCTCAGGAGAACAACCTGCTGATTGTCTTCTAATATTTCATGTATCATCTGATATGCAGTGTCGGTTTTGCAGAGATAGCATAGGGGCTTACCTGTCAATAAATTCCAGCTCTTCAGAAATGATTTCTTACAAGTAGCATGTCAATATTTTACAAAGATAAGTCGTAAAGACCTGAAGACTTGCCAATATGTTCACCAGAACCATACTGCATAATTTTGGTATTTGGTGACCAGGCCAGTTTACAGATGACTGAGAAGTTCTTTCATGATGTTTAGTAAAATATTTAAGTTGTTTCCAATACAACTAGAAATCAAAGAGGAACAGAGGAAAATGGAAGAGGTGAGAAAGAGGAAAGGTCAGACAGAGAGAAGCCATTTTAACTAAAATTGGAGGTCAGTTTTACATCAATTTTTAGATCAAGAGATAGATCTAAATCTAGGTCAGAACACATTGAATATTTAGCTAGGTGAAATTGATCAAGTCACCACTTCATTCTTTAAAATGAAAATATTGAACTTAATAATTTACAAAGGTATCCTTGAAACCTAGTATCCAAAAAATATTTGATCTGTTCTCTAAAACTAGGTAATCATGGTTATTTTAGAGATGATCCAAATGTTTATACCAGCCATAAACAGAATAACGGGTGTTGGACTGAGAGAGAGGTCCAAATTCCCTGTAGCCCCACAATCGACTATCATTCTTTGAGTTCTTGTTAGTTCCTTAAATATATCACCTTCAGTATTCCTTAAGATCACTTGTAAGGTGGTTATTATTTCCTCCCTTTTATAGTTGAGAAAATAACAACTTAAATTCATTTTGCTTCAAATCTCTCCACTTGGAAATGGGAGGGCCAGGACTGAATGCAGGTCTGCATTTTGCATCTCTGCTTTCTTTTACTTCTATAAATATCTCATTTGCCTACTAGTGACACCCTGGTTTTTGACCATGAGAAGATAGGGGTTCACATGTGACTTCCTTGACTATACAATAGTTATATGCTATTAGGGTACCCTAAAATAGAGATATGATGTGTCTTACTAGGAACAAAGCATATATACATAACTCATGCAAGAACACTAATTAATACAGAGGTGGAATCTTGCATCAAAAAACAGAGGCTTTAAAAGATATCAAGGATATGTCTATTTCTTGATGGTGTAGATTTTTCTCCATCTATTTAACATGGCCCTTCTTTTCTTGTCCTAATAATGTTTCCTTGATGGGTGGTCAATAGGATTTGTCCTGGGTGGTCAATAGGATTTGTCCTGTAGCGAGGTCTCCTGGGGCATCCAAGTGCTATCTGAAATTAGAGATTAATGGCATGATGGGGTCAATGACAGCTGCAAAAATGACATGTTGCCCTAGGGGTAAGACAATTTTAAAGAGATAAAGAATTTCATTATCTTATGATGTTTTGGTAATATGTATTCTCCTAGCATAGTAGAGAACAGTTTGTATTATTCTAGGTATATGGAATGTGATATAAGTTGAATTCACTGATATTGTTATGATCTGATTCCTATAGTCATCATTTAAATTGGAATGCATTGCAAAAAATGCCTACTGTTGTGAAAATGAGAAGATACGATTATTTGACATCCAGGATATGTCAGGCATTGTGCTAATTTACAAGAGTGGGTAAAAATAGTAGAACAAAGTGTAGATCAATTTTTCCTCTTTTCTCACACTTAGAGTATGGTATTGGACTGGATGTATGGTTGACTCTAGGATGGTGAAGAATGTATCAGCAGGTGGTGTGATATCAATAAAGTTCAGACAATATAACCTGAGACAAATCCGTATGAAAGGAATACGAGGACCTATAGTTCTGTCTCTCTGAAGATTTTCATTTGATTTTGTTAAAGGGATTAGGTTCAATATTGGCTTTCATTTTTTATTTATTCTTTTGCTTTGTAGACATTTAAAATTAAGTGCTTCTGGTATTCATTGGTATATATGACCTTCATTGATTTGCTTTGTAACTGTGTGAATTTACAAATTCAAAGCATTCAGGTAAAATATAAGCAAGTTATTAATCTTTGAGAATGCAAAAGCAAGGGTTCCTGTGACTCAGTAAGGAAGGCAAATGTTTTGGTGAATTACAATCTGTAGAGGAAAGAGAAGTGTTGATTCCATTTCTTGATTTTTATATCACAGAGTTATATTGTACACAGTCATTTACATTTGATGCTATTTGATATGATAATATTTGCAATGTAGTGCGAACAGAATTGTAGAAATTAAAAATCATTTTAAAAAAAATCTCTTCCTGCAATTCCTAGAATAAAACAGCACCGTCTGGAGAACTGTTATTCAGAGAAATCTGATGAATACTATGGCGATAATGGATAAGACGGAGGAAAAAAAAAAGAAAAAGAGGAGAGAATGTACCATGTCTGCATAATTAAAACAAAATGGAATCACAGTGGGACTGTGGGAAATATTTTCTGGATGTTGTACAAGAGTTCATTTTACTCTCAGTTTCTGCAGTATGACAATGTTGCTTATAATCTTTAACAATCTATGATTCCAAATGTCCTCTACTTAACATTGTTCATCCAAACATGTGTATGTACACAATCGGTACATTCACTTTTTCTCACACTGTAGTAAACATCATTTATTTCACGTATTGATCACTTTTTTTTTTTTTTTTGAGACAGAATCTCTCTTTGTTGCTTGGGCTAGAGTGAGTGTCGTGGCATCAGCCTAGCTCACAGCAACCTCAAACTCCTGGGCTCAAGTGATCCTCCTGCCTCAGCCTCCCGAGGCTAATTTCTTTCTACTTTTAGTAGAGACGAGATCTCCCTCTTGCTCAGGCTGGTCTCAAACTCCTGACCTCAAGCGATCCACCGACCTCGGCCTCCCAGAGTGCTAGGATTACAGGCATGAGCATATTGATCATTTTTTAGAAATCAAATCAGGAGGACTCAGAGGAAGGGTATTCTGGGACCTCAATAGCCTCAGCCAGGGTGGGGCTTAGTTGTGGTTCACCAAACGTGAATTGAGATAATCATATGTTTTTTCTTTTTAATCTTTTAATGCTGTGAATTATATTGATGGATTTTAGAATACCAAATCTTGCATACCTGGGATAAACTTCACTTGGCCATGATGCGTCTATCTTTTTATATATTATTGGATTAAATTCACTAAAATTGTGTTAAGGACTTTTGCATGTATATTTACTAAAAATACTGGTATGCAACTTTCTTGTAGTATCTTTATCTGCTTTTGATGGCAGAGGGAATGTTGGCCTAATAAAATCATTTGGGGAGTGTTCCCTCCTCTTCAATTTTCTGGAGGAGTTTGTGTGGAATTGGTATTATTTCTGCACTAAGTGTGTGGTAGGGTTGCCCCATAAATTCATCTGGGGTAGGGGTTATCTCTATGGGAAGGTTTTCAACTATAATTTACTGATATAGATAATTCAATAATTATCTAAAGTACAAGTTATCAACTTCTTGAAAAAGCTTTGGTACTTTGGTCTTTTGAGCAATTTATTCATTTCACCAAAAGTGTTTGATTTTAGTGACTTAAAGTTGTTCATAATATTTTCTTAACATTTTAATATCTTTAGACTCTGTGCTGATGCCATCTATCCCATTCCTGTTGTTGATAATGTGTATCTATGTTTTCCTTCTCTCCTCATTCACTATAGGTAGAATTTTTCAATTGTATCGATCTTCTCAAAGAATCAGGTTTTGCTTCACTGATTTTTCTTTTTTTTCCCCCCAGAGACATGGGAGATTATATATTCATTATTTTAAAATCAGTTTTATTGTAGTATAATTCACAAAAAATAAAACACATCATTTCAAATGTGTAGTCCAATGAGCTTTGACAAATGCATACAATTGTTTCATTGATCGTTCTGTACTATTTTTCTTTGTTTCCATCTTCTTAATTTCTGATATCATCATTATTATTTTTTTCATTCTGGTTATTTTTTCTTCTGCTTATTTTCCTTCTGTTTCATTTGATTTCCTGTTTCTTGTTTCTTAATGTAGAAACTAAGGTTATTAACATGAGGCCTTTCTTTTTTTCAAATACAGGTTTCCAGCGCTATAAATTTCCCACTAAAATGTTCCTTTAGCTGTTTCCTACAAATATTGATATGCTCTGTTTTCATTTTTATTCACTTTAATATACTTTTTAATTTATTTTTTTTTATCTTTTGCCTCACTGGTTTATTAGAAATATGTTAGTTTTCAAATATTTGTACATTTCCCAAATATAATTTAATTATTAATTTCTAACTTAAACCCAATGTGGTCAGAGAACATACATTGTATGAATTGAATCATTTTAAATATATTGAGAATTGTTTTATGAACCAGAGTATTATCTCCCCCAGTAAATGTTGCACACACATACTGAAAATAATGTTTATCTGCTGTTGTTGGATGGGGCATTCTATAACTTTAAGATTGTTCAAAGTGGATGATACTGTTGATCAAGTTGTCGATATTCTTGCTGATTTGCTATCTACTTGATCTATCAATTATTGAGAGGTCAGGGTTGAAATAGATTATAATTGTGGATTTGTCAACTTCTCTTTGCAGTTCTATTAGTTTTTGTCTCTTGCATTCTGAGGCTAATTAGCTGTGTGCACATTTATAATTGTTATGGATGCTTAGAGAGTTGACCCGTCCTTTTATCATTATGTAATATCACTCTTTAACCCTCAATTTTTGGTGATTACAAAGTCTACATTGATTTCAATATAACTACCCCAGCTTTCTTTTGATCATCGTTTGCGTAGTATGTCTGCTTTCATCCATAATTTTAGCCTATTTATATATTTTAGGGTTAAACTGGGATTTTCATAGGCAGTGTGTAAGTGGCTCTTGCTTTTTTATCCAATATTATAATCTCTTCCTTTTCCTTTTCATTTGCATGTCCTTTGTTATCTTCTTACTTTTAATTCTTTGTTCTGCTATTTTTGTGGTGGTTTTACCATCCAACTACAAGTGCTGTTATACCACTTCATGTATCGCACAAGATCTTTATACAGCACACTCCATTTCCCCCCACCCTTATGCTATTTTTACCAAACATTTTATTTCTGTTTATATTATGAACTGTTTTTGCTTTAAACAGTTGATTATCTTTTGAGATATTTAAATAAGATGAAAAAAAGTCACTTTATATTTACCCAAATAATTACCATTTCCAGTGCTCTATATTTCTATGGGTAGATGCACATTTGTGGCTGTTAATTTTCTTCTGCCTGAAGGATACCCTTTATGTTGCTCGTGATGCAGCTCTGTCCCACTATATTCTCTCAGCTATTGTATGCCCAGAATGGCTTATTTCACATCTATTTTTAAAAGGGATCTTTGTAGGGTAAAGAATTCTAGGTTAACCTTTTTGATTGTTTGTTTTTATTTTTGTTTTTCTCTTTTAGTTCCTTAAAGATCTACTCTACTGACATCTAGGTTGCAATGATTCTGACGAGAATTCTGCTGTTATCCTTACCTTGTGTGTGTGTGTGTGTGTGTGTGTGTGTGTGTGTGTTCATGTTTTGTACATAATGTATCTCCTCCTGTTGACCATTTATAAGATTTTCTACTTATTTCAGGTTTTGTTAGAAGTTGATTATGATGTGCCTTGATATTTCTCTTCATCTTTCTTATACTTGGGATTTATTGAGCTTCTTGATTCTATGGGTTTATAATTTTCATCAAAATTTAAAAAATGTATTTGACTGTTATATTTTAAGATATTTTTGGTCTTACTCTTCTTCAGGAACTCTACATTAATATTTCCACATAGGTTACATGGCTGATATGCAAGTTGTCCCATACTTTACTGATGCTCAGTTCTTTTTTTTTTTTTTTTTTAATTTTCCTATTCTTAATAGTTTCTGTTGCTATGTACTCAAGTACTCTACTCTTTTTTCTACAATACCTATTATGTCTTCTGTTCCATCCAGTGTATTTATTAGATCAGACATTGTAATTTTCATCTTTCATTTGTTTCCCATTTCTCAGGGATCTAAAATCCTGGTCCATGTTACTACATTTTGGGCAGGATTGGAAATCTCTCATGAGGGTTAATATGTGTGACCTTTGCCAAATGGCTTAAATTTTCTAACCCTCAATTTTCTTTTTTCTTTTTTAATTATGATCAAAATTTTAGTGACCTCAAAAAATTCTTTAAAACAAATAAAATAATCCCTAAAGACAGTACATATTATTTGATACATTTTAATTAGCAAAGACTAGTATTATTAAAGTTAGGAAATAATGCATGGAGTCATTTTAGGCATTGATATCTTATTTTATGTGATCACTTAATTGGTAAAAAGACCCTGGGCTGAGGGAAAGCATACAGACCACATAGTATGGGAAACAAAGAAAAGCTAAGCAATGTCAGATTATTTGGATCCTGGGCGATTGGGATCTCATCTCAGAAGCAAACTTAGAGGGGGGACAGGACATGAGACCAGAAACCCAGACCATGACCTGAGCATCAAGGGTAAGACAGGAGAAAGCTACAAGGGCCAGGCAGATGCCCTTGGCTTACCACAGGTACTACTTACATCATTCCTGGTTGCCGTGGGAAAGACTCCCTCAACTGTATGGGGCTGAGCTTGCAGTTTCAAGATCCCTGGGGCTACAATTAAGAGAGTCTGAGAAAGGCAGGGATTAAAAATATTGTCCTTTGCTTTATCTATCTATTTTATTCATTAACATGAATTCCTCCACTATTGTAATGATCTTGCAGGCAATGAAACCCCAAAGAGTTGACCTTGGAGTAGGCAGAGATATGAGTCTCTCATGGAAGCTTAATGGCGCCTCAGCCACAACTGCAAACCAAATGCAAGTGCCTTGAGAAAGAGAGTTGCCTTTTTTGTGTTCACATGATGGCTGAAATTGACTAGATATGTTTGCTTTCTCACATAGGCTAACACATATGATATGCAAACCATTCTATGGCTGCCATACCACAGACTGGGTGGCTTGAACAACAGAAATTTATTTTCTCACAGTTCTGGAGGCTGAAAGTCCAAGGTCAAGATTTGGCAGGTTTGGTTTCTCCAGTGGCCTCTGTCTTTGGCTTGCAGTCAGCTGCCTTCTCTCCGTGTCTTCACGTGGCATTTCCCTGTGCACGTGTACTCTGCTGCTTCTAATAAGGACACTGGTTCTATCAGATTAGGGGCCTACTCTTATGATCTCATTTAGCTTTAATTGCCTCCTTAATTGCAGTATCTTCACTGCCTCCTCTCCTTTTGGATTAGGATCCTGTTTCAGTGTTTCTTACATGTTCATCCTCAAAGGATAAGACCTTCAGCCACACCCCTCAGTGGCTAGAGTAGCATTCTAGACTCTGGAGTTAAATCCATACTTCATTTTATTTTATTTTTTAGGTGACACACAATAATTATACATATTTATGGGATACATAGTGATGTTTAGATAAAAACAATGAATAGTAATTAGATTGGGGTAATTAGCACATCCATTGTAATCCATATTTTTTTACTGATTTGTTGGCCAACATTTCTCCAATCCATGAATATAGAGGAGTATGGTTTATGGACTTCTGCTCCTGTGGGCTCTGGTCAAGTCCACAATTGGTTTGAGCAAACATTGCTCAATTTCTGTTTGCCTCACCATGGGTAGGGTTTGGGGTCCTGTGACTGCCCAGGATTGGTTTCAGGGTGCTGGGCCATGTCTAGTCATCTCTTGTTCTCAAAGAGACCTTCCAAAGTGCCTGGCAAATCATCAGTAAGATCATTTGAGTAAATGAGTGAATAGCAGCACCTATTCAAGTGTCCATACCAGAGGGGAATATGTGGGCACATACTAGAAGTTAGAGAGCCAGAAATTTAAAGTTGGAATGTGTTTATCCCTGAGGATTGCTTCACCAATGCTTTTTTATGGAATTCCATAGATTCTGCTGTTGGCAGTCATGTGTAGTACTTTTCTGCAACTGATCAGTTTTAAGAAATGAAGTAAGTTCATTCGGACTACAGATTTGAACCATTTTCTGCACCCTTCCCCTAAGTCCAGAAGCACAGGTGTAGAGGAGAGTGAGGATAAAGCAACTAGACAGCTGAGGGCCATTCAGGCCCAGAGGTGGCAGTTCCGGGAGCATGAAAGGAAATATCAGCTCTTTCCATTTTTACTGGGATATTTTTAGAGTGGATTCTCTTCTCCTTGTCTACTGCCAGAGTGCGAACTTATTGGGGAGCTTCATTCTACTGAAAAACAAACTTTTTTTTTTTAAAGAATTATTCCTATAAGAGAAGAATTTAGTTAATTCTATGTGCATTATGGTCTCTTATAAAAGTCTCGCCTTTTCTCAGAGTTTATGTAATTAATATTTATATTATAAATTTTTTCTTTCTTTCATCTAAAGGTAAATGATGGCTTTGTTTTTTGTGGTCTTTTGTAAAAATAAGAATGATTTGAAATTACATTTCAGGGGCCCATTACTAGTTTGGGACAAATTGAAACAGAAGACATCCTGAACAGGGTTGTAGAGTATACAACATGCATTTCTAAGGCAAAGGCAAGGCCATTTTTAGATCTCTTGTTATATCAGGAGTGACTCTAAAGGGCGAAACTGAATTTATTGACCACATAGTATACTTTGTGTTATTCCTTCATTCTAACTGCTCAGGTAGAGTATACAACATGCATTTCTAAGGCAAAGGCAAGGCCATTTTTAGATCTCTTGTTATATCAGGAGTGACTCTAAAGGGCGAAACTGAATTTATTGACCACATAGTATACTTTGTGTTATTCCTTCATTCTAACTGCTCAGGTACCTGCCATTTCTGGCTCCAAAACCAACTGTCTAATGTGCTTTCCTCTTGGCAATGTCACTTAAATCCCTTTCCAAATCTTTCCTTATACATCGTCAGATAAATATACTCCTGGAAGCCATGATTGCTAGTTGGGAAGGCCACACTATGGGCAACTCATCACAGGAAATGGGAACTCTGTGCCCTTGGCTTGTGACTGTCCTCCCTGGGCCCCTGTGGCTATGGACCACAGCCACACCTAGGGGTTTCCATCCTGAATACACCTAGCTGCTGGAGTCTACCTGAGGTGCACATTCCTTAGCATCCATTGATTCTCTTCTCCTACTTTCCTGTTGACAATTCATTATAGCAGTAAAAATCTTTGCTATAAATATTTTCCTGCTATCTGCTATCCGATGGTTTTCTAAATTTCCATCTTTAGTGCAGGAGACCTTAATACAAAAGCCAAGGTCAGGCATCAGTTTTAAGGATATTATTTTTCTGGTCTGGCATTCCTAAATTATATATTGCTTTTTATGAGTAAATGGTATCTATAAAGAAAAAAAATGGAAAATTCTGAACAAGTTGAAAGGGGAATATCATTAAAAATTACATTTAGTTATATAACCCTTACACTATTATTATGTTTTGCCATATTTTTCAGTCATGTTTGCTATATTTACCTTATTTTTTCATAGTCATTAATACATAATATACTTATATTTTTCTATTTTTTTTTTTTAAATTATGTTATACTCAGGTTAACGTGCTTCATAAGCATCATCTTTCATAACTGCATAAAGTCCCAATATGTGACTTTAATATAATTTACCTAACCATTCTATTATTAGGAATATGTGCCATTTTAATGTTTTTGTTCATATAGGAAATATGGCAATGCAATATTTGAACAAAATATTTTTTCCACATTTAGGATAGTTTTTTTCTAGACAGATTCTATGCAGAATTACTAGGTCAAAAATCAGAAACATTTTTAAGCTTCTGTGGAATTGAAATTTCAACGGGAGCCAGGAAACAAAGGTTTCCATGGTCAAATTAGCTGCAAAACATGCTTCCTAAAAGCCCCTCTTGAAGATTTGCAGTTCGCATGACTATATCCAAAGGTTTGGAGACATCAGAAAGAAAGGATATGTTTTAACCTAGTCATTCCCCACTGAAGACCTTTTTTTTTCTCTTCTTACTTTCTGTAGTTGTACCTAGAGTCATTTTTTTAATGCATTTGGAAAAAGCTGTTTTGACTATTCAACATGTTTATAAACGTAGAACGGTATTACATGGTGGGGAATGTGGGGCAAAAATGTTTCCTATTTTTGGAGCTGGACTGTGCACACATTGCTGTTCATCATTATTAGAAAACCCTTGGACACTGGGGAATTATAATCTCCATGCAGATGGGAGCAAGCTGGACACTTGGGAGCAGGAGCAGGCAGAGGCCCTGCCTGTGAGCGCCACCCTGCTCCGCTGGCAGAGAGCCGGTGAGTACCTAACAGAGAGAAGTGCATAGCTTTGTGGACAATTGTTTGCCCACTGGTTGAAATACTTGAGTTTATCAGAACAACAGTCCCATAGAGTCATCTGTCACCCAAAGGGAATCACAAGAACGCCTTGAGTAGCAGAGAGGGATAGTTGGTTTCTTTGGAGCCATAGTGTTCATCCTTTCACAGCTGGGGAACTGCTTGGCTGTGAAATAGAATTTCAGTTGGATGCAAAATCAATCAGCTTTCACAGCTCAAATTTTTGACTAAGACACTGTGTCAGTGAGTTTGGTACATGCTGTGTTTGAGCCTGGAAGCCTACGCCTCACATTTGTGTAGCATCGTGACACCACCAACTGCCAGTCGAATGCCATCGGGACCAAGGGGACTGGGGAATGGACAGTTTCAATCTTGCCACCCTGGATTTTCCTCTCAGTTTAAATCTAGGGATGACCTTTCACAGACTAACATATGTGGAAGGGACCTCAGTGGCTATGTAGTCCCACTGTCTGCCCAGTGGAAGAATTCCTTTCACAACATCTGTGATCCGTGGCCAGTGCAGCCTGTGCTTACATGCCTGCAATGATGGGGGATCCACCACCTTACAAGGCAGCTGTGGTTAGATTTTGATCATATTCAGATTTTGCAAATATTGTTCTTTCCTGAAGAATCTAAAAAAAGGCAGATAGCATGTTGTCTCAGCTCGATACTGGCATGAGATCAATATCACAAGGACAATCAGTCACATCTTTGATAGCTCTGCTGTGGTCCATTTGTGATATTTTGGCCTCAAATGCTTGGGGGGTGGGCCACAGATAAAGAAACTGACTTTTATGATCCAACACTATCTGCCAAATCCAATCTCTTGGGGCAATTAAATTAGAAAGATACGTAGGTCTTCCCAAGTAACAGAACTAGGCAAACATAGGCATTTATATTTGGTGCAATATCCTCACTCTAACAAAAAAAGAATGTTTTTCTACTTAGATAGGCAATCACACAGAATGGATCAACAATCAAGTTTTTGAACATAATTTTTCATTTTTCAAAATTCTACTTGCGTAAGGAAAACAGTCTGTTCACAAAGAAGCTTTCAGTTTGCAGTAAAATGTGGTGGGAAGAACTTGTTCAGCCATGATGCGCCCCTGTGTTTGCTTCTGTATTAGTTTAGATGGTCCGTGGCAATGAGGGCAAAATGGTGGCCAAATCCTGGCCCCTCCCTCAAGGAGCTCACGCTCTCCCCAGTGGGAGGCAGGGATGACAAACACCCACAAAAATAGCTGGCACACAAGGCAGAGAGTGATGTATGTTACAGTACGAATAGCAGCAAAATGCTGAGGAAGCAGAGAGGAGGCCAAAATGCCAGGTGGGAGGACTGGGGAAGCGTGCACAGCTGAACTGATTCTGAGTTGCTCATGGGAAAAGGATGGGATTTCAAAAGGCAGAGATTAAAGGGAGAGTTTTGCTACCTGGAGGCATTTTCCTAGAACATCCCTCAGTACAGGAGGAGGTAGGGCTTTCAAAACTCTGTATTCATCATTCTCTGTGGACATTTTTTTCTTATAGTCTATCTTGTCACAACTTACATAACTAAGGTTTTGAACATTTGTGTGCTTATATTTTTGGTGAGATTTTTTTAAAATAAATATCTTAAAAGTTAGCAATTTGAGTTCTTGAGATCTTCTGACACCTGCTCAGACTGTCTACAAGTTGCCTTTATTGACTCTTAATTTTGGGTGGGGTCCCAGTGTGTCTCTTCTTTCCATTCATGAAACAATGGCTTGCCCTGGCCAGGGAGGAGGAAAAGAAAGATAACTGAAGATACTGGGAGAGGGAAAAGGGAGAAAAAGGATGGGTCTTTCAATCTGGTTAGTGCAAACGAGAGTTCCTCGCTGGCCAGGGATGTAGAAAGAAGGGCAGTGTTCTTTCAGTGTGGACATCCTCAAGGTGCATTTACATTCATTCATTACTTTTTCCCAAAGCATGGAAGGAGAACATGCTGTGTGTTAGAACTTGGCCTATTCAAAGTTCACAGTCTGGTGAAGGGGAAAGCAACATGTAAACTAGCATTTACAATGCAATGCGATAAGGGCTAGACAAAGGGAATGTGGGATGCTGTGTCTTTGAGGGCAGATAAGAGAGGCTGCAAATAATAGCTTGAGAAGACAGATGCCTGAGCCACACAAGAATTAGGTGGGCAAAGGAGGGGGCTTCCTTTTAATAATTATGGGCATTCAGTGAGTGATTTTGTAAAGAAAATAGTACATTCATTTGGCCTAATTAAGTTTACTTTGCAGTTAATTACACCGAGTGACCTTGGGGATGTATAAATGTTTGAATACACACTTAATACAAGATGAACACAAATACCACTGATACATGAGTTGTGTGCTGCAAAAATGATACAGGGGTGTCTGTGTTTAAGTAACGATAATCATCCTATCTCACTAGATCATGGAAATGTTTCAGTTATTTAATGGAACAATATGCAATTCTTCTAAAACTCTCAAGAAAAATTAATTCCAGCATACTTTATATTAAAGGATACTTTTTGGAAGGATGCTACCAACAAATCTAACAAAAAGACGATATCATAGCTCTAAGTAGGGGCCAACATTTATTGCACACTATGTGTTTTTACTTGCATTCATTTATTTAATCCTCATAAAGAACTTAGCAGATACTGTTGGCTATTGCTCACATTTCATCCCTTATGGCCTTTCCTACCAACTGAATTCTAGTTTTATTCTGGTAGTTAGCTTGCTGTCCTTCACATGGCCGTGGATGTACTCCACTAAACTACTCAGAGGAATGCCAGCACCCATGCTGCAGACTGTGAAAGAGGGGGGAAAGGGGTTCAAGTCTTACCGATGGAACAAGAGTGCTGATGTCTAGATGCAATGCCTAAAATCAGACAGCTACCTGTGATGACAAGAGAGCCTAGCCTAAGGATAAAACCACTGATGGCTCAGCAAAATGAGTTCTCTATCAGAGAGCCCGTTAAGTCCTTGAATTAGACAACCAAGAAACCACTTCTTATTAAGTGAGATAATGTTGTTTATCTCATATCATATATCTGATTTAAGCCACTTTCACTTGAGTTTTCTGAATTCACAGCCAAAATCATTCTAATGGTCAGGTACTCTAATTTTATCTATTTTACAGATAAGGAAACTGAGGATTAAAGGAATTAAGTAACTTATCCAATATCATACAGCTAGTTAAACATCAGAACCAGGATCAAATTCAAGTCTGTCTTACTCCAGAACCTAGTGGTTAATTTTTGGCTATGCCTCTTCCACATATGTGTATTTATTTGAAATACATTACACTAAAGCACTGAAACCAATGCCAAACATGTCTAATAGTTCAAATGTGTAATCTATAAGAAAGCTACCTTTCTCAGTCTTTTATATCAGGCTTGGCAAAGTTTCTCCGTAAAGGACCAGGTCATAAGCATTTTAGGCTTTGTGCATCAGTGGTCTCTGTTACAACTACACAACTCATTGCAGCTGAAAAGCAGCCATAGACATTACATAAACAGATGAACTTAGCTGTGTCCCAATAAATTTCAATTACAAAAATAGGAGGAAGCCCGTATTTGGCCTACAGACCATAGTTTGCTGACTCCTGTTGTACATGAGCTATATCTGCTTCTTGGTGAAGGGTTCACCAACTAGGATGGGTAAAAGTTTGTTTCCTAGGTGTGTCCAAAAAAAGTCACACCAGTAGAAGAGAAGAGGATACATAGAGTGCAGTGTGGGAAGGGACAGAGAATCCACTTCCTTTACTAAACTCTAAGCTGTCAAGAAGAGTGGCAGATTGGGAAACAGCTTAAGCCAATGTAAAGGGAGGGGAATCTCATCACTCCCGCTATTAGAGAGGCAGAATTAAACAGTAGGTTGCTAGCCTACTAACTGCACCTTACTTGGCATTTCTGCAAATGGAGAGATAAGGATTGGAAATGAACAGATGATTATAGCTATTTGACTTTAGATTTAATTGTTTTCCAACAGTCAAAGAATAGACTAATTATCTCAAACAATATTTATTCTAAAACAAAGATCTGGGAGTCAAATTTTATCAATAAGGCAAGGTACTTTTGGGAAGCCTATGAAAGATTTTCCTCAAATGGTTTACAAAGACATAGCATGAAATTGTGGTTTTTATGCAGAATCTAGAATATTGAAAGTATTTGTCACCTTTTACTTCCTGTTAAACTGAAAACATAAAAGAGGGTTTACAGAAAACGAAGGTTAAAAGATAGGAAAGTTTTCACTCTTCCTCTCAGCCTCTGGCAGCCACTAATCTACATTCTGTTTCTGTAGATTTGCCTACTCTGGACTTTTCATAGAAATGGAATCATGTAACATGTAGTCTTATATCTACCTTCTTTCGCTAAGCATAATGCTTTCAAGGTTCACCCATGAAGTAGCATCAGTAATTTATTGCTTTTATTCGTGAATGATATTCTATTTATGGATATACCATATTTTTTATCCATTCATTATTTGGTAGACAATTGAGTTGTTTGTACTTCTTGTTTCGACTTCATTACTATGAATGATAGTTCTAAGAAAATTTGTATACAGTTATGAACATTTGTTTTCAGTTCTCTTGGCTGAGGAATGGAATTGCTGGGTCATATGGTAACTCTGTTTAACATTTTGAGAAATTGCCAAACTGTCTTCCACAGCAACTGCACGTTTTATTCCCAACAGCAGGATGTGAGGGTTCCGGTTTCTCCATATCCTTGCCAACATCTGTTGTCCATTCTAGTGAGTGTGAAGTGATATTTCCTTGTGGTTTTGGTAGTCACTTATGTAAAAACTAATGATTTTAAACATATTTCCATGTGTTTATTGGGCATATGTATATTTTCTCTGATGATATGTCTACTCAAACAGAAAGAAACATTTTAAAGAAGAAAAATCATAAGATAAAATTAATACTTACTGGGTGTCTATAATGCATCGGGGCCTCTCAACTCTTATAAAATGAATAAGTAGTATTTTAAAGTCTGTTATAGAAATGAGATTCAGAGTAATTGAGAACCTGCTGAAAAGCAAGTGGTATGTTTGAGTCAAGAGTCAAATAAGATCCATGGACGTTTTCTTTGTGCCCTACATATAGCTTATCTACATTTATTTATTTATTTATTTGAGACAGAGCCTCGTTTTGTTGCCTGGGCTAGAGTGCCGTGGCATCAGCCTAGCTCACAGCAACCTCAAACTCCTGGGCTCAAGCAATAATTCTGCCTCAGCCTCCCGAGTAGCTGGGACTATAGGCATGCACCACCATGCCCGGCTAATTTATATATATATATATTTTTAGCTGTCCAAATCATTTCTTTCTATGTTTAGTAGAGATGGGGTCTCGCTCTTGCTCAGGCTAGTCTTGAACTCCTGACCTCGAGCGATCCTCCCGCCTTGGCCTCCCAGAGTGCTAGGATTACAGGCATGAGCCACCGTGCCCAGCCAGCTTATCTACATTTTCATAGATTCCTGAGACAAACACAGCTGAATGACGCATAATATGACTATCTCTCTTCTCTGGCAAAAAATAAAAATGTAAAAAACTTTCGAGGAATAATGCAGAAAAGTCTCGATTCTCTTGCTGAAATCAGCATGATGGTCAAGCTGTAGGCCATGCACTCGTGAGATCATCACATATTTCTGGTGATTGTTGGGACACCTCACTTTTTATTGATTTAAGCTATTTAGTAGGAAATAAGAAATCCATGAGCTGCCCTATGAAGGGTTTCTTATATTTGAAGATGCCATAGCCACATTCAGTGTCTACAAACAAGTCCTTAGAGGTCAGCAAGTGCTGGATGTTACGAGTACTTGGCCAGCACTTAGCAGAGTGTAGACTGGGCACATGGCAGTCACACCTGCCTGGTAGTTCTTGGGAGGCAGCCACATGCCTTGTTATATCTGAACTGATTTCCTCACTTCCACCCCGGGAACTAGCAGTATTTAACAGTATTATAGTGGATACTCAATGATAGATTGTTAAATAAATGAATAATTTTAACTGGTGCTTAATACATATGTGTTGACATATTTAGTAAAAGATAAAGAAGAGAAAGAAGTGCCTGGTGTCGAGCTCTGTGCAAGACCCAGTACGATGTATTGTCTCCTTTGCTCACTTAGGCTTCATGAAACCTGTGTTTTCGTACATGCAACGTACTTATGTTCAAGATGCCAGTAAGTGATAAAGTGGGAATGCGAACCCAGATCTGCAAAAGTACATTGTAAAATATTAAGTTAGTTACTGAGATCTAGGCACACTTTATTCCACATACTGAGGCCAAAACACAGAGTCCCAATGTGGTATCAAAAAATAAGACTTTTCCCCTTTTGCTTCAGATGAGACCTACATTGTCACAGAAGAAGATGAATAGGGGTACAGAGGATGAGCCTTTTTTAAGGAAGTGAAATGATTGATGTATCAGGTACTTTATGTGAGGAGATTTGGAGAACAACGTAATTATTTTATAACCTAATTGTGTATCCCTAAGACCTGGATGTTGTCAAAATGATAAATGTCTCAGTGACTGAGTAAATTCTAGATTGTCTGTTTTAAACAAACGTAGCATTTTAGGGGTTAATGCTACATTATTGATTTCCTGTTTTTTTAGTCAGCAGTTTTCTTTTTTAAGTTTAGATATGTTGAAGTTTGGGTATCTTAAGCTTCCAAGTGACCTTTTGGCTTTTAAGTCCCTTTGTGTCTTCTTAGTCCTTAAGACTGTGGTTGCATGCTTGCATTGCCTCTCCTCCCTATGTGAACTTTTCATTTGCCATGATGTCTAGGAACCTGTAGCGTTTCCTCCTGATTTAGCGTTTCTTGATCTACTGTTGTGTTACCCATCAATGTGCTAATTAGGGCGAGGCCTGGAGACGCAAGATAGCTTAAAGACATAGTCCTTTTACTTGAACAACTATCTATTAATCTTTTCAAGTCCTTTAATATAATTTTTGCAGTCAGCCTGACTCCCCCCTTACATCTCTTTGACAATTTTTTTTGGAAACTTTTCTTGATTCACTTTTCTTCATACCCTGATTTATAGGCAAGATACCAAGAATCTGAGAATGGTGGCTAGAAGTGGGTGTCAGAGTTAGTCCTGTTATAATCTCAGTCTCTCAACCCACCCCAGATGAGCACACAATAGAGGTAAAAAACATGTTTTCTATGCAAAGGCAGCGTTAAGAGAAGTCTAGTTCTCACTTCAACCCACTCTCCAGGTCTTTTCCTAAAAGAAATGTGCAGCCGCCATACCACTACTGGCAAAACTGCCTTCTCTGTGAACTCTCCTAGATTTTTTCTGCTCCTATCATGACACTTGACATAGTTAGCAAATGAATAAGCAAATGAATAAGGGCTTCCAACTAGGCCCCTGAAGCTGCAGTGCCCATACCTTCCTCCTGCCCTATACAGAGAAGGAAGTGTGTGGATTTCTGAACACTAAAATAAAAGATCCAAATATGAGCTAAGGGGAAAAATAAGATTTAAAATAATTGAAGTGAGTGATGTTCATTTTTATGAAGGAATTTGGAGAATCCTGTCAATGTTTAAACATTATTTCAAAGCCATAACATAATGAAAAGGAAATTTGAAAGAGAAAGTAATAGAAATTCCCAGAGTCAAGCACTGTCTTTATATTATTTTTGTACCCCTCTCTCTCCCTTCAATACCTACCTTGCATAGTGTTTCAATATGGGTGCAAAAAAAAATGGGTATTGGGTAGATGGGTGCCAAGGTAAATGGATTACGAAAAAAATAATAGCATTTCCTAATTGCTCTTACATTTAGTTACTCTGGAGTGAGTAATAGTAATGCTGTGTTTGACAAGGAGAGGCTCAAATATATGTACCTCTAAAATGCAACACAAGTGGAACTGTGGAATGTTAAAGGGTGTTCATTACAAGGTTGGGTTTTTTGGTTTTTCCCTGCCTTTCCATTGACTAACTGTGAAATCCTAAGAATATTATGTGATCTCTCCATGTTTCAGTTTCTCTTCCATAAAATGAAAATAATATTTATATGTGATTGATAGGTTTATTCCAAGCATTATTATCACACGTCAACTTCTAAAGTCTCTATTATCCAAAGGTTGTCTAGTTTGTCTTGTTAAAACTAAAGACAGATTTAGACCATGAGAGTGGACCGGCTGTACAGCACTGTGCGTCATTAATTGTATCAACTGTAAAGATATCCCAGTGATTTTATTCTAGATGGCAAATAACCACTGCCCAAATCTGCCTGAATGGTTCACCGTCTTTCTACCCTGGATGTTGTGCACCAGGGTTCCCACCCCCCTCAGTATTGACGCAGAAACCAAAGGGCTAACAGCCGGCACCACCAGGGTCTCCAGGACCCTGCTTCATTTTTGTGGATGCACAGATTGATTCCAATTAGTCCTGTCATTTCCATTCCACTTATTAATTATTTTTAATATCATCTCCACTCATACTTTACAAATAAGAAATTTGAATGTGAGGGCAAGTTCTCGAATAAACAAACATATAAATATTTATTAAAAAATAAACTACTCTATGTTTCACATGGAGCCCATGAACATAAAATAAAATCCTTGACAATTAGCCTCATGTACATTCATAGAAACATAGGTACATTTTCATCATTTATTTCCAAAACCATTATTACATTATTACTGATTTGGAGGGACAAGGTGCTGTTACTTTTTCATTCTGCAGGTGTGCCCGTGATGTTGGTATAATCATCATTGTTATAACCATTATGGTACTTATTCACTCAGAAAGCATGCATCAAGTGCCTACTGTGTGTCAGGCTTTGTGATTAATTATGGGGATACAGAGACGACCTTCCCAGATCCCCAAGAGCTCATAATCTAGTTTGAGAAGAGGGTGGAGAACAAACACATAAGCAGTTACATTGCAATTCAGGGAGATTTTCACAGTATTAGAGCGAGGAAGGAAGTGCTGCTGGAGCGCTCAATGTTTGCAGCTACTTCTGACCTAAAGAGTTAGGGGAGACTTTAGTAGCAGCTTAGATTTCACATAGACCTTAAACAATTAGGGTTTTGGGGAAGCACCGGGCAGAGGCATATGTTAATATTATAGCTATGTATTTGAGGTAAGGGAACAGTATAATTAAACTGTCAGCAGAGCCCAAGGAATGTGAGGGAGAGACCAGGAAGTACTGTCCAGGGAGCCTTCTCAGAAGGCTTGTGTGGGGAGTGACAGACCGAGCTAGGAAGTGTTTGTTACTTTTGTATAATGAAAACCCAGTAAAGTTTTAGGCATATTATGAAGAGAGCTCGTATATGCTATTGAGGTGGGTGTGTCAGCTCTTGACTGAGTAGTAGAAACCAGTTGTGAGGTGTAGGAAGACCAGACAGGAAGCTATTGCTACATGTGCAAGGAACTTTCACCCATTATATGTCACATAAGGATATATCTGGGAAATAGAGGTGTCCCATAGAATAAAACAGTCTCCAACATGGATAGCTGTCCTATTTTGAAAGCCAATTTTATGTGGGAAATCAAGTCCAGATTAGAAGACTGCTTAGGGAACATGGCGCCAGAAGGAGGACAGCTGTGTAATTCAGGCCTGTCCTCTCATCAGAATCTCTGAATGCACCTGACTTGCAACATAGGCACAGACATGAAGTCTGTTAGCTGAGGTCCCTCTGTACCGGAGAAGCTTAAAAGGGCCCCACCAGCATGGGCTCAGCACTCTTTTTTTTGGAGTTCAAGATTGACCAATCACCTACAAATATCCATGTTCTTTCCTTAGCTGAAGGTACTGAAGTACATGCTACTTACCACTCACTTTTAAGTCAGGTAACATCTGAAACAATGGAAAAGGACCCTGCTGGCAGCCAGACCATGCTGTTTCCAAATGAGCACACATGATAGTCAATCAAGCTATTCTGTGACTTTTTTTGTAACCAGAGACAAGACTCTGCACTCACAAAAATGGCTAAATATCCTCTTCTGCTGACCAAAGTGAGTAAGTGACTGCTATTTCTGTGTCAATGATAAGCCCTACCGTAGTTCTCTTGCATCCTTCATTAGGATGTTGAAGCTACTGAGTCACCAAATTGTCTCCACTTCTTCATAGCATCCAGTCCATGATGTAGCTCTGCTCTCCTGAAGGTTAAATCAGCCTGTGGGGTAGTCAGTTTGCAGTTCAACCCCCCTGGCAAGGCTATTTTGTTAGAAGGAATGAAGTCTCTACAGTCACACCAAAAATCTCGTCTACAATAGGTAAAAGTCTATAATTAAGGGTCTGTGTGAGGATAATTATTCAATAAATATTTATTGAATAACCATTGGCAAGGAGGTGATGAGCTAGTTACTAGGAACGCACATACCATGCACACATACACACACACACACACATACACACACACGGCAACAAAACACCTTTGAATCTTCCAGAAGCTTATGGTCTATGGGACAAACAAACAAAAATAATGAAAGTTATTGTTTCTAGTAACAAAGCTGAGAATATCTCCTAGGGTAAGGCTCATTTTTGTTAGACTTTGATAAATCAGCTCAAAGGCTAGGCTTCCAGCCTTTTTTTCTGAAGTTTTCTGTCTTTTAATAATGTACTCTGGATGAAATCTAAAGATGGATGTTGAAGGTGTGGGGGTGCAAGTTGGTCCCTTGCAGAGGGGAGCATGTGCAAGGGCCTCAGGGGACATGGAACATTTGAACAACTGTGGCCTGTGTCCTGAAAATGGGGAGCTGGAAGCTCTATTTCAGATAAAATTGAAAGTCATCGTCATGTATGTTAACAGATAGGATCACCCAGGGAAGCTGGTTCTCAGGGTTCAGGGTACATGGGAATTACCTGGAGAGCTGCCAAAGCAGCACCTGGGGTCTACTTCCAGAGTTTCTGATGCAGTATGTCTAGGATGGGGCCCATGAATTAGCATTTCTAATACACTCAGTTGTTGACAATTCTTCTGCCACTGGTTTGAGGACCATGCTAAGAGTAACATTCACTTGGGAAATAAACAAAAGTGAAAGAAAGAATAGAAATAAAAATGTGGCCTGTGAGAAACAGTATAGTAGAGATACTCAAGCTACATTGGTTTGAGTTCAGAAGCTATGAGCTAAGAGCCATGAAGCCATAGGCCAATGATTTAAATGCTCTACTAGTCAATTTCTCCTTTTGTAAAATAAGGACAATAAGTAATAGCACAATTTCATAGTGTTATTTTAAGGTCAAAAAAGATAGCTAAAGGAATATGCTTAGCATGGTGCTGAGTATATCTTAGGAGTTAATTTGAAGGCCAGTCCTTAAGTAATATGGCATTTAAATATAGATTAGATGAAACCAAGTTGTCAAAAGCCAAAGAGTAAGAGGAAAATCAAGCATGTGTGATAATATGGAAGGTAAAGAAAGAAGGTTTTTCATGAGGGCAAGAGTGGTTACTAGTGTCAGATGCTTTTGAGAATTTCAACAAGATGAGGGAAAAAAAATTAAACACTCATTGGATGTAGAGATAGCTGGTGACATTGGAATGGGCCATTTCAGTAAAGTGACATGGAGAGCAGAGATAGTGTCTATGAAGTCAGTATATAACACAGAGCCAGCACGAGCCAAGAGCTCCAGTGACAGTCGCTGCCATGATTACTATTATGGTTGAAAGCAGTTTGTATGTCCCTGTGTTTGCCAGCAGGCAGAAGGAAATATATTCTGCAATTCCCAAATAAATGCAATTCCATTGAACAAGCTATGTCCCGTGAAGGCTTAAATAAGCTGGAACAGAGTTTGTAAAAGCAAGGTTTCAAACTGGAAGGTGGCAGGTACGTCATGCAACTTTAACAGGGCCCTTTCTACATTTGCCGTGAGAATTAATGGCTCTGGGATACATCAAGAACTGTCAGTTCTCACAGCGGCCCCACGACTCAATTGAACTTTTAAATTCCTTGCCCAACACTACCCATTTCTCCCATGCCAGCAAAGTGAACAATTGTCTGATCTTTGGCAGCGGGAAGAAAGCTATCTTTGCCTCTTGCCAGCTGAGAAATGGTTTGTTTCCCTTTCAAACACCACTGCATTCTTCTTGCAATTTTCTTTTACTATTAAATATTTTATGACTCAGCCTCGTGCCAGTGCTCCTTCCTGGATGTCTGATAAGTGGCAGATTCAACAGGAAATTTTAATATATGGCAGCAGGTTTCATTTACACTTTTCCCACAGGAGAGGCTGCCAGAGTCGACAACCACATTCAAATGGCTTCTGGCCTTTAAAGGCATTTTGCTAATTGTAAATGCTTTTAGATTGCATCCTCAGATTCTTAACTTTTCTTATAGAATCGGCACGTCACAAACTCACTGGGGGAAGGAAAAAAAAACTGCTTAAGGAATCTGACATTTGCAAGCCAGGACTGTGAAGAATTTATTTAGGTCGACATTGTGCCTCATCATTTTCCTTCCTTAGGTGATGTTCTTCCCATCCAGAACTCCTTTCCTTGTGTCAATTAAATCATACATATTCAACACCTGGCTCCAATGCCAACACTTTGGGAAACCTTCAGAGATAACTATAGCCTGAATTAAGCTCTCCCTTTCTTTGACTATCTGCTGCAATTATTATCTGTAATAGCCAATTTAGCACTCTTGTTCCTGCAACAAAATATGTGTTCCCACAGTGTGCAGCATTGTGCTGACAGCACAGAAACCTCTATAAGTAATATTCAGGTTTGGCTCAGTACTTAAGGGGAAAAACAATCACTGTTTTAATTCATTAATAGATTAACTTTCATTGCAAAATCTGCAGGGATTTCTGTCTTCCAACCCTACGTTTTCTTCCCATTTTGCCTTTAATGAATTAACCACCACAACCTCTCACTGTGAGTTTAATTACTGTACTGATTACTTACTATGTATGCTACATGATGTGAAAAGGATACAAAACTTAAAAGCAAAGCACTCTCCCTGACCTCTCTGGGGATAGAGACCAAAACCCATTAAAAAAAATAAGAAAACACATTAACTTATGTATACCAAGTACCAGATGAGTGGTCTGGATAACTGCACAGCCCCCCTGGTCCCAAGTGATGGGACGCTATTCCTCAGGCCAGGAGCGATAGTTCTTGAGCGGAGCCCTTGACCTTCACCACGGTGCTTGGATGGCCCTTGGCACCATTTCTATTCATCTTAAGCCTAACATTTCTTTACCATTCATATCCCTCTCCTTTAGAAAATCCTTTCTCATTTTTTTGTTTTGTATTATATTTTCCTCCCTTCCCTTGCATGCTATGGAGTTGATTTTTCCCTTCACTTGTAAAATTCTACACTCTTTACCTAAATTGTTTTGGAGCTCTTCTCATGTACTAACTTCTAAACACTTATTTATTTCCCATTTTTTTTTAATATAGATTTTCATTAACGATAATACTTTTCAAATTGAACGTTTAGAAAAATGCTGAAATATAAAAAGTTCATCCTCCTATAAACACCTATTGTGAACATATCGGTGTCAAACCATCCATAAGACTGTGGATCAGAGATGTAAAGATCTGCTCTGCTCCCTGGAAGCTCATGGTCCAATCACCTGGGAGGTTCACAAGCTTATGTGTGTGGAGAGAATGAGGTTTGATATGTGGGCCCACTCTGGAGTAAGGGAACATAAAGAAAGCCTTGAAAGACAAATGGGAATTAACAGGAGTATCAGGCCTCTCCTCGTTTACTTATGCAGACATTCATCCATATAATTTTTTGAAGACAATAGCTCTGTAATGAATTTATTAACCAAATTATATTCCTAGAAACAGAAGTTTAAGTACATGCCAAAATAGTACCATATACTATAGCCAGCGTAGTGTAAATAGACTGTCTTAAAAATGGTATAGCTTTAAAATATATATATATAAATATATATATATATATATATATATATATATATATAAACAGGTTTCAGATATGTTGTATACATTCACAGGTGGTTCTACCTCGGATCACTAAGATACATCGAGGTTGTTAGGGCTGTAAATTTTGTAGTTTGACATTAAATCTTATCCATGATCTCATTCTCCCAAATGCCCCATGCTCCCCCTTTAGAACGGAATACTCTGCTGGATATATTAAAGCATGCTGTATCACCTTAGGGTGCAGACAGAAAATAAAGAATTTCACCTTACATTTGATCTCTTTTTTGTTTATGTTCTATTTTATATGTTTTGTAATATATCTTATATGTTAAAAATTAAACAAATATAGGTAGGTATACATACATACATATACTTGTAAGCAGACACACAAATATTAGAGGGTGTCATTCAAAATTATTACCATTTTTTTGTTAGGCTATGTTTGGTTGTAAGTAATAGAACATTGACTTAGACACAGTGTTCTCATTGTTTCTTTAGGAAAAGTCTAGGTAGGTGGTCTTAGAGTTAGGATAGTAACCTAGTGATTTCATTAAGGATCTGGAATTTTTCTATCTTTCCATCCACATCTTTGGCATGATGACTTTCAAGAGCAAAGTTTCAATTTAGTATTATACGGAGATTAGATGGTCAAATGCATAGGTAAATTATAAGATTTCAAATTTATAGATAATTGTATTAATAGTTTACTTATATCAGGATCAAAACCCATATTCTATTATCATTTATTATATTAAGTTATTTAAAGCATTGAATAATAATGTTTTCTCCAAATCCAGTCAAGTCATTGTGAGGAATATGTATGCATATTTCAAATTAATTTTGGGATTCTCTAAGCTATAGGAATAGGAAGCCTGAGTACATGTTAAGCCTGATATCTCTGAGCTCTCCCACCCCAGACTTTTGAAGAGCCATTTACTTGAGTCTCTGATCCTCTGTAATGTGTTCATAGATGATAACAAAAAGGGGAAATGAGTTGGTAGGATGGGGCGGTAAGCACTAGAGACAGCAGTTGTCAGATGGAAATTAATTGATTGTAATTGCTTTGCCATTGTATTGCACTTGAAGTCTGTAGCTTGTTAAAACCACTGATGATAAAATAAGGATCTCACTTTTTATGCTGTGGGTTATGTTAGTGAAAGGCTGTTCTTAGAAGAATGATCAGTGAATATCAATAAATGGATAGCAAAAAATTAAAGGAAAAGCTAACTGATCATGAGTTAATATACTCCCACAGTCAGAGTAGCAGTCAACTGTGCAGCATTTCATATTGAATTTTTTGCTCAGAGCTCTTGAATTTTAAATATTTCCCACATAAAGAGAGATTGCTTCTGTGTGACTGTTTATCACATACTGTCTTGAATATCAGATCTTCACTGTAGAGAAGATCTTCTGGAAAATAGAAAATGTGTCTGTTTTGCAGAGCCTTTATTTTATGCCAAAGTATTAACAGGCAGATATTTTGAAATGGAAAAAATAAGTTTACATTTTAACAGCAAAAAAAAAAAAATGGTCACACTATATGAGTAATAAGTGAGAGTCTCTGTAAATCTGAAAACAAGTATACTAAAATTATAACACCAATGTGAAATTATATTTAACTTTTTGCTCTAAAAGTAACATTAACTTCTTTAAGATTGTAATGAGGTCTTTAATAATTATTTTTTTCACCCATAGCATTTAAACTGTTGGTGATGTCAGATCAGATTTGTTGGAGATAGTTTTGTGAGCACCAATTTTCATTAAGTCTCAACCCCTGCCCTCAAGGAACTCACAGACTAAAAGGACAGATAAAATTGTGAAGAAAGGAGTACTTGCAGTGCTGAGTGCAGCGATGTGAGTGATAGAGGCACTATGGGGGCAGAAGAGGAAGATCGTCTAAGTTCTGGAGGACTATTAGTGTCTTCCAACAAAGAAAAGTGTGGAAGAGAAGGGTGGTCCTAGAAGGAGTAACGTGACAGCCTCTTGGTATTTGGGGGAAGTAGATTATTAGTTGAAAATTAAGTTGTGTAACACTTTAGGCTGCAAGAAGAGACTAGACAGACAAAAATGCAGATGCCCCCTGCCCTTGTAGGCCCAACTAAGAGTGTGGAAGCTATTCCCACAGCAGAGCCCACTGAGGGTTTTTAGATGTGGGAGAGACATGACTGAGTTTCCTTTTAGGGTGGTCACTCTTCTAGCAGTAGGGATGATGAGCAGGAAAGAAGCCCATTGTGACCTACAATTACTGTCTTAGTTCATTTTCTGTTGCTATAACTGAATCCTGAGGCTGGGTGATTTATTAAAAAAAAAAAAAATGTTTCTTAGAGTCCTGGAGCCTGGGGAGTGCAAGGTTGAGGGGCTGCATCTGGTGAGGACCTTCTTGCTGGTGGGGACTCTTTGCAAAGGTAGTGTAGGGCATCCCATGGCGAGGGGGCAAGTGCATGTCAGCTCAGGTACCTCTTCCTCTTCTTAAACAGCAAACAGTCCCATGACCCTGATGACCTTATCTAATCCTAATTGCCTCCCTGAGGCCCCACTTTCAAATACCGTCCACATCTGAATCTGAAGATTGAGCGTCCAACACATGAAATTTGGGGGACACATTCAAACCGTAGCAGTTAGTAAGCTGGTATAATACTGCCATGCAGTTGAACATTATTATTAATCTAGATATATGAAAAGGAAATTAAAGAGCATAAACGTTGAATAACTTTTTCATCTTTCACTTCTTAAATATATTTTTTTCTTGAATGTGGCAGTAGAATTGGTGCTAATACTTTAGTTGCCTGAAACTCCACAACTAGAATAATGTCTGGGTGTGGTGATAGAGTCTGTATCCTGTAGATAGCACATATTTATGGTTAGTTTCATATGTGGGAAGCAGATATGCATGTATGGCTTCATTTAAAGATGTAAGTAATTATGATTTTAAAAATACATGTTTAAGATAATGTTAAAAAATGACGATAATTGGTCCTGTTAAATATTTACCAGAAACATTCTTCATTCTTCACATTTGAAAATCTGTTTCAGAATTTGGAACATTTGCATTTTAATTACATAATAAAAGGAGAAAGTGAAAGAATAATTGGCTTAACCATTAGCCAATTATAGCTGCAACTAAAAAAAAAGCTAAACTGACATGGTTTCCACAGAACAGTCACAATATACATTGATCAGATGTTTAGTGTCATTTGGCAACAATAAAGGGAAGGGAATGTTGTTCCAATCCTTCAGACATGTTTTTTAAAACTGAAATTAATGACAGCAGATTTGGGGTGTTTGACTGAGGATCATTCAGCTTTTACTGTTCATGTGTCCTTAAATGGCACCTCTGTAGAGCGACTCCAGTTGTTAAAATCTGGTGGAGAAATCAGACAGCTGAGCACAGTGGGTTATAAGCAGGTGCGTTTGGCCAGTTCCATGGAGGACCGGTTCTGTCCGGAGTCCCCGAGGTCAGAGCCCGTGAGCAGGCCTTGACGCACGGACAGGGGCAGGGACAGCAGTTGCGGGTGTCAGAATGCACCGCTGACAGCATCTCCTTCTGTGCTTTCCTCCGCAGATACGACGACATATTCCACGGAACGATCCGAGCACTTCAAACCCTGCCGAGACAAGGACCTTGCATACTGCCTCAACGATGGCGAGTGCTTCGTGATCGAAACCCTGACGGGATCCCATAAGCACTGCCGGTAAGCCGCTGCGGCCGGGCGGGCGGCCAGGAATGCGCCCACTGCAATCCCGCACCGTTCTGGCAGAATCCAGAGTCTTAATATGCAAAGGGGCAAGGCTGGTATCCCTTTAGCATTTGAGGACGGTAACAGGGAAACAAAACAGATGAGGTTTAAGTTTTATCTGACCAAGGAAAGGAAGATTTATTTTTATATCTATCAATTTAAGGGAACTAATTATTTACACTCTTTAGAAGCCATATTTATGGCTTGAGACTTAGGCACCTGCGCTGGTTCTTAGAAACAATCCGTTCTTGAGAACCTGCAGATTGGCAGAGGAAGCAAACTGCTTGTAGATCTAGAGTCTCAGTGTTACTGTGAACCAAACCCAAGAGACTGTAACTGTGTCCAGAGAAAACTGCATTTTATTTTGATTCTGTCTTCCTTTATTAATTTCAATCCTTTTCTTTAACACCTCTGATGATGAAACACTCCCCAGCAAGGTGTTGTAAATGAAATCTTGGTGCTGTTGTAGTCTAGGTAGAGAACTACTTGGAGGAGATTCCCAGTAGAGATCAGGAAGGTGTTTAATTGATTTTTAGAGACATAAGTTTATATAACTGCTAAAAATAAAAACAAGTGGAGATAAATAGGGTACTTGTAGACACTGCAGCTTTAAAGCTCAATAGAAGAATCAAATTATTATCCAAAAAATATTTCCCACCAAGCTTTTATTTCTAGCACTACTGTGGTAATTTGTTTTTCCTTGCAATAGTATATGCTTCAGTGATCATATATATCCACACCCCTTCCCTTCTCTTTATTTACTCTTCTCACATGACAAGGTTATTAAATTAATTATTCTGATCGTGAAGCATGGAAAATTATGACTTTTTTCTCTATATTGCTATTATAAAACTTTATTTTTATGTTGTTTTATTAAGATGATGCCGAGAAATGCATCTCATAGTTACGAACTTGGACCATGGCAGCAAATCCTGCCTGGCTCCAAGAGCCAGTTTCCGACCATGGGGGGATCTGTTGCCACAGTGGGCAACGGCACAGACTGGGAAGAACTGAAACATGATGGAAGTAGGTCTCTGTAAAAGTTCCCATATGTCCTGTGTCAGGGAAAACAGAAATGTGACCTTTCCTCACCCTTGACATGTGATGTTCGTGTTACTTTAGCGGTATCGTAACATTTACCCCAGTTACAAAATTTACACCCTATTCCTTTCCTCTGCAAATCTGGGTTGGGGAGGAAGGGAAGTGGAGATTGTTCCTCCTCACACTCTGCTGCTCTCCTTATATTTATTATGCTCGTGAGGGCACAGGGGAGAAGCACACAAGTGACTTTGAGACCTCAAAGGAAAGTCCAAGAATGAGCTACCCCTTCAAAGCATGATGTGCGTCCAAGCTCTTTTAGAGCAATCGCGCGTTAAAGGTAGCTTAGCCAATCTAATGGCATCAACATGTGGAGTGAGCAATGTGTTGAATAAAGTTTGCATTCTTAATCAATTGAAGAAAGGATGAATTAGAAGTATCAGCTAAAGCAGTGACTTTCCTTGATGGTGCTTTAACCCAAGGAAGGATCAATCAGGCCCCACCACAATGCAGGCTAAGAAGAGTCATCTTTGCCAAAACTTGGAATATCAAAACAAACAAAATAATTCCTATTCTTTTTCAACATCTGGTGTTGAAAAAGACATGTGGTCTTTATTAGTTCATGGGTGTATTGATTTTCTAAGGCTGCTATAGCAAAGTACTATAGATTGGGTGGCTTAACAATAGAAATTTATTATGCCACAGTTCTGGAGGTCAGATGTCTAAGGTCAAGGAGTCATCAGGGTTGGAACATCCTGAGGCCTCTCTTGGCTTGTAGACGGCCAAGGAGATGTGTCTCTGTTTCTTCCTGTTTCCTCTGTAGATGTCTGCGTCCAAATTTCTTCGTGTAAGAACACCATTCATAGTGGGTTAGAACATACCCTAATGACCTTATTTCAACAAAATTACTTATGTAAAGAACTTTCTCCAAATCTGGTCACATTCCGAGGTACTGGACATTAATACTTCAACATAGGGTATGTTTTCTGAGACACAATTCAGTCCATAACAATGATACTCAGGTCAAGAAAAAAAAAATCCTTTGCTTTTTTGGATATGTATGTACATGTCCAATTTTTTAAACACATGAGCAGACATATATATAGATGTATAAAATATGGTTTAACTGGATGATGTTTATATATTATAGTTTAGATTTCTGTCTTCATATTTCTTGCATATTTCAGTACAGACAGCCTATTATTTAACATAGACTCACAACATAGCTAATCATGACAAAAGACCAGCCCAAGACAAAATTGGAACTCGAGTAGGTTAATAGATGCCTATAAATTTCCTACTAGTGTGTATGAATAAATCACACATCGCGTGTGCTGGCTATTCATCTCCTGGGCTTTGCTGTGAATAAAAGGCTTACATTTGTTCCTGCATCAGCCACTTCTAAAAATTCCAATGTGGTTATTAATAATGTGCCATTTTGTACAGCACTTTATTTAAGTAGTATGTTCCATTCATTCTTCTCCTATTCAACAAATGTATATTGAGTACCTCCTACCACCAAGATACTGTTGAATAAATACATACAGAAATGGATTTAAGAATTAAATGGCACAGCACTTTGTAATGTGTTTGGAGTAAGTGAAATACTTCATTGTTAGGAAATAATGAGAAAAAAGCAAAGTACTTCAGAGTGACTGGCATGCTACCACGGGTATCTTTATGACATTAGTTACTGGATTTTGTTTCAAGTGAAATAAGACACCATTTAGTAGATTGGAGCAGCAACATAAAGAAAGGCTGGTATGTGAATGTAGCTTATTAAATAACCTATTTTTTACCATGTCTCAAAAGATTGGGCATCCAAATCTGAAATAAATTAAGATTATATTTTCTAGATTTTTTTAAAAAATTATAATCCTATGATAAACTGCATCAAATATTTTTCTATGTCATGAAAATAGACCATGCTCTGACATATTTCTGTTTCCTTGTCAAGGAAGAATAGTAACAAAACTATCAAACCACTCATGATAGAGTTCCTGAAAGCGGGTACTCAAGAATAAGACAGTGTTAATCTCAGGAAAAGGTGGGGTGAAGGGGTAGGGGATCATATTTTTTCCCTTTGTAATTTTATTATTTTTTTATGTACCTTAAAATTTTTTAAGAAACATTTTTAGTATTAACAATTAGAAATTATAAAGCAAATAATGAAAATTTAAAAAGAATACGAAGGTCGTGACAATAACTTGATAGAGGGATTAAAAAGAACAATAAATAAATAAACAATGAAAATTGATTTTTCTGAATTTCAGATATATTTTAAAGTCACAGATCATCCACAGGCTAACTAGTGAAAACAGACCCTGATAGATAGTGGGACTGAGTAGAGAACATGATGGTTCATAAATCGGAGGAAAAATGAGGCACTGATGGTTCAATAAATGGTTGACTTTCAGGTAAACAAGATCAAAAGTATATTTTTACCTCTATTTCTACATGCCAAAAGTTCTCAGTTAATTTAAAGTTAATGTAATAAATAAATAAATAAGGAAAGCCTAAGGGAAGCAATAAATAAAATTATGTATTTATTTATGTCAGCAAAGGAGAGGAACTTCTGAGCCCACAAAAGGCAATAGAAGGGAAAAAAAAAATAACTTTGACACAGCATTGTTTTTTGATCTGAATGTCATTAATGAGAAACAAAATCAAAAGACAAGCTATGAAGAAACTAAACATCAAATATGGCAAAGAATTAATATCCTGAAGTCACCGAGGTCAATAAGGGTAAGGCTGAAATAACATCTCAGTAGGGAACTGGACAAAAGGGAGAAAGTACTCTTCCTAAAGAGGAGTGCAGATGACCAATAGCATGAAAGGCACCAGGCCTCACAAAGAAATGCAAATTAGGCATTTGGGATTTTTTTTTTCTTTTTAATTTTTTGCCTATCACATATTTAATACTTTTTAAAAGTGTGAATATGCAGTTTGGTAGGGGTGCAGTGAAAACATATATTCTTATATATTATTTCAGGGAGTGCACTTGGTTAAACAATTTCTGCAGACAACATTTCAGTGTATTTCAAAAGCCTTATATTATTTCTAAGAATCTTGCCTGCAGAAATGTATGTGAAGATTTTTTTGCAGAGATACTTACCACGGGTTTATTTGTAATAGCAAAAAAAGTCTGAATTTAAATTTCTGTATAAATTAGAATATATCTTTACATGGGATGGATTTTCAAAATATTTTAAGGATTTGAAAATGCTCATTATATCACGTTATGTTTGAAAATCAAGATATAAAATTCTCAAGTTAAATATACAATAGGATCCTAATTCAGAGAAGGAACTAAATGAAAAGGCTAATAGGATTTACAACTATTATATTTTCTTCTTTCAACCTTATGAATTTTCTGAGATCGCTACATTACACATATATTTCATTTATGTAACATCCGGTTAAGACACTTGACTCCTGCTTCTAGTCTTTCCATTAAGAAATATAGATAGTGTCTCTGTCTCCATTAAATCAAGGTCATTATAGTTCTCTATTATTAGGCTGATAAGAGAACTTTCAATTAAGCGCTTCCAAATTAAACACTACCAAGTCTATTTGAATGTGTCTGCTCATTCTTTTATTAATAATTCATTTGTACTTTATAATTATTCTTTTCCATGTTGAAGCATGTTTTGAAAACTTAAAAGAATGGATTTAATGATACGTAGCTACATCCTACAGAAATGAAGCTGGATAGAGAAGGAAAGCAGGTCACTAGAATGAAAATATTCCAAATAAAAGGATATTTTGTGATCTATTTATTTTCATATCATTTCTGGAAAGTTTAAGAACTTGGGAAATGGTGCTATCGATAGCATATTTCACCAGAGTGAAACAGGTAGCCATTGTCACTGAAAAGATTGCTAGACATTTGAATGGGCCAAATGTGTTTTAAGGCCAAATTCAAAAGTTAAAAGGATGTGTTTCTTCCGAATTGAAGCTCATTAAATGTTTCACCAGCCTTTCTTCAAAAATGGATTTTCAAAACTTTGGAAAGGATAGCATTTGAGCTGAATTTGACCTGTAGTGATCATTTCGGAAATCTATCAAGCAATTCACTTGAAGATGCTTGAATCATTTGAAATATAGAACTGCTAGAAAAAGAGTAAAGCAGTCCAGTGGCAGCCATTGCCCGGGGTGATGCTTCTGTAAAGGGGCTGATGGACGGTGCAGCAGTCTGGGTGACACGCTGATGGGAACTGGGGAGAGGGGGCAGCAATTGAAAGGGGGAGGGGAGCCCTCCAAGTAGTTGCTTCTTCTTACTATGTCTTGCTCTCCCTGAGTAGGCTTTGAAATCAAAGCTTCCATTTTTAAGAGAATTGATTGGGCACAGTGTAACGACATCTCTATGATATAATATATAAAATTACAGGGCCATCCTGGCTAGTGCTTTGCTCTGTCACTTTGGAGGTCCATTAACTCTTCCACCCAGCGAGGGTCCTCTTTATCAAATGGTTCTCCAGTAAGTGCTCTGAGAGCAGCAGCTAATGATTCCCTGTGGTTGAAGCAAGTCGGAATGAAAATGGAGTTTTGGCACACATCCCTGAACTCCATTGACAGGAGGAATGAAGGCTGAGATATCTATAAATCAGGCCTCGCTGCAGACTCCCTGCAGAATGGTGTTCATACCAAGGTTAGGAGCCTTAGAAGAATTTTCAGGATCATCAAAGAAATATTCAAGAGAATATTTGTCACAGCCCAGACGTAATTTAAGTAATTTGCAATAGCCATATTTATAAGAGGTGGTCTCGTGATTGCTCTTGACAAGAAGAAATAAGCCAAGTTATAATGATTCTTCTCCTCCTCTATAGATGTAGGTTGTCAAGATAGTCTCATTAACTCAGAGGGCAAACAAACACACACCACTACCACCACAGTGAACGTAATTTTTTTAATTCTGTGATGTTTTTGCATAGGTTTACTTCCTCTAGTTTAACCTCTTTGTATTAGAGCCCAGCTGGTATGCTTAAAGGCTTATTTAAATATCATGCCACAGACCAGAAAAGCACAACTGATAAAGAGTAAATAACATATCATTTAGTTATTGGTCAAAATTGTTACCTTATTTTAATGTTTTCTAACATGATTGGCAGTTCTAGCTGAAGCATGAAATGGTGTTTCCTGAGGAAGTCATTATGATTTGCGTTTGTTGTTCTATCTATGAATTGACATAAATTTGTTTTTTTAAAATGTCTTTCCTGTATTAAGTTGGGGTAGGTACAGGAGGCAAATATGAGTGTTCAAGGCTGAGAGACCTGAATTAAAATGTCTTCTCAGGCTTCTGTTGGCCGTGTGAATTTTTGCAAGTCATTTCACTGGAACCTTCAGTTCTTTATTAAAAAAAAGAAAAAAAAAAGGCTAATACCTGCCCCAAAAGGTTGATGCCAGATTGAAAGCAATAACATATAGCAAACTACAAATGCACAATAGGTACTATGTATATATGAGATAGTTTTTTCCTCTTCCTCCCTTATGCTCATACTGAAACCAAGGAAAAGCATGTTCGCAGGAACCCTGTGAAAGAAGTTGAATGGGTAATATCTGCCTCATTTATTTAGGAGGAGACTTAGGTTTAACAGTGGGGAGGGGGCATGCCAGTGAATTCCTGTGTACTGTGTATTCTCAGGACTCAGGCTTCCTGCTGTTAATTTTGATACTTTGACAAATTAGCAATTGTCTACTATTTCTTCCATTCAGAAACCATTTCTTGATTTTCCCAGATTTTCTTCATGCTGAATGTATATAGTTTTAAGAGGAAAAAATGTTTTTCCTTTTCTACTTAATGTAACTTGCCATAATTGTGCCATTAACACAAAATGGATGTTGACTTTGTAATTCTGCGAAACAATAAAATGGCCTGTTGACTTTTTCTTTATTTTTGCAGAAAAGAAAAACATACTTCAGTGCAAAAATGTACACATTGAAAAATATTTATTTCACTTGTGGAAAATATCTGATTCAAGATAATGGACAGTTTACTTTTCTTTTTTTCATTCTTTCCCAAAATAGTTTTCCCAAAGTTTGGCTATTAGTATACTTAAGTGTTTCAAATACATAGGAACTAAAATCCTTAATGGCATAAAATAATCTGATTTATGACCACCTACAGAAAATAATAAAATAGTTTTAAATGCAGTATATATTAACATCAAATATTGAATACATTATGATGAACAAGGCATGTTTGACTTCATCTAGACAATATCAGATCGATGGCAGTTAGTACATTGCTTTGGATAAGTAGTTTTTAGCTGTTTTGCTCGGTAAGTTTTAAAACAAGGCTAGGTTTGGTATAAGTATTCAGTCTCATAAAACATACACACACTTGCATGCACACAACCATGATGATTTATTTACCATCTGTAAAATGGGTATGATGATTCCTGGAAATGTCATTGGAATATAATGTATGTGATGTCAACTGGAAAGTGTAAAATGCCATCTACATGCAAGGCATTGTAACTATGTAATGCCTAAAATGACCTAAATGAGTTTTGGTCTGCCTCTTACCCTTTATAATGACATTGCTAGTAATGAAATGGTGGGAATGTTTTTACAGCCAACAGACTCCAGAATTTATGTATCACTTATGACTTTACCAAATTTATCTTGCACCAGTCTGTTTATTTGAAGAAGATCTCACTATATAACAAAGGCTTTAAAAGAATTCTTAATGTGAAAAAAATAATAATTTTAAAAAATATTTTTATTTTCTTGCAGATACTTTAAACAAAATGCTAGATCTTTTTATCTTCTGCTTTCCCTAATGATTCCCCTTTGGACTGGCAGGTTGGATTCAGTGCTCCAAAACTAACTAGCAAACTGACAAATTATTATACATGTTCTCTGTGACTTTATTTTTTTATTTGTTAAGTGGGAAAAAATATTACTACTTCACAGGATCATTGTGAGTATTGATATAAGTAAAGCACAAGCACCTGGTCTAGAGTAAAGACGGTGCATGTAGAGCAAGTGGAGTCTAATACAGCGAGCTGCATGTTTTGTTATTTCACCTGTGCAGCTCTGTGTATGGACCAGTGGACTTATACCAGGGCTTCTTGATGGGTGCCCAGAGTCTCCCAGCACAGGGAGCCGTGCTCTCAGAGTTCAGCTTAGATCCACTGATGGGATTAAAGAAAACTGGCACAGATAAATTATTGAAAAACACTGTAATAGCAGATCATGCACAATTGTGAATGCTTTTTAGAATCAAAGGTCATTGTAGTTATTCAGGCTGTGAACTTAAGAGAAAGGCGGAAACAGGAGGCCACCTTTTGTTAAGGGAATGCTCCCTTTAGATAGTTCCTGAGGATAACAGTATGGAGCTAACTCTCCTCCCTGTTAGGCCATTCTTGCTGCGAACCCTTCAGATGCATTTCCCTCAACTCCCCTAGGGTCTGCCTCCCTGCTTCCTGCCTGGGGCGTTCCCAGTCCTGCCAGGGTTGGAGCAGTCAGCAGCCCGGAAGCTCCCTCCTGGGCAGAGACAGAGTGATGCAATGGCATATGGCCCACATAAAATCATACAGCTTCAGTGGACTGCGGATTACTTTACCAAATTTATTTTAAAAATTAAGAACATATCCATAAATTTTATTTTAGCTAGAGAAGATTTATCACTACAGATGTGGACATTAACCATGGCACCATGGGCCCTGCTGTGCAAGCTCCTTGGACAACTATTCCAATAAAACCTTCTCAAAACAAGGCAAAGATAGCTCAGATGTTCTGTGGAATTTCCCAGGGCAGTGAAGAAATTTGCAGTGTTCTGTGGTCTTCCCATTCCTTGTGCTATGGAAAGGACTCTTGCTCCAGCCTAAGTTTCACAGCATTGAGCAGCATTTCTAGTTTTTTCCAATTCACTTTGGTCTAAGCTTCCTTTAAAAAAACATGAAAGATGATTTAAGGACCAAATTGCAGTTTCTATGCATATATCAAAATGTCAGTTTTGTATACAAGATTAAGCAATCTGACAGCAGGGTTTACATGCTCAGCCTCTCCATTAACTCCTCTCCCTTATTATCGCAGTGCTTCAGCAATCCTAAAATCCCAAATGCTTGAAAATAAGACATTTAAGCTCTGGCTATCTTTAAGATTCTCACTCTTTCCCGCTCTTCCCCCACCCCATGTGTGTATGTGTGTGTGCGCGCGTGTGCATGTGTGTGTGTGTGTGTGTATTTCAGTTCCCCAAAATATTCTAATCTGTGTGACCATATATATTGTTATCCAAACCCCAAAACTTTTCAGATATAATGGGAAATTTTAATAATTTCTTCTATAAAATAAGCATGAATCAATAATGTACTGTGTTAAATAGGACATATGGTTGCCCTAATTATAAATCAGATGCAACTCAAATTTATAGAAGTCAGGACCACCATATGCTGTGTGTGTTTTTCTTAATATTAATTTCACAAGAATATACAACCTCTACATTGTTATCTCTACTTCCCAGAAATAAACTAGGAGTTGCCCGTGTCACTGAGTCCTGGCAGGGCTTGGATGAGAAGGCACATCAGGGGGACCCGGAGCCTGATGTCTCTCCACGGTACCCCAGCTCTGTGGCCGTGTACATCAACATCCAATTAGTGTTTTATTTAGTTCCTTATGCACCTACATATTACTTGGAAAACTAAAAAATGTGAGGGGAAGACAAAGCCTTCCTTGTTTTATGGAAAAAAAAGCCAAAGACAATGTTTCCAAAGTTTATCTTGGAGTGGATCTTTACAACTCTATTTTTTTTTTATCTTCATAGCTATTCTGGTAGTTATAGGAATACCTTCTATGATAGGCAACTTAAAGCAAAATCAGCCCTATGGACACACATGTGGTCTACTTACTAGGCATCTGGCATCATGCAAGGCATGGAGGTCCAATGGTAAATGAGACAAAAATCTTTCCTGTAAGGAACTTGCCATTAGAGCACTAAGAAGTCAACATGGTCCAGTGTGAGCAGGTACCATGATGGCCAGGCACTGGCTATCACTGGGCAGCAAAGCCCCCACCTGGGATACACTTTACAGGCTGATAAACTGAGGGAAAATATCTTCTTCATTATATTTACTTACAAAATCCCTTGTGAAAGTTTTATCAGATGAGAAATTAAGGAGAAAATTAAAAGAACAAACACAAAAATGAAAGCATTAAACGTGGTTTGGAGGATATCTTGTCTAGAGATGTAAATGCTGTATGTGAGTGCTGTAGAATGCCACGTTTGGTCCTGTTCAGTGTATACTAAATAATAAACGGATATTTTGGATGTTCTTTCCATCATTCTGCCGATGTTTGTTAAGCATATTCAATGTTTCAAGTCCACTGTGGAATATAATGATGCATGTTCTCAGGAAAACTCATAAGAGAGGGGTCGAGATGGGCATTTTCTAGTTCATTTCAGTGTGGCAAGTTCTGGGATGTAGATGGGAGCTATGCACATTGTCTTAGTCCATTTTGTGTTGCTAGAAAGGAATGCTCGAAGCTGGGTGATTTATAAAGGAACGAAAGTATATTTGGCTCATAAGTCTGATGATTGGAAGATTCAAGACTGGGCATCTATACCTGCTAAGGGCCTGGGGTTTTCCCATTCATGGGAGGAGGCGAAGGGGTGTTGGCTTCTGTAGAAATCATAAGGTGAGAGAAGAGGAATGAGAGAGTGAGTGGGGAGGTCTCAGCTTCTTGGAAACTAATATAGCAAGAACTTAGTCACCTCTGAGGAAGGGCATTAGTCTACTCATGAGGGATTCACCCCATGACCCAAACACCTCCCACTAGCCCCACCTCCCCACCCCACCACACTGGGGATCACATTTCAACAAGATATTTGGTGGGGACAAACCAACCATGTCCAAATCATAGCACTCATATCTGCATGGGAAATTCCAAAAGTCAATATTCATAAATCCAGAGAGAGCTTCAGAGAGGAGGCAACACATGAATTTGTATTTGGAAAGATAAGAGGCTCCTTATTTCTCATTTTGAAGCCTGCTCTTGCTTGCCAACCAAGGCATGGAGAGTTGAGCTCCTACTGGAGAAATTTCCCTTCAAATCCCTGGGGGAGGAAATTTCAAAATTATTTTAGATGCAAATAAAAGTAATCAGCTTCATATCATAAATTCTTTATGCAGTTGGTCATTTCTTTTCTGTATTATTTTCCCTCTCGTGTCCAGATGGTGCTCAAAAACATATTAGGAGATGATGACATTTTTAATTCCATCCATTCAAACTCTGAAATTTTCTGGTGAATGGAAAGTACAAACAAGAGTATGGTTTTTCAAACCTAGTGTCACATTGATTTGATTATGAAATCAAGATTGTTTTTTAGTCAAAATTAATGTATAAGTTATATCTACATATATGAGATATTTGCAAATACCATTTTATAGTTATAGTCAAAAATTAATTTATTAACATCTTAGATATAAGAAATGATTTTTCAGCTCTAAAATTTTCCTAAGGAACTAAACTTATCTATTCAAGGATGCCTTCACCATTGATCATTGCTGAATTATGATATTTTAGAGATATCTACTGGCATGTTCAAATAAAAATATCCTGCATTTTCTCAATTGAATAGTGTTGCTTTTCTCTAGAAGAGTGCTAAGAGGGTCACAAGGGGTCAAAATCAAGGAACTATATAGGATTTACCTTATGATGGGCCAGGCAGCGTGTTGGCATATTGTCATATACAGGGGCACATACATACAACACAGACCAGAGAAAGAAAATTTGTAAGAATTCCTGAAACAGGATGCCTTTCTAGTTTCTCAAAAAAGACTTTCTCATTTGAACACATCAAAAGTGCAGTTATAGCTAACATCAGGGAAATGAGTTATTAGTTCAACAGGAGACTTCATTAAATAAATAGACCCCAGGCTTTGGGGCAGAGGGATGCTTGGAGATGGGGGTGTGGAGAGACGGGATAATGCCAAGAGGCCAGTGTGTTCTGAGCTTGGCCCCCCTGGGCTCCTCTGACAGCGGGTGGATCCCAATGACCCAGTGCTCCTGAAGGGCAGAAATTCAATTAGGAACTCTCAGCTTTCAGCTTGGAGGCTGAGGAGCCACAGGCTTGTGTGTCAGTGGGTAGCTCCACTGCTGGAGAAAAAACATTCTTTAGCAGTTATAAAATAGAGGCTATCAATAGGACGAGGGAGAGTAAAAAACACTAGGTTGGAGAGAACCGGCAGAAAAGATGAGCTGATAAAGCATCTACTTTAAATAAGGTCATAATTTTGCCAGTTTGGGGTGTTCTCCTGGGCTAATTTATAGTCACAAATAAGTCGCATGGAAGCCTTATTTTTTTTGACAAGGTTTTATTTTCAGTGCATTCAAAAGCTCTTTCCTTTCTGCCTGGGTTAGCGTATGTGAAAGAAATAATGATTATTTTAATGATATTAGATAGTAGCTTTGATCTCTTCCCCCCTGCAAGCTAACCAAAACATTAGCTGGATGTATGAAATGATTCATTTGTGAACACAGCCTCGGTATCTATTATAATATTTCTGTTCACCTACCTGACTTTCCCACCAGGCTTTGAGTGTATCTTTGCTTCCAGAACCTGCCACCTACTCATTAAAGATAAATTAAATGAATGAAAAAAAAAAAGGTCTAAATACTTACCATACTCATTTTTCAAAGGACAAAATTGAGATGTTAAATGGGAGACAACAAAAATGCTAATAGATATCTTCTATATCATACCTACCTACTACAAGCAAGGCAGAAGTTTAGGCCCTTTCTGCACTGCTTCATAATTGCCTATCTGGTGCTCATGTTAAATATGCAAGGGAACATTGTATCTGCATTTGCTACATAACAAGAAGGAAGCTCCCAGAGGGAAGGTAGAGGCTTCAAGAATACCCACCAGTAGGTGGCAGGACTGAGTGCCAATCTCAGTTCCGCCTGACTATAAAGTTTTGAATCTTCCAACCTTGTCAAATTTACTTTATTATAAGAATCACTGAAGGCAATGGTTAAAAATATAGATTCTCAAGATATTCTTCTGAAGATTCTGATACAGGTCTGAGGTGAGACCTCAGAAATGTGCATTCATATAATCCCATTAGTGAGAAAAAAATGGGCATGAGACCAGTGTTTCCTAAACTTTACTGAGTGGATGAATGTTCTGGGGATTTTGTGCAACTGCAGATTAAAATCTAGTAGCATGTCTGGGGCAGAGCCTGGGATTCTGTATTTCCAACAAGGCCCCAGGTGATGCCTGTGCTGCTGGTCCACAGCCCACACCTGGAGCAGTGATGAACTAGGCCTTGCTGCTCAGCACACGGATGGGACCCCAGCCCTATGCCCACACCAGAGGTCCCTCCATGATTCTGCCATTCCATGAACCCTTCATCCATATGCAGCTCAGCAATTATGCCACAGCGAGCATTCCTGTACACCCTTGCAAATATGGCTGTGAAGCTTCTGGAAACCCTGGTTCACCTCTGCTAGTTATCCTGCTAGGTCACACACCTGCCAGTTAAGAATCCCTGGGTACGTGCAGCAGGACCTCATCCCATGCCCATCTCATCTACAGTAGTTTTACAAACCAGTGATTTCCTCAGGTTTCTATTACAGGGATTTTATGTACCACATTTCTATTGACAGATTTAAGCTGGACAATTAGTATTTTTCCCAAATGGTAGAGCTTTCAGGTTGGAGTGAAATGTGCTCTGTGGCAATCAGAGAAATTGGATGTGGCAGTTGTTAGAGACTGCCAGTAATCACACCTCCCATGACTTGGGTTCATCCAGGAAAACTGGCCTGAGGCTTTTTATTCTTAAAAAAATATTATTTTCAAACTAGGAAAGCTGTGATGTGTAACCGTGAAAAACACTAAGCCAATTTTAGAGTGGAAGACTGACTTTTCAAAAGGACAATTCTGATTTATCAAAATCTGCTCTAACCCTAAGCTTTGCTGATTCGTAGCGGTGTGACACTTGGTAATTCTTGGCTCCAGTGCACCTGAATTTCTTCACTGCGAAATGGCATGATTGGACATAATTCCTAAGGTCGCCTCAGATTCTAAAATCAGGTGAAGAAACGGGATGATATCTTGTAATTTCACCCGTGTCAGTAAATGCGTTTACTACATTTCTATCAGTGAAAAACGGAGGCCTTTCAGAAAGAGCAAATATTTCCTGAAGAAAACATAGCTGTTCTGTGTTTTGAAGCACAAAAGATGAGATGCTGAATTACGGAGCATGTGATAGTTACAGAAAGCATACCTGTGACTTCTCCGTGCCAGTGCCTCCCAGCCTGGCACATCCATGGACTCACATAGGCAGCTTTTAAAAATTCAGATTCTATGAGAGAATCTTCCTAAGTGCCCATCAGTTCATGAGTGCATTAATAAAAGTGGTATGTGTACACCATGGAGTATTACTCAGCCATAAAAAAGATGAATTAATACCTTTTGCAACAATATGGATGGAACTGGAGACCATCTTCCTCAGTGAAGTATCTCAAGAATGGAAAAAAAAAAACCCCACATGTACTATTAAATTGGAACTAAGCAGTGAGCACATGTGTGCACAGAGAGAAGTAAAACTCAGTAGAACGTAATGGAGGTGAGGGGAGGGTAATAAACCAATCTAATGGGTACTATGAACACTACTTGGGTGACAAGCACACCCATGGCCAGGACTCAAGCATTATGAAAATGATCCAAGTAACCTAAGACATTTGTAGCCCCTTAATATTTTGAAATTAAAAAAAAAAATCAGATTCTGCTTCAATAGTTCTGCATTTCTAGCAAACCCCTGGGTGCCGTGGGCATTGCTGGTTGTATACCTGGCTTTATACTCACGCTGTTCAACCTCAGCAACAGAGTAGAACCACCCAGATTCAACATTTGAACACCCAGACTACATGCAGAGTGAACAAACTTGGATTTCTGTGAATGGGGCTAAGGCATCTGTATTTTTTAAAGCTGCCCAAGTAATTCCAATGGGCAACCAAGGGCGAGAATCCCTGCTGTATCCTGCTGCCACAGGCCTCAGTACGTACATCCCTCATCCCTGAAACTTTGGGTTTTGCTTTATTTACAAACATGTTGATCACAGCAGTAGAATTCAAAACAGGTGTTTTACCTTCAGTTCTTCTCTACCAGTAGACGAAACTGACTGTGCCAAGAGATCATACTGTTCATCTGACCATCTTTTCCAGGCCTACACACTCACAGAATTTTCCAGAGATGGTCCCTATATAGCTGACTGACTTTGTATTCAGTGCCCCAAGCCCCAGCGTCACCACCACCACCACGTGTAGCATGTTTTCATATGGCTGCATGGGTCTCCACAGTAGTCACTGTCAGGTTGCCCACCATTGTACTGGTCATCGTGCCCGTATTCAGAGAGGCTTTCTAATTGTCCTCCCCTTCTCCCTCTTAGCCTAACTCTTTTTATTTCTCTTCCATCCATCCTTCTATACACATTGATTGAGTACTCGCTCTCTGCTAACTCTGGGCTGGATGTTTCAGTGAAATCTGTACACAGATAAAGTAGTACTCTTGTACTGCCTCTTTGGAATTGAATTCTAAAAGTGAAATTGCTTGGCTCACAAGTGTGAACATCTCCATGGCTCTTGACCCAAAAACATCCTGCCTGCATTGGGTAGACTCCTATCTGTTGATTTAATAGGTGTAAGCTTGCCTCTCATTATTATTTAATGCCTGTGGCTTGATTAGTAATCCCTTTATATTCTTTATTTAGCTATAGAGTGAATTTATATTTTATTGTTACTTTGCTAGTGAATTTTTAAAAGGCAATGGGAAACCAATAAGGAGTACTAGGCAATTGAATAACTTGCTTATTTTATTCATGTATCATATATTTTCATCTTCAGAAGCTACCGGCTCATTCTCTGTATAGGCAGGGACAACAAAGTGGTCCGTAGCAAACATTGTTTGATTTAACTGGAGCCTTTTAGTTCTGTAAATATGAGACAAGCATGCAGGATGAGGGTGAATAATCTGAGAGAGAGAGAGAGAAAGAGATAGGGAGGGAGTGTGTGTGTGTGTGTGTGTGTGTGTATTCATCAGCCTGCCCTTCTTGGAGATGTCTTGGAATGCAGAATTCCAGAGAAGGGATAAAGTAGCGCAGACTTGTCGCGGAGAGTAGGAGAGTAGAGACGAAGAATCTAAACCATGTCCCTCCAAATTCAAAGTGAAGGGAACTTACCGGGAAGAGCAGAGTGATGTGATTGAGATCAGTGGCAGAAGGGACAGCAAGAGCATAAAGGGGAGCTCACCAGGAGCCCAGGGAAGAGTGGGACAATGACTCAAACTCAAACCTACAGCATAGAGACCACGCTATTAATACTTCTGTATCCTCACATGGTGGAAGTGGATCGGGATCTCCTGGCTTCTCTACTTTGGGCTTTTGAGTGTGTGGGGCTAGGGAGACCCATAATCCAGGAAAGCTGAAAGGCTAACCCTACCAGCCATATCCTCAGGAAGTTAGGCTTTCTGTAAAGTTTCCAAATCTGTATGGATTAGGATTTTTTGTGAATGGTTACCACTTTGCTCAATGGTGCCACCTTGTGGCAGAGACTATAGTACCCAACACTTGCTGCTGATAGAGTTTGGCTATCATTCTCTTCCACCAGATGTTTGGGCTCAGAAGTGAAAAAGGTGTAACATTTGGATAACCCTGAAGGGAAAATCTTGGACTTTCAGCCACTAAGAGTAGGTGGAGATTTGAGAACTCTCTTAAATTATTTATACAGGATTATTTTGTTTTTATTATTTGTTCAGAAAGATCGGTATAACTGCAGGAGAGAGAATGAATAGGAGTGGTTCCTACCGTAAATGTTAAACCTCGTCCACCCTCCCCAGTATCAAGCTGGAGGGACTATGGAAGGAAAGCATTAAAATGCAGAAAACATTCTGAGAAACCCCAATGAAAAACTTCTAGGGGAGATGCGTAGTGTTTTGAACCCTCCAGTATGCGTCATTTGAAACCTGGAGCGGGAGGTGGTCGGTGTGGCTCTGGGAAGTTGCTCCTGGAGTTTTGCTCTGACTTCTCTCCACCTGTGGCCTGGGGTGCTGGCACGCGCAGCAGGGCGGCTCAGGCCCTGAGGATAAACCCACCGCAAGGATGGGACCGTACACGCCAATGGGGAGTGGAGGGTGCTAACCAAGTAGCCATTTCTCCATCTTACCTTGCCCACATCCCTGAAATCGATGGATCGTTCACGCAACAGTGGTCCTTCCTAGGACGCTTCTCCCTGGGAGACTGAGAATGAAGCCTGGCCCTAAGGCATGGCTTCCTGGCACCTGGGACGCTCCCTTCAAGCTTCTCCCATTTCTGTTCTGACTCTAGGAGGACTTTAAGTGTTGGGACGTCCAGCCCTGTCCCTTCCCCATTTCTATTGTATGAAAAGTTAACTAACACCCTTAGGGGAAAATAATTTTCGCAGGCCAAAATAATGACAGAGGAACAAGACTATTCCAAAAGAACATGAGTCAAAGAAAACCTTTAGACCAAGAAGAAGAGACTGAGGCAATGATCTAAAGAAGTATTGACAGTGAGAATGTAAAGAGAGTATATTAGACTTGAAGAAGGTAAACTACAGGATTAGTTTATTAATGAAGGAAAAAGAGTAAGAAAGAAAGAACAGATTCAAAGAAATTGTCAAATATATGGTTTGGGCAGCTGAGCAATATCATTTGAAAACAAAAATTAGATACCCTTCATTTACTGATTATAAGAATAGGAAAATCTACTTAACCTTTCTCTACTTAATTTTCTCCTTTGTAAAATGGGTATGATAACAGTACTTTCTGCATTGGACTGTTGTGAGGATTAAATGAATTAATATAGAGTATTAATATAATATGGGTAGGCTATAAAGTGTCTACGTGATTTCCTGGTGTATAGTAAATATTCACTTATTACAGAATAAGGAGGTTTTATGGAAGAGGAGCTCTAGTTTGAATATATTAAGTTTGAAGTTCTAGTTGGGCATTAGGGTAGTATTTATATTTGAAGCTCAATGTAAACTGGGCAAAAAGTGTAAACGGTGTGATTTTGGCATACATTGTCTCCTACATTGTGGGAATAGATAAGATCAAGTAGAACAGAACTCTAAGAGTGATATTTAGAGAACATAAATGAAAGAGTTTCCTGAAGAAGGGTAAGAAGATTCAAAAAATTGTAAGCAACCAAAAACACACAAAAAAGGTCAACCCTGAAAATCCATTCACTAATTCAACTACCTTTTATAATATTTTCAAAAGCAACTTTATAATGCTAAATACAAAACTGTATATATATAAAAAAAAAGTTCAGTCGCCATTCCTCAATTCGGTTCACCAAGGGTTAACTACAGGTTGCAGGATACTTATTCTTGTTTCTTTTTTTATGTACATGCAACCTGTTTTACTTAGTCTACAATGTGGAGCTTCTTACCTATGGCTTCCAGGATCTACCTCATTTCCTTAAATGACCATGTTGCATTCTAAGAATGGAAATGCATAATATTTTTAATCATTTTTTTACGAATTGCAATTTAGGTTATTTTCTTTTCCTTTTTTGCAATTAAATAATGCTATTTAAAATTTCTTTAAAATATGTATTACTTTTTATTTATGGGAACTTATTCAGGAAAAAGGCAATTAAGTTCTATTTAACCGTTATTTATGGAGAATCCATAATGTGCCAAGAAATGTGCTAAAGCATTGATGTGAAAAATAAAGGGAGAGAGTATTTTAAGAAGGACAAAGTGATTAACAATATCAAATGCAGCAATTGATGAGAAATGCCCATGAATTTAGCAAGAAGTCAACTGAGACATTACTAAGAACCGTTTGAGTCATATCATGTGGTAAGATGGCAGATTTCAATTAGTTAAGGTGTTAATTGCAGACAAGACAGTATAGAAATGAGTACAGATATTAGCACTATAATGAATTGTCTTTTTATACCTATTATATTGGAAAAACTTATACAATTTTGGAGGGAATCTATTAATAGTAGAAGTGTATATTGCTATAATCATTTTGGAAAACAGTTTATTACCCAGTCGCTATCCTATAGCCAATCATTTCCTCTCTCAGAGACATTCTTATATTAACACTCCAGGAAATGTGGACAAGAACGTTCCTTGAAGCAACATTTGTAATAGCCCTCAATGGAGACAGCCGGGATGTTCATTGATGGTAGAGTGGCAGGCAGATTACATTCCTACAGTGGAATGCCATCCAGGTAACAACATGGATAAACCTTAGCAATAGAATATTAAAAAAAAACATGATTTATAAGAAGACACAGTATGATTTCTGTTAAATAAAGCCAAAAAGCAAGCAAACAAAATAAAATATTGTAAAATTACAAATAACAGCAAGGGAACAGTTGTCATAAAAGGCAGTGGTTACTGCTTAGGGGGAAGGAAGCGGATGCCATCAAATAAGATGCATAGAAGGCTCCTAAATCCGGCATCTTTCATTTTCTAGCAGTAGTTTTGCATGTGGTGATGATGATAATGACTGAAAATCTTCTTTGAGAATGGTATCTGTTATAATGGAAAAAGTGAAACATTACAGAAATAACAATAACTGACATCTATTGATCCTGCTATGTTCTAGATACTATTCTAATTGCTTATTTAATCCTCAGAACAATCCTTTAAGATAATTGTGGCTATTATTCCCCACTTTATAACTGAGGAAACTGAGATGCAAAGAGGTCTTTGTAATTTGTGTCTAGCTAGGGAGTGGCAGCGCTGGAGGTGATTAGCCTCCTTAAGTCGTGTTCTTAACACATCCCAAATTGCCTCTCAAAGACAGAAAAGCTAGTTCATTTGTACTTTGATTTTTTTTTCTGTATCTAGGTAAGATTTTAATCTAATTGTGAGATTTACACCATAATCAACTTTTTTCATATTTTGTCACTTATGCCTTATGGGTTGATGACTTTATAATTTATGCTAAGTTAGGTATGTTTGAGAGTAAAAAAGATGCTATAAACAATACTTTGGGAAAACAGGCATAAACTGAGACTGTGCTGGACAAACCAGAACACATGGTCATTTCATATGGCAAGAATGTGATAAAGCAGCAAAGTCACAGTTGAAGAATCCTTTCCTTCCCTTTGTTAATGTGTTGTCACATGTATTTGCATATATGTGTGTGTCTGTAAATGTATGAACTTTCTGTTTAATTTGGTTTAAATAATATTTTCTCTTGTATACCATTCCATATTGCTTTAATTAACTTTACTATTGAGGAGATTTTAATTCCTAGTAATTCAATTTATTTTCCTTCACTGTTCTATTTTATCTAAATATACTTTGATAGCCTCTCAAATTTAAAAACAGATATCTTCTTATTTTTTTGTATTTGTTTTGTTTATGCTACCTTTGGAGGAATATAACCTTATTTTATTTTATTTTATTTCATAGAATATAAATTAAAAAGAAAAAATAGAAAGACACTTATAATAACAACCTCCAGGCATAAGCACTATTCATATTTTTGCCTGTAGTCTTCCAAGCTTGGCCAGGAATTTTCATCTTTATAATGTTTCATTATATCTCTTTGTAGGTGATATTTTTGTGCATGTAATCAAGTGTTTCTACCATACTCCCTTTGATAGCTAGTAGATTTCTTTATGTCCTCATTCATAGCCCTTGTTGGTTATTTTATCCTGAATCTTCTCACTGCTTAGCTGTTATATGGTGGGCCTTATATTTGGGTTTTATAATGATACAGGAAAGGCACTAATTTTTGTATTTTTATCTCATATTTAGTTACCCTATCACTAAACATTTCTGTTGGATTTAATTTGAAATATCTGCCTTTGCAGGCCTGTAACCCTGCAATATAAAAAGAGTGCATCTTTTGTTTTATGGATTTTCATTATTAAGATTTAAAATCTGGTTTTCACATACTACTGTATTGATCCTGCAGTCCAAGCCAATATTAAATAAGATAAAGCTTGTTAAAAGTATCTTTATTTTGTATCAGACTGTAAGGAGGTTGTCTATACATTTTCAATATATTTTTTATTAAGCATAGATAAAAAATTGTGCATAGTCCCTTTTTATCAAAACACGTCTAATGGAATGCTTTATCTCATTATGCTCTTCATACAACGTATTAAACTAATAGATTTGCCTGTATAGAAATATTCTTGTATTCATAAGATGAACTTAATCCTAGTGCTTAATTGCAACCACTAATAATGTGCTTAAGATTTTAATTTAATATTCATTAGTGAAATTTGCCTGGCTTAATTTTTTATTAAAGCTTTATTACATTAGATATCGGTTTGACTTTTATTTCACAGAATACCTTTAAAAAGGCCTCTGTTTATTTCCCAAATTTCAAGCAATTTGTGTAACAGCTGTATTAAAGGTTGCTTTGTATTTTAAATGAATTTACCATTAAATGAATCTACCAGACTTCTTTGCAGTAGGGTAGTGTTTTGACAACCTTTCCAATCTTATCTCTGTAAACATTTTCCTTTTTTATAGCTCAGGATGGTTTTGCACATTTATATACTATTTTTTACATATAATTGAAATTTGTTTATATCTTCTCTCTTTTCTAAATGTTTAAGATTTTCATCCCCCAATTGAGTACATTTACCAGGCTATTAAAATTGTTTATGTGTTTACTTTTTTAAAAATACGTTTTCTTTAGCACAGACATCATTTTTTGTGTAATTAGGTTACGTGGTTTATATCTCAAAATTTATGTCACAGTAATCTGCATTGTGATCTATAAGCATAGAGACCACATTTATATATCTACACAGCTAAATATACTGATTTTGGAATGAGTAAGGATTTTCACAATAGTTAAATAAATAATACTTTTTTCTAAATGTTTCCTTAGGGAGACAATATATTATTTCAAAGATACAAAATTCAAAATCCATTCAATTATTCTTGCTAATTACATTTTTCTCATGTCTTTTATGGCTTTTTTATTTTTACCAAGTGGATGTGTTCATGACAATTTATTTTTTTCTTGTATTTAAATATTTTAAAATGATTTACTACATAACTAAACATCAATCTGTTATTCATTTCAAATAAAACCTTTTTGACATAGTTAATTTTGAATATGATTTAATCACTATAAACTGTCATCATTAATTCATTTAATACCTTAATTCCATTATATTAATATTGACAGGCTTATTTAATTTTGTTCACATTTGCATGATCTGTTTTTTTACCATTTAAAAAATGTCTTTCTGTTTTTTGGATTTTTCTTTATACATTTAGAGTTGCTCTCTGTATTTATTATACCTGTTTTCTTCTCAAACAATCAAGACCAACAATAATAGCTACAAAGTTCTCTTATAGAAAAGGTACAAAAAAGAATTCTTGGACCAGTAATGTGCCATTGATATGCAAAGTGCATAGAATGACATTCACTGTTGGCAGGTCTCAGAAACTGTATGGAACAGGCACCTTTTTCCAAAACATTGCTCAGAGCGTCCCCTCATCACTGGGGCTGAATCAGATTAACCATAATTAAAAATGGAGAGAACCCACCTAGTGCTTTAGGAGGCGAGGTGGGAGGATCTCTTGAGGTCAGGCGTTTGAGAGCAGCCTGAGCAAGAGTGAGACCCCATCTCTACAAAAAATAGAAAAATCATGTAGTAGCATGTGTCTGTAGTCCCAACTACTCAGGAGGCTGAGGCAGGAGGATCACTTGAGCCTAGGAGTTTGAGGTTGCGGTGAGCTATGATGACACCACTGCACTCCAGCCCTCTAGCCCGGGAGACAGAGCAAGACATGTGGAGAGAATCACATGAAGAGTGAGGAGCAATATTTCATAGATAAGAAAATGAAATTTCTTTACTACTAATATTGGGGATTTTAGCTATAAAGTGGAGATTGTTGCTATAAAGCTTAAATTGATATGATTATAGATACAAAGTACAAATTTTGTTTAAAAATGTTTAATAAGATGTGTTTATCACATGGATTGTTCAAATGAAAATTGTAACAGGATAAAAGGTGTAGTTAAAAGAAAAAAAAAAAAAGGAAAGGATACACAGAGAGAAAGAGAGAGTGAAGACGGAGAGAAGTAAAAAAACCCAAAAAGCCCAACATGATGTTTCTGTCTCCAAGTTGTCTTAAAGTGAATATCCATTAATCTTTACAATCAGAAGTATTTTATCTTAAAATTGCCAAATTCAAACTATTGGAATATATTGAGCAATACTAGCAAATTGTGATTTAGCTTAGGAAAAAAAAATATCACTGGCCAGTGAAATCATTTTTCCACTTGGCTTTTATATCACATATACATTTTTATATAGTTTAAGCACATTTGTTTGCTTTTATCCCCCATTACTTTTCCTTTTCTGTTCTAGAATGATAAATCTAATATATGGGCATATTTAAAAGGCTATAAGTATTTAGATGAAAAAGAAAAGGTTTTCGTTAATAACTGTTTGCAAGCAGTGAAACTTCAATTACCTAAATCCTCAGGCATGAAAGCATTCCTTTGGTGTTTGGCTATATGTACCATTATTTGTAATGTGGCCCCTTACTAACAGTCATTTTTATGCAAGAAGATAAGGAACACAAACATTAATGATAAAATGGCACAGATGTCTTTGGATATTAAATTGTGAATTGTGTATTTGCCAAAAATCATAAATGAGGGCAACTTGAGCTTGAGAATGAAACATTCAGCCTAAGTCTCATTTGTCATTATAAATTCCAAATTTTAGTTTAAAATAAGGTACATACAAGAGTCTCCGTAGAAAGATTTTTAACACTTCTTTTCTTATACCCTTTCTCATTTTCTCTAAAGAATTCTTATAAAATATTTAATTTCAGAGTTCACAAAAAAGTGTTATTGACTCATTTTGAAGATATTTTTACATTCCTAAGGATCCACTTTTTAACGACACATTTAAAAAATTAACTACCCAGCAATGTGTCTTATAAAATTACTTCTTTGAAGCTGTTATTGAAAACACATGAGTTAGTCCAATCTTGGCAGGATTTCCTAATACGCCTTATAATATTTCATTTTCACCAGTTATGTTCCTTGTTTTAGCCTTACTTATTTATTTTTTTACTCATGGGAAATGAAAACCAAAACTGTTTTTACTTTTAAATGTGTGTTGATTTGTTTTAACCAATTTGATATTTTCTCATAAAACACACAAATATAAATATGCTCTTAATTCCAATCTCCTCATTACCTTAAATTGTATTTTCAAGAAATGCACACAGATGCTTTGATTGACATTCCTGTTTCTAGTTACTCATAGCGTGGAGCTGCCAGACTGACTGGCTGGCACTGTCATAGGCGATGCATGCATTGGTGCCCCCTGCCTTCAAGTTGTTGCTATTACCAACAACCCTGGTTTTCAGTACAGGGTGTGCAGGACAATGAACGTACCCTCACAAACAAGAAAAGGAAGGACTGAACCACTTCCAAAGTTTTTTTTTTAATTTGAAAATATATGCAAATTTAATATTTTTAATAGATGAACCCACACATTTGCATGTGAATTAGCTATTCTTACAAAGTCAAGATGGGAAAGTTAATTCTAGTAATGCATCAGTAATGGACACAGAATTTTCATTACATCAACTTTTATGACTATGAATTCCCCTCTTTATTCTAGAAAGACTTCTCATTGAAAAGTAAATCCACAATTAAATCAAAATAAGAGAAAAGAATTACTCTTACAATTAAATCAAAATAAGAGAAAAGAATAACATTAATATAAAGATATATATAACAATATACACAGATATATAAAATATATGCAGGAATGATATTTCTGTTTCTGAGAAGGAAGATTATTTGCTTTGGAAAGAATGCAGTCTCACTCATTTATAATGAGATACAATTTTTTTAACCTGGCAGGTTGGCAAAGAACAGTTTCATAATGTGTTGTTGGTGAACAGATGGGAAAGTAAACATATATGTATGTAGAAGTGTAAATTGTTACCGTGGAGGGCACTATGTTCCCGAATTAGATATCTACCTATTCTGTGATCTAGCAATTCTATTCCTAAGATTGCATCTCATATATATGTGTCTCCTAGCACCATAAAAACTGATTGTCCAATACAGTTATTCATCACTTCATTGAAACAAAAGAATATTGGAAACAACTGTCCATCAGCAGGAGATTTGTTAAATATATATGGAAGCCTCATACAGGATATAATAATGTGCCATGAAATAGAACGAGAAAGCTTTTTATGAACAAATAGAGACCATTCTCTGAGATATTTTTTAATCAAAGAAAATGTGTGTATTTGTGTAAAAAGAGAAAGTATTTGTTTATGTGTGGATAGAATTTTATATAAGAATTATATCTCTATAAATGTTTATGAGAAACTAGAAATATTGATGACTTGAGAAGAAAACAAGTGGCTGGAGACCAGGATGTGAGGCAGGTCATTTGCTGTATATCCTTGGATTCTCCTTCAAAGTAGTAAAATTAATTTAAGACTATGTAATGAGGTAACGATTTGGGAGGTCTGATATTGCTTTAAAAAGCAGTAAGCTTTGTACCATGTGTATTGGTACCATGTTGGCCTCTAAGTATGTGAGGAAGCAGTAGAAATCACATTAACAGTGAAAAAGGAATTGGTCCATGATTCTCTCTTAGCTAATATAGAAACCTAGACTGAAAGAGATGTAAAAGTGGAAGTTTACTTAAAATGGAATAATGTATTCTCTGTACCCATGTCCTCGAGATGGCATCATCTTCATGACACTGGGCTTGGGTGTCCAAGGATGTTATAAGGCAGCATCCCACAAAGCGTGCTACACCTGTCACCTGCACCAAAGTCACATGCTGGAGTGTGTTAAAATAAATATTCTGAAGTTCTATTCCATACCTGCTGAGTCAGTGGGCCTTGGGAAGGGGCCTGGAAACCTGAATTTTTGCAAAAGATCCAAAGGTTATTCTTAAACCAAAGTTCTAGAACCATTGTTACAAGGACTGGGGCATAAAAAGGAGAAGATATGAGAAATATTTATTAACCGGCCAGCATATGATAGATCTTCTTACACACCTTCATGTGCATTCACTCCCCTAACTACACAACAAAGTGAACATTAGAGCCGTCATTTAGAAGGCAGGAAAACTGAGTCTTAGTGTGTGACTAAGTGATTTGCCACAGGTGTCAGAGCTAGTGAATGAAAATTAGAATTCAACTTACAAACTTCTGGTTTTTTTCATGCTGATAGGAAAGGCATCATTGTAAGCGGAAATAACTGTGTTAGTATAGTTTTGAAAAGTCAATCCCGCAATAAAGGTTACTTTATGGTGGACGGTCATACCTTACCCAGCCTTGCACCACCTACAATTCACTGGAGATCGAATGTTTGGCTAACGAGAGATTTTCTCATTTTATTTCACATTCTCATAGCCTAATGAATTGCTCTGCTTTATCCCTCAGAAAACATTCTGCTCAGATTAATTTATATAATCAACAAGTATCCTTCATATATTTTCAAGGGCTAGCTAGCTATTTTTAACAGAAAGGAAAAATACCAACATGGATAGGTACTTTTTATATGGCAAGAGACAAACTAGGGTAACTGGTGAATATGCAAGTGAATATTCTGAATTAATAAAATACAGATGGCTTTTGACATCAAAATTACAAATAATAGGGCTGGACATGGTGCCTCACACCTACCTGTACACTCTGGGAGGCCAAGACTGAAGGATCGATTGAGGCCAGGAGTTTGAGACCAGGCCAGGAGTTCAAGACCAACATAGCAAGACTCCATCTCTAAAAAAAATAAAAATAAAAAAAAAATAAAAATCAGCTGGGCATCGTGGTGTGCTCCTGTATTCCCAGCTCCTTGGAGGCTGAAGCAAGAGGAGCACTTGAACCAGGAGTTGGAGGGTGCAGTGACCTATGATTGAACCACTGCACAACAGCCAGGGCAAAGAAGTGAGACCCTGTCTCACACACACATAGACACTAAGAAAGCACAGATAATGTCCAGTAAATAGTTTTATACACATACATGTGCACACACACATATATATAGGTAGTTTCTGGGCTTAAAATCTGTTCAGAAAAGTTTCAGTTAAATTCTAGAACAATAGTTGATCTTATAGAGATGAAAATATTTTTAGAATCTGACCTTATGAAGTCATTGACATTAAAAACTAACAATAATTTTCAGTTGTTAAAGGTACATCTATCAGAAATGCCATATGAGAGGTACATTAGAAGGGCTACTCGGCCATTTATTGTACTTTGGCCTGTCTCTGTGCAGTCAGATAGATCATGTTTTGAGTCTCCACTCAGCCAACAACTAGAGCTAGTCACTTAGCCACACTGAAGTTCAATTTCCTATCTATAAAGTAGTGATTGTATGTAATAGATACCTCATCATATTATTATGGGGAAAACAGAGTATTTATGAAACTGTCTATCCACGGTGATGTTTTGTACCTTAAGGACACTCCTTCCCCACTAACAGTGGTAAGTTTGCTTGCTCTTACTGACCCATTTTCAAAAGGCCATCTCTGAGATTTTGCCTTCCTTCTTTCAATGGCATTTCATAGGTGAACTGGTTTAGAGGAAGCCCATATTGTGTTTGACTTACATTCAGATGGTATTTTAGGCTTCCTCAATATGATTAATCAAAATTCCCCAGCATAAGCTTTTAGGTAACAGAGTATTCTCAGGGTAGAAATTTAAATCTTGAAGTAGAATTACATTCTATATAAATCATTTTAGGAAAGTGCTATATAAATAGGGGGACCTGCTCACACATCTGGTTTACCCATGACACTCCCGGTTTTTACCTTTGCACCTACATAATTATTCATAGTGTCCTTTTACTTTCAAAAGGATGTACTTTCAACAAGGTGTATGAGCCACCTAACTGCAGAAGTGATTTCTCAGGGCCTAGAAGTCCCCTATAGTATCAAGGGTTTAGGGAAAAGAAAGGTAATTCTCTGAGAGATCCAAAGAGGACCTTGTCCATTTCTCTACAGAAGAGGACTAGCACATGGACTGATTTTGCATTCAGGTTGTAATTGGACAAAATAGAGAGCACGATCAAGGATGCAAGAGCCTGGAAGCAGAAGAGGGGAGCACCAGTCAGCGAGCCCGTAGACACTCGTGCAATATGGGAACAGTTTTGACACGGCTGAGGCTGTGTAATTCCCTTCTAGAGAAGGTGGTGGGGTAGGGATAAAGATGAGTTAGGTAGGTTAGGCCCTTGCTTCTGAGTTACAAATGTACTTTTGGAGAAACATAATTTTGAGTACTGTGCATGTCTCTGTAATTACTAAACAAGGTCATCGTTTCATTTTGGGTTTATAATGACAACGATTTTTCCTCCAAAAGCATTTTGCCAAATTGAATTCTAAACATGAACGTATGACAACTTTGCTACTTACAGCTAATTCAGCCTTTCAACATGTCTATCACACACTTGAAAGCACCCTCAGAGATGCCTGGGTTGGTGTGAGGTAGAGTTTTGTGAGGCTCCTCCTACAGCCTTCTCTGTCTGGGAAGGAATATGCTGCTCTGTGTATCAACCTGCCAGGAAGGAGGGCCTAGAACAGAAAAGAGCACAGTAGGTATAAAGGGTTAAAGGAACCTGGAAAAAAATTTCAAAGCAAGTTGTCAGTTCAGAAATGCCCTTCAAATGCCATTGAAGAATCAACAGGCAACATGCAAGTTGGGCACCTGGCACCCAATGGTGGACCACCTATGGTATCCTCTGTTGCAGCGTGGCCAGGCCATGTGGCCAAATTAGAACCAACAGGGCATGAGTGGGGGTGATATGTGTAATTTGGGGGCATCTTCCATCTAAAAAAAAAAAAAAAAAAAAAAAAACCCTTACCTTGGAATCTCTTTGTCTTTGCCCTTCCATGAGTGGGCACAGGAATGGCCATGACCCAAATTCCAGATATGTAGATGAAGGCAATGGCCAAGGGGGAAAAAATTGGGTCCACTCACCAATCCAGATCATATGTCAAAGGATTGTTATGAAAGAAATAGTTTTTTTTTCTTTTATCATTCTATTTGGGAATGCCTTCATAATAGCAGTTAAAATTGACCTTACCTAATGCATACTGTTTCTAGGTACCTACAGGTCTTCTGCAAAAACAGCCATACTATCTTCAGGTTGTGACCAAGTTGCTTTTTAAATTCTTATCCAGGTTGCCTTCTTTTTCTCTCTCTGTTTTAACAATTCTCATCAATAGTGCTGCCAAAGTTAAGTTCTTTATCATGCACATGCAAAAAAAAAAAAAAATGAAACTAGAAAAGCACTAGAGTTGCTCCATGTGAATTCCACTCACATTTCTAAGCCAATACATTTAAAAGATTAAATGAAAATATCCTATCTACTGTTATCACACTCTGCTGTCTTCACCAATGTGAACTGAGAATAAGAGATGGCAGCTTTTCAATGTATTGCCTAGATTTCTCTGGCTCGCCGCGCTCCCATCATTTCTATTTCCTACCACGCGTCTGTGATAAAGCAAGAAATAATATTCCAAAATGCCACTAGCATTCAATATAGGATACGCTGTCCTCTACAATTAGCATATTTTTTTCTGATAGACCAAGTGGTTAGGATACAATGATTTATGGGGCCAGTAATATATGGACAGTCGCCTGGATAAAAGAAGGGTATGTAGAAAGTTGACTTTGTGTACTAATAAATGCCAAAAGGTACATTAGGTTAAGGAAATTATGTATGGAGGAGTCTGGCTATAAATTTCTGTTGCATTTTCCGAGTTGAATTGCTTATGTGTCTGTATAAATTGCTAAGCAGAAAATAGGCTAAGAGCATTAAAACTTTAGTTAACTCTATTTCCTCAGGTCTATATAATTTTAAACTTATTTAGGACAATAGCCCATTTGTTTTATAAATCACAGTGTTCATTGCAATATCTTTCAAGCTGAAAGCATTAAATCACTTTATATTACTGAGACTTGGAAGAATGCAGCATTATAGCTTGGCTGGCAGAACATGTATCAGTGTGATATTGATTTAACCAGGAAAAAGAAAAGCTGTGCTGAATGGACTCCAGACTGCAAGAAGTGTTATCTGCAGGCTGCAGTGTTTGTTCAAACCCCATATCGCTCAGGGCGTGGTTCTATTTCTTTTTTTACAGGCTTTATATGATTTTAGTGACAGTTGTGGCCATTTCTGTAATCTGCAAGATTAAGAAAGTTGTTAGTTGAGGAATGTCTGGAGGTAATTGTTTGACATCGTGAGAAGCTAGCTCACTTTTCTGCAGGAATGGTTTAAAATGGAATGTAGGTGAAATGCTCTCGCTTTTTAAGTAGAGCTTATCTACAGTTTCAAACTTGTATCATGGAACCCCACTGGACCCTGTGACAATTGAGAGTATCGACACTAAGAACAAAGGCATAGCTATCAGTAGCATGGGCATATTGTGCAGCTTCTGTAAGTAACGTCTTCCTGGAAGTCCCCTAAGAAGGAAAGAAAATGAAATAGCAGTGAGACAGGACTCTTAATTGGATGATGCTGAGATTAGGATACCATGTGACTCTGACTTCTCATCTCACCTCCCAAGACCCAAGAGGCAGGTACATCTTCTAACCTGTGTGAGGTCCGGGAAAAAGAACTCTGAATACAGTTAGCATTCAGCCTGTTCAAACATGACTGATTGACATGGATGATTGTCAGAAAGGAAGAGGGTTCTGAAAAGAGTGCAAAGGAAGTCTTTGCAAGGAGGGAATGATCTCTCAAAGTGGGGGAAAAGTGCTATAAAGAAGTTAGAAATCTGGCATGCTGAGGAAAAGGAAGTATTAGAGCTAGGTTTGAACCTGTGTTCATCTAGTCCCTTAAGAATGCATAAGCAACCTGAAAAAGTAAACCAGAATAATCATGTTACTAGGAACACAAGCAAATCAGCTGTTAGACTCACTCCGATTGCCAAGAGTAGGACTTAGAGGAGCAGCAGATGTGAGGTCACTAGACTTCTGCTCCTGGCATAGATGTGGGCACCTGGTCAGTTCCCGTAAGTGCTTATGAAAGGAAGAATGAAATGGTTATCAATAAGCTGACCTCCATGTTAGGGGTACACTTTAAATTTTGCTGCTTATATATCTGCCTGCTGTATGATAGTTTATATTTGGAATGACTTTTACCCCTTTCTTGTTTGCAGAAGGTATTTTGTGAGGTCAGAGATTCTCCCACGTGGATGCCAAGTAATTTGAGTCATCACCTTTCCATACCTTTATCCTATTTCAAAACTGCACCCACATAGAAATTCTCACGCAATGTATAGATGTGAATGGCTACTCAGTTTGCCTCGTCTTCAGTTGTCTCTTTGAGCCCGCATCCTCCTCTGTGGCCCTGTGCTACTTCTCCAGCATGCTGGCAGGCACAGCGAGCCACCAGGAAGCCCAGACAGAGCATTTCCTCTGGAGCTAAGCGTGAGGGGGCTTCTCTTCCTCTCGCATGTCACACCCTGTTTGGCGCGCTCTCAGTCTGCTAAGGAACAGATGCAGGAGCACATTTACGAAGCAGGCCTATGACGAGCAGACACCCACGAGGCCCGGGGCTGGCCCACCCCCCTCCACAGACAGGCTGCCACCGCAGAGCCCCCTCATGCACTAGCTTGGGAGGATAACGGGCAGACACGGGAGGAAGGAATCAGGATGCAAACTCCCTGTGGGCCTGATTCCCATCTAGGGGGTGAGACTTGCACAGTCTGGGACAGTGAGACAGTTACGGAATGAGCCCTTCTTTCCACCCCTCCTCTCTTCTCTGTTAGGGTTCTTCAAACACGATGGGGCGCGCGGAGCCAGGGAAAGGCATCAGAACTTCTGAACTGGCACTTGGCTAAAACACCAGCCAGACTTTGCTTTTTATTTAATTACCACACCAGCAGTATTTTTATAAAGACCATTAGAGAAATATAGAAAATATCTATTGTTTTTGAATTAAAGTGCTCAAGCCATTTGTTGCAAACTGACCTGGAAGACAAGGTGTAACAGGTTATTTTGACTGTTACCTGTAGCCTTCAGAGTGGCGGGTGGGCGCTGAGGTCTCCCCTCCCACGGCCTTGCTGCTGCCAGGTGCCATGCAACAATGGAGGTAAATCTCAGCTTGGACTCTCCCATGCTGCAATACAGTAAATTATTGGTCCCGACTATTCCCTCCTAGTAGGAGTATAGTTACAAGTATAACCTTGCCATGGCTTCATAGTTGGGGTACTTCTCCACCTTTTGATGTGGGGTTCAGATGTGCAACTTGCATTGATCAGTGGTAATTTTGCAGATAATTGGAACAGAGGCTTGAAACGAGCTCGTGAGGTTGGAATTGCTTTCTTAGCTTCTGTGACTGCCATGCGGAGAACACATTCCAGGTAGCTGCTGTCCCCTCAGCAGAAGGAGACCCCAAGTACGGCCCATAAGTGCAGGGTCAGCTGAAACTCTGCCAGCCCACAGTTCCCTAAACAAACGGAGATGTGTTGTAGGTCACAGAAATATCAAGCTTGTTTGTTGCACATTATTGTGGTAATAGTTAACTGATGCACACATATACTAACATTTACCAGCAAGTAAGCATAAAGAAAATTATACCACCAATTGTTTTAGGCACTCCACCAAGCACATTGCAGGCATGACAACATTCTTAGGGCAGGATTCTGTTGGCTTAATTGGAATCTGGAAACAGAACCCTCCCTCAAAAGACTGCCCGTATGTCAGGTACACACAGCTGGGATCATGCATTCATCCAATTTGCATGTGGCCATAATAAGTAATATGGACTGATATTTTACCTCGTCTAGGATGAAGCATTTTAAAATAAATTGTAGACAATATAACAGTATGTGTCATCTATCTATCTATCTTCTATCTGTCCATCATCCATTATCCATCCATCCATTTATTCAGTCAGTCGTTGCTTTCCACAGTAGGTTAGGGTTGTAACAATGACCAGTAAAAGCTGAACTGGTGCGATGTTAGCTTAATAATGAATGGGATTTAAGTATGTTGTTTCTTTGTTAAAATCTTATCAGGATTGGTTTCAACAGGCTCACCTTGTTCTTCTAGTCATATAATATACAATATGGAGGACTTTTCTCTGCCTGGGCAAATTGCCATACTCCTTTCAAAGACTGGATGATTTTCCAACATCTTATTCTTTGAGTTTTCAATGGTGTGAAATATCCCCAAGAATTTTCTTAATGTGAAGATATTTTTTCTGGCCTTGCTTCCTCTGAAAATTTTCATCCTTTTTGTCACAACCACTTTCCATATTATTTTTATTTTATTCCAGAGTATTGCAGGGGTACAAATGCTTTGGTTACATAAATTGGCCTTTACACTGCCCGAGTCAGAGCTACAAGCATGCCCATCCCGCAGCTAGCCAGCACATTAGTGTTGATCAGTTAGTACCAATTTGATGGTGAGTACATGTGGTGCTTGTTTTTCCATTCTTGTGATACTTCACTTAGTAGAATGGGCTCCAGCTCTATCCAGGATAACCACTTTCCATATTCATGCCAATAACTTTGCCTTCACTGAGTTCCTTTGGCTGCATAATTAGGTCTCTTAAATGGCAGAAGTGTCAGTGTTCCCGTGGTTAGATACTGCTCCTGTAATTTCATTTACATTCAATTCAAATTTCACTGCAGCTGTGTTACTCTTTCTTTGTTGCCCTTTTATTTTTATTGACCAATTCCCTTTCTCTATTATTTATGTTTAAATGGGTTTATCACTGGAAGAGAATGAGGCAACACAGCTACACACTTTGCTGTCTGCTCATGAACTAATCTGTGCTCAGTGACCCATCACTGAAGACTCTGAAAGAAGTGACGTGGTTGGTCATTGGTCAGGAAGTCTATCTGTCACTTACACGGTGATTTGCAGACTGAAGAGCCAGCAGGGAAGTTTGTAGTTTATGTAGTTACTAACAGTTAATGTGCTGGGATAACTTAAATTTGAACTGTGGGAGACTGTTGGGAGACTGGTGCTATTTAATTTAAGTGTGGTAGCAGAAATTCATGCATGTTAAAACCATACAAAGCAAGGACTGACCATATTTGTGTGTGTGCGCGTGCGTGTGCTTAAACCATGGATTTCTAAAGTTTCTTTGTTCCTATTAATGTATCATGGTTGCTTTGTGGATGCTGGGTATGGTCACATGAAGAATTTGCTATTAATCCTTAGTATCTATCTGTAGTCCCTGCTTGCCTAATCACAAGCCCCCAAACTTGCCCCATTCTTGTCTCTCTGTGAGTCTCCAAAGAGAGAGAAGGCCTGTCTCTCTGGTATCACCGTGTCTTCCTGCTGTGTCGGCCATCCTTCTCCCCCAGTTGCTCCACTTGGTGTCCCCTGAGTGTTTCCAGACAGTCTTTGCTCATCCTGGGAGGAGATGACGTGCCCTTACCTCCTTACTTTCTGCAGGGTGTCTCTTCTCTTTCTGCCAATGTCTAGACTCTTAAGACTATTGCCTGCACAGCCTGAATGTTTTAATGCTATTTAACCTGGTTTGCCACACCGTGTGAGGGGTTCGGTGTGCTGGGAAGAAAAAGGTGCTCCCAAATTATGTGGATAATTTTGAAGTTGAATTCTCATTTAGAAAACGAAATGTATTCATTAAAAACCAAAATTCTCTTGTAATGAAAGAAAACATTTGCATTTCATAGGGAGCATGTGGTCCCGGAGTCTTGCTTCCTCTAAGCAAGAAATAAAATTAAAGACAGTAGGCCAATTAGGAAGAAGCGATCTGAGTATGTGTCATCCGGACAATATTTGCTCACGACAGTTTCTGCTTATCCTATTCAGTATCTTTTAGACATTTATAATCCGGAGTCAATGCAAAAGCCGCTGGCCAGCTTCTAAATGCCAGGGTTTTAAATGCCTGTCAAAAATGAATTTGTTACCTCATTTTTCACAAGGACACTTTGTAATGCAAAAGGGCAAAATACCACACTCTCCCAGGAAATGTGTGGTAGGGAGGCTAAACCAATATTTTTCTTTTTAATATAGATAACATCCCTCTTTATAAAGAAAGAGAGCAGCTGATGTCTCCTCCAAGCTACCTCTCAGACATTTAATGAGAGCCATCTTATCCCAGAGAGTAAAAGGCAAATACCAGCTGCCTCCTGAGAGAGGGGAAGGCAAGGTCGGGGAAGACCTCCTGCTGCAGGTGTTGGAGAACCTGCTGTTCTCCTGGTCCCCACAGGGCAGTCTGTCTTGGAGCACTTACAGTGTACGTAGCAAGAAGAGCTGGGTTCTGACTTGTCAGTCACTAGGCTAAATTCGCTCTGCAACTGTCCCCCAGGCAGTGGCATTTAATCTATGCAACAGGCAGGGTGCCCTGGGAAAGCAGACACCCAGGGGTTGGGCTAGACCCACAGGGCTGGCCGGAGTGGCCTTGGGCCTGAGAACCCATGGGACCGGGGGAGGTGGGAAAGCCAAGACCAGACCCAGCAGCAGCAGCTTTGTGAAACAGCTGGTCCTGCAGAGAGAAATAACATCAGAGCCAACGGGAGGTCAGCTGTAGCCAGCAGGAGAAGGAAAGAGGTTTTGCAAAGTGGGGAAAACGATTAAACTCTAGAGAAGGTCTTGAAAAGCCGAGGCTTGTTTTCAGTGCCTTTTATTGGGTCAGTGTAGCTTCTCCCAAGTTTTAAAAGGAATTTCCAAGGGGGCAAAGCTAATTTGAACAAGTGGGTCCAGATCAAACAATAGTTCCACTTGGGATCTGCTAGCAATCCTGCCTTTGCATATGTGCATTGGGAGCTGGGGGCGGCGGGGAGGGGGAAAACTGTGAAATCAGTAAGAGATCAAGAAGTCCTTTCCCCCCCAGTTGAATTTAAGCATAGTAAGTGCTCAAACCAACATTTTAACATGTGCTTCAGAAACAGGACAAGGTAAAGGCCATGTCCAAAAGGCTCAAGAAATGTGCATTTTTACTGCAAAGTAAGGGAGGGTGGAGTTTGAGTAAACAGTACAGAGAAGGAAGAAGCCCACAGGCAGCACCAGTAAGTCCTGCTGGTGATCACTCCGGGGCCCCAGGACCTGCTGTGACACCCTGGAAACAAGGCAGAAGGAATGTGCTTGAGCTGATTTTCTGACTCAGTGAAGGTGTTCCTCCCACTACAAGTTTCTCACCCACCCCTTCAGTACAGAAGGAAGCAGGATACACGGATTGCGTGGAGCATTTCTAAAGGATTTAATGCAAGATTGCCATTGAAATCTACTTAAACTGCTGCTACAATTCCTGAGACTGACAAGTGGTAGTTAATTTTGACATTGCTGACTGTTTGTGGATCCCTTTTATTCTTGGCGCAGCTTCTCATCTCACTCTCTGCGACACATGCTTCTCTTTTAGTTAAATGAGAATCATGATCATTAGCAGATATATTTATTTCAAAAAGTATATTCACCTAATAAGCAAACAATGAAAATGAAAGGTTGGAACAACCATGGCTGTATTGAGCAACAGAATAATAGGATGATTCTTTCTCTTTTTGCTTTTTCTGGACATAACAAATAGAAGGGATTTATACCAACTCAAACATAGGGCATATATAAATAAATACAAGTATGATATAAAATGCTTTTCTTAAAATGTCAGAAGGAAATTTAGCTATTTTAAAACTCAACAAAAGAAACTTTTATTTTCCATGCTAGGAGTATCAGTGGGGAAGTGTCTTAGTCCAGGCTGCTAAAACAGAGTATCATGGACTGGGTGGCTTATAAACAACAGAAATGTATTTATTTCTCACAGTTCTGGAGACTGAAAGTCTGAGATCTGAGATCGGTGTCAGCGTGGTCGTATTCTGGTGAGGGCCTCTTCTGGGTCGCAGACTGCCGGCTTCTGGTTGCGTCCTACTGTGGCAGAAAGAAAGGTCTAACTCTCTTCCTCTTCTTAAAAGGGCACTAAGAGGCTACACCCCCATGACCTAATTACCTCCCCAAAGCTCCATTCCCTTAATATTGGGGATTAGGGTTTCAACATATAATTTTGGGGTACACAAACGTGCAGTCCAAAACAGCAAGGGATTGAGATGGGGGTTTCTAATAAGCCAAAGCAGCAGCAATGAAAAGTCATCATAAATTGCTATTTGCACATAGGCATTTTTTAATTGTTTCCTCCATGTAATTTAGCACTTGGAAATTTATGTCTACTTTCAGAAGATTATGGAAGCATCTAAAACACCCCCAATGGATTTCCATGCCATTCAGCAAATCCCTGCTCTCTGACAGGCACAATGGTTGTGCGAAGAGGCCTCAAATTGATGTCTATCCTTAAGCAGGGATGGCTGGGAGAAGAAAACTAACAGTGGACAAACTCTTATGTTTGATAGTTTACAAATATTAAATGATTTAATCTTTAGAAAAAGAAAGCAAAGTATAGATATCATATATAATTATCCCAATTTTAGAGATTCAGTTCAGAGAATTTAAATGATAAAACTATGTAATAATAGTAAACGGCACTGTTGGTCATGTCAGCAACAGAAACTAAAAGAGATAATGTTTATCAAGCACACACTATGTTTCAGGTACTTAGATAAGCACTTGATTTATACTTTATCCTCCCAGCATCCCTGGAAGTTAGCTACTGTTATCTAAATTTTATAGGTGGGAAAATGGAAGGTTCCTGAGAACCTGAGAATGCTGCTTCTCAAAATTTAATCTGCATGCAAATCAACCACTGAGCATGCTAAAATGCAGCTTCAGATGCACTAGGTTTGGGTGGGACTTGAGGTTCTCTGTTTCTAACAAACTTCAGGCGACACAGATGCTACTGGCCCAAGGACCACACTTAGAACAACCAGGGCTAAAAGGTTAAATAACTTGGTCAAGTACATGAACTTGATTCTTATTGGAGAAAAGATCAAACTATTCTTTGGTTCAAAATTCCAGGTGTGACTGCCCACCCTGTGCTATCTCTTCCTTGGGTTTAAGCAATTCAGTTTAGTGGGGGAAATGAGAAAGGTGCAAGGGTGACTATGAGACCAGCTAGTAATTGCTACACTCTTTCAGACAGAGGCAGATAGGACTTCTGCCACTGTCGCTGCCAGCAAGTGTTTCCTGGAAAGGAGAATTATCTATGAGTAATTTCAACTGGGTAAATCAGGATGATTCTCAGAAAGAGGTGAAATGTAAGCTAGACCTAGAAGACTGGAAAAATTTTTACACATACATGCATATGAATCTGAGTGTGTGTGTATATATATATATATATATATGCATATATATGTACATATATGTAATATAAATTATGTCATAGACATAATATAAATATATTAGTTAACATATTCCATATATATATATGTATGTATATATATCTTCTAGGTAGAGGGAGGTGTGCACAAATTCCACACAGTATGAAGTAAGATCATGGGACAACTTGACACATTGATTGTACCCTGGTTCTATAGGACTTTCACATAGTACTTTCACTCCCCTTCTCTTACATGAGGGTCACCTGGATACAGGACACTTTAAATAATTTGTTGATCTGCTTTCAGGGTGTTCATTTTCTTATTTGTAAAAGGTCCAATAATAGTGGCCCTGAAGTTCTTGATTTCAGAATACCTAGAGCCCTATATCTTGTCAATCCTCAAAAAGAAGTTATTTGAATTATTTGATGTTCATATTTCTGTTTTATTTGAGTTAAAGTGCCTTTGATATTTGCCTTTAGATAATTCAACCTGGTTTTCTTAAGGTTTATAATGTTTTTCTTTGGCATCAAGTTTGGAAAAGCAGATATCAGATTCCATTTAAAGTCACAAAAAATAAAAATATGAGTGAAAGGGCCTGGAAGTTTGTGGGATGAGGTTATGTTTATTTATTGGGTTTATTCAGTAATTTTTAAAAAAATGTTTATATGCAACAATTTTTTTAAAGACTCACCTGATATTGAGGCCCATCAGAAATTTGTTAAAATTAGGTTTCTATGATGAAACTTCATTATTTAAATTATGATAATATATACTTATGTTGACATTTTTAAGGAAAATCTTTAGTGAAAGAGCATTTGAAATCTTCCAATTATAGGTATTTTGCCTATAAATCTGCCTCTTAGGTTCTCACTGGGTACTAACGAGTATATTGCCTGTCTATTTCAAAGAAGCAATTGAGAGAGTATATGTTAAAATTAAATAGTCATAGAAATAAGGATGCTGGTGGTTATTATTTCCCATATAGAATATTACTTCTGTTAACCAAAATATTCAGCCATGAGTTTTCTGAAATTCAAGGCCAAAGAGAAAATTAAGTTGTATCCAGAGCTGTGCTTAGTTAGTAATCAGAAGATCAACTTTCAGGAAAAACCCGATTTTTTCCTTTTCTAACTGAAGAGGTGATTTTTGTTTGTCTGTCTGTCTGTCTGTCTGTCTGTCTCCAGTTGTTGCTCAAGCAGGCCTCATGGGCACAGCGTGTCCCACCTAGGTGCTTATAAACAGACCAGATCTTAGGATCTTGGCACTTTAAGTCATATTTACCATGTGAAATTTTTTCACTCATTTATTTCTCTTGTCATCTCTCCACGGACAGCCAGTGAACAGTGTAGTGAAAACTTCTTTTGACATCGCTAACCTGAAGCTTATTATACATATCCTCTTCTCCCTATATTTTAAAAGAAATCAATAAAACTATTAGTCATTGTTTGGCATTCAGAATAAAGTTCAAATATGTCTATGTTTGTTTGTGTCAGTGTGTGTACCTACTAGTAATGACATTGAAGAGATCATTACACTAAAAATTGATCACTGTGTTTATTGGACTTGGTCCCAAGCTGTTTCCTCTGAGATCCTCGCTCTCATTTTTGCTTTTGATTTTTGACAGACAGGTCAGTTGAACTGGATCTCAACTATTGGGTTTTTTAACTATTTTTAGAAAGATAGCTGACTTAAGGTAAATGTTGCCCGCAGCTATTGTTGTAATTTAAAGAGACCTATGTGATCCAGGATGGAAATAATTTTCCCAGGTTGAGGTTAAAAATAAGTAATAGCACCACAGAAAGGCCTAACATACCATTCTGTTGTCTGAAACACATGACGACATGAGGATGCCTTCATGCTAGGTAATTATTTTCAGATCAGCTTCCATGAGACTCCATAAAAACATTGACTTAATGATGAAATATTAGCCCTATTTTCTCAGTGAAAACTGTATTCATTTGAGCATCCCATCACTCAAACCTTGTAAATCCTTTTGCGTTTCTTTTTTCTTTCGGAATAGGCTCCAGATTGTCATCAGCATCTCGTCTCCAGCAGCAAAAAGAACACAGCCCTCCCCCATTCAGAAAAACTGCCCTTTAGCCAACATTTTATGTCATTTAATTATTTGCAAGATTCATTAATTGGCAACAGCTCTTCCAGATTTTCATTAGAATTAACAAGATTCCAGTATAATTTATAGATTATGTGTCACTCTTCCTCTTCAGCTTGAAAAGGGCATACATATTTCAAAACCACTTTTGAATCTTGAAATTTAAACATTTTTCCCAAATGACATCTATTTTAATGCACATGATTTAAAACATGAGCTTTTGATATAAAATAAAGATAGTTTGAAAAGAAAAATAGCAGCCTCTAAGCTTTCATATGGTTTTTGCCCTTAGGGATGTTTCTAGAACTGAAAACACTTAAGAGGGTGCAGAATTCTTTGAAAAGTGCTTGCTTTTGCTTATTTAGAAATGGAGGGGCAATGGCAGAAAGGAACATGGATTGTCCTCTGTAAGACCTGCTTTCTAAGTTCACTTCTTATCAATGATAGGACTTTGGGCACGCCATGCCAACTCTCAAGCCCTCAGTTTTCCCATCTGTAAAATGGAAAAACCTGAACCTCAACGTATATTTTAGAATTTACAAGTTAACTAATACATGAGAAACAACTTTTTATACTTTGAATTATTTATGGAATTTTGTGACCTCAGGTTTGCTGAACTGAGTTGTAAGGTTAAAAGTTTGGGTATAGGAAAAAGTTATACTAACTCCTAGGCTGAGCGTGAGCTTTCCAATTAATGCTTAAGACTGTTTGTGTTCTGATATTTCACTTTTCTTTTTCTTTGTAAGTGTGTATCACAACTAAGAAATAGGCATTCAAACCTCAGTATAAATGGCTGGTCTGAGTACAGAATGGGAGGACTTGGTTCATTCAAATTCACAAACCTGCCTAGCTCACTCCTCCAAGAAGATCTTCTGGGGTGTTCAGTGGACAGCAAGGGGAGGCATGGTGCCTCCCACAGGGCCCTTAGAAAGAGGCCAGGGTAGGATGCAGTCATCAGGGCTTTGTTTGTATTGGAATTATCGGGTATTAATTTAACCTTATCTAATAACATACTTTTATTCTTACCCAGTTTCACAGCCTGTACATCTGAGGCACAGCCTTGTGAAAATTACATGACTAAATAGAGAAGCTGCAATGTAGAAGCTACATTGTCTTACTCGAGATCCTGCTGTCTTAATCATTATTTTGTACTTTATTTGCTGATAGAATTATTGAATGAATGGCTGGATGAATGAATGAATGAATGAATATTAAATAGAGATGAACATTATGTTAAAGCTTTCTTGGCTGGGCTTGGTTACTCATGCTTGTTATCTCAGCACTTTGGGAGGCCAAGGCGGGAGAATTGCTTGAGGCCAGGAGTTTGAAACGAGCCTAGGCAAAAGAGTGAGACCACATCTCTACAATTTTCTTTTTTTTTTAATTAGCCAGGTGTGGTGGCCCGTGCCTGTAATCCTAGCTTCTCGGGCAGTTGAAGCAGGAAGATCACTTGAGCCCAGGAGTTGAGGTTCCAATGAGCTATGATCACGTCACCTCACTCCAGCTTAGGTGATAGTGAGACTCTGTCTCATAACAAAACAAAACAAAAACATTTCTTAAGTTACAGTAAGATATTTCACAGATAATTCTTTCTGTATATTTATTGAAGAAGTAGTCATTTTGAAAGTTAGGATGTCATTTATTATAAGTGGAGTCTGTTAATTTTATAGGGTCTGAGTTACTGTGTTGTAACAAGCATGATTGTAGGGGGAAAGGTCATTCATTTTTACGTTAAATGCCATTAGCCAGTCTGTGAGCACCTTGAGATTCTGACACACTCCTCATTTCTCCACTTTTCCCTATCACCACAGAGCACAGGTTCTGGCACAGAGAGAGTGCTCTGGATGAATAGATTAAACCTTTCTCTCATCCATGCAATAAACACTGCTAAGTCCCTGCTGCGTTGCGTTAGGGGCTGGGTCAAGAGTGGGAAGTGAAAGAGACACAATCTCTGTTCTTTGAAGATTAGAAACAAATGATGAAGTGCTCCAAGGGAAATTTGGATGTTATTGTGGCTGGAGACAATGCGGGCACTAACCAAAGTGGGCAAGTCCTCAGAGAAGTGGTCAAATGAGACCACTCTTGGCAAATCACTAATACAATATGTGAAGGTGAAATTTGAAGGAGGAGGATAAACTTGAAGGATGTGTGGGTAGCATGAGTAAGAGCAATGTGGGGAGAGAAGCATGTGCAAAGGCCCTGAGCTAGGATTGACGTGGCTCATCTGAGAACCTGAAGGATGGCTGTGGTGGCTGGAACAAAGTGAGTGAAGGGTAGAGTGGGAAGAGTTTGTGTTTTAAAAGCATGAAAGAGAATTGTCATGGAAGCACCTTTCCTGTCTTTGATGTGATTGCAATCTTATTGGTTAGAAGAATTTTTAAGAACTTTTGCAAATGATCAGACTCTGGTAGACAAGTTAAGGCAAGTTAACTTATAAAACTAGGTTTGAGAATGTTTTTCGCTCTGATTTAAATTGATTGGCTTGAGTCATTTTTGTCCCTAATTTTGTCCAATCATTATCTATGGAATATAGTACATTAAAAATTATTTGTATTACTCTGTGGCTGCTAATACCAAGGTCAATATTGTCAAAATGCATGAAGATAGTAAGAAAACAAGGTGATGTCTCGAATAGCATTGGTAATTTGGGGCACCCTATCACAGAGTTCAGGTGATTGCTAAGCAAGAAGAAAGATGAACTATTCAGTATTAAGGGGGCTGGATGACTTAGATGCTAAAGCTACCTTAATTTTCTACCTACCAATTATATTGTTTATTTACATACTGAAGTATTAGGACACTTGGGATAATTGCAAATAAGGATACAGACCTTTCCACTGCTCGTGGGACAATGTAAGTCCTCTGACAAATTAATCAGCTAACGTAGGGGAAATAATTGAAATAGCAACAGCAATGATAATACCTCACATTTCTACAGCACATTGTTGCCTTCATAGCACTTTCAGGTATGTCATTATACAAGCCAGTGAGGTAGAAGAGACTGGCCCGGGAATATAAAATGACCTTGTCACGTTCATGTCAAAGCAGGTCCTCTGTTAATTGTGTCTTCTTTTTCAGTCATGCATAAATTCTACCTCAAGAGCTCAGAGGGAATAGCCATCAAAGTGAGAGTGACAGACTTTTAAAGGTTTCACACCTCTCCTGGCATTATGTGCTTGGAACTCTGCAGTGTCCCTGGGAGACAGGCAATGCAGATGTTGCCCAATCGAGAGACAAAGAGACTGAGGCTTAGGGAGGGAAAGTGACAGTCCCACCATCATGCATTCACTCAGAAGAAGGGATAGAATCCTGTCTTCTAACTTCTGAGGATGTTTTTCTTATTGATATTGTGAATATATAAAAATTCTCACTAGTTATGTGAGCTTGGCAATTTGGTGGCTTAGCAACTTGGTCTGTTTTACATTCAGACAGGTACTGTTTGCATTTATCCAAAGACCAAATTGAATTATTTTCCCTTGTGACTGCTCTCTAGGACGTAATTAATTTTCATGGGCTATTCATTTCCAGAACTCAAACTGGAATCTTCTTCTTATCACCATCATTATTGTTGTTATTATTCATATTTTCATATCCAGGATACCTCTAGATCCTCCTTATTTCTTTTGTTTGCTCTGCTTTCCCCAAATCCTTTCCTAAAGACCCCGTTGGTCTCTTTTATTTTGATTCTTCTTCAATTTAAGATGACCGCCATAAGAGATAACATCGGGAAAGCAGCCTAGATAGAGATAAATGGGAAACAGGAAAGAGCAGTTAAAATTGGAATCTCACAGGTATGAACTATTTCCATATAATGTTTTTAAGGGTGTAGCCTTTTTCGCCCTTAAATTGTCTTCAACAGGAATTCTTGTTTTGGAATTTGTACTCAGTGGGTGTGATGCAGAGGTAACCGACCCTAAGCAGAAGGACAGAGTGGTGATAAGACTGAGTTGTTGAAGATAATCCTGAGTTATAAACCCAACTCTGTCACTTCAGTTATGAACTTCTAATTGTGTAAAAGTCAAGTAATCTCTGTGTGATAGTTAACTGTATAACGGGAACAAACTGCTATGTGCCTCATGAAGCAGATGTAGGGAGTAACAAGAAGAAAACAAGATAATGCATTAATATGCTTAGCTCAGCTTTGTGATTGACTCGTGTCAGCCCAGATGCGTGTGGGTGGCCCACTTATCACTGCTATCCTACTTTCATGACTGTGACATGCTGGGTGCTTACTCTGTGCCAGGCTATCCAAGTGGAGCTGGGGATGCAACAGAGAACAAGAAAATAAGGCCCTCATGATGAAGCTGGTATGTTAAAATGCAAACAAACAAATAAATAAAAAAAATACCAATGAGTTTTGAAACATGCTACAAAGGAAATAAGTGGGGTGTTATTGAGACCCTGTCTCTAAAAAGTATTAATAAATTTAGTTGGTATTACAGAAAACAGAGAGGACAGGTACGTAGAGTGGTCAGGGAATGCTTTCTGAGAGAATGTTTGACACAAAATCCCCAAAAGATCATCCATGATGTGATCAAATATCGGTTCCAGCACAAGGCATAGCCCGTGCAAAGGCTTTGAAATGAGACTAAAACCAGAGCTTAAAACTGATGTTCATGCTTATATTAATAATTCAACCCTCTTTAAGTGAACAACGAATGTGCCCTTCTCAGACATGATCTTTTAACTAGTTCATGAAATGGATCAATTTAGCACCATAGCTGTCTTTTCATATGATGACAGACAGTTAAATTTACAAAGTTATCACTGTAAAAAGTTCTTACATATTACAAAGTTATAATTCAATTCTTTATGGAAATTCCAGGGCTATGTTGACTTCTCTCAGGGGAGAAGACAGACAAATCTAAATTAAACCTTTCATTTAGTTATACCTTTATTCACTTATTTATTCTTCTGTGATTTTCCTCAGTGACATTTGCTAATCATCTTTTCCAGGAGAGCTTTTGGGGTAAATATTTGCATAAGATACCATGATAGTAATAATGCAAGAGTAAAAAACTCACATGGATTAATTTCCAAGGAGGAAGATGGTATCTATGGCTGAGGATTTATGGAAAGCTTTGCAGACTAGAAAACCTGTAAAGCCTAAGACTGCAGACATGGTGGGGACACTCTTCCACACATGTAATTTCAGTCGGTAAGTGACTATGTATGATGCCATATGTCAGATTTGTACTTAGATTGGCACAGAAAGTGTCTGAAGGGAGATAATAGGAGATGTGGAAACTAAGGTGGCATTTTGTAATAGGGGATCTTGTATTTCAAGTAAAGAAGTTAAGACTTCTTTTTTATGGGCAGTGAGAATTCAGTTGAACAGCTATGGACGGTTTTAATGTCAGATAGAAAATTTTCAAAGTAAGTTATTAAGACTGTCTACCAATTACTACTATAATTAAGTCCAACGTAAAACATTTGCAAATGAGATAAGTCCATTCTATTTGCATATAATAACACTTCATTAACTATATATCAAACAAATGGCAGGTTTACAATTTATGTAAGAGTGGCATATAAGCAGAAGGCAATTGAAAGAAAGCAATGGTGGTTTGTATAATGCTTGTATTTGTGTTTTCAAACATATTTATAAATAATAAATTAGTACTCTATTAAGAAAGGTAGGGAACCAGAGCTTGGATAAACAAAGAGCTGCAGGGATTCTGAACTGGGTAGAAAATATTAATAGTAATCGACATTCTTTCGTGAAGGATGTGTAATAAAAATGTGTGCTGGTTTGTCTGAATGGGTCATTATCAGAGAAAATATGACCTTCTCAACTGTGTCCTTGTTCTAGTAACTGTTGCTACATAACACATTAGCCCAAAACGTAGTGGTGTGAACCAACTGTTTTATTTTGCTCATGCTTTTGTGGACCTTGAATTCAAGAAAGGCCTGGGTGGGCAGGTCTCTCTCAGGATCCCGTGCCGGTTTCAGTCAGACATCATCTGGGCTGCGGTTGATTGGGCTGCACATGCAAGATGGCTCGTTCGGTGGGCTGGCAGTTGACGCTGGCTGTCAGCTGGGAGCTCAGCTGGTGCTGTCAGCCAGAACACCTACATGTGGCCTCTGTAGCTTGGTAGTCTTAAAATAATCAGAATTCCTATGTGGTGATTGGCTTCCCCTTGAGCAAGTGTCTCAAGAGAACCAAGGAGGGAGCTGAAGCTGCATGGCCTTCTGTGACCAGCTCTAGAAGTCACCTTGGATCACTTTCTTTGTACCATATTGTTGAAAACAGTCACTGTCTACCCAGGCTCAAGGAGAGGGCACATAGAGCCCAGCTCCTTATGAGAAGAAAGTTAAAGAATTTGTGGTCATTAAGAATTCTGTAACAGTCCTCATCTTTACCAAAGAAAAACTGATTATTTACTGAGTAGATTTAGTTTAAATATTTCAAACTAAAAATCCATCCAACAATTAATTTGTCTCCAGCATAAATTCTTTGAAATACAGATTTTCAATAGTTGCCTTTGTATCTAATGGTAAGTGAAATCAGAAATATTCCATATTTCATCAACTCTAAGATGTAATCAGTTTTTCGAACACAACATTACTTTGTGTACTGCTGAGAGAGAAAACAGTGACACACAACTATTATGACACTAATTCCAGAGTGCTGACATGGGCAAGACCATTAATGTTGGAATTGATGAAACGGTATTTTAAAGTTTAAGGAATTTGTCTGTGAACTCTTTTTCTTGAGATACAATTCACATGTCATGAAATTGACTCATTTAAAGTATACAATTCGTGGTTTTAGAATATTTACAAGGTCGTACAACTATCAAAAACACTAATTCCACAACAGTTTAATCAACCTCCCACCTCCCAAAATGCTATACCTATTGGTAGTCATTCCCCATTTTCCCCTTCACTGCAGCCCCTGGCAACCACTTCACTGCAGCCCCTGGCAACCACTAATCTTCTTTCTGTCTCTGTGGATTTGCCTATTCTGGACATTCCACGTTAAATTGACTCATACGATATATGACTTCTCTGTGTGGTTCTTTCACTTAGCATAAGGTTCATCATTGTAGCATGTGTCTAGGTACTATCATGGTCTTCATTATCCATGCCTTTGTTAAGAGTGATTCCAATATATGTTTAGAATATAATAATAAATAAGATGATGTGCACATGTTAGTGTTCCGTAATTGCTCACTAAGCTTGATTTGAGTGGAAAGACAAGAATAAATTAACCATTATAGTGCATCTTCTGTGTACTCAGAAGGGCTTCATTCACTGAGCACTGCCTTTGTCTAAGGGTCTAGTATTGGCTGGAAAACACAAACTCCTTTCACTAATACTAAGATTTTAAGGAGAACTCCCTGGTCTCTAAGTCCTACAATTAAAGCAGAATGATGTGGCCTAATTGCAGCCCTCTAACTCTCCACTTGAAGTACTTAGACTCAAGGGTAGGTTTAAATCAGGTAACTGAGAGCTGGCCTTTTGAAGATCTGATAGTTGGTTTACATGAGCAGAAAGGCTGTGATATGGTTCAAAAAACATGATTTGGGGACATTGGCAGTGGTAGACACCTGGATGTCTAGGTGAAGCAGCAGAGCTGAGAATCATGATGGGAGAGGTGAGAAGTGGGTGAGGAGACTAAGGTAAGTATTTCAGAGCTGGCCCTTCTTAATATCCAAGGGCCAATGATCTAATTGATGTCTTTTATTTAGTTTTTACAATGAGGAAAGGAATGGAGGAAAGAGGAAGAGGGAGGAAAAAACAAGAAAGGAGTGAAGATGGAGAAAAGAAAGATAAGTGGAAGGAAGGGATGATTTTACCAAGTGAGGTCTGTTTGGTTCTTCCACCTTAATTCAGACAAGGGCTTGCTGGAAGGAATGAAGGCTGAGGAAGCTATGACCAAAAGAATGACTCGTATTATGGGAATAAGCAGGACTTAGGCTGAGTAACCTCAGGCATGTCTTTAGCCTCTCTTGTCCTCAAACGTCAACCGAGGGGCTCAACAATTACAAAGGTTCAGGTCGACTAATATTTCCGCCGCTCCTTAGTTGTCCTTCCTCAATAACATTCCACCCTAATCTTAGGATTCTGAGCACCCCTTATCAGGAAAGTGTGATATCTCTCTTAAGGCCCCAGACATTTGAGCATTGCCTCTGAGTTCTAAGTAACTCTTTGGGAATGAATCCTTCAATAAATTATTAGATGCTCCAGAATAAGAAAAAGGCTATCTTCTCTGCATCCATGATACCATTTTTGGCTATGTGTTTGGTTAATATGAATAGAGGAAATTTGAGGTAGGACTTTGGCTCACTGGAACTTCTCCATTTTAGGTTTTATGTATTAGAGGTCTAAATTCTGTCAGGGCAGTAATAAAAACAAAGTGAAAGATGTGGATAAGAGAAATAAGCAGAGGTGAAAAAGAAATGGTAGATAGATTGAGTCCATATAATAGGAAAAATTGATTCTGTTAATCTAAGCAAAGTCAAGAAGAGAAGTGAGTCTAAAGTATACTTCCCTGGAGTGGATAAGAGCCACTAGCATGATTTTAGATTTCCTGTTGATCACCATTTTAATAATGTCAATATTTGTGTGTTAATGTGTGATAGGAAAAAAAAATCAATTTTGTGACGCTATAGTTAATGTTCCTTAGGTAGATAAATAATAATAGGGAATTGTTTTAAATTCAATCTAAGAAATGATATTATATTAATATTAGGTGAATACAGGTATACCTCTGAGATATTATGTGTTTTGTTCTAGAGTCTCCAGACCACCCCAATAAAGTGAATATCACAATAAAGCATGTGATGCTTTTTTTTTGGTTTCCCAGCGCATATAAAGTTATGTTTATACTGTGCTGTAGTCATTAAGTGTGCAATAGCATTGTGTCTAATAAATAACATACCTTAATTTAAATATACTTTATTTGCAAAAAATTCTAATGATCACCTGAGCCTGCAGCAAGTCATATTTTTTTTTTTTTTTTTTGCTGGTGGAGGATCTTGCCTTGATGTTGATGGCTACTGACTGATCAGGGTGGTGATTGCTAAAAGTTTGTGTGGTTGTGGCAATTTCTTAACATAAGACAACAGTGAAGTTTTGCTATATCAATTGCCACTTTCTTTCATGGAAGATTTCTCTGTAGCATTTGTTGCTGCTTGTTAGTGTTTTACCCAGAATAGAACTTCTTTTAAAATTATAGTCAATCCTCTCAAACCCAGTTTATGTAATATTCTAAATCCTGTTTTTGTTATTTCAACAATGTTCACAGCATCTTCACTAGTAGATTCCATCTCTAGAGACCACTTTCTGTGCCCATCTATAAGAAATAATTCCTCATCTGATCAAGTTTTTCCATGAGATTGCAGTAATTCAGTCACATCTTCAGGCTCCACTTCTAATTCTAGTTCTCTTGCTATTTTCACCACATCTGCACTTTCTCCTTTGAAATCTTGAACCCCTCAAAGGCATCCATGAGGGTTGGCAACTTCTTCCAAACTCCTATTAATACTGATGACCTGATCCCCTCCCATGAATCACAAATGTTCTTAGTGTCATCTGGAATGGTGAGTTCTTTCCAGAAGGTTTTGAATTTACTTTGCCCAGATGCATCAGAGGAGTCACTATATATGGCAATTGTAGTCTTACAAAATGTATTTCTTAAGTAATAAGACCAGAATGTCAAAATTTTTCCTTCATCCATGAGCCACAGAATGGATGTTGTGTTACCAGGCATGAAAACAACATTAATCGCCTCGTATGTCTCCATTGGAGCTCTTGGGTGACCAACTGCATTTTTCAATGAACTGTAATATTTTGAAATGAATCTTTTTTTTTTTTTTCTTGAGGAGTATATCTCTGCAGTGGGCTTAAAATATTCAGTATACGCTGTTATAAACAGATGTGCTGTCATCCAGGCTTAGTTCTTCCCTTCATAGAGCACATGGAAAATAAATTCTGCATAATTGCTGAGGGACCTAGGGTTTCAGGGTGGTCAATACACATTGGCTTCAACTTAAAGTCAGGAGCTGCATTAGCCCATAATAGGAAAGTCAGCTTGTCTTTCGAAGCTTTGAAGCCAGGCATTAACTTCTCCTCTTCTCTCTACCTCTGAAAGTTATGGATAGCGTCATCTCCAATAAAAGGCTGTTTTATCTACACTGAAAATCTGTTGTTTAGTGTAGCCACTTCCATCAATAATCCTAGCTAGATCTTCTGGATGACTTACTGTAGCTTTTACATCAGCACTGGCTGCTTCACCTTGCACTTTTATGTTACAAAGATGACTTCTTTCTTTAAACCTAGCAAACCAGCCTCTGCTAGCTTACAACTTTTCTCTGCAGATTCTCCACCTCTATCAGCCTTCACAGAATTGAAGAAACTTATGGCCCTGCTCTGGACTAGACTTTGGCTTAAGGGAATGTTGTGGCTTTCTTGATCTTCTCTTTAGAACACTAAAGCTTTCTTCATATCAGCATAAGGCTATTTTGCTTTGTTATAATTTGTGTGTTCACTGGAGTAGCACATTTTTTTTATTGCTTTTATATCTTCTTTGCTGTAAATATCCCTTGGGGAACTTGCTGGTATGGCTAACTTCATGGAAGATAGTGCAGTAGGATTGGTGGAGTTAGGATTCTGCTATCATGTCCTAGCAGACACTATTAAGCAAGAATGCTACAGAGAGAAATTTTATATGTTGTAGACAGCAGTACAGTAAAATTCCTCAAGTGCCTGAGCATGTCATTAGCCTAGGAGACCCTTAACTTGTTTGACCTGACACATTACATTAAAAAACAAAACAACAAAACATCAACATCTGTTACAAAAAAACAAGGTTAACAGTGTTAAAAGGCCTTTCTAAAGTCTTGTGTTTTAGATTCAACAATTACTATGAACTATTTGATCTTCATTTTCTTTTTTTTAATTTCAGCTTATTATAGGGGTACAAAAATTTAGGTTATGTATATTGCCCATGCTCCCCCACCCCCCTGAGTAAGAGCTTCAAGCATGTCCATTCCCCAGACAGTGTGCATCACACTAATTATGTAGGTATACAGCCATCCCCTCCCCCCACCCCCCCACATCTGCCCAACACCCAATTGGTGTTATTCCCAATGTGCACTTAGGTGATGATCAGGGAAACCAATCTGCTGGTGAGTACATGTGGTGCTTATTTTTCCATTCTTGGGATACTTCACTTAGTAGAATGGGTTCATCTACCCAAAAGAACAAAAGACATTCTATTACAAAGACATCTGAACCCAAATGTTTATAGCAGCACAATTCACAATTGCAAAGATGTGGAAACAACCCAAATGCCCATCAATACATAAGTGGATTAGTAAAATGTGGTATATGTATACCATGGAGTATGACTCAACTATAAGAAATAACATTGATATAGAATCTCTTTTGTTCTCCTGGAGTAGCACTTTTAATTTCCTTCAAGAACTTTTCCTTTGTATTCACAATGTGGTCCACTGTTGGCCCAAAAGGCCTACTTTTCAGCTTGTCTTCCTCACTAAGTTTAATCATTTCTAGCTTTTGATTGAAAGTGAGAGATGTGGGACTCTTACTTTTGCTTAAACTCTTAGAGGCTGTTGTGAGGTTATTAACTGGCCTAATTTCAATATTGGTGAGTCTCAGGGAATAGGAAGGCCCAAGGAGAGGGAGAGAGACAAGGAATGGCCAGTGAGTAGAACAGTCAAAACACACATATTTATTAATTACTTTTGCCATCTTGTATAGGCGCAATTCATGGTATCCCAAAACAATTATGATAGTAACACCAAAGATCATTGATCACAGATCACCATAACAGATATAACAATAATGAAAAGGCATGAAGTATTGTGAGAATTACCAAAATAAGTGACAGAGACACGAAGTGAGCACATGTCATTGGATCAATGGTGCCAAAAGACTTGCTGCATGCAGGGTTGCCACAAACCTATATTTTGTAAAGAAACACAATATCTATGAAGTGCAATAAAATGAGGTATACCTGTATGGCCAATATCATGAAGGGAAGAATAAATAAATATGGTAGATCAGTCAGGATTCTCCAAAGAAATAGAATACAGAGGGAGACAGAGAGATAAGAGAGAGAGAGAGATGGTTAATTTTTATTTTAAGGAATTGGCTCACATAATTATGAGTGTTGGCAAGTTTGAAATCTGTACAACAGCAGAGTGGAAACAGGCAGGATTTCTGTGTTACCGTCTTGAGGCAGAATTCATTCTTTTTGGGAAACCACATTTTTTGCCCTTAAGGCCTTCAACTGATTAGATTGCAGCCCACTCACATTATCAAGTGTAATCTTTTTTATTTAAGTCAACTGTTCATAAATATTGGTCACATCTATAAAATACCTTCACAGCAATATTAAGACTAGTGTTTGACCAAACAGCTGGGTACCAAAACCTAGCAAAATTGACATTAAAATTAACCATTACAATGGGAAACACTCATTTAGTGAGTCTGGATTTACAGATGTTGACTTGCATATACTGGTGGATAATAAAGATGGGAATATGCAGCAGGGTATTGAAAATGAAAGCAATTCATGAGCAATCAATCTGTCTTAACTTGTTCACCCATTTTAATCAGAAAGTCGCTTAGTCTGGAAAATTTCTTTCATGTAGTTGCATGTCCTATTGTTAATTGAAGAAGTATTTCAAGGGCTTTCCCATTAGGTTCATTTTACATAGCTTTGTTGCAGCATAACATTGCAAGTGTCTACCATAAAGGTTTGCTAGTGATTGCCCTTAATTTGTATTCAGATTGAATCAAAGAGAAGGAAAAATACACAAGTAGGAGTCTTGTAATTATTCTACATAAAATTATTAGGCAATTTAGAAAATTGTTAGTGGGAAACTTCCCATCATGCATAAAAATAATTTTGATTTTAATGTACAGAGTTTAATGTAAGAATGATTGTTGGGAGACCACACTATTAATTTTTCCCTTCATTATTCAAGTGCATTTGAATTTGTTTTAAAGAAAGTGATATCTTTATAAAGTTGAGTCACTCCAGTCAAGACAATACTTGTCTTGATTCTGTAACATAGTTCATTTTACAGGGCTTGATGCAAACTATAAAACTACTAGAACAACAAAGAACAATTAATTATATCTTCTCCCCACTCCTGATCATAACTAACAAAATAGTGAGATATTTTCCTGCAAACGGAAGTATATGTCATATAAGCATACTAAGGTAATTTGCTGGGCTTATCTATTGTCCTAAATATATTATACTAGAAATGCTCCTAACTCTCTTTTTTGGTGTACTCAATTGTTTGTTCAGATAATTGCCAATGCAACGATAAATGTGTTCTATTAAAAGATTGTGAACATGTTACCTCTCAGTTCTTGTTATAAATGATTTCTTGGAAATTTTAAGCTAGAGAAAATCAATCTTTAATCAGTATGTTTTCATAGTATTCAAGGTATACCACATTGGCTATGAGATGTAGTTAATTTGCATTAATCTGTTACTAATCAATGTTCAGTAGTATTCTAGGAACTATAAAACATACCTTTCAAGACAAAGTACAAGCTCTCTAATGTGGTGTATGTAGTTGACCTATTTGGAAATGCCTGTTCTAAATCAGAGCCCCCTACTGAGAACTAGCTTGGCTCTTTAATGCCTGTTTGTACCATGTGATTTTGCACCATCCTGCATAACAAGATGACACCATCAAACATACTCATCCTCTCATAGTAGTTTGAGCTATATGACCAAGAAATTGCAGTCAATTTACACAGGGTACCAACCTCTGAGAGTTGACAGACATGCACATTCACATGTAAGTAAGTATGTGAAAGTTCTCCAGAGAGTAGAAAGGGAGCAGAAGAGAGATAAGGGCTAACTGGGCCCCCAAGGTGAGGTTGGGCCCTAAGGATAAAACACCTTCCCTTTGCTTGACTTCACTTGACCTGGTTCTTTGCTTTCACTGGTAAACATATAGAGCCCTCTCTTCTGCTTTATTCTTGATCCATCTTTTCAGCCTCATATACTAATACCCCCTGTACCCTGCCTCCACATACATTGATCATCTCAGTGGTTTGTAAGTGAATCTTGTTCTTTCCCTTCTCCATGCCTTTGCATGTGGAAGGATGCCTGCCATGCAAAGGTGATGTGGATTCGTCAGATCCAAACTGACCTCCAAACTCTGCCTTTGGTAGCCTGTATGGTCTTATGCACATCATTTCAAACTTCAGATTTCTTATGTCTAAAGTGGAGAAAATAGCACTGAAATAGGGGGAAGGTTAAGGATAATTAAATGAACTATTATCCACATGGCACCCTAATGGTGCCCAACACTTTGGTCATCAATGGGTATTAGTACCATTTTTGCCAAAAAAACAAATTGCCACTGATTCTAATTCAACTTTTAATACCCAGATTAAGCACTCCCTGATTCAGTCTTGAGAGTCATTCATTCTTTCTCTTCATAAAAATCCACTTCTAAATATTTCACACACTAAGTCACATATAAATCATTATGGATTTCTCCAAAATTAAACTAGCACCCTTTTCTGATTCTCTGAAAATATAGGTAGAAAAGGCTAATAAAGTCACAGTGCCCAGGGTTGGACCTGGCCCAATCAGAGAAAGAAGCCCTGCGGGAGTGATGCTTGAGTAGAATCCAAGGATTGAATAAAGGCAAAGGAAGAAGAGAACAGTATTCCAGGCAAAATACATGGAAATACATTCCAGGGAAATCATGGGAAAGGAAGGAACATAGTGAACTTAAGACTCTGCAAGAAAACCAGTGCATCTGAGACAAGTTGCTGACATGGGTAGTGGCCAGGCTTGTAGGGAACATTGGACAGTGTTTGTTTCACCCTAAAGATACTAGTAGGACCTCTTATTGAACACTTCTTACATGCTAGATGCCCTTACATTGCCTTATACTAGTACCCACAGGCCTCTAAGGCAGATGCTATTAGAATCCCAATTTTACAGTAGGGGAAACTGAGGCACGGAGAGGTGAAGTAATTCCCAGAATGTTCAGTCAGTGAAATAGTGTAATTTAGATATACACTAACACAATAATCCTCCAGGGTTCCCGCTCATTACCATTGTGTAGCCCAGCCTTAGTGAGCACGGGCAGGACATGGTAAGTGAGTGCCAGTCAGATCTGCAGGAGTGCCCAGACCTTGTGATGACAGTTTGGCTGGTGAGAACTGCTGGAGTGGAGGCCGGAGGGAATGCTCATAGAGGGGTTAGATAGAATGCAGAAATCCCAATGAGTGATGATGGTTGTTTGGACTAGAGTAGTTAGAAAGTGTTATTTTTTGAAAGGAGATTTCAATTTAACCGGAACACCTTGAAATGAAGGCTTTGAATTGGAAAGGAGGTTTTAAATTGCTATCAGAATGTGTCATTTTAGTGATTGAAACATTTCAGGGCCAAATGTGCCATGCTGCACCTTTATGGAAGGAATATTTGAGGAAAATAACTGCCAGCTCCTACAGTATATGTGTCTGAAATATGACTTTAGAAGAAAGGGCAGTCTACTTTTATCTCCAGATGGGGACTGATTGAGATTCTGAACAACCAGGTTTTGGGGGATCTTTTAAACTTAATTAGCTGCTACATGTGAACTAGGAAGATCAAATCACCCACATGGTAGATATTTGAGAAACTTTGTGTAAGTATGAACAAAAAAGCTGACTTTATGATCCAAAGATCTGATAGACATAATCAAAAACCGTTGTTAGCTTATGTGAGTCAAAAGAGGAGGTAAGTAGCTATGTTTACATCATTCATTGGGAGCATTTGTGATGTCGTTGATGGAATAAGTTAAAAACATTTGCAATATTCTTTGTGCTTATGCCCCATCTTCACTTTATGATATTTTGGAAAAAAAATAAAAACTCTAGTGTAAAAAGTTTTTAAAGGCAGTCAGATGTTTAAGCCTCACAAACTTTTCCCTACTGAGCTGTGTCTTCAGATGAAAAAGACATTTTGAAATTGACGGTCCCAGAGAAACCAAACCAAAAAAGTTGTGCACATATATGGACAAGATTGGGCAGTAGAACACACTGAATTTGACACTAGGGGATAAACCTAGAACATCACTGATGTTTACAAGGAAGTGCAAGTATTAAGTATGAATCTAGACTATTTTTGATAGCTAAACTGCTCTGAGTTTAATGAAATAATCTATTTAGAAAAATGGAAATACACTAATGGAAATTACATCATAATTTCAGAATAAATCCATACTTTTTCTAATTGAAGGGAAACACCAAGCACCAAGAATTGAAAGAGAGCATATTTGGATAACTGAAGAAGAGTTTAAAAGTTTTAGAAATATCTAACTGCACTTTCAAATACTCTATCCCATTTTATAGATGTTTGTCATTGATACTCATAAAAAAGTTAAATTTTTCTATACTAATGCAAGTTATAAAAATCAATACTTTTTCAATTAAATAATTCAGCTTTAATTCTTTTTCTCCTGCCCAGAAAGTCATGATCACTCAAATTGTGTGTGGTTTGTTAACTAAGTATTCCATCATTCTACACTTTTTTGTCCTTAAGAAAATACAACCCTTTTGTTGAAATATATATATATTTGAAATCATATATTTTACATAAATTTATTTAATGAAAGAAATACAAGTTCATCAAATAAAATGTGGAAATAAATATTTTATTTATTTCAGCATCTTATGGGGGTACAAATGTTTAGATTACAAATACTGCCTTTGTCCCACCCGAGTCAGAGCTTCAAGCATGTCCATCTCCCAGACAGTGCCCACCACACCCATTAGGTGTGAATATACCAATCCCATCCTCCTTCCTCCCACCTGTCCAACACCAGATGAATGTTACTAACGTATGTGAACATAGTGTTGATCACTTAATAGTAGTTTGATGGTGAGTACATGTGGTGCTTGTTTTTCCATTCTTGTGATAATTCACTTAGTAGAATGGGCTCCAACTCTAGCCATAATAATATAGTAGGTACTAGATCAACATTCTTTTTTGTGGTGAGTAGAACTCCATGGTATACATATAACACACTTTTTTAATCCACTCATATATTGAGGGGCACTTGGGTGGTTTCCACATCTTTGCAATTGTGAATTATGCTGCTATCAACATTCGAGTGCAGATGTCTTTTTTATAGAATTTCTTTTGTTCCTTTGGGTAGATACCCAGTAATTGGATTACTGGGTCAAATGGTAGTTCTACTTGTAGCTCTTTGAGGTAGCTCCATATTACATTCCACAGAGGTTGTACTAGTTTGCAGTTCCACCAGCAGTGTATCCTATCTCTCTGCATCCATGCCAACATGTATTGTTTTGGAACTTTTTGATAAAAGCCATTCTCACTTAAGTGATATATCATTGTGGTTTTGATTTGCATTTCCCTGATAATTAGAGATTTTGAGCATTTTTTTGTTTCTTTGTGGGCTATTAATCTGTCTTCTTTTGAAAAGATTCTATTCATGTCCGTTGCCTGCTTTTTAGCAGGGTTGTTTGATTTTTTCTTGCTAATTTTCTGGAGTTCTATATAGATTCTAGTTATCAGTCTTTTATCATATGTGTAGCATGCAAATATTTTCTCCCATTCTGTAGGTTGTCTGTTTACTCTTGTGATAATTTCCTTGGCTTTACAGAAGCTTTTTAATTTGATCAGGTCCCATTTATTTATTTTTATTGTTGCTGTGCTTGCCTTTCATAAATTCTTTGTCTAGGTGAATGTCTATAAGAGTTTTTCAACATTTTCTTCTAGAATGCTTATAGTTTCATGCCTTAGGTTTAAGTGTGCTATCCACCATGAGTTGATTTTTGTGAGAGGTGTGGATCCTGTTTCTGTCTTCTACATGTGGCCATCCAAGTTTTATAGCATGATTTATTTAATAAGGATTATTTTCCCCAGTGTATGTTTCTCTCTACTTTGTCAAAGATTAGATGTCTCTATCAGGACAGTTTATACCTGGGTTCTCAGTTCTGTTCCATTGGTGTATGTCTCTGTTCTTGTGCCAGCTTCATGATGTTTTAGCTCCTATAGCCTTATAGTATAGCTTGAAGACTGGTAAATTGATGCCTCCCAATTTGGTCTTTTTGCTTAAGATTACTTTTCCTATTTGGGGTCTTTTCTTGTTCCATAAGAAGCATAGAGTTATTTTTTTCTAGACCTGTGAAAAATGATGTTGGTATTTTAATAGGGATTGCATTGAATCTGTAGATAATTTTTGGCAGTATAAACATTTTGACAGTGTTGATTCTGCCATGAGCATGATATGACTTTCCACCTGTTTACGTCCTCCGCTATATCCTTCCTCAGTATTCCGTAGTTCTCTTTGTAGAGGTCTTTTTCCTCCCTAGTTAAATATATTCCTAGGTATTTTATTTTCTTTGTTGCTGTTGTGAAGGGTATTGAGTCTTTCATTTGGCTCTCAGTTTGACTGTTGTTGGTGTATAGGAATGCTACTGATTTCTGTACATTGATTTTGTAACCTGAGACTTTCTTGAATTTGTTTATCAATTCCAGTAGTCTCATGGCAGAATCTGTGGGGTTTTCTAGATATAAGATAATATCTTCAGCAAAGAGAAATAGCTTGACCTCTTCTGCACCCATTTGGATATTCTTGATTTCCTTGTCTTGTCTGATTGCTCCGGTGAAGACTTCCAGCACCATGTTGAATAGAAGTGGTGATAAAGGGCAACCTTGTCTGGTTCCAGTTCTAAGTGGGAATGGTTTCAATTTTTTCCCATTCAGTATGATGTTGGCTGTGGGTTTGGCATATATGGCTTTTATGATTTTTAGGTAAGTCCTATCTGTGCCTATTTAGTTAAGCGTTCTTATAAAAGGGTGCTGAATTTTGTCGAATCCTTTTTCTGCATCTATTGAAAGGATCATATGGTCTTTATTTTTACTTCTATATATGTGTTGAATTACACTTATAGATTTGTGTATGTTGAAACATCCCTGCATCTCTGGGATGAAGCCCACTTGGTTGTGATGGATTATTTTTTTGATAGGCACCTGAATTCAGTTTGGTAGGATTATGTTGAAAATTTTTGCATCTATATTCATCGGAGATATTGGTCTGTAGTTTTCTTTTTTTGTTGTGTCTTTTCCTGATTTTGATATCAAGGTGATGTTGACTTTGTAAGACATGTTAGGGAGGATTCCTTACTCCCTGATGTTGTGGAATAATATCTGCAGGATAGACACCAGTTCTTCTTAGTAGGTCTGGTAAAATTCTGGTGTGAAACCATCTGGCCCAGGACTTTTCTTTTTAGGAAGGTTTTTTATTGCTGCTTCAATTTCAGTACTTCATATTGGTCTGTTCAGGAATTCTGTTTCTTCCTTATTGAGCCTAGGGCGGATTTTTGTTTCTAAGAAATTGTCCATTTCCTGAGGTTTTTATAGTATTCATAGATGACATTTTGTATTTCCGTGGTATCAGTTATAATTTCTCCTTTTTCATTCTATATTGAGCTTGTTAGAGTCCTTTCTTTTCTGGTTCTTGTTAGTCTTGTAAGAGTTGTGTCAATTTTGTTTATTTTTTTTCAAAAAAAACAACTGTTCTTTGATTAATCTTCCATATGATTTTTTTGTTATTAATTTCACTTAGATTTTGTATGATCTTTATTTCTTTTCTTGTGCTGGGTTTGGAGTTTGTTTGCTCATCCTTTTCCAGTTCTTTGAGAGGATTCATTAGAATGTTGATTTGTGATCTTTCTGTCTTATGGATGTAGGCATTTATGGATATAAATTTTCCTCTTGGAACTGCTTTAGCTGTTTCCCACAGATTTTGATAACTTGTGTCTCCTTTGTCACTTAGTTCAAAGCATCTTTTGATTTCATCTTAATTTGCTCCTTAACCCAATAATCATTCAGCAGAAGATTGTTTCGTTTCCATGACTTTGTGTAGAGATGGGAGTTTCTGTTGGAATTGGTTTTTAATTTTACTCCACTGTGGTCGGAGAAGGTGGATGGTATAATTTCTGTTTTTATAAATTTGTTGAGACATGCTTCATGACCTAAGATATGGTCAATCTTAGAGAATGTCCCATGAGCTGATGAGAAAAACATATATTCAGTGGTTTTGGGGTAGAATGTTTTGTAAATGGCAGTCATGCCCATTTGTTCTAGAGTTCTGTTTAAGTCCATTGTTTCTTTGTTTGTTTTCTGTTTGGAGGATCTGTTCTATTTTGTCAGAGGAGTATTGAAGTCTCTGGCTATTATGGTGTTGCTGTTTATGATTTTATTTAGATCAAGTAGGATTTGCTTTATGAATCTGGGTGCACCTGAGTTAGGTGCGTAAATATTTAGAATTGTTATGTCTTCTTGTTGAATTCTACCCTTCACCATTATGTAGTGACCCTCTTTGTCTTTCATCATTTTTGTTGATTTGAAGACTAAGTTATCTGAAATCAGAACCACCACACCAGCTTTGTTTTGGCTTCCATTGGCTTGACATATTGTTTCCCATCCTTTCACCTTGAGTATGAATGCATCCTTATGGTTTATTTTTCCTGAATACAGCAGATACTTGGCTTTTGTGTATTTATTTATTGGCTCAGCCTAGGTCTCTTTAGTGGGCAGTTCAAGCCATTCACATTGATAGAGAGAATTGATAAGTGGGGTAGATTTCTGTTCATCCTGTTGAGTTTAACATTGTTGCTTTGTTTTTTCTCTTGAGCCATTGTTGTATCTGGCCTTTTACCTTCAGCTTTTGGATGAACTTACACTGGTGAGTTTTTATTGTGCTGATCCATGTGTAGCACTGTTCTGAGTACTTCCTGGAGGGCAGGTCTTGTCTTGATAAATTGCCTCAGTCTTTGTCTGAGAAGCTCTTTATTTCTCCTTTGTATAAGAAACTTAGTTTTGCATGATATAAGCTTCTAGGCTAGGCATTATTCTGCTTGAGAAGAGTGAGAATGAATCCCTAGTCTGTTCTGGCTTGTAAGGTCTCAATTGAGAAGTCTGTAGTTAATCTAATGGGGTTTCCTTTGTAGGTTACCTGCTTCTTTTGCCTTACAGCTTGTAGGAGGGCCTCTTTTGTGTTCATTTTGGCCAGTGTGATAACTGTGTGTCGTGGTGTCTTCCTGTTTATATACAATGAATTTCCCAGTAGTCCTTTGAGCTTCTTGTACCTGGATATCTAGATTGCTAGCAAGGCCAGGCAAATTTTCCTCCATTTTATCCTCAAATAGTTTATCCAACCATTGTGTGTTTTCTTCTTCACCCTCAGTGATGCCTAAAATTCTCATGTTAGGCGTCTTTACACAATTATACATTTCTTGCAGATCTTGCTCTTTTATTTCTCTGCTCTACCTCTGCGACTGACATGTTTAATTGAAAGGTATTATCTTTAGTCCTTGAGATTCTTTCTTCTGTTTGATCTAACCTATTATTGAGGGTTTCCACTGAGTTTTGTAGTTCCTTGGATAAATTCTTCATTATCAGATGTTCTGTTTGATTTTTCTTTAATATTTCAATTTGTTTAGTGAATTTGTCTTTCATGTCCTGGATATATATATACATACATATATATATATATATATATATATATATTTTTTTTTTTTTTTTTTTTTTGTGGTTTCTTTGTGTTGGGTATCCATTTTTTCTTGCATATCATTAAGTTTTCTTACAATCCATGTTCAAAATTCTTCTTCTGTCATTTTAGTGTTCTGAATTTGGTTGCTGTCCATTGCTAGAGAGCTGGTGTTCCCCTTTGAGGGTGTCATTTCCGTTTGATTCTACATACTTCCAGAGTTCTTTTGCTGATTCCTTCCCATCTGGAGCAGCTATTGCTTCTTACCTTTGGATTTTTGTTTCAATAATGACATGCCCAGTTTAGTCTCTGAGGCAGTAGGTGATGCTTGTGGGTGAGTTTGGACTACACCCTGTGTGATGAGTCAGCAAATGCAGTAAAAGGACATGGAAATTTACCTCTCTGTCAATAGGTGGCACTTGCTGGGAGGAGCAAGCTGCAATGTTGTTTTTGGGTCTTGTAATCAGCTCTCCTTCCTCTGAAGAGGCACTGTAGGGAGCTCACAGTTCAAGTACCCCTCAGTGCACTGCAGGGCCCCAAGAGGAAATTTCCTGTTCCCTGTGGATGCCTCCGTGTAGTGGCTAAACTGTCTCTCTTGGCAGCCACAGGGAGGGGAGGGGAAGGTGAGAAAGAAGCAATATGGTGCCTGCTGATCGGCTTGGATCTGTGGGGCAGATTGGTCCCGAGGGAGCTGGGAGCCCAGTGTCCCATCTGCAAGAGGCTCACTGCTCACTGGTGGCAGCCATCTCTGGGCTGGTGTTGGCAGGTCTCTCCAGCAGCTTGGGAGCCCACCAGCAGTCTGAGATGCCATGGAGGGGAAATTTAACCACTCCACTTACCCTTGTCACTGATCTCCAAGCCTCTCAGGGTTTAGACCCTGCTGATGTCTTTGTCCTTCCAGTTCTGGTCTCCAGCCTCTTCCTGTGGAGTCTCCTGTAGGTTCAGGTACCCTTCCTTCTGACCTTCATCCTATCTATGTTTGCCTGTTGTTTTTTCTTTTTTTTTTCTCACTTTCATCTAAAATCTTTCCTTCTTGCAGAGACACTCTGGCTGGAGCTGATTCTCATCTGCCACCTTGCCTCTTACCCCCAAAATGTGGATATAAATATTTTTACAATCAGAAAGAGGCCATATAGTTCTTGCTATCAAAACATAGTGACACAATATTGTATTTCCAGTCTTTTACATGTTTGCTCTGAATATTTCGTGTATATTTGTCTTATTTTAGGTTTGTTTATAGAATTGTAAGATAACATCTATATGAGAATGGTTTGTATGGCAAGTGACAGAAAGTCGGCTCAAACAGACTAATATATTCCCAAGGATTTATTGGCCTATGTTATTCTGGGAAGCTGTGATCCAACAACTCCAGCAAAGTCATCAAGGACTCAGTTTCTCTCCATCTTTTTCTTCATTTCTAAACAAGGGGCTTGCAAATGCTTTCTATAATAATTTCCACCTCTCTCCCTGAACAACTTGGCAGATAATTCACTATTGAAATATCTGGCTGCAGTTGGCCTATGGCACAGTCTTGGTTTCCGGCTTGTTCTGTGCATTTATTTTTCCTACTTGACTTTGGCATTGTGTCCTACTAATGGAAGGAAATAATCCCCAGAAATCTTGCTTCACTAAGTCTGTTGTATAATTTAAAATGTTCAGTAATACCAGCTGTTCTAAGCAGAATAGAAGTCATAATTAGGGATGCAATGATTTCACTCTAAACTGTAGTTACGTAACACATAACTACATTTTAATGTTCATCAATTTTTATCTCATACTGCATTTACCTTCCAGAAACAAATGAACCAAGTGAATTGGATTTAAGATACACAGCCTTGCATTTGTTTAACATTCCTTTCTCATCTTTTGCTGTAAATAAAACAATCATTCCATCTTATGTAAACCACCTAAGAAATATCTTTTCCTCTCAAACACCATAGCTTTGTCTGCTCAAATCCAAATTAGGCAAAGTGGTACAGCCACTCTGGAAAATGTTTTGGCAATTTATTACAAAGTTAAACATACAATTGTCATGTGACCTCATAATCTCACTTTTAGGAAATTATCCTAAAGAAATGAAATTTATGTTAATATATAAACCTACACAAAAATATTTATGGCAGGACAATTGCCAAAAATGGGGAGCAACCCAAATTTCTTTCAGTGGGTGAATGGATAAACAAACTATGGTGTATGTATACAATAGATCAAAAAAAAGGGAAACCTATTATACACACAATCTGGATGAATCTGCAGAAGCATTATTATAAGTGACAGTAGGTAGATTAAGTATTTTATGATTCCATTTATGACATTCTGAAAATGCAAAACTATAGGGACTGATTGGAGATTGCCAGGGGTTGGCAGTGGAGAAGGATGTGGTCATTAAAGCATGAGGGAATTCTTTGTAATGTTAGAGTTGTTCTGTATTCTGTTTGTGCCGGTGGCTACAAGAATCTTTGAAAGAGTTAAAAGTCATAAAACTATAAAGCAATAAAGTGAATATTACTGACTATTAAAAAAAATCCAAGATCCCTGTGAACAAACCTTCACTATTTTATCACATGCAAATGAAACAAATAAGTAATAACACCTGAAACTCACACCTGTTGTCATTTCCTAAAGCTTTGAAATTCAGCATAACATCATGTTTGGTTTTCCAATTATTGGTGCTTTTCGTCTTTATATGACACACATGGAAGTCTTGAGACAAGTTTAAGGAAGGAGAAAATGAGTTCAGATGCTGTCAAGATAAGTTAACATTTATCTTGTTAAATGTCACATAGAAGGGAAGAAAGAGGAAAGTTATGTGGCAACAATGATGGAATCTTTTCAGGATACCTGGAGACATATGGAACTGACCTACATGGAAAATTATTGAAATCATTGCACTTAGTTACCAAAAAGAAAAAAAAAAACACACACACACACTATTATGTGAGAGATCTGGATCACCCGAGCAGATGTAGGATTGAATCATTGGATGCTGTCCACCCATAAAAATTGAATTTCCCAAATGCTTCTGTAGTGCTTATTCAGCTCTACTTAGTGAGGTTTTATCATTCCACTTATCCTGATTTCTTGTCATGGCCGGAAGTTAGGATGGTATTAAGAACTGGGCTTAGCCCCAGTTTTGTGTCTGCTTGCTCCTTTAAATAACTGAAAGCATGCCCATTTTATTTCAGTCCTGGAATACCTGTAATTAATGCTTTGTAGTATAGCATGGCTTTCGAAAAGAACCCCCTTTTCCCTTTGGAGGACCTTACACTTTCTAGAAAAGAGCATGTAGCACTCTCCTGGAAACCGAGTTCCTTGTGGATATGTCATTTCAACGACAGTCGGCTTAGCTTCCAACTTGTCCAGGGAAAACATTAAACCATCCCGTCAAGCAGTGCCTGTATTGTGAGGTTGGGAAGCAAAAGGGGCTTCAGCCACATTTGCTTTTGAGAATGTGATTATTTACAGGTTATGCCTGATTCTTTGGTTAGGCAACAGTGCCACTGAGGATCTTCAGCTTGGCATCATCCTTTAATTGTGTACTTGTGAATTTGATGCACTTGTTTAAGCATTGTGGTTGTGCCTGTTAATTTAATCAACAGAAGTTTATTTTTGCCTATCCTGGATCAGACATATACATAGGATACTAAAAGATACTTGTATGTGTGTCTTGGAGAAAGGGATGGGAAAAAGTAGAGAAAATGGAGAAAAGTTTATGTTGTTAAATGCATTTGTTGGGTTGAACAAACTTCGGATTCTTTCCAGAGTGAATGTTGAGAACGTGTAATGTATTAATATGCACTGTGATATTCCAAGAATGAATCAAGCATGTGTTGATTTTCAAACCTCTGAATGTGAAAGCCACTGTTAATTTTTGCCAGAGACCTTTATAGTCCTACTGCTATGCTCTAGACACTTTGTGAAATCCTTGTATGGATGATGGCAAAAAAGACCATCTTTCCTGTCTTAAATATTTAGTATTGATTATTATCAACCATGTTGCATACTGCCTCAGAGCCAGGGAAATTGCAAGCAGTGACCAAAATGTTTGCCAAGCAGCTGGTAAAAAACAGCCTTGTTTTTCTGAATTGTTGTTTTCAAATTGGAATTTAACAATGCCAGTGGTAATCCCCAGAGTATGTCAGAATTCTGCAAATGGTATAGATACCAATTTGTTTTAATTTTTGGAATGACTAGATGATTTAGGCAGCTTTGCTATGTGGTAAATTATTTTCTATGCCTGGGTAAAAATTGTCAATTAAAAATGATAGATTTGCTGCCAGAATTTGGTGAGAATGGTACGCTCAGTGTATATTTCCTGCCCTAACTAAATTGAGTATATAAATTTTATAAATTATATATGGGTTTTTAGTAATTTGAAGAGAAACCTAATATGTATAATAAATACATTTTTCTTTCTGTTACTTAGCCCATGTATTTTTGTTACATTTAATGTCAAGTTCAGCTGCCTTTTGATGAGTGAATTTATTTCTTAATTCCAGGTGAAGAGTTTGTACATATTAGAAGAATTTTGTTCAAGTAAAAGAGATTAGAGACTAAGAATCTAATTTTAGAAAAACATGTTGGTTTGTCATTTAATATTGTTTTTCTGATGTCTAAAACAAATATATGAACTCGATATAAATGTAGTGCTATATTTAATATAATATGGTTATGAATTTAAACTGTCTTAGTTTATTTTATTAATAAACCACTAGAATTAATCAGACAATCTGTAATCTGCTAACATGTTAGTTTAAAATAATTTTATGTATGCTATCATTATAATCACATATATCTAATGACTGAGTAAAAAGAACTGATCTATATGTATTATTATTGAAAGTTAATTTAGGATAAGGTTTGATTATATGCTAATGCATTCTTGCCATTCATGGCTCGTTCTGGAAGGAGATGAAACCTTAATTGATCAATCACTTGATTGAGAGGAAACTGAGAGTGAATATTTAAAATGTTCCTAATTTGACCAAAATGACAATTCTTCTTTGAATCTTGTATGTGGGTGAAAACACATGCAAGCAAATGGTAATTACTGTTATGAAAGTTTCATAAAATTGTGGCAGCCCTTACTTTTAAGTCTATTTTTTAAAGAGCTTTATTGAGAAACAATTCACATATCATAAAATTCCACTTTTAAAGTGCAAAATGTAAAGGTTTTTATTATAGTCACAGAATTGTGAAACCATCACCACTATTTAATTTTAGAATATATTTATCACCCGTACCCCCCAAAAAACCTCGTATCCATTAGCAGTCAGTTTACACTTGCCCATTCCTCATCAGCTGGAAACCCCTAATCTACCCTTTGCCTCTGTGTATTTGCTAATCTGGACATTGCATATTTATAGATACATGCAATATGTGGTCATTTGTGTCTGGCTTCTTTAAATTAGCATAATGTTCTCAAGGTTCATCCACATTGTAGCATGGATTTGTGCTTTACTCCTTTTAATGGCCAAATGATGTTGTTATTTAAAGGCTATGCCAAATTTTGTTTATACATTCATCATTTGATGGACATTTGGATCTACATTTTGGCTATATGAGTAATGCTCCTGTGGACATGTGCATATAAGCTTTTATGTGGGCATATATTATCGGTGCTTTTGCACATATACCTAGGGATGGAATTGCTGGATCATATGGTGACTCTATGTTTAACGTATTGAGTACCTGCCAAACTGTTTTCCAAAGTGGCTATATTATTTTACAAGCCTGCTGGCAAAAATGTAAGGAGACTAATTTCTCCATATCTTTGTCAATGTTTGTACTTGTCTGCTATTTTTGATATTAATCATCCTGTTGGATGTGAAGTGCTGATTTCAATGTGCATTTACTTGATAATTGATGATGTTTGAGCATCTTTTCATGTGCTTATTGGTCATTTGTATATTTTCTTTGGAGTAATATCTTTTCAGATTCTTTGCCCAAATAATGCAAAAAATAATTGGGTTATTTTCATGTTACAATATTCTTTTTTTTTTTTTTTTTTTTAAGACAGAGTCTCGCTCTGTTGCCTGGGCTAGAGTGAGTGTCATGGCATCAGCCTAGCTCACAGCAACCTCAAACTCCTGGGCTTAAGTGATCCTACTGCCTCAGCCTCCCGAGTAGCTGGGACTACAGGCATGCGCCACCATGCCTGGCTAATTTTTTCTGTATATATTTTTAGTTGGCCAGATAATTTCTTTCTATTTTTAGTAAAGACGGGGTCTCACTCTTGCTCAGGCTGGTCTCAAACTCCTGACCTCAAGCGATCCACCCACCTCGGCCTCCCAGAGTACTAGGATTACAGGCGTGAGCCACCACGCCTGGCCAGATATTCTTGATACAAATCTCTTGTCAGATATATGATTTTCAGATGTTTCTCCCATTTAGTGAGTTATCTTTTTAATTTTTAAAATTGCATCCTTTGAGGCACACAAGTTTTTCATTTTGATAAGGTTTAATTTACATATCTATTTTTTGTTGTTGTTGCTGTCCTTTTCTTGTTATTTCTAGCAAACTATCAGCCAACCCAAGGTCACAAAGACTTATCAATGTGTTTTTTTTGTTTGTTTATTTTTTTTTTAATCTTATAGATTTAGCTCTTACATTTATGTCTATGATCCATTCTGAGTTAACTTTTTATATGGTGTGAGGTCAGGTTCCAAATTCATTCTTTTGCATGTGGATATTTAGTTGTCCCAGCACCATTTTTTAAAATTTTTTATTGATACATAATAATTCTACATATTCATGGAGTACATGTTATGTTTTGATACAAGCATATAACATATAATGATCAAATCAGGGTAATTGGAACATGATTCACCTGAAACATTTATCATTGCTTTATGTTGGGAACATTTGAAAACTTCTAGCTATTTTAAAATATAATAAATTATTGTTAACTATATTTGCCCTATTGCACTATTGAACACTAGAACTTTTTCCTTCTATTTAACAGTATTACCCATTAACCAACACCTCTTCATTACCCCTTCCCACCACCCTTACTGCCCCCTTTAAACTGTCTTAGCACCCTTATAGGAAAACAATTGACCATAAATGGAAGGACTTACTTATAGACTCTCAATTCTTATCCCATCAATATATATACCACACAGATTTTTTACTGTCTTGACTTTTTGTAACTTTGCAACAAGTATTGAAATTAGTAAGTATGAGTCCTCCAGTTATGATCTTCTTTTCAAGATAGTTTTGGCTATTCTGGGATTTTGTAATTCTATTCAAATTTTAGAATCAACTTGTCAATTTTGGGGAAAAGGCCAGCTGGTCTTTTAATAGGGATCACATTGAATGTATAGATCAATTTAGGGGCTATAGCCATCATAACAATATTAAGTCTTCTGATTTATGAACATTGAATGTCATTCCAATTATATAAGTTTTCTTGAATTTTTGATCATGTTTTGTTGCAAAGTGAAAGACTTGTACTTCTTTTAATAAATTTATTTCTAAGTATTTAATTTTTAATGCTATTTTAAATGTGTTATTTTCTTAAAGTTTTCATCTCTCTGCTTACATTACCCATCTGTTCTTGCATGTTGTCCATTTTTTTTTCATTAGAGCTCTTAGCAAATTAGTCAGACTTATTTTAAATTTCTGGTCTGCTAATTCCAAAATCTCTGTTATGTCTAAGTCTGGTTCTGGTGCTTGTTTTGTCTCTTCAGACTGATTTCTGACTGTTAGCATGCCTTGTAAGTTTTTGTTGAAGGTCAGACATGAAGTATTTTGTAAGAATAAATTGGTCTTTGTGTGAGATTTTATGTTCATTTGCCTAGGAGTTAGGCTATATTTACTGTTTGCTGTAGTTATGATGTCAGACACTAAAGTTTCCTCTAGTGGCCATGTTTTGGTTTCATCTGTTGTCTTTGGGTTTCCCTAGAGACTCCTTCTTAAATAGGGAGTTCTTTGAGCTCTAGCCCCTGAGCTCTATTGATGTAGTGATAAGCTGTAAGGGCTGGGGTAGCATTTTATAATCCTGTGAGTAGATCTCAATTTTTACTGAACATGTGTTCCTGGGATATGAGCTTCACAAATACTTTTTGGCTTTCCCCCTTCCTCTTATGTGAGAGATGAAGGCTAGAGTAGGCTGGAGTTGGGTATTTCTTTTGCCCCAGGTTTGTTAGGCTCTAGTAAAACCCAAGTTGGTTAGGCTCTGGTAAAATCATGTTCCTTGAGAACAAGCCTGTATCCCATCTTCACTCCAAGAACCTGGTAAGGCTCTTGAAGGTGAAACTTATGAAATTATGTACTCCCACCTACCCTTCCCCCAAAGGCTGAGCCAACAGGCGTTTTTATTTCTCACACAGTCCTCACATAGTCTCCAGCAATGAATCAACTGTCCTTTAATTATTTATACCAGTTGCTGGCTCCAATTGCTCCTGCTTCTATTTTTCAAAAGCTACGATTCTCTGTATTCAACTTTATCTCCAGTTTTTTATGATCATGGTTTTCCCAGTGACCTCAATTCTCTGACATTTCTAAGAAGAGTTGTTAATTTTCAGTTTGTTAAGCTTTTTGTGTTGTTGTATTGAGGACAGACACCTTCCAAGCTCTTTACATGTTGGACTGAAGTTGGAAGTTCTCAATGAAATTATCATCTTAATTTCATATTCAGATTATTCATTGGTTGTATATAGAAATACAATTAATTTTTGTATATTAGCCTCATATCCTGCAACCTTATTGACCTTTTAATGCAGTGTGTGTGTGTGTGTGTGTGTGTGTGTGTGTGTGTGTGTGTGGTGGGTATATATACAAGATAATGCCATCTTCAAGTAGAGATGGTTTTACTTTTGTATTTTCAATTTGATTGTCTTTTATTGCTTTTCTTGACTGATTGTCTTGGCTAGACCTATGCTATAATGTGGAATAGAAGAACCAAGGGCAGATGTCTTATCTGTTTACTTTTTATGTTAGGGGGAAAGCACTCCATCTTTCACCACTAATTATGATGGTGTGGGTTTTTCATACATGCTCCTTATGAGATTGTGGGAGTTCTTTCCTTTTCTTTGTTTCTGAGAATTTTTTTCATGAAAGGGTGATGGATTATTTTGCCAAATACTTTTCTTATCACCAGGGAGATTATCAGGGTTTTGGGTTACTTTTACATGTTAATATGCTGTATTACAATGATTAATCTTTGGATGTCAAAGCAACCATAAATTTATAGGATGAATAGAACATGTTCATGCTGTGTAATCCTAGTTATATGTTGCTAGATTTTGTTTGCTAGTATTTTGTTTAAATTTTCTGTGTATACATTCACAAGGATATTGATCCATAGCCTTGTTTTTTTTATTTTTTTTCTTTTGTTTTTCCTTCTGTCTTGCTTGGTTATGCTATAGGGTAACAATAGTCTCACATTGAGTTGAGAAGTGATTGTTTATTTTCCTTTATTTTTTGGAAGAGTTTGTGAAGGACTGACATAAACTTATCTTTAAATACTTGACAAACTTCATCAATTAAGCCATCCTTGCCTGGGTTTTCCTGTGTGAGAGTTTTAAAATTACTAAAATCATTATTTCCTCACTTGCTATATATCTATTCAGATTTTTTGAGTCAGTTTCTATCGTTAGTGTCTTTTGACAAATTTGTTCACCTATGTTATTTAATTTGTTAGAAAACAATTATTCATAGCATTCCTTATAATTCTTCACTTGCCCCAAGGTTGGTAGTGATGTCTCCTCTTTCCTTTCTGTTTTTTTTTTTTTTTATTTCAGCATATTACAGGGATGCAAATGTGTAGGTTTCATATATTGCCTTTGCCTGTTTAGCTTATTTATTTGAGATATTTCTTTTTTTTCATATAAATATCTCACTAAGCATTGGTATAGCTGCATCCCATAACTGTAGGTATGTTGTGTTTTTCTTTTAGTTTATGTCAAAATATTTTCAAATTTCCTGTGATGTTTTTTCTTTGATTTATTGGTTATTTAGGAGTATGCTGTTTATTAACACATATTTGTGAATTTCCTAAATGTCCTTCAGCTAATGATTTCTAATTTCATTTCATTGTGTTCAGAAGTATATTTTGTATAATTTCAATAATGTCAATTCATAAATGCTTGATTTATGTCCTAACATATGGCCCATGCTGGAGAATGTTTCATGTGAACTTGAGAAGAACGTTTGATTTTCTTAGGCGAAGTGTCATAGATGTCTGTTTGGGTCTAGCTGGTTTGCAGTTTTGTTCAAGCCCCCTATTTTCTTATTGATCTTCTGCCTAGTTGCTGTATTCATTATTGGAAGTAGATGACAAAAGTATCCAACTATTATTACTGAATTGTCTATTTCTCCATTTAATTCTGTAATTTTTGCCTCATATATTTCGATTAGATGCATATATTTATGATTATCTTATATTTCTGAAAGAATAAAAATTTTTCATTGTAAATTTCATTCTTTCCTGAGTAGTAGTTTTTGTTTTAAAGTTTCTTTTGCCTAATATTTGTATATTTTGAGTTATTTTCTTAGTGGTTGCCCTGGAAACTAAAGTTAACATGTTAACTTAAAACAATCTAGTTGAATTAGTAGTGATTTAATGTCAAAGCTCAACCCCCCTTCATCCTATTATTGTCATACAAAGTACATTTTTTTACATGGGAAGTTTATCAACACATTTTTATCATCATTGCTTGATGCAGTTGTCTTTTAAATCAGGTGGGAAAAGAAAATAATTACAAAACAAGTACTTTAATACTGTCTTTCATATTTACCTATGTAGTTATGTTAACCAGTGTTCTTTATTTCTTTTAGTGGATTTGATTTCCTGCAAGCAGTTCCCTCCCCCCACTTTTTTCAGGTTGAAGTACTTTATTCATTTATTTATTTATTTACTTTTTATGAAATACTTTTTTTAATTGAAAGACAGATCAAGTAGCAATAGCACCTCTCAGTTTCTGTTTATTTTAGAATGCCTTAATTTCTCTTTAATTTTTTCATGATCATATGGATAGATAGAGAATTTTTGCTTGCAGTCTTTTTCTTTTGGCATTTTGATAATGTTATCCTACTTGTTTCTGGCATCCATGGTTTCTCATGTTAAGCCAGGTGATCATATTGACTGAAGATCCCCTGTCCAAAAGGTTTCTTTTATTGTTGTTCTTTCTCTCTCTTTCTTTCCATTCAATCATTAGATTTTTATAGTTTTATAATGATATACCTAGGAGTGAATCCCTTTGAATTTATCATACTTGGAGGTTTTTAAACTTCTGAAACAGTAGATTAGAAATTTTCCTCAAATTTAGAACATTCTCTGTCATTATTTCATTAATTATTCTTTCTTCCATATTCTCCATCTTCTTTCTTTCTAGGACTCCCATTTATTATGTATGGGTTAGTGTGCTTCATGGTGCCCCATGGGTCTCCCAAGCTCTGTTCATTTTGCTTTATTTGTTTTCTGTCCTCAGACTGGATATTCATCAATGGATCTATCTTGAATTACTTGTTACTTTCCTCTGACAGCTCAAATCGGCTGCTGTCCCCCTCTTGGGAATTTTTTCATTTCAGTCAGTTTACTTTTTTAAGTCCAGAATGTATGTTTGGTTCATTTTTATAATTGCTAACCCTTCATTAATTCTTTGATTTTGGAGAAATTATTCTCATACTTTGCTGTATGTCTTTGGACATGGTTTCCTTTAGTTCTTTAAACATATGTGTAGTAGCTAATTCGGTGTCTTTGTTTAGTAAGTCCGAAACCTGGTCTTCCTCAGGAACAGTTTCAATTGAATTTTCTTACCTGTGTATTTAGGCCATACTTTCTTATTCCGTTGTGTACCTCTTTTTTAACTGTACATTTTAAATAACGTATTAAATAGCATGCCAGCTCTGTAAATCAAATCTTTCTACCTTCTTGCCTTTGTTGTTGCTACTTGTTTTTGTTTTTGTTGATGTTGCTTTTAAGCCTTTCATAGACTAATTTTGTATAGTCTATATTTTTTGTCATGAGTGGCTACTGAAGTCTTTGGGTTGGTTTAATGTAACTAATGATTGAGTTATTGATTTCTTAAGTGCCTTCAAACCAGTATGTTGCCCACCCCTTCCAATGGGACCTCTATTTGTGTTTGGGATGATTTTAGTTTTTGGCTGCTTACAACTCTGTTTCAACCTTTACTTTTTATTTGTGAAAAGGCTCAAAAGTAGCCAAGGTAACAGATTATGGCTTTTTCGGGTCTTTCTTTGGTGTGCACAGAGACCAATGTACATTTATGTAACTGTCTAGATCTCCAATAATATGTTGGAGCTTTTCAAAGTCCCCTGATTTCCTTATAGTTAAGGTTTTTGGTGGCTGGCTTCTTATTTGTTCCAATTGCTAGTACCACATCAGAAAGTGGTGATTTAAACAATGGTCTCTGATTGTTTTCAACAAATGCCCTATGAATAGTTTCTCGCTGTATGAACTCTGAGTGAGGGCAAATAAAAACCAGCCTCAAAAATAGAGCTTTTCCATGATGAAAAGACAAAGAGATCAAATAGTGACAGTCTATCATGGTGAAGATCTTTAGAGTGCTCCAAAGTGTTTCTGCACCATGCTCCCCAACCCCAGTGTCTGCTAGCTTGCTGATGTTTACCATAGTTTTTTTTTTTTTTTTTCACCATAGCTACCATAGTTTTAAGGTTGCTCATTGTCAAAGCTGTGGAACTGAGGTGAGGGGAATGGTAACACAGTAAGTTAAAACACTCATTACCCATCCCCACTTTATCCCATCCTCCCTGCTACACTTCCCACCCTCTCATAACTGACATTCTACTCTCTGTCTCTATGAAATCAATTGTTTTTAATATTTAGTTTCCATATATGAGTGAGAACATGTGAGATTTGTCTTTCTGTGCTTGGTTTATGTCTCTTAACATAATAATTAAAAACAAAAAAAATTAAAAACTCATAAAGCTCACTTTTCTTGAAGAAATTCTTCTAGCGGTTTTGAAAGGCTTTTGCAGATGTCAAGTTATGACAAAGTAGATGTTGACAATTATATGCCAGTGTTCTCATTTCTTTCGGGAAAGAATGGATTTTCAGTTGTCCTTACTCCACCATTCTAGAAGTACATCCAAGTCTTTAACTGCCGTGATACCAGCAATCAAGTTATATTTGTAAAAGGGAATTGATTTTTGGCCTACTGATAAATATCTTTGCCAAATTTTCAGAAAGCAAAATATGTAAAAAAAAAATTTCTTCCTTTCTGAGATAATCATGTTAGCATACCATGTTTATCTCTTTGCTCAGAATGGTATTCTTAAGGAGACATGATGGATAATACATATTATTTTGCAACTTGGATTTTTTTATATAACTATAAATCATGAGCATCCTCCATGCATATAAATATATTTACATATATTTATCTGCAGGTGAAACTCTTTCTTTAATCACTCTGATAACTTCATAAGATAGATCTGGCATTTCCTTTAGTACCAGATATCCAGGTTAATAACATTTTTTTTAACCTCTAAAAACAAAACTGCAAGTAGATTTACATACTGCTGCCTTTAATTCTACAGAAGGAGATTCATTAGAGTAGGTTAGTGAGTCAATTGTATGTGCCGATTCATATCTTGAAACTTTCCTGAATCTTCACTTCTGTGCATATGTGTAAACATAATGCTAAAAAAATTGTATCTGTTTTTAAAATAACATTTTTTTCTGTCTAAAAGTAAGATTATTTCCTTATTCTTCTCTTTATTGGCAATTGGCATTTCTGCTTCTGCTTTCATCTTGCTTACCTGCTCATATCCCATGCTTATTTATGATTGACTAGTTTATTTTTCTTTTTTTACCAATTTGTAGGAAAGCTGAAAATATTATATAGTCAATGTCACTACCTCATTTCCTTTATGCTTTCTCAAATTTTAATCATGATTTAGACTGTCTCACCTAGTCCAGGTTTACATAAATATCTCATGCAGTTACTTCTCATATATTTGATACTTTAAGATATAATTCTATAATATATTTAGATTTATTTTGGAATGTGGTTTTTGATAGAGTCCTAGTTTTATTTTCTTTTCAGTTCCTAGCCAATTCTACCAACATCATTTATTAAATAAACTTTTTAATTGAATCATTACTTTTTTATATATTACATTCTACTGTGCATTTGCCCTTACTTCTGAAATTTCTACTTGTTTCTTAAGACTTTTGTCCAATTCTATGTAATTATACTATTCTTTGTAATGCTTTAAAATCCAGAAAGAAAGGGTGTCTTTCATGTTTCTTAAAATTTATTTGCATTTTCTTAGGTTGTTCTTCCATACCATGCCAGAATCATTTGTTGGCTTTTTTAATTGAGATTTTATTTGAAATTGCAGCATATCTACATATTAATTTAGGAAAATAATTAATTTATGATATAATGTCTCATTTTGAAACATAGAATATTCTCTATAAGCCTATTTTAATGTTTTTCTATAAATTTTATAGTTTTTAAAAAATCTATGTCCTTCAACTTTCTTATTGAATTTAATTTTCCTTATTTTTTTGAGAGGGGACCACTATTATAATTTACACATATAATTTACACATATAATTTACACATATTATTAAAGCCTCTTAGGAATTTTTAAACTGTTTAGTAATTTCTAGGGTTTTCTAAGTGTATCATCATAGTATCTACAAATAAAGTTTGCTTTTATACCTCTTATGGGATATTTATACCTATTGTTTAATTTGTGTATCTCGTTGCATTAGTTAAAATTCTTGAAACAATTCTGAGTAGTATTTATGAATGGGAAGTCCTTATTTCTATTTTATTTTATTTTAATTAGGAGTAACTCCTAATTTTATCAATTGCCTATTGATTATTCTTATTTAACACGTTTAATTAATTACTTAATTAATTAATTTTGCTTTTAGATTTTGTAAGATTGAGTTATCCTTGTGTTCTTGGAATAAGATCTGTTAAGTCATGGTGTTTTATTTCTGTAATATGCTATTGGATTCACTTTGCTAGTGTTTCACTTTGAAATTTGTGTCCATGTATGCAAGTGATTGTTAAATACTGTTCTTATTGTATTATGTTTATTTGGCTTGGCTACTAAGAGTTTTTTTTATTGTTGTTACTGTTTATTTTGTTTTATAGTGGGTTTCATAAGATAAGTGTCAGAACCTTGCATATAATTCAATGGTTTAATATTATGTACATAAAATAGATATAGTCTCCAATATCAAGGTTAGAAAATTTCTATAAAACCATCTGAGCCTTAGGGTATTATATTCTGTCAAATCGTCTTGTCTAGATTTTCCATTGTTTTTGCTACCAAAATTGTTCATAATATTTTTATAATTTTATAAGTATCTCTGCTGGGTACCTACTTACATCTCATTTATGGTATGTAATGTACATTTTAACATCTCTCATGTTTTAATAATCAGCCTTTCTAGAAGTTTGCCTATTATTTTTTTCAAACAGACTTCTTTCCATTTTATTTATTTTTATGCTATATTTTTGGGCTTTTCATTTAATTAATGACAGTTTTTTTTTTTTTTTTTTTACTTCCTTCTGTTATTTTGGTTTATTTTGATGTTTGTGCTGTCTCGGAGCTTTTGGAGTGAAACCTGATCATTAATATAATTGGAATTCAGAGGCAATTATATGCAACCAATATTTTTATCTGTAACCTTGCTTAAAGACACCTTTGTGGAACTCTTGTGGAAATGGTACCTTTTTCCTGAATGCTTGGATCAGCTTTGAACCAACGCAGTCAATTTAATTGCAATCCAGATAGCTGAATGAAGATATTACCCTTGTCCAATGATTAAATACTTACATTATTCTAGAATTAATATGCTAAACATTTAAGGCATGATAGTACATTAGCTTACAATAAGCACTTTGCCTCTCCATATTACCTCATGCTAATTATTATGCCTCTGTTGCAAATATATTTTGAATTTCAAGAGTGATTAAAATGGCAGTTTTACTGTTTACTGTGGTCATTGCTGACTTTAGTAAATTGTTTGCTGACTCAGCTTAAATGTAGAAAATGCACACATATTCTGGATCTCTTCCCAGAAAGGAATGTGATTTCAGGTCATATAAATGCATAACAAATCCCTTTGGATTTAGAAATTTGTGGAATTTCCTAAGGTGCAGCAGATTAGCAATTAATCTTTCTTTCTTAGCTAGGTTTAAACCCTGGAGCAATTCTGTAGACTCTCAGAAGTGTTATTTTTATCTGGACACTGATTATGTTGCTGGAGACCAAGAAATTAAGGCCACAAAAAGAACACTTGGCTGGCATCATGGAGAGCAATAAATGTTAACTTTAAAAACCAAAAGAATAAATTATCCATTTGCTTATCTGCTATTCAGGTGGAAGCAAAAAATCCATTAATATACATGAAAAGGATTTCTGAGAAAAAACGGTGTTGGAAGCAGATTCCTGTCCTTGGCACCAGTGGTCAGGGGAAGCTGATTTGTGAGTCAGCTGGACCACAGTAGAACGGCATCGGATTTGGTGTTAGAAGATGTAGTTTCAAATCCAAATTTTGCTGTTTGCTATTTTTATGAGCTTGATAGTCACTTACCCCTCTGAACTTTCATTTTCACGTGTATAAAAAGTTTTATAAATGTCAGTACTTTGAAGAAGGGGGCAGGTGGGTTCAGTGACTCTCCTGGTTCTGCAGTGAAAACGACCATGTCTGCACAGCTATGAGACGGGACGCTGCCGTAGCAGCAGGGTTGGAAGAGAATCCCTGCAAGTCTCCATCAAGAACAGAGGTAAAATTGGATGCTAGATGGGGAAAACCGAATGTGGTGTGTGCATAACAGATGAAAATAAGGAAAGGCAGTAAATTGCTCTGAGGGACCTCAGGCAAAGGAAATTCTTCCGGATCGCACACAGGCAGCAGTCAGGACCGGCCGCACGTGCCCAGGAAGCTCGCCTACTAAACTTCGAGGATATTTGCAAGTTTTCGTCAGGAATGCCTGGCATAGGAGTAGGGATTCTTGTCCCTTACAAAGTTATTCTCTTTCCTGAGCTGGAGAATTTAATTCTAATTCCTAGTATACTGGGGATTGCTGTTGTGTTGTAGTCAAATGACTCACTTTGCTAAGTTCCAGGTTCTGCATTTGTACCAAGGTGGTGATGAGGCTCCTTGTTAGTCAAAGTGAGAATGTCAGGATGTAATATGTGGTCACGTTTGCTAACCTGGTCCCTGGCCTAGCATTAATAAATGATCGGTGCATATGAATTAGCTTTCATTCTAACTATTACATTTTCATTAGACATTCATTCAATAAATATTTATTGATTTTGACTATGCTAGAGACAGTGCTAAATGCGACAAGGAAAACAAGATTCTTAATCCCTGCATTATGGAGCTTGCAGATGAGGGAGGGAGGTAGACGCTAAATCAGTAATGCCAGTAAATGTCATTAAAAGCTGTCATGTGGGTTTTGAAGGACTGATAGAAGGTGGTATGGCCTGGTCTGAGGAGTTAGGTATGCATTCACAAGGAAATGGCATGACTAGGATCTCAAGTGTCAGTAAGAGTTAACTAGGCAAAGGATGAGTATGGAGTGGAGAGAGGGAGGTCCAGATGGGAGAAGTGGTGTGGGCAAAGGCCTAGGCTCAAGAAGACTCATGGTACATTTCAGAAACTGAGGAAACACCATGGCAGCTGGAATTTAGAGAGGAATTGGGAAGGTGTTGTAGCATAGTCTCCATGTTCTTCTGGTTTTGCTTCATTCTAAAACCTCAGTGTTACATGTGGGAAAAAAAATAGTCAAAGTCTTCAGATTATGAAATTTAACAGCCTGAAATCACTATATCAGAAGCAGAAAGTAAAGGTGGGGACCATCAGGTATCAAATTTCTTATTTATAGGTGAATTTTTATGAAATAAGACACATCTAGGAGGCATGTGCATTGGCATAGCTTGGAAGCGACATCTAATAGGCCTGTTCTTCCAGCTAGGTTTCGTGATCTAGACTGAACCAGAAGTTGATATAATTGAGCTTAGCGTATGACTCTCCTTAGAAGGAGATACGTCACTAGAATAATAAATCATCTGTGGAGCTTTCAATGGATGGTGTTGGAATCTCTTTGACTTTTTACGTATCTCCCTGCCATTTCGATTTGAATATGGTACTCAGAGAAGAAAGGGTTATAGATCACAGCCTGAGTTTTAAACAGTGTATCTGTAGACTTCAGAGGAGTATGAAAGAAAAGGAGAGAAAGAGAGAGCCCTGGGGCAACTTCTGTGATGTTAGGATCCAGTGGATTCTTTTGGGTTTTCCCTGCACTGTGACATCCCACCTGACATATCACTATTACAGGTGATAAGTAGCCTGGGATAAAACCACCAGCTTGGGTAATTTGGGTTGCCATTCATGTAATAAATATTCATTGGACACCTACATTGTTATAGGTGATAAAAAAAGATAAATAATTATTCCTCTTGCCTTTAAGGCATTCATAAACCATTGGGGTGCTAGACATGTGAGCAATTATAATAGTGTCAATTAACATTTTTGAAAACACACAATGGCATGCACTTTGATAAGTGATTTATACCAATTATCTCATTATTACTTTTAACAGCTGGTTTTCAGGGAGGATAACCAAGACTCCCAGGACTTTAGTAATCTGGCTGAGTCCTCACAGTACTTGGCAATCCTAGGATTAAATCCAGTTTTATCTTCTATGACAGCTCGGTATTATCTCAACAAAATGTCTCAATAGCAGTAGGTGGAAAATACTAAGGAAGCAGCTGGGAAGGATTATGTGATTCCAACTGAAAGAACTGAAGAAGCTGTGAGGAGGAGGTGATGCCTATGCTCTTACTCAGTGCTCTTGATCTGGGCCCATTGTGCCCCACCCCTGGGAAACCACTAGGATGTGACAAACACAGACTCCATCCATAGTGTTTTCATTGTAAAGGAATGTGAGGGGTGAATTTGCCACCTTCAGAGAATAATGGGGAACACATCCATTATCCTGAAGACTGGTAAGTAAAAGGAAAGCATCAATCTATTCATTTATACAAAAGTATCCCGGCAAATAAATAAATGAAGAAATGATAGATTATCAACATTTTTCTGCCCTCCTCCAGCAATAAATTAACATGATCATTCTCTCAAGAAGTTATTCTAATATGACTGAAGAAAAAAGAAGTTTGGAGAATTTGTGAGCTGCAGCCTGGAGATGAGGCAAACAATTGACAAATAGACAATGACTGTATAAGTTAACTTGTGACTAGCGCTGCAATGATGATGCACTGGGAGAAAATACTAAGGTGGAGGGGGAAGGGGGATAGCACAGCCTTCTTGGTTGGAGTGGGCTGAACAGGACTAATAAGAAGGCACTGGGCATGTGAAACTACTGGAAAAGTTTCCAAGGCAGAAGGGAAGACCAAGTGTGAGAGTCCCAAGGCATGTTCAGAACATGGAAACAGAAAAGTTTTAATTGAAATTATATTGTCAAAAGCATATAAAAAACAATTGTATTAATAAGACTACCTGTTTTCATATATCTTGGTCCATTTGCCACAGGTCAAAGCCTTGATTGATGTTATTAATATTATCAGTATCTTTGTGTAATTAATGAAAAACCAACAAAGATGGATTCGCATAAGCAGTGATCTGAATGCATGTAACATGCGAAAAATAAATGCTACATAGGCTGATCAAATATTTAAGGAGAATAAAGGGTTTAATTTAGTTTCAAAAACCCTGCTACAGAGACAGTTGAGATGGTAGTTAACAGCTCTAACTGCAGCACAAAGCACCGGGAAGGGCTAAGTTTCTGCTTTGCTTTAACACATTCTTCTCAGAGGCTGTCCTCAGGCCGATTTTCTTTGCTCCCCTGCGAACTCCCCCAGAGTTACAAAATCGACTTCCATTATTTGAACTGTCTTCACAGATAACTCCCAAACTATATATATGCCTCCTAGATACATACCAGGGTGTTAACCAGGGGTGGCCAGCCCAAATGCCGTAAGAACCTAAACACTTGAAGGAGCTGGTGAGCAATAACAGTATTGTGATACCTAAAGGCATTCACAGTTATCTCAGAGATCTCACTGTGTCTAAAATGGAATTGTTTTTTTTCTCATTAGATGCCTTATTCCTGCCATGTCCCCTGGCTTGCTGGTTGGTGTCATTATCCAAGTAGTTTCTCCAGCTAAAATGTTGGGAAATATTTTGGATTTCTCTGTCCTTTCTGCTTATCATGCCACTCAAGCACCAAGACTTACTGATTCTGTACCCTACACATGTGCCTGAGGGCCAGGCCTTTCTCTCCTCTCTGTTGTAGTTGAGTCAAATCACTCTTGAACTTCTGAATTGTGTTTCACTGAGTTGAGTCTCCCCAGTTCATTTTCCGGGTGGCCAAGAGCATGAATTGACTAAAAAGGCTCATTTCACTACTCTGTTTCTGCTGACTACCGAGCAAGTTCATCCTTAGGTTTAATTTCAAGTTACTTCACTATCTGGCCTCAACCCACCTAACTCTAATATGCATCTATAGCCATCAACACTTAGGCACTTACATTGAGATTAACATCCTTGCTTAAATTATCAGTCTTCTTAAGATTACACCAGCACCTGTGATACCAAATTTTTTCACCCACTATTCCAGGCCACCATTTTCCCCTGTGTGAATAAATAAGCAGCCTAATGTCAGCACCTCTGAGAAAGCCTCCTCCACATCCAAGCTGATAAAGTCACTTCCTTTCCTGTTCCCCAAATGTTCTTTACTAATAATTCTACCTTAACATTTACCCAACTGAACTCCAATTATCTTTAGAGGCATCTATCTCACTGACAGGAAGGACTAAGCACTTCCTTCCCTGAGTGCAGAAACCATGGATTTTAAACTACCACAATACTGACAAAGACTGGGTGTTTAATAATTATCTGTAGAAGGAATGAGTGGATGAGTTAATCTATGCATAGATGGATTCCAAAAGTTTCACTCAGATTTTTAATGTTGGTTTTCTAAGTCAGTGTGCTTCAAGATTTATATGTATTTTCTCTTCCTACCCACTCCTCCCACCCTCAGACACACAAACACACATGCACCCATATGACTTTCAGCTCTTTGATATTAGAGAATTTTACTCATCTTTGTATTCTATGTGGCAACAAGCTGAGTTGCATTGCTAAGTAATTGTTGGGTTAAAATTTGCAAAAATATTATTAAACTTTGGAGATGTTCAGGAACTCTGTGTGTCAGGAGAGCTTAAGATTCCTCTATATGTGTGCTTTAGTGGGTGGAGAATTTTTTAATGGATATAAGAAAGTGCCAAGGCCTTCTGCTATGCAAAATAAAAATGGCTGGTCTTCACGTCACACTCAGTCCTACATACCTGCCCCTGGTGCAGGACTCATCCTATGCAGAGTTCCTTTTACTAGATGCACTTCTGTTGTGTCTTTTAAGCATTGGATGGTGACAAGACAGGGCTTATTTGAGGGATAAATGATGGATGGTGTTGAGAACATTTCTTTTAGCTCAAAACAGCGGAAGCACTCAAAGATGATCTAGTGTCCCCAAGAAATTTGCATCCTTAAGAAATGTGGTGCTGCAGAGGGATTCCAGTCAGCACTAGAGGGATATTCACAGCCACCATGATCATCATAATCATAATCTACTATTGGAACCATTGTTTGAATTTTCCAGTGGCATGTACCTGTGATACACCTGTGATTTTCCTAGACAGAATTTCAGCATTCAGTATTTTCCAGGTTTTTGCCCACAGTGGCCTCCACCCTTTGTGCAGCCTCTAGGAAAGCTGTGATTTACCCAGGAATAAGACACTGAGAGAAAGGAACCCTATTTGAATTGGGTTATAAGATATGTATTTTTTATTTTTTTTAATTCTGCATATTCATTTTTTTTGTATACATTTACAAAGTGTTTTCTGTGAAAACTGAGAATGTAGTGAGTAGTTAGGTGTAGTCTCTGCCTTTGAAGGGCTCATATCGTATTAAAATACTTTTGTGATTATAACACATTTAATTTTTTAAAAAAATAAACGTAGGGATTCCAAAGTTGTATTTAAGAACATCCAAATCTCACTTCTGCCCCACGGATGGCTGCTTCATTTCCCAGTTAGTCTGGACTGGAATGATCTCACCTCCACCAAGAAGGTGATTTCATCCTGGATATACTTATTGACATTTTTTTTTTAAAGTTTTTGTTCAACTTATATTGGACTTAATTACTGATGTGGTGAATTCATACATACACACACACACACGTACACACTCATGTTTAGTTACTGATAGAAAATTGTCTTTAATTCAGCTATTGTATATGTACCTTATATATATAACATTAACACTATATGTAAAATACAATACATATATATATGTATGTGTGTATACATATACATACATATATATATATATATATATAAACATTAAACATCCTATTTGTACCCTGAAGTAACAAAATACTCAAACCGTGCACAGCGGTTCGCATCTGTAGTTCCAGCTACTCAGGAGGTCTAGGCAGGAGGATCCCTTGAGGCCAGGAGTTCAAGGCTATAATGCATTATCATTGTTCTTGGGAATAACCACTGCAGTCCAGCCTGAGCAACAGAGCAAGACCTTGTTTCTAAAAAAATAAATAAATAATGATTTTTAAAAATAAATAAAAACTCTATTAAAGTCCATTAAACTCCAGTGCCTGCCCTTAAAGTTTAGCTCTGCAGTTTCTCCAGAGCACGATAACCCCTGTTCTGTCATTCAGTGTGTCATTACTGCTTACACTGAATCGATAGGAGAAATATTTAATAGCGAGCAAGAGAGAAGCACTGGAATGCAGCAGCCATCAGGCCTCTATTCTGTCCCCCCAGCCTGGGGCAGCTCAGAAGGAGCTGGGGCTGTCTGGACCACGGGAGCCATTTGCAGCAAAGCTTCCAGACAGAGCTGAGGTGAGGCAGCCGCACACTGTCCTGGAAGCAGAGGAAGCTTTCTCAGGGGAGATACACTAGATGCACTTCTGTCCTGCCTTTTCAGTGTTGAATGACGATAAGACAGGGCTTATTTGAGGGATAAATTATGGATGGTGCTGAGAACATTTCTTTTAGCCCAAAGCAGAGGAAGCTCTCAAAGATGACCTCTGATGAGTGAGTCAGTGAATGCACCCACGCATTCTTGCACTGGTCTCAGCTAAAATGGACTTGGGTGACCCCAAGAGACCCACTGCCAGGGACCACATACTCAGCACATCAGGACCACATCAGCCGTGTGTCTGGTCCCAGGCTCTCACTCCCCACTCAGCTTTTTAGGGGTAGTCTCAGCTACTCCCTCAACTCATTCATTCATTCCATCCATTTTTGAGAAACTTGCTTATATCCAGGGCTGTGTACGGGGTGAAGATCAAAATGATAAATAAGCCAAAGTCGTAATCTAGTGGGAGAGAGACAGGAGAGGATTGATTGCCAGTGGCACGTTACCAACTCCCCGCACCAGTTAGAGCAGGACTGAGCTTCTGACCTCCAGGAGGGGGCACCAGCGCTGAGTTTCGAAAGAAGCTCTGTAAAAGGTTTCTGTGGGTGTTTCTGTTTTTTTTTGTTTGTTTGTTTGTTTTGTTTTATGTTTTTTGTTTGAGAGCAACAACTCTGCAAGAAGGTGTACAAAAAAGGGTGGAGCAGTCTGTAGGGAAATAAGTTCGAGAAATATTTAATAATATATCCCTCTCTAGTAAATAAAAGAAAATTATATTAGCACATGAAAAGCTCTCTGAAATGCAGCCATAAAGAAAACTACTTGCATTGTTTAACTTAGGACTTGATTAACCCCGTAGGCCTCTCTCTGGGGAATGCTGCTCTGCATCTTCCAGAGGGCTTTCTTGAGTTGTTGTGGGTACCGACAGGCACAATGAGGGCAGAATAGACTTTCAAGAGAACCCACAAAATCAGTCTCCAGGCCGGGCGCGGTGGCTCAGGCCTGTAATCCTAGCCCTCTGGGAGGCCGAGGCAGGTGGATCTCTCGAGGTCAGGAGTTCGAGACCAGCCTGAGCGAGACCCCGTCTCTACTAAAAAAAAATAGAAATAAACTATCTGGACAACTAAAAATATATATAGAAAAAATTAGCCGGGCATGGTGGCACATGCCTGTAGTCCCAGCTACTCGGGAGGCTGAGGCAGTAGGATCGCTTAAGCCCAGGAGTTTGAGGTTGCTGTGAGCTAGGCTGATGCCACGGCACTCACTCTAGCCTGGGCAACAAAGTGACACTCTGTCTCAAAAAAAAAAAAAATCAGTCTCCACAGGGTGGAACCTGCTGTCATTTTAGATGTCATTTTGTCCAGTCTTCTGGCCAGCCTACCAGTTGGAGATTCTGCAGGCCGGCCTTGGCGGGTGGTTGCCCAGCTTCTCCTGGTGGGAACCTCAGTACTTTATACAGTAGGCAAAAATCACAACCTGTGACTACTCTCCTGGATGTTGTTTTATGAAGAAGTCTGCCCACATCGTCTTCTGGAGCAGATTTGAAAACATCCCTCACATCTCCTGTTGCCAACACTTCTCAGAACCTTGACTCATCAGATCCAGTGCCACTGCTGAGTCAAATTTTTCTCATCCCGTTAGGTGGATTAAAGAAAAAAAAAACACTTTAAATGCATTTATTGATTGCATAATTAGTGTGGATTTAATTTGATCGACACAAAATCATTTATCAAGTTCCACAATGATATTTTTATGTTGGTGAATCTTATTGAATCCAACATAAATCACAGTGTAATAACAGCATAATGCAGTACTCCCCAGGTGCCCTGCCACAGCTCAGGGGTTTGTCTTCCATAGTCACTCTCTCTTAATGAGTCTGCCTCTGTTTATTTGTGTTTTTCCTAGTGCTTAACTCAACATACTGTAATCATTACATTGGTATCAGAGGTATTTTTTGAAATTATAAGCCTTATCATCCATGCTAACTGTCCAGCAACTGCTGAGTTGTTTCTTCATAAACAACAAAGAATAACAATATGATACTAAGCAATCCTATACTTCCATACCACCTCCTGTGTGCCAGACAGTGTTCTTAGTGCTATAAGCAGTTTAACTCGTACAATTCTCAGAATAGCCCTAGCAGGAGATGAATTACTATCCCCACTTCATAAATGAGAAACTGAGGTACAGAGAGTTTAAGTAACTGGCCTAGCTGACTCAAATAGCATCTCTGGTTGGAGCCTGAATTTTAATCCAAGCAGTCTTGCCCAGAGTCCACTCTCCTAACAGCTCTATTACTTGATTTGGTTGAATTAGTACAGACTGGGTCCTAGAAGGCTCGAGCACAATTTATTTGGCTGTCAAATATTTAAAGAAAAGAAGAATCACCTGTGAATGTGAAAAGTGGGGTGAATTCATGTAGGTAAATGTTAACATTAGAAAATTTATCTGATAAACGCAAACAATTCAGCAAAACCCAGGAGTGTTGGTATGGGGAACTGGGGTGTTTGTTTCCCATTTCACAAAACAAAGCGGCTAACCTTGCATTTGTCTCAACAATAGTTTGTTTAGCTTCTCAGAGGAATAGCAGCAAATGTAAATAAAATCAATAACAGCAACTGAAAAATCTTAATGGATAATGTACATCAGCTTTGCTCTGTGTGCCTCAGCTTGTCTATTTTATTTCAAGGTACTGCATCCATGATTTCTCATTTGGGTTTCTGTGCTGTATTACGCCTCAGCAATATGCGCATCAAACATTTTGAAAGTCTGCCCCAAGAGGCAACAACCACTTGAATTATACATTGCCTTACAAAGTGATGATAATATAGGCCTACCTGCATGATTGTTTTTTGAAGAATTCCATCCAGGATAAAATAGATAAATAAAATACAATTTAAACAGTTCTATATGTTTGACAATTCAAAACAAAAACTGTTATCTCTGTGAAAACTTGCAGTGGATGAGTAGCAGTCATACATTTTCTATCTGGCATCCAGGATGGCCTCCTCTAGTGTTTAGCCTGCCAGACCATTGAGTGTCCCCAGATCTAAGATGTTTTGCAAATCCAGAGTTGGTATCCTTGCTGATGTCTTATAACCCTATTTATGGCCCAGCCATGATGAAAGTTATTGTTAGTATTCTCAGGCGTATTCTATGAACTCGTAATGGTGTGTTTCATTGTTTGTGGCATTAGCCTTGGGCTGTTAGACATAATTCTGTTTACGACTATGAAGTCAGGCTGTCCATCCAGAACATGAGGGATTATATATTCAGTACATCTGCTGAATCAGCTGGGTTTGTGTGGTGAATACCACATCCTCATTTGCAGAACTCACTGGGCTTTTGGGTGAACATCTATAAGATTTGACTTGTAATGTTTAGAGCATGATTTATTTCATTTTCTTCACTTAAATTCATTCCCTATGGTTTCTGTTATCTGTAGCTTGTATTTTGCCTTACAAGCTGAAATTCCTTTTTCTTTTTGTTACGGTATAATATTCATGTGAGAATCCTCTTTCCTCCCCTTGGATAGAGAAATCCAAATGACCATTTTACCAATTCACTAAGAGACTGAGATAGCACATGTTTTATAAAGCCGGACCAACACGTGCTTGTGACCAGCTGTCCTCGTGGAGTTCCAGACCCATAATAATAAGTGCGTATATTAGTTATGGTAGTGTGTGGATTCAAGAACCCGATCCCATCTATCTTTTGACTCTGCCACATTTATCACACAGCTTTTAGGTCTTCCTGATATCAACATCCATTGGGCAAATGGGGAAGACAAATGTGGGGGTTCTTATGGGCCATGTGTGGAAAAGGTCTCCATTCCTGTCCACATTCCAGTGGCCAGAAGTCAGTCATGTGATCCTACTTAGCTGCAAAGTGTTCTGGATAATGTAGTCCCTGGCTTAGGGGACATTTCAGCAACAATCCTATTCTCTAAAAGAAGAGTATTAATGTTTGGTCAACAGCCATCTTTACCACATTGTGCGATTTTAGAACTCTTTCTGAGCCTTAGTTTTCTCATATTTAAAATGAAAAAAACTATCTTACAGGTTATTATTATTATTAGATGGAGTTGTGTACATTAAAAATCATGTGAGCTATAAAATGCTATACAGATTTAAGAGATTTTATCTTTCTAACAGTAATAATAATAATTTATTAATTATTTTAGAGTAAAATTGGTGTATTTATCTTACCCTAGCCTAGATAATTAAAAGAGTGCTCAGGAGGTAGGCCATGCAATAAGTAAATTGTCCTTATTTTCATAGTTGCCCTGTTCTTCAGAGCTTCTTTTATGTCTGTCCAGGATGTGCCAACACAGCTCATGGGGACAGATCTTACAGATAAGGAGGATGAGTCTGGGCAAACCCGGATGGTTGATCACCCTATGTACAGATCAGTTTTGACCATCCCCTACGTTTGTCTTTTATAACCATTGCATGAATTCAGTGATAAAAATTAACCAACCAAACACCTGAATTAAGCATCACACAAAATTGTCTCAACAATAGTTCCAGAGAGAGAGACACCAACGTGCAAGGTATAAATGGTACCTGGTTTCTATACTACAAGAACAGATGTAGGGAAAATAATGCACAGGTTAAGAACAACAGGCTTTGAGATTAGAAAAAACTACTTTCAACTTGGCTCTACATTAACCAGTGTCGTGAATCTTGGTAAGTTATTTAACTGTCTGGTCCTCTGTTTCTCATTTACTCAACAGAGAGTAGGTGATAAGCTCAAATGGTTTTTATGAGAGTTGAATTTGAGGATGCTTCCAAAATGTTAGCTACTGCGGAGGTCCACTGTGGAGATTTAGCCAAGTGCTACTCCTGTGTTGTACTTATGTGTCACAGAAACGCTATAGATCTCTAAAGACCCACAGCAAGGTAATAATAAGCTAAGACTGGAACTCAGGATGATCTGAATCCAAAGCTCATTCTCATAATCATTGTATTGTGTTGCCTTTCTGGGCGTGGCACTGTGCCTGGCCCATGGTAATTGCACAATAAGTCGCAACAATTACTGCTATTGTTCCTGTCTGTGTGCGGGTCAGTTGCTACGTGGTAATGGGCATTTCATTCCCTGGTAGTGCAGATGGTAGATGTGAGCGTGCCCCATGATGCTAGTGAAGCCCTCACAGTTCCACACCCTCTGAGGTCACGGCTCTTCCAGAACCTTCTCTTCAATGATACCAACTCTCAATGGGAGAAGGTCAAGGAAATCCCATTTCACAAATAATGCATACAGACTATTTGCTATGTGCTGCATCTGTACTATCTGTTCTCATCTTTTTATAATAGGCTTGTTTTTCTGATTGTAAAGTTTGAATTATGAAAATTCCTCTTTTCAAAATTGTTTATGAGGAAGAATAAAAGAAGACAGACCCTTAAGGATATACTGGAAACAGAGAATGGAGGGTGGATGCTATGAAAATGTTCAGAAAGTTTAAAAAAATGAAAACAATGCCAAAATAATTTAAAAAATAGAGCAAGGAGACAAAATACAAAGCCCCGAGTATAAAATATGATGCATTATTAAGCTGATGTTTCCAATCAATGAACAGATCAATTACTTGATATATACTGCCCAACTGTTCAGATGAAAACAATGTTAGCTCTTTTCATCTTCCAGCACTCAGCGAACACAATTTCAGATGGATTAAACATTTAAATGCATGAAGTAAAGCTACAAAAGAAGCAGAAAACACAGGTGATATCTCTTTGATCACAGGGAGGGAATATGCTATTCTGAACAAAAAAAGCAATGAAAGGAACTATAGAGGCAAATTGTATATTTGGGTATTTAACTGCTGAAGGAAATCTATGTGTCAAAAAACATATTAAACAAAATTGAAAGGCAAATGTTAACCTGAGGAAAACATTTACAATGTACCCTTCATTATATTTTCACAATATTCCTGTGAGTTAGATGATATTATCTCCATTTATACATGAGGAAATTGAGACCCAGACACTTTAATTTGTAATTTGCCCACAGTCACTCAGTGCATGAGTGGAGGGGCTGGAATTTGAACCCTTGAAAACTGAACTCTGAGTGCTCCTTACCTCCCACATGGCCTCCCCAAGTAAGGTAACAGCTCTAGAGAACTGTTATCATGTTTTGCTTTTTGTTTGTTTCCCATAATAAACAGCCATTTGCTTTCAGAAGATATGCAGTCATGCATCACTTAATGAGGGAAATACGTTCTGAGAAATGTGTCATTAGGCTGACTTTGTCGTTGTGCAAACATCATAGCAGGTCCTCACACAAACCAAGATGGTAGAGCCCACTACACACCTAGGCTATCTGGTTTGGCCTATTGCTCCCAGGCTGCAAACCTGTACAGCATGTTACTGTAATGGACACTCTGGGAAACTGTAACACAATGGTAAGAATTTGTGTATCTGAACAAATCTAAACACAGAAAAGGAACAGTAAAATTATGGTATAAAAGGTAAAAAATGGTCCAGGGCACTTACATGGACCTTTCAGGACTGGGAATTGCTTTGGGTGAGTCAGTGAGAGGGTAATGAGTGAATGTGAAGGCCCAGGACAGTACTGTACACTACTATAAACTTTATAAACATTGGATCTTAGGCTACACTAAGTTTATGAAAACATATATTTTTTTCTTCCATAATAAATTAACTTTGGCTTCCTGTACCTTCTTATTTTATAAACTTTTTATTTTTTTAACTTTTTGACTCTGGTAATAACACTTGTCTTAAAACACAAATACATTGTACATCTTGTCTAAAAATATTTTTATATCCTTATTTTATAATCTTTTATCTATTTCTTTTTAATTTTTAACCTTATTTTTAAAAAGAAAAAAATATGTAAATTAGCCTAGGCCTCCTCATGATCAAGATTATCAAGAAATCACTTGGTGATAGGAATTTTTTAGCCCCATTATAATCTTACGGGACAATCTTTGTATATGTGGTCTATTCTTGACCATAATATCCTCATGTAGCACATGATTGGAATTTGGGAATTTCTGCTCCATTTTTTCATAACTAGAATAAAAGAAAGTTTAACATTTAACACAAAGAAACAAAATTGTGATATAAAAATAAACTCCAAAAATCAAAACAACTCCCTAAAATTACAGACCTGCCATTAGAAATGCTTTAGTCAGCCTCTTTGCTGGCTGAGCACTGGGTCTCACACTCGGCCCGTCCTAGGTCTGGTCACGTCCAGGAGCTCAGGAAGCCTTCCTCCAAAGTTTGGTCCACACCGGCATCTTGTTGCAGTATTTCTCCCTGTAGCCAGTAGTTTCAGGACTCTACACTGTGGAAAGGATCACTTCTTCTGCCTGGAATGTCTGTAGCCATCATGGAAACCTAGAAAACTATCTGTTTTTCAAGACTTTAGACAGCATTAGATCTCTTTAAAATCACCCTAGAGTGAAGTAATCACTCCTAGTAAAAAAAATTTCTGTGCATCTATTAAGGCTGATCACACTAGATTGCAATTTTATATTTCCTTTTTTGATTCCTCTATTACACTTATCTATTAAGCCTCCGATTTATCTGTTAAGTAATCTCTGTGTTTCCCAAATCTGGCATTTCCTGAATCTAGCACCCAGCCAGGAACACAGCAGGAGCTACGGAAATATCTGGTGAACTGAACCAAACTCCATGGTGAAACGACAGCGCTCCTTGTCTGTTCTCAAATGTATTCATTTGAGTTCCACACTTCACACTCTGTCACATACTGGAGAATGGAAGGGGAAGCCCTGGCAAGCATCCTGCGGGCCTCCAGGGAACTGATTGCCAGCAGAGGCACTTCTGAGTTACCACTGCCCTGTGGAAAAGGCATTAGTCATTGGAACGAAAAGTTCAGGACAAGCTTGGGAGTGATAAACTCAACGACTCCTCTCTTCCTAGACCAATTTTCCCAATAAGGGAGTTCTAAGGAGGGTCCAGGACCCATTGTTGGGGTGCCAACTTTTAATCAGTTAAATGCAAGTTAAAAAGAACATGCAACATGGGTGTGAAGGAAAACAAAATAAGAAAGGTGCAGACCATGGTGTAGGGAGGGCCAGGACACCAAGGTAGCTTGTGGGTGGTTCTTGAGAGCATGGCAGAGTCCACTGTGTCCCTCCAACGTCCTTCCTGACTCACTACTAAGAGGGCCCTTCACAAGTGCCTCTCAGTTCATCCCATGCTCCCAACTCAAGCAGGGGGCAGCTGTCCATGCTTGTCCTGCTGGTCTACCTGGACAGAGGAAGTGGGTGAGCCAGGGTATGTGAGCTCTTTGGTGAGTGAGAGGTGTAAAAACTCTTCTATTAATAAGGAAGGATTTTTCCTCTTTGGCTTTATAATCTTATTGTATTATCTTCATTATAAACGAAAAACTTTTTTGAGCACCCACTCTGTTCCAGATATTTTCCAAGGTGTCTGGGTACAACAATGAACACCATCCCTAGGGAATTTGTCTCACTAGTCTATAGGGAATCCACAGTGTAGTATGTGTGCCAGAAGTGCCTATGCCTGCACACAGAAAGAAAAATCATTAGGAGATTGGCTTCTCAAAAAGAGGAACAGACAGCGTTGGAGCATGAAGTAGGAGAAAGTGTGGAGAAACTGGAACCACAGGCAGCAGGAACTAAGTCCTGGCTCTGTCCCTCAAGAAATAAACAAAATGATTAAACAGTATCTACTTTGGAGTAAGACAGACCTGGATTTAAGTCTCTGCTGTGCTGCTTCTAAATTCCAAAGCCTAGATCCAACCTCTTGCATCATCTGTTTTCTAATCTGAAAAAGATAGAAAAGAATATTTAACACTGGTTGGGGTAAAAGAGCCTACTCACATGAAGCATGCTCACGTGTTCACATAAGAGTTAGTATTCTCCTGACCTCAGCCGCCTATAGGAAGGAATGAGGACTTGCTGATATGTATGCCAGCATTTTCAGCTGCATTGCTCCCACCTGAGGACATGGAAGGCCCCAGCCTCCTACACTGAGTCTCTCCACTCACCCCTGATATCTCACGGGTTGACACAGCCTGCCTGTTACACTGTAGTCAGAGCTTCATTGCCCCATCCCCATGACCAGGGCTGCTGCTGAAATGCCTTTCTGGGCCATATTCCCATGCCATACCCTGGGGTTGCTGGAGCCAGTGAAGAAACCCAGTCCTTTACTTTACTTTTGCCATGACTCTGTCACCTGAATACTATCCTGAGCCAAGTCTGCCATTGCTCTGTTCACCACTCTGCCATGAGTGAGCTTTTTACCTGCGTTGCTGTGGGCTGTGGACCCTACTGCCAGCCCAGGTTCCTCTGCAGAGTTGCATGGGTCTCTAGTTTTCACTACTACTTCTACTGTTATTATTGCTGTTAGCAGACTTTCTGGACTGATAGGATTGAGTTCTGAACAAGTGCAGGTGCACGCATCATTCATTCCAAACAACATCCACTGAGCACCTATTGCATGCTGAACATTATTTCACAGTAGGGACACAAGAGTGAGCAAAGCTGACTCAATCCCTGACCTCATCCAGTTTATAGTTTGTAAATGTCTCTTCTTTCCCACCTTTATTCCTGAAGAAAAGGAAAACACAGCCTCCCTCTGTTCTGTGTTGGATCCTTTCTCAAGATCTCTGCATCATCCTTGAAATGTAAGGTGCTCTTCCCATCTGCACCCTGCAGTGGCATCCACTTGATTCCAGGGAGTAATACCCACTTGAAAACAACAAACGTATCAACCCCAGCTCCTGCCAGCCCTTGTTCCCTGGGAATACTGTTTTCCTCAGGAGCTGGAATACAGCCCATATCAGTAAAAGTTACGCCTAACTGTTGGAACCCCTTAGTTCCAATAAGATCATTTTTTTTAGAAAATGATAATTCTGTTTAATTAGTTCATTCCCATGGTTGCCATGTGTGTGACACTGGATGGAAAAGACAATGAACAGTTTTGAAAAGTGCTAGCGGAGTTGAGAACTGGAAAGTTCATCATTCCCTGTATTCTGGTGGCTGGTGCGGGGGGTGGGGGGGGGCTGTATTTGCTTCTTGTTTCTCCCTAACTAGGGTGGGGAGGGCACCTTCCCCTTCTTGTTTCTGTCCATACATTCTAACTTTCTTCACAAGCTTTTTCCATTAATTTCTCTTTCTCCATCCTCTGTGCATGTTTTCTCATCTGTAAAACAGGAATAATAACCATACTGACCTCACAGTATGTTTTGAAGACTGACTCTGGCATGGTAAATCATGGCAGCATGCCAGCAGTAGCGTGGTGAAGGGTTATTTGGCAACGGCTGTGGAGGTTAGGATCCTGGCTCCGCCATTTTCTCTGAGCCACCTTAGGCAAATTCCTTAACCTCTTTGTGACTTGTTTTCTGTAAAATAAGGAAATTGATACCTACTTTAAAAATTTTAATAATGACTTATAAATCATGTCTTTAAAGTATATAGCACAGAGTGTCACATGTGGAATGTCATGAACATATGTTAGCTACTCATTCTATGATGAATGCATCTTACTTTTATTCCCTTTACCTTAATAATGCTGCTTTATGTGCTCTATTTTGATCTTCTCTGCCTTTCATGTGATTCTCTATTCATTTCATTGTAGAGAAAGACTGGGATGGGTATGACACAAACTTTGGGGATGGTGCGTGTTTTCTGGCCTCTCTTCTTGGATCCATATGGCAGTGTGGGGCATCTGCCAGGGAGCAGGCGGGGTCCCTGGCAGAGCAGGCGGTTCCAGGGGAGTCTGCTGTGTGGGCTTGGCCTCAGGAATCTGCAGTCGCTGGGTAACTGCTAGAGGCTTGCAGTGGCTACTGCGTTGTGTGGAGCCACAACACTCCCCCCGGGAGCAGCTCTCTGTCTTCCCACACGCCCATCCTTTGAGCAGTACTCATCTGTTCAGGATGACTGAATTACTCCCCTCTTCATTTTTCACATTACTCCGGCATGTTCCTAAGCCTTGCTTCCGCGTATGCTCTTGGCTTGGGGCTTACACCATTCCCCACCACCTCTCCTGTGTGGCAAATGTCCTCTCCCCTGGGACATTTTCCCAGCTCCCTGCTCTGATTTCCACATCCCTTCTCTTTGCTTTATCAGGTCCCATATTTTGATCATGGCACTTGTCACACCCACTAACTCGTTTCGTATTCAGCCTTATGGAATGTAGTTCATATAGATTCATCCTTATGACATGGCTGAGATTTGAGCATTCTCCACTGACTGTTCCACATGATTCAAACTAGCATTTATCTACCCACCCCATCAAACTCTCAGTTCCATGAGAAAGAGTAAGGAGAATGTCTTTTACCTATCCTGGCAGCAGCACGGTACTTGGCACATATTGATACTTTATACATACGCATTGACTAACTGGATAAGGAGTAAGGAAGTGCTTTGTATACTCTGAGGCCCTACTCACATGTAAGAGATTGCTGCTGTAAAGCAATTGAGCATAGCACAGTATCTTAGCATTAAAAATTGACCTGTCTTCCGTGGTTGAACGGGAGATGAAGAAAAGGAAAGTCACATGAGACTTTGTACCTGGGAAGTTACAATGTTTTCCTGAGCCCTCAGAATAAGTTAGGGACAGCCTGGGGGATGAGCAGATGACATTTCAGAGGGTATCTTTTCCTTTGTCTACCCCTGCTGCTCTGCCCTTGTGTGTTTTATATTTTGCTGCTATGTATATATATATATATATATATATATATATATATATATATATATATATACACATACACACACTATATATATATACACACACTATATATATACACACACACATACATACTGTGTGTGTATATGTGTATGTGTGTGTATGTGTATATATATATATATATATATATATATATATATATATTTAGTTTCTGTTGCTTATAGGGAATTTGAAAATTGCTGCAGTAAATTTCATGGTGCCAATGAAGGATATCAGGGAGGGGAGTGACTTCTTGGGACTTGAAGTTTATGGGCGGTACTCTGACAGCAAGCATTGGTGATGGGAAAGAGAGGTCAAGGCTGGAGGCTGGGAGGCCAGTGAGGAGATGGGAGTCCTGAGCTTAGACCATGGAGGTGGGAGCTGAGAAGAGGAGGGGGGCCAGCCAGGACACTTCATGTCATTGGAGGAGGAGGGGAGTGAAAGGGGGCGTCTGCCCTGATCCCCAGATTTGGGCTACCTGGGACTATGTGGACTGGGGGGGGGACTGTGGGACTGTGTGGATAGCAATGCCATTCTCTGAAACAGGTGCCATAGCTTTGAGGAGAAAGATAACGAAGCTGACTGTGAGCATATTGAGTAGGAGATATGGCTATACAAGTGTGGAATTGACCTTGCAAGGTGGGTAGGCTGGACACTGTCTTTTGTTTAGTTTTCCTGTTTGATTGATGTAGAAACTGTGGCTCAGGTGATTTGCTTAAATGATCAGAATAGAAAAAGACCCAGGGAGAGATAGGACTGATCTTGAACCCGGAACTACTACATTCTTTAATCTTTTCATTATTGGTCTACCCACTAGAAAGTCCTATCGGAATTGATGGATGCCAGCTCCCCAGGCATTCTTGGTCTCCTTAGGACTGGATGTACCCAGAAATTGACTTGTGAGCAATACTTTTAAGATTTTAATTAATCATTAACCAGCTTGCCCTCGGAGCACTTTTTGCTCCTGCTTTGAATTTGTAGACAGATGGCAGGCGGTTATTTCCTCAGCCTTGTCATCTATTCACATGGCAGATGAAAAATCAAGCACATACTTGGAGAGGGCTCATCATTCATTATAATTAGTCTTCTTTGATCATCTGTCCTTTGTCCTAAGTATGATAGCAACATTTAATTGTGGCTGAAGTATTTGTCAAGAACAGCATCCAAACTACCCTCTCCCCCCACCCCACCCCACCTTTCTGCAAATGCCTGAGGCCACCGCTGATGTTTGGAAGCCACATTCTCATTCTCTTTTTAAATTGCTATATAGCAGTGATAGGAGGGCTGGGTTTAAAAGAAATAACCTGAGTTTGGGCTATTTTCCTTGATCATGTCAGGTAGTGTTGTTAATTAACATACTGGCCATTTAGCAATTTTGTGAGGATTTAGGGAGGAAAGGAACTAACATTAACTGAGGACCTATTCTGGGCTTGATAATTTACTGAGATGTTCTATCTTTAGAACATTCCAAGGCTGAAAGCTTGGCAAAATCATGCAGTTGCCACATGACAGAGCCAAGAACCAAACCCCTCATCTGCCTGCATCCAGAGCCTATGCATGTCTTCCAGCTAGTTCAGTGGCGCTCCCTCAGGGTGAGTTCACTTAACAAAACGAGATAGATTGTAACAGAAAATAGATACCATCATATCACCTTGTGAATCTCGAAAAGCATTGCTCTGAGAGGTGACAGTGAGAGCAGTTGCTGGGTAATGGGTTGTTGCAAATGAACTCCCTGTTCCAAGAAATAAAACAAATATATCATCAAATAAAGTATAATGTCCCCTTAGGCTTTTAGTGTGATTTAGACTTTAATAGTGACTGAAGTTGTATGACTTAGCTTTCTATTTTTATGTTCACTTACCCAAGTGTTATGAATTTGGTGGGCAAAAAGGTACTAGTCCCATTTTGCAGATCAGGAAACTAAGGCTTAGTGGATGCCAATGCCATTGAAGGTCAGACTCTAGACTGTAGGTTGATACGGTCTCTGCAAAATAAATTCCAATCAGAAGCAAAAATATGAAGACTTAGGCTCAGGAAAATGTTTTCTTAGAGGCTGACATTTCTCTCCAAGTCATATGGTTAGGGTTTGCTTCTTTCCACTTTTCAATTTTTGACACTAAGTGATAATTATAGAGCCTGAGAGGCACCCAGTGCATTTGCAAGAGCTAATTGACTCGATGGAAGGAAGGCTGATTGTACAGCGAAATCCAAACTACCAATTAAAAGAGAAGGAAATCACATGCACACGATATCTTGGATATTTATATCACAGGGAACTAAAACAGCCAGCCTTCCTTGTCACCGTGGAGACAGCCTGGAAGTCAAAGGGTCTGGCCCTGGGGCAGTTAGCTTGAGGCCTGCATCTGGCCAAGACCTAGCACAGCCGGGAAGCCCACCCTGTCAGCAGCTTCCCAGCCTCTAATGAGTGCTGCAGAGGCTTTGCTTCTTTAGGCTAAAATGGGAAATCTTGGCAAATTAAGAGATTAGATTCAATGCACAATGAGAGAGGAAATCAGGCAAATAGGAGGTGCATCAATCAATTAATTGTCAGAAAAACTGGGCTCAGAATACACTATAATCCTAACTTTTGTACAGTGCTTGGGAGTTTACAGAGTTTCTGGGCGTCTCAGAGGGCAACCACTTAAGAAGCAGGAGTATTATCTCCAACTTCCAGGAGTAAGTGCCTGCCCTGCCTCCCACACATCCTGGGCTGGAGGCATCCGGATACGAATGCAGGTTTCTGACTCCTGTTCGCAGCCCCGGAGCACTGCCCACGGTGGTGGGGCTGCAGACACCAGTAGGGAGCAGCCTTTGGTGTGATTGGTAGCTGATTCTCCCAGGAACTATTTTAAAAAATTCCATCTTCCTGAAGAGCATCTCTACAGTGGCACACAGGAGTGGCTGCAAGGCTAACGATAATGGGGCCATTAACTGAATAATGGTGCTGGCACCAAGGAACTGCCATGCTGGGGTCTTAATTAGGCTCTGGCTGAAGCAGAGAAGGAGCGCATTTGCAGGAGGTTTCTGGTTGACTAATCTGGTGTCAAATTAAGAGTTTTCCCTCTGGGATATCTCAAGTCAGTCACCATATGATTAAAAAAACTGTCTAATGCAGAAGTTTCAAGTGGGCCAATTTCTCAGGAGAAGAGAGAACTTGCGTCCCTAAAGCCTGCTCCGTGGAGCAGACTAGTACCAGGATCCCTTTGTCTTCCCTGACTAACGGTTTAACTTCAAATGCCTCTGGCTGGGAGTCCATTGTTTCTGTCCCACCAAGAGATGAAGGCCAGCTAGGAACCTGGATTACCAGGGCTGAATAGCAGTCAGCTGCCCCAGCTGCTATATTTCCAAGCAGTTCTCCTATCTGCAGCAGCAGTTAAATGGTGCTGAGAAAGAACTTAGGATCAAAGGAGAGCCTGAGACCCGGGTCCTGGCCCTGGGAGCTGAGGGGCTGGGGGCTGGAGGAACAGGACAGGCTAGTGGGGACAGCTCGGACATTACAGAGACTACGTATTCCATGTCACCTCTGCTCTTGCCACTGATCGTGGGAGTAGAGCCATCGTTTTAATTCTGCTGAGCACTTTTCAATGCCTTTAAAATAGGCATACTCACTTCTACATTGAAGGGGAGTCATGAAGACTGGATGAGGTGAAGTATATGACAGACACAGGCACGTGGGAAATACTCAGGGAACATCAGTTGCTTTTAATCTACCCAGCTACTTGAAGGGGCTGATTCTGTCTATTCGGGTGTGCCTTGTCTATACAGCATGATTGCCAGGCCCACATCTAGGTTGAGGTCTCAGCCTGCCTGGCTTCACTGGCCCTCCCCTCACTCCACTCCCTTAATGCCCTAATCTTGCCCTGACTTCCTGGCACCTGCCTCTGGCCTTTCTCTTTGATGGGTGATCCAAATTCTCTCATCCTCTGACTATTCCACCTCTTCTCCTCTAACCTCTGTTTTTTCTACTTGGTACAGCAACTCTGACTGCCTTTGAACAGCACCCTTCCCAACTCAACCACAACCCCCCAGGACCCTGGACTCCAGAAACAGAGCCCACCAGGCCTTCATCCCCACAGAAAATATGCATCACAAGAGGTGCTTGGGTAGGGAGATAGGATTCCCAAAGCAATGTCCTGGCCCCTTTCCTTGACTTCCTGATGGATTTTGTTGGGAAGAAATCAACCCCAACATCCACTTTCCACTGGAAGCTGACTCCTCTGATTGCAACTAGGCAGACAAGTGTTAAATGAAACAGAGAATTGCTGGACTAGGAAAGCCTGGGCTTAGCAGTAGACCTGCTCATAGGAGGAGATAGGTAGGCATTCTGGGCAGGAAACTGGAAGATTGGTAAGCAAGTAGAATGCCACCTACAAAGCCCATGCACAGAAGTAATGAATAGTGAGTGACCCAGCAGGGAGGTGGGCTCAGTGGATTACAGACCAGAGGCCTGGGAGTTCAATACTAGGCTCTAGAAACAAGGACATAGCATTAAGAATCAGTCCAGTTCTTCAGAAGTCAGACAGGAGCATGCTTCTGGGAGAGGGTGAGTTGGGAGCAGAGTCTAGATCCTCCAGTTGGGCAGGCACAGGAGGAGCATGGTGTAGCCTAGTCCTGGAAGAAGTTGTGCACACAATGAGCAGGTGAGAACAGGGAAGGGGTAGGTGTGGGATGCTGCTCTCTAAGATTCTAGGCTCTAACACCCTGACAAAGGGCAATACTGGCCACACACCCTGAGGCGTGTGAAGGCAGATGGACAGCGAGGGGTCTGCAAAGAGTTTCCGGGATGTGCAAGCTGGCAAGTCCGCAGGTCGACTTTGTAGAACATTCATAAACTTATCAAAATAGAGGATCATTACTGCTTTTTTAAAATCTCCTTTTCAGTTGATAGAATCAACTGAGGCGGCATGCGAAGGAACCCTGTGGACATTAAAGCACTGTACTTTATCGATACGTTTATTCCTTGTAGAACTGCTTGGCATTTTATGAGCTCATAATCATATTACATGTTAGCTGTTCAAATATTTGCTAGTATTGTGGCAGAAGAAATTCTGAGATGTTTATTTACACTTCTGCATTTTATTTTGTCCTCGTTCTAGAAAGTAGCAGGCTCTGGAGCATCCTGGCCTACAAGGTACTTCTGTTCCTAAATTAAACTTCTCCAAGCTGCCAAACTCATGGTGAAGATTCAAGAGGCAGAGCCTCTGCAGGAAATAAGTAAAAATGGGAGATGTTTTCTTCTGATCCAAAGGCAATTTGCAGTCGTGGGAGGGGGAGGAAGGATTGTGAATCCCATGGAGGAGGGAACTTGTGCCTCATTCCCTGGAAGCATATGAGGAAGGTGACCAGCTTGCACGGACAGAACACTGTGCACCCACACCAAAGGGCCCCAGGATGCTGGGCTGCTGGGCCTGAAGGGAATAGGAGGACAAGGGCAGCAGAAAACTCATTGGTGACCCATGGGGATTGACAGCCCTAACTGACTAGTCAACATATTCGTGCTACCAAAGAACTCTGGTCCTTTTACTACTCCAGGGCTTGTGGGAGCATGTTGGAAGAAGGGACTTAAACTCAATTATAAGTAGGTTTGGTGTTATTTCCTCTTTGGCAGAGGATATCTAGAGTTAAATTTAACTTAGGCTGGACACGGTGGCTCACACCTGTAATCCTAGCACTTTGGGAGGCTGAAGCAGGGGATTGCTTGAGGCCAGGAGTTCAAGACCAGCCTGACCAAGAGCAAGACCTCGTCTCTCCTAAAAATAGAAAAATTAGCCAGGCATGGTAGTGTGCGCCTGTAGTCTCGGCTACTTGGGAGGCTGAGGCGGGAGGGTAGCTTCAGCCCAGGAGTGTGAGGTTGCTGTGAGCTATGATGATGCCACTGAACTCTAGTCCAGGAGATACAGCAAGACCAGCAAGACCCTGTCTCAAAAAAAAAAAAAAAAAACATTAACTTGATTTTAAGTAAACAAGTAATATGACTTTTACGCACACATATGCATGCATTGTGCTTGTGTGTGCGCATGTGCTGTGAATAAAATGCTTTTTGCATAGTTGCTCTGTGATCATATATCTTCCAAGGAAAATGGAGAAGAACATTTGTCCAGCGTCTGCTATATGCTGCTTCTGTTTCTAACATGTCACTAAGGCAATGACATTGAAACCTCAGAATAACCTGTGAAGTATTAGTGTTCCCTTTTGGTAGGTGAGAAGATTGAGTTAAATAATGGCTAAGTGACCCCACACCAGCATCCGTGGTTAGTAACAGACTTGGGATTTGAAGCCAGCTTGTGTGATTCCAAGGCCCGGCCTCCCTCCACCACATCATGCGGGGTCCCCAAGCAGGAGGTTAGATGTGGCACTGCTCCTCCCTCGCAAGGGAAGGGTGGGCGGCCGTGGCAAGAGGTTTAATAACCATGAACTGTGATGAAAAATCATGCTCTTGACTTTATAGAAGTATCAGACCTCTAGAGCGGGCACTGCTGAGGGGGCGAAATCATTAAGGAGGGTGAGGTCACATTTGAGAGACCTTCAGTGCAACCTAGATCTCTTTTATTTTTAGGAATAGTTACCAAGGTTCCCTCTTCTCCCCACTCCTTTTTTTTTTTTTTTAATCTCAGCATTAAGGAGGGATTTCTATGGATTCTTTGGCGTTAACCCAGGAGACAAGTGATACAAAAAGACCTGGCATATTCCTCCTTGGCAGAGAATTACACGAGGAGAGTGAAGTACGCCTAGGACCAGGACGGGCTGTGCGTGCTGCCGCGGCAGGGCAAGGCCTCCCCGAGTGCCAGCAGGCACTTGAGATCCGCTGCTTGGAGTGGAGTCTTCAGTGTGGCTAAAGGAAGTGGATCTTCTGATTCTCATTGTTTTGGTGACACTACAGGGCATGAGAAAGGATAGCGGACGTGATGTTGAGAGGGGAGAGAGAGAGAGGGAGAGAGGAAGGAGAAAAGGAGGAAGGGAGCAGGGAGAGAATCGGTGCATCTAAATCAATGACAAGGGGATCAGGGGAGGAAAAACCAGCAGAATTCCTGACTTCTTTCTATAAATGAGCAAGGTTTCTTACAGCTCAGGAAGACAAGGTTCAGGTCAGCTAGACCTCAGTTTCTTTGTGACAGGAAAGAGCTCGCCTGTGACTTATCACATCCATTCTTAGATAAGTTTGTAAGTCAAGCATAGTTTCTCATTTGCCCTGTTGAGTTCGTTTCATTTTGGTTTCCAGAATTGGTCCTTAGTTGGAAGAAGACCTGTTTCCTTCCTCCCTCCCTCCCTTCCTTTCTTCCTTCCTTCCTTCCTTCCTTCTTTTCCTGCTATACACATTTATTGATCAATAATCACCTGTGTGTACTGGGCACTGAGATAGGTACCAGGAAAATAGCAATGGTCAAAGGGCTCATAGTGTATTCTGTAAAGAAACCCAGATGCCTAAGAAGCCAAATAATGATCCACAGAGCAAGAAGCATATCAAACAAAACTTGAAAGATACGTAGCACTTCAAGAGACAGAGACTGCCTCTTGGTGGTGTTGGGGTTGGGGGCGTCAGTCCTGATGAGAATCCTAGATGACAAAACTAGCAGAGACGTACAGCCCAGGGCGTGATCATGCCTAGGCTGTAGTGCCTAGAATAGGGGTCAGTGCGCAGGGCATGTCACAGACCAGCTGGGAGGGTCTCGACCAGGCTCCAAGTGCCTACAAGCTCAGCTACTCCTCTGGGCACCTGGCCTTGCCACAGATTCTTGAGTGGGCAGGAAGTATGCAGATAAGGGCTCACGAATGTCCAAATGCACATTAGTTCAAGGTGTTTGTTTAATTACTGGATATCACAGTCTAGAAAAGAAGGTGAAAATGGCTGGGTGACATCATTATTATTATTTCCTCGTGATTGCCTTCTTGGTTAAGGTTAAAATGGAGCCACTGGTGGTCATTTTTCTTTTCTTGCATCTTTGTGTATACTAAGAAATGCAATGCAGTGACAAGCTAATTGCTTTCATCCCTCCTACCCCGTCAGTTGTGCAAAAACTGGGCTGTGGTTCTGCCCCTTCCGACTGCTGAAGAGGGAGGTCCTAAGGGGCTGTGCGTATGTCTATTTCAGGTGGGAACCCTCCCTCTGGTTTCTTTATGATCAGCTCCTGAGATGCAGGCTCTAAATCCAATGCTATGACAAGGCAGAGCATTTAAAAAGGCCCATGGCCTCCTGGGCTCCCTTCTAAATAGTTTCCCTTAAAAATTTATTGGGGTTAAATGATTATTAATATTTGCAGTAAAGATATTTTCCAATGAGAATCAGTTAGCTTGGTGGAAATCACTAAGGTTTGAAGCCAGGGAGATCTGGAGGAAAGTTCTAGCGTCACTACTTGTGCCCTAGGTTACTTCAGCCAGTGGCTGAACTACTCTTGTCTTCAATTTTCTCCTCTCATGAGAATGTACAGTAAGGACAATGGGAGAGAGAATGTGTAAAACGTATTATAAGCGCTTAATAAAAGAGAACATCATTATTTGACAGAGCTAGCTACAGAGACAGAAGTAATGGAGAGTTCAATAGTGCTTTGTTAAGACTAGAAGAATTTTGCATCCTGAGGACAGAGTTTGCCAGAGGCCTATGAGCATGTACTAGTACTTTGCAGAGAAAGCTCATAACCTGGAGGCAGGTTCCAAGAGTGCATAGGACCCAGCCAGGTGGTGCAGCAGCCCTGTGTCACAGTGACAAGGCTCCCTGTCCACTGGTGATGGTCACATTTGCCATCAGACCCAGTTCCAATTGCTGTCCCTGCTCGACTTCAGCTCTGCAATCCTCCTTCTCCCCAGTGCTTTTTCCAGAAATTAGTTCTCAGCTCTATTTTCTGGAAACGGTTCTTAGTTGAGGTGAGAGAATCCCAGGTTCCCTGCTAAGGACCTGCCTGCTCTACTCAGCCTAGGGGGCCTCCCTTTGTACAGCCAGGCCTGCCCCAGTCCCCAGTCTGATGCCTACACAAAGCCCTGGGTGTCCCAGGGCCCAAGCTCTGCAGGTGTCTCTCTTCTGTCATGCTCCCCACGCCTTTCTGCTCAAGAGCTGACCGGACTGCAGGCTCCTTTGTAGACCAGGACTCTGAATCTCTCCTTTCTGTCCCCTCTACCCAGCTCTGCTAAACATGTTCTCTGTTACCTGATTGCCCACTGGTGACCACCCTACCTGAATTATTGGGAGAGCATGGGCCACTCTAAAGGTGTTACTTAATAATCTGCCTCTGGCTCATTTAAGATGACAGCTTCTCAGCTGGGCACGGTGGCTCACGCCTGTAGTCCTAGCACTCTGGGAGGCCGAGGCGGGCGGATCGTTTGAGCTCAGGAGTTCGAGACCAGCCTGAGCAAGAGCAAGACCCCGTCTCTACTAAAAATAGAAACAAATTAGCCAAACAACTAAAATATATACAAAAAAAAAAAAAATTAGCCGGGCATGGTGGTGCATGCTTATAGTCCCAGCTACTCGGGAGGCTGAGGCAGAAGGATCACCTGAGCCCAGGAGTTTGAGGTTGCTGTGAGCTAGGCTGATGCCATGACACTCCAGCCCTGGGAACAGAGTAAGACTCTGTCTCAAAAAAAAAAAAAAGATGACAGCTTCTCTGTAAGATATACATATATAAGTTTTGATACCTGTAATTTTTTTTTTTTTTTTTGAGACAGAGTCTCACTCTGTTGCCCAGGCTAGAGTGAGTACCGTGGTGTCAGCCTAGCTCACAGCAACCTCAAACTCCTGGGCTCATGCAATCCTCCTGCCTCAGCCTCCCGAGTAGCTGGGACTACAGGCATGCGCCACCATGCCCTGCTAATTTTTTCTATATATATATTTTAGTTGGCCAGATAATATCTTTGTATTTTTAGTAGAGACGGGGTCTCGCTCTTGCTCAGGCTGGTCTCCAACTCCTGACCTTGAGCGATCCTCCCACCTCGGCCTCCCAGAGTGCTAGGATTATAGGCATGAGCCACCACACCCGGCCTTGTTACCTGTAATCTTACACAAAGAAAAGTTGCTAGCATAACTTCAGGGAAAATCAAAACAAAAATAACTTTATTAACAATTGAGATTTGAGCCAACTGCCATGACTCACACCTGTATTCCCAGCACATTGGGAGGGTGAAGTAGAAGGATCACTGGAGACCAGGAGTTTGAGATCAGCCTTGGAAATAGAGCAAGTCCTCATCTCTACAGAAAATAAGAAAAATTAGCCAAGCGTTGTGGTGCACGCCTGTAGTCCCAGCTACTTGGGAGGCTGAGGTGGGACAAACTCTTGAGCCTGAGAGTTCGAAGCTGCAGTGAGCCATGATTGCACCACTGCACTCCGGCCTGGGTGACGGAGTGAGATCCCATCTCTAAAATAAGTAAATTTTAAAAAGTAATTGAACTTTACATATTTCTTAAAGTTTAGAGCCAAATTATAATTGATCCATTCACAGGTAACTGCTAAGCATCTGTTGTGTGGGGTCATGCATGTGCCAACTAGGATAAATTACTTAATGAGAGTGGATGGTAGACATAACTCGTTTAAAATTAAAAAAAAAAAATAGAGCAAATCCATGTAACCATAATCCTTTAATCTTCAAACTCACCTTGGTCAAATTCGTAATATCTTTTTGTTACCTATAACATGATTGGTAAGCCTTTGAAAAATCAGATGAATATTCATAGCCAAAACCTGGGACTCAAACCATTTTATGCAAAATATGTACTGTATGGATGTGTGGCTGTCACATACAGATGCATACATTGCAAACAAGACAGAGGTACAGCAAGAGAGGCCCTTAAAATGCAATAGCTCAATGATGGGAGATTCACTTTCTGCAAAACAGATTTAGAAGTATCATATAAAAGTGATGATTAGGATTTCAGTTTTTGGTATTTTTAGAAAGAAAGAGAGACAGACGGACAGAGCGAGATGGTGGAGGGGGAGCAGGAGGGAAGAGAAAAATTGTTCTGATTTCTAATGTGTCTTCTCCCTTAAGAATGTTGTCTTATGATAGAGGCTACTTAATATACTATTTTTAAATGGGTTATCAAGCATCTCCACTTTATGGCAATTGCCCTCCGGGTATCCCTGTCTAAATAGTGTGCATTTCTACTTGACCAATTCATTTAGGAGGACAACAGACACCTCAGGGGAGACATTTAACTTCTTTCTTCGGAAGGACTCCGGTGTGTGGCAATGAAAGCCAAGCATGTTTTCCCCTTTTCTTTCTTCTCCTCTGTTATCTCACATAACAGGAATTAATTAGTGTCCTGCAGTCTTTTACTTTAAACTCTACTTTAAGAGACTCATCCACTTAGTGATTTTTGTTTTTTTATTGTTCTGTTTTGGTTTTGATTTTTTTTCCTTATTCTTAAAAATGCCAGGCCTGCTTCTGCAATCTCTTGAATAAGCTAAGCCAACAATAGGAGCAATGCTGCCTTCTCCCTCTGAGGAGGTGCCCACTCTTGTGTGGTGCAGTCGTTGCAGGGAAGTGGCGCTCATTGTCCTTCTGAGCCGATGCACAGTGCCTGCTGCAATTTCCCAAAGCAGCCTGATAACGTAACAATCTACCAACTTCAATAAAATCAGTGTGGGCTTTCTGTGAACACACTCAACTGTTGACACACATTCTAAAGCAATGCTGTGATTGTACAGCCAGAGAAAATGGTGATGATGCACAGTGCTAGACGGTGTGATGTCTGTGCACACGGGCTTGCTTTTCTTCAGTTTCGATCTATCAGACTAAAATTGAGTGCCTAATCGGAGCCAGGCCCTGAGCTGTGTGTTGTAGTGGATGAGGAAAGCAGCTGCTCTGTGCCCTTCAGGAGTTAGAGGGTGACTAGAGTAATAAGACAAACAGAAGACAAATGGATTATCAGACAAAATATAGCCAGGATCACGGACAGGTACATTAAGTGTGTTAGGAAAGAGAAAAAATTATTTTCCAGTTTACAAGAGTCAAAGGATAGACTGATGTCTGCAAGATTTCCCCATGGAAACATTAAAAAAAAAAAAGTAGAAACTGACTAAAATAACCTTACAGGAGCTCTCAAAATCGTTAAGAATATGCAGCAACCAAATGAACACCCAATCAAGGAAAAGGCACATTCAAAATGGCAGGGGATTTTGTGGCATCTTTGTTTGTTCTTTTCCCACTACTTCCTGATGCCGAGCAGCACAGTTTGAGGGAAGGGGTGGCCCAGTTTGCAGTTCCCTTCTGTGAGCTGAAGATTGCAGAGAATTAAATTTGCAACATTCTAACTTATCTCTAGGCTACCTGAAGGATTGATCTCTGTGTCAACTAACTCAGACTTCAAAAAGGCAAAAGTGACTTGGATCTCAGTCTGAAGGAAGCCATGGGAAGCAGTGGTCACAGCTCATGAAAGCTGCGAGGTGGCCGGCCACCAGCCTGCAGACATTGAGAGGAGGGAACGCCTACTGAGGAATATAGTTGAAAGGCAGAGGCCCTGAGAAGAAGCAGGGATGAGACTTTTAGATAAATTATGGCATTTAAAAACTGTCACATTTATAGGAAAATTGGAGAAAACCACACACACACACACACACACACACACACACACACACACACACACACAGGACCACCAGATATACATGTCCAGGAAAAGTCAGAGAGGACTTTAAGCCTTCATGTCAGGAAGATGAGCAAACGTCTTCTCCCGCATGGGCCCAGTTTCCAAAGACTGGGAGAGGTGTCTGTTTCTTCAAATGCCCAATTTTCCATAAGAGATCATGAGATATACAAAGACAGAGGAAGGCATGCCCACTCCAAGGAACAAAATAGGTACCCAGAAATAGTCCCTGAAGACACACAGTCATTGAGCATACTAGATGAAGACTTTAAAATGCCTGTCTTAAATTTGCTCAGAGAGCTAAAGAAAAACATGAACAATAAACTAAAAGAAATCAAGAAAATTATATATGAACAAAATGAGAACATCAATAAAGAGACAGATTTTTTTTTAAAAAGAACCAAGCTGACATTATGGAGCTCAAAACTACAATAACTGAATTGAAAATTTCACCGAAGAGGTTCAACAGCAGATTCTAGCAGGCAGAAGAAATAATCAGTGAACTTGAAGACAATTGAAATTATTGAGTCTGAGAAACAAAAATAAAAATGAAGAAAAGTGAATAGAACCTAAGGGACATATTGGATATTGTCAAGCAGACCAATATATGCATTACAGAAATCCAAGGAGAAGAAAGAGAGAAGGAGGGAGAGAGCTTATTGAAAGAAATGATGGCTGAAAATCTCCCAAATTTGAAGAAATAAATAAATATGCAAACATAAGAAGCTCAATGAACTCCAAATAGGATACGGAGAGGATATGCAGAGGGAATTTACCCACACTGAGACACATTATACTCAAAACTGTCGAAATCAAAGACAACACAGGTATCTTGACAGCAGCAAGAAAAAATCAAGTTATCATGTACTCTTTAAATGCATACACTTTCTAAGGTTATCTAGCATTTCTCGTGAGAAACTTTGCAGGCCAGAGGGCAATGGATGGTATGTTTAATGTGCTAAAATAAAAAACAAAACAAAACTGTCAACCAAGATCTCAAATCCACATCCAAACTTTAAACCCTAAAAACCTAGAAACAGCAACAAAAAGCTAGCAGAAAAAGGAAAATAACAGAGATTAGAGCAGATATACACAAAATGGACAACAGAAAAACAATAAAAAAATAAACAAAACCAAGATTTGTTTCTTTGAAATTATCAAGAAAATTGACAAACCTTTAGTTAGATTGACTAAGAACAAGAGAGAAGAGTCAAATAGCTAAATTCAGCAATGAAAGAGGTAATAATGTTATAATAATACCACCAATTTTATTGAAATACAAAGGATTATAAGACAGTGCTATAAACAATATACACCAACAAATTGGATAACCAAAATGAAATAGAAAATTCCTAAAAACATACAATCTACGAAGAATGAGTTATAAAGATATAGAAAAATCTGACTAGATCTACTACTATCTAGGAGATTAAATTAGTAATCAAAGACCTCCCAACAAAGAAAAGCCCAGGAACAGATGGCTTCCCTGGGGAATACAATAGAAAGCCAATAAATAAACCTTCACCTATATGGTGAAATGATTTTCTACAAGGGTACCAAGACCCTTAAATGAGGAAATAACAGTCTTTTCAACAAATGGTGCTGGGAAAATTGGATATTCACATGCAAAAGAATAAAATTGGGCCTTTACCTTACACCATATAAAAGATTAACTCAAAGTGAGTCAAATACAAATGAAATGACAAAACTCTTAGAAGAAAACATATGGGAAAATCTTCATAACATTAGATTTGGCAATGATCTCTTGGATATGACACCAAAAGCATAAGCAACAACAAACAAGTAGATAAATTGGACTACTTCAAAATTAAAAACTTCTGTGTATCAAAGGACACTATCAATAGACTGAAAAGGCGACCCATGGAATGGGGAGAATATTTGCAAATTATACATCGGATAAGTGGTTAATATACAAAATATATAAGGAAGTCCTACAACTCAACAATAACAAAAACCAAACAGCTTGATTTTAAAAGTGAGCAAAGACAGGTCACAGTGGCTCACGCCTGTAATCCCATCATTTTGGGAGGCCAAGGTGGGAGGATTGCTTGAGCCCAGGAGTTCATGACCAGGCTGGGCAAAGTTGCAAGACCTTGTCTCCAAAAAAAAATTTAAAAAATAGCTGATGTCTTGGCACGTGCCTATAGTCTTAGTTACTTGGGAGGTTGATAGGGAAGGATCACTTGAACCCAGGAGTTTGAGACTGCAGTAAGCTATGATAGGGCCACTGTGTTCCAGCCTGGACAACAGAGTCAGGCCCTGTCTGTGGGGGAAAAAAAAGAAGAAGAAAGAAAGAAAGAAAGAAAAGCAATGGGCAAAGGACTTGAATAGGCATTTCTCTAATGAAAATATACAAATGACTAATAAACACTTGAAGGCAAATCAAAACCACAATGACATACCTACCACTTCACACCCATTAGAATGGCTACTATGAAAAACAAAGCAGGAAAAAAAAAAAGAAAAGAACAAGTTTTGCTGAGAATGTGGAGAAATCAGTATCCATGTACACTGATGGTGAGGATGTATAATAGTGCAGCCACTGTGGAAAATAGTATGTCAGTTCCTCAAAAACTTCAAAATAAAACTACTATATGATTCATCAGTTACACTTCTAGCTATATACCCAAAAGACTTAAGAACAGAGACTCCAAGAGATATTGAAACACTCATGCTTATGGCAGCATTTATGGCAACATTATTCACAATAGCCAAAGGTGGAATCAGTAGAAGCAAAAGAGGAGGCCAAGTATGGGAATTCCAGATGAAGAAACATTGGAACTGACGGCAAAGATCCCCAAAGTGCACCAGGAGAGTAGGAGGCAGAGCAAGAACCATGCCTGTGGCCTGAGGCATGGTAATCCTAAATCCATACAAGGAGTTGAGGGAGGAAACAACAAGTAAGATCTTAAGAGCAGAGATGGGGCAGAGAGTGGGTTCCAGGAAAAAAGAGAAAAAAGAAAAAAAGGAAAAAACACAGGATCAAGGCATTGAGATAGGAAACAGTTTCACTGAAATGCATCATCATCATCATCATCATCATCATCATCATCATCATGCCAACATATAGTACTAAGGGCTTAACATATATGAGCATAAAGACCCATTAACTGGATTTTATTGTTATTCCTTTTTCCATTGGTAATTTTCCTACCATATGACAGAGCAAATATTTGAACCCACAAACATCAGAATCCATGCCCTTGACCATTTGTGGTAAATAGTGAGAATTAGCTGAGTATAATACAAAACATGGAATCACTTGGATCATGTTTCAGAGAGCTGACCTTCCCATTGTGGCATTGATAGGGCATTGTGGAACCTTGAAGGCTTTTAGCAGGCAAAGGATGAAAATAGAAATTGCCCTGAGAAGACAATTTGGCAATGCAAAAATGAAATAAGTTGATTAATGGCAGGGCTGAAATTAGGGAGCCTGGTTAGGGAACAGAGAGGAACAAGGCATAAACTAAGATGGGGGGACAGGAATGGAATGTGTGGATTCAAAAACGCTTTGAGAAAGTTGAATCAACTGGAGTTAGCTACCAATTAGCTAAAGGGGGCCAAGACCCTGGTAGAGCTTACAAACACTCCGGAACCTCTGAAACTGTGGTGAGCCCCAAAATTCAATGATGTAAGGAGGGATACCAAAAAAGGAACTATTCTGAGGCCATTGGAATTAATTGTCAGAAATCCCCAGTCAAATCCCTTTTGGGATTTGAACAATACATTTTTAAGATGCATAATTAATCTGAAAGTAATAACATGAATCCTAAATACTTAGGAATCCCTGTGCTACCATGGATACTAAGCTCTCTAATAGGGCACAAGAACCTTTGTTAACTGAGTCAGATTTTAAATGTTTGGCAATCACGGGACTGCTCCCGCCAATTGAAATGAGACAAAGTGCTATCTTGTGTCTATCCTGAAAATTACTTTGAAGTCCTTTAGACTTATCCTATTATGTCCTTTTATATGTCATACTACTGTAAACTTGGAAATAATTAAAAACAATAGACAAGAACCTCTAATCTTTTTTAGTATTCTTTTATGTGAGGAATAATTGATTGGGTGAAGTGGATTACATTTCAATATTCAGACAGTCTTCTTTGTTATTACTTTGGACTCTTTATCTGCTTTTCAAATTGCCTTGCCTATTTTGAAAGCACAGTGCATTTCTCCTCTGCTGCTTTTTTGGTGTACGACAATGTAGAAAGGCTTGTGTTATAAAGTTGAAGGATATCCACTATCCAATTTAATATCAGATAACTGACATTTTTAGAGAAATAGGCCTTTGAAATTAATATGAGGTGGTGTGATAGAGTGGAAAAAAACATAAAAGTCAAACTGACTTGATTTTCAATACTGGTGCTGGCACTTCAGAGCTTTGGAGCTTTGGAAATTGAATTAAATCATTGCACCTCAGTTTCTCTGTCTGAACTATAGGATAGTAAGTAATACCTCTACCTTAGGATTATTATGAGGCTTGGTACACAAACACAAATACACACATGTGAGACTTGAGACAGTAAAAAAGAGCATACTGTTCAAAAAAGGTGTTTGGTCCTGTCCCAAGAAGGAATGCCTAATGTCTTTGAGGTTCATCTACTATGATAAATAATAGAAGTCAGGCTCAAAAGACTGCATATCGTAGGATTGCATTCATATGAAAAGTCAAGAACAGGAAATATATAGTGGCAAAAAGTAGACTAGTGGTTGTCTAGGCCTGGGAGGTGGGGTGAGAAGTGGCTGTTTATGAGTACAAGGTCTCATTTCTTTTTGTAATGATAAAAATATCTTAACGTTAGATTGTGGTTATGATTGCACCACTCTGTAAATGTACTCAAAACCATTGAGTTGTACACATTCAACAGGTGAATTTTATGCCATATTAATTGTATCTCAATAACACCATTTAAGAGTAAAAAGGATGATATTTCTATATACTAAAATGAATATTCTAAATAAAATAACTGGTGACTATGGAAAATGATGAATATTATTTGTGCCTGGGATTGGAATGGCTCTCTCCTGAATTGTTCTGTCTCTAAATGTCTGTCTTTATATTTGTGTATTGCTCAGTTTTGTTGTTAATAAACAACTTACCAAATCATTGTGGCTTGTAACAATTTTTTTTTTCTCATCTATATTCCATGTTGGCATCTATTTGGGCTTGTTTTTTGTGAGCCCTAGTCAGCTTTGCTTAGCTCTGATCCACATGTCTTCCAGCAGTCACTCTATGGGGTGTGCTGATTTCCGTGGCACAAGGAAATAGAAGACTGAGCCAACCTGTTAGCTCTTACAGCTTTTGCACAGATACAGCGTATTTCATAGCTATTTCCGTATCATTGGCTAAAGCAACTCACATGGTCAAGCCTAGTGCGATGGAAGTAAACATGCACTCCTTCCATGGAGCAAGCGGGTTATGAATATTTGTGAACAATAATCAGTCAGGCAATCTACCAACGTTGGAGGAAGATGTGTCTAACAACCTGACTTTGGCTAAACTCTCCATCGGTGCCTCTGATCCCTTGTCCTCTCTTTCTATCCAAGTGTTTGTCTTTCTCTTTTCGCACTGGGATTTATAGCAAACCGGCTTCTCCTCTGCTGTGAGAAACTCTTGCAAGTGTCTTGCTGTTATTCCTGGTTACCACCTTGTGCTTTCCATTTCTTTTATTGCTAGACTTCACAGTCATGACCACTTGGTGTCCCTACTGTTTCTCTATCGCATTTAACTGTTTGCATTATGACTTGAATCCTCTTATTCCATTGAAATTGCTTCTTCTAAATCATCCAATGGCCTTAATTGCCAAATCCAATGACATTTTCTTCAGTCATTATTTATTTTGACGGTGGTGGCATTTGTACTGTGAACTCCTAATATGCAAAATTTCTAATCCCTCTCCCTTACCAAGTTCCACATAATTCTCCCCCTACATTCCTTTCCTGTGTGATCTTATATAGTCCCAGTTCTTTAGTTCTCCCTTTTGAGAGTGTGACTCCTATATTAACATGTTTGTTTCTGGCTTTCTTGGATAAGAAAACAAAGTGTCATAATGATTGCTACATTTAATTAATCACACTCAGTTTGCATATTAACACAGCTAATCTTTTCTTAAACAGGATGGATGTAGAAAGCGCTTTTCTAGGAAATTTAGAAGTCATCTTAGATTTAATAATTCTACTCATAAATGTCACCCTACATAGTTAAAAGTAGTTTGCAAATTGTAAATTGCAAATAGGGTGGAAATATAACGTATTTAGAAATGCAGCTTTGCTCAATGCCTACATCTAGTGGTTCCCTCTCCATTTTAAAAGTCAAATACCCAAAAAAGGAAATATTTACAGATCATATACATAGAATTAGAAGTGCTCTATGGACAAAGAATCCGCATGTAGATTATACAGTTTGGGCAAATATAAATGCATAGCATCTGAATTTATTAAACCACTAGTTTTAGTTACCATTATGCCTTTATGAGCACTGATCATGCTGAGTAGGAAGGCGGCTACACCGTGCCCAGACTCACCATCCTGGGCCAAGGTCCTTTGTCCTGAATACCCTGATAACCAGGACTAATCCCATTTGTAGCGCTGAATTTCCAGTGTAGGTTTCAACTGTGTTCTGGGTATGGAAAGAATATTCTGGTCCCCCTTGTCCCCTCTATTAACATTTAGCTGAAATCATAAGGATTTTGTGACATAACAATAAAAGTTGGGAGATTCGAGTTTCTATTCTTGGCACTGACTTGGAGCAAAGGAACCTGGGAGAGATGAGGTGCAGAGAAATAGGCTCAGTCAGTGCTGCAAGTGTAGTCTCTGGCCAGGCAGCGTCCAGGGCACCGAGGAGCCTGGTAGAAATGCACATTCCTGGGCCCTGCACAGCCCTGCTACATCAGAGTCTCAGGGGCTGGGGCTAGCCATCTGTGTTCTATCCAGCTCTTTTTGTGATTCCTATGCTCACTTAAGTTTAGGAAGCACAGGGCTAGGCCTCTCTGCTGAGGCAGCGAGGCTTTGTTCATCTTCCTAGAGATGTGATCATGGGGGAAAGTGGTAGTGAGTGGCAGACAGAGGTTGAAAATGAAGCACACGCAGTACACAGTGCTATGGTGCAGAGGCAAATGTGAGGGTGTTGTGAATCCGGATTCTGGGTGACCAAAAATGAGCCCAGGAGGGAGAAGATCTTACTGCAAATGAGCATCAGGTTCACCAACCAGCACAGGTCCTAACAGCTGCAAGTGTCCAAGAATTCTCTTAAATGAATTAATAAGTAACTTCAGTTCAAGTAAATTCCAAAATTCAAAATTTCTGTCTGGGAAGAGGAGTATGACCCAAACACATGAAAGGAAAGTAGTTGATGGGGGATTTCTAGGAATACATACACTCCTTACTTGGCCATGCTGAGCCACGTTCAGAGGCCACCATGGCTTTTACTAGAGATCTGGACTTCCAAACTGAAAGAGGCTAACTGGAAGATGCCCCTCTTATGAAACGCACACGTTTTGCGTACAGAGTCAGGTCAGTGCAAGGTGCACAGTGCACAGTGGTGACTAGGTCTCCCAGATAGAGGGTGTCTCTTTTTCCTGCCCTGTAAGAAGTCCAGCAACTTCTAACTCCAAGGTCTCAAAGGAGTTTACTGGTTGATCATCTCAAATTCCATGGACCCTTGCAAAATGGAATAAATAATCTCTGCCCCTCAAATTAGAAGCCTTGTGAGTATTCATAAAGATGATGGTGATCATGACATGATGATTCTTTTGATATAGAATAGGCAACACTAGAAGTAGATGATTTTTCTCTTTTTAATGTAGATGGATTCCGAGGAAGTTAAAATGTAGCATTGCACCAAAAAAATCAGACTTCATTCCCTTTTGTAAAATTTTTTCCTCCCTGTCACTAATGGAAAATTCCTAGAATCACATCATGGGTTGCAAGGGAGGGACAGCACTAATGCTCCAGGTCAGCTCATGGCAAATAATCCCTGGCTACCCCAGCACCTGAGCAACCTGGTGGATGCCTGTATGCACTGCACTTAATTTGCCTGTTAGTGTTGGGGCACAAACAGTGCATCACAATTTAGAGACAGGAAGAAATCCCACCTTTTATCTCTTATGTGTACTTCCAAGAAAATTAAAGAAAATACTATGTGCATTACATTTTAATTTTCTTTTCATATGCAAAGGGCACAAATAAATGTAATTATAGTTTAAGCCTTTAATCTCCAGTTCCTAGAAAAGTTTTTTTTTTTTTTTTTTTTTTAAATTGTGTTTGAATCTTGAGTAGCCATGCTCGCTTTTCTGCAATGGCTTATTTGTTTTGTAATAAAACAATGTAATGATTTGAAACAAGGTCACATACCTGCCTTGGATTGATACTTAGGATCATGGATACAGTGTGGATATAGTGAATGGTCCATATGCCTGTTTTTTCATCCTAACTTTGAGGAGAAAGCTGTGTACTACAATGGGTAAGATATTGTGTTTCAGAATTATTAATAATCTAAGATGGTTTTGAATCCAGGTATCACCACTTTTTGGCTTTGTGTCCTCTGCAAAATGATGCAACCTCATTGATCCTTAGTCTTATTGTGTGTAAAATGGAGATTACAATAGCTCTGGCCTCTGGTTTGGTTTGAAGATTTAAATGAGATGATATATGTAAAGAATTTAGCACAGTGTCTGGCATAAATTAAGACTTAATAACTTTTAGTTTCTGTTGTCATTATTGTTAATATTTTTAAAGTTGTAGCTATTACTTATTGTTATTATTAAGTTCTTGCCTGTTTATCCGTTAAATAAGTGATCCTTGGTGTTACTTCCATATGTCAATTTCCAGTTTTCACTTGATCTGATTTTCTTTGCTTCAATCACAGTGGTCCCTGCTCTTTAGCATCCAGGGCCACATTTGTCAGTAGTTTCGTTATGAAACTCTCTGGTGCAAAGCCCGAGTTCAACATGAAGATCTTGTCAAGAAAGTTGCATTCCTAGTAGAACCACAATGTTGGCAAAGGATAAGTTGGACTAGAGGACTTTTCAGATCCTTCCAGATCTGCGATCTGAGTTTCTCAGACTCCATAAGCTCTGAGAGGAGACTGGCAATGGACTGACCTGTTTCTGTATCCAGGTGTGATGTATGTGAGCTTTCCCCAAAGTACCCTCTACTAGTGATTTTAATATCTTTCAGTGTTAATCATCCAAAAAATTGGAAATAATGTCAGTCTACATATTTTTAAATGAAAATCATATTGCAGGAAGGATGTGCTGCAGTATAAACAAGATAATGTGTTTATAGCACCTGTCATAATACATTTTGCTTCTCACAAGTGTAATTAGATTGTCTCCTGAGTGCTACCGCGGTCCTTGCCCACTATGGCCCCAGAGTAGGGCCCAGGAAAACTGAACTACACGGCTGTGTCTCCACCATAACTCTGCCCTATCCAAATAGTCTTACAAGCCTCTGATACCCTAACTGAATTTAAAGATAAGCTAATTTTTAGATAAACTTGGAAAAGAATGTATCCCTAAATGAATCGCCTGTTTATAATTTATAAAACACCCTTATACAAATTGATAATGATGTGTGTTTGAATAATTCAAGAAACAGGATGTCAATAGCTTTTAGCATCAGGTACCAAGAGAGCTTCTGCTTTTGAATATTAATTTGACTAATTTTGGATATTAGGCCATTTAGTATGGTAAGCACATATGCAGAATAGTAGGATTTTTGAAGGGTAATGTAATCAGAAATGGGAACATCTAGCATTTCTTTAAAATGTGACAATTATCCTAAGGTCTCATAGGGAATAGTGTGCAACTGACAAAGAGTAAGATATCCCAAGTAAGATGTAAATGAACATGAAATAATGCTTTGGGAATACTTCTGGAAAGAATCAGTACCAGTCTGCTTTGTTTTGTATTGTGCTTTCCTCCTATTTTTATAAATAAACTTCTGGTATATTAACTTAGAGTCTGAGTACTTCAATTTATATTACACCAAAAGTATATACAACAAAAGTAAAAAAAAGACAAGTGAGGCTACATCAAACTAAAGAGGTTCTGCATAGAAAAAGAAACAACAGGTGACCTATGGAATGGGAGAAAATACTAGCAACCAGCTAAGAACTCCTACAACTCAAGAGCAAGAAACAAATAACCCAATTAAAAATGACAAAGAACTTGAATAGACATTTTTCCAAAGAAGACATACAAATGGCCAACTGGCATATGAAAAGATGCTCAACATCACTAATCATCAGGGAAATGTAAATCAAAGTCATGATATCACCTTACACCAGTTAGAATGGTCATGCAAAACAAACAAAAACAGAAAATAACAAAGGCTGGGGAGAATGCAGATGAATTGGAACTCTTGTGTATTATTGGTGGGAATGGTAAATGGTAAATGGTGCAGCTAATATGAAAAACAGTATAAAGGTTCCTCAAAAAAATAAATAAAAATAATTGAAATCAGTTTTTCGAAAAGATATTTGTACTCACATCTTCATGGCAGCATTATTCACAATAGTCAAAAGGTAGAAACAACCTAAATGTATAACTGGCAAATAAATAGATAAAGAAAATGTGGTGCATGCCTACAATGAAATATTATTCAGCCATAAGAATAAAGGAAATTTTGTCAAATGCTATTAAATATAACATGGATGAACCTTGAGGGCTTTATGCTACGTGAAATAAGGACAAATGCTGTATGATTCCACTCATATGAGGTCTCTAAAGTAGCCAAACTCACAGAAGCAGAATGATGGTTGCCAGGGGCTGGGTGAGGGAGGTATCAAAATATAGTTTCAATTATGCAAGATGAAAAAGTTCTAGAGATCTGCTAGACAATGTTGTGTTTCCAGTTAATAAGACTATAATACTGTACATGTGGAAGTTTATGAAGGTAGATCTGGTATCATGTGTTATTTACCAAAATAAAAATTAAAAAAAGGAAGTCCTATGAGGAAATATGTATAATTCTTCCATTATCAATGTGCTAGATCCTGAAGATACAAAAAATAAAAGTATTCTTTATTCAGTTCTTGTAGCATAAACCCATGTCTAAACAAACAAACAAAACATGTAAGTCAGCATAAAAGCCAGAGATATCATCATCCTGAAAATATGTAAGTGCTTTTAAAGTGAACACCTTAGGAAAAGTATTTGTGGTTTCAAAGTTTTCAAGGAATAATTTATGACTCTATTGGGTAGAGTATATAAATCTAGTACATGCTTTCTAGCATTTGTTTTATTTTAATCCTCAAAACAAACTTGGGCGGCATTATTATTTCCGTCTTGTGGATGAATAAAGGGAGAGTCAGCGACATTCAGGAACTTCCCCAAAGTCACAGAGCTTACAATGTTTGGAGCTGGCATGTATGGCCAGACTCTGATCCCACAGGCCCATGTTCTGTGAACCACAAGCTGGACTGTCTGTGTGACCCTGAAGAGATTGAAATATGTTAACAAATAGTGTTGAGTGACTGCATTCCAGAATCCAGGTTCAACATGTCGTGAGGCCATTGCTAATTTGACTGTTCATATAAATCCCTTTTTAGGCTTCATATCCAAGTGTGATTATTTGGAATTATTATTCACTGTTGCAAAAAGAAAAAGGCATTTGACTTTATCGTAGTGATTTATCTACTTGTGTTAGTTTTACAAAAAGAGAAACAGATAAAATATCGACCCACAGCAATGCTATTTCCTGTCAGATTCCTCTGTGTGTCTCAAGAAAATCTTGCACACTGAATTTTAAAGTCCAATTTGTGGAGCCCACAATGACATTTCAGTATATTGTGAGTTGTGGTCAATATATTGATTACAGCCTCTTTGGGCTCATGATAATTAAAGACCATCACATGGATACAGTATTTGTTGAGAAGATAATTTTCAAGATTTTCATATGTGACACCAGAGCCCTAGCAATTGTATTGTATGTGGACCAAATCTATTTCAGGTCTATTGAAAACAGGAGAATTTAATTAAAATGGTGTGAATTCATTTAAATTTGTATGGGGAGAATGGGAGACATAATTATTAGTCTATTTTGGGTTGTTTATTACATGAAGCTGGCTGCTTAGTAATTTCAAGCCTATGGTAAATTAGGGTTATTTAGAAGTCACCAAAGTGTGACAAAGCAGAAGTCACACTGGGAAAGGAGAGCTCCTAATTCTTGAGCCTGATATATCATATGTACAATTTCATTTAATCTTCATGACTGTCTTCAACAGAAATGCTATTATTTCCATGTGTGTATACTGAGACCTAGAGAGGACTTGTAACTTGCTAACCGCCAGACAGGTGGTTGTAGGGCTGAGCTTAGCATGAGGCCTCCCAAATGGGAACACTTTCATTTTCATACTTTTTTCCACTTTGGTTTTCACTCCTCATGCTCACACGGGAGTCACCCTGAATCAAACTGCTCAATCCATGTTTAATTCCCGGTCCTGGATGATCCCTCAGTGAGGCCATCCTGCCCCGCTGTTGAGTAGACTTTCTTCACTGGGCTCCCGGTGTCATACACAGGCTCTTGATTTTTCTCTCACCTCACCAGTCTCCGAACTGCACATCTCCTTGAGCTCTTCACACGGGAGCGTCTCAGTCCTCGAGGCTCCTGTCTCTCCCTCTTTCCTCTTAACTCTGGTGAATCTATTCCAGGTTTATGGTTCTAAATATCACCGACATTTCAACAACTTCCAAAATGAGAGATTCAGCCCAAACCTCCTTTCTGAACTCAAGGTTTGCATTTGCAAATGTATACTTTATATCTCTACTTGGGTGTCTGATAAATACTTTCAGCATTTCCAATACTCAATTCCTATTCTTCCTCCCAAAACCTGCTTCAGCAGCTACCTTTCTTATCTTAAGAATCTGCCCATTTCTCACTGCTGCCGCTGCTATCTCACTGATGCAAACTACTGGCATCTCCTGCCTGGATTATTTAAAATAAATAATAAAAAATATGTATTTAACAGGCTTCCCTGTTTCATATTTGGCTCATCTACCATTTATTTTCAGTATGGCAGCCAGAGTGACCAAAACATAAGTTAGATTATGCTTATGAGGATCTATCTCTGAGTCTCTCTTTGATCTCTTCTCTCTTCTCTCCCCTGGCTTGCTCCACTCCCATCACACCATCACACTCCAGCTGCAGGTTGCAGGCTCTAGAAGTTTCCTCCAGTTCAGTTGCTCTTTTCCCAGATACCAGCTTTATTAACTACCTCATGTATTTCAAGTCTTTTTTCAAAATTTACACCTTCAATGATCCCTACCTTGAGCTGTCTAACACTATAAACTATCTGCCACTGAACTCGCTCCTGATCCTGCTCGTCCTGTTCTCATATTAAAAAAAAAAAAATTGTCATGGGATGCATCTCCTTCTAACACACTAGATAATTTACCTGCTTGGCATGGTTATTGTTTATTGCTTGACTTTCTCCACTAGAATATAAACAGCACAAGGGTAGAGATTTGATCCTTTCCCCACTAGTGTATTCCAAGCACCTAGAACAGTGCTTGAGACATAATAGCTCCTCAGAAAATACTTGGTGAATAAGAGAATGAAATGTGCAGCAAACCTTTATTTTAACTGTCTTAACTTTGCAGAAACTGTAGGTTGTTCTCTGAACTATCTCAGAGTACAATCATTGTTTTCCTCACCATGCCAGCTATCTACCTAGAGTCTCCTTTCCTGCCTGTTAGTAATAGGTTTATGCAGATTTATTTCAGGCTGCATATAAACCGCAAGGCAGTTCAATGGTATTGATCTGCGCTGCCATTTAATGGGGTTGGTCAGTGCTCAACTCCAGGCAAGGCCCTGAATCAGCTTTTGCTTATGTGCCCTCTGGCATATAAATAAGTGGAAAAATATCCTTTGGTTTTGCTTCTGCAAACTCATGGGCAACATGCTCTTGCCCTTAAATGACATCACATGCCATTTGTGCTCTCTTTGGTGTTTTAAAAGAGAATAAAAGGAATTTAAAATCTGTGGGATATCAGGAAGAATCAGAATCATTCATAAGTGTTTGCTTCAACTTTACTCTAATTGCCCTGAGATTAATATCTTATTACAACAGCAAAGTATAGCCCTTCTAGGATTCCTTGAACACTGTATTCCTGTAATGTGATCTTCATGGACAGTAAATCTATCTGTCACAGTTCGTTGTCCTTTCACTCTTTGAATAAACTGGCACTTACTCATATCAAACTCCATTTGTCTATCACCTCTAAAACTCTTGATAGTTTCCAATTGCTCATGGGGCTGAGTTTGAAGGTTGACATGGATCATCCATTTTTTCCAGAATGACAAATAGCTTTACATGGTGATCCTCACATTTTATCTTAATTTCTTGGCAAACGTTAATTTAATTTTCTGCTAAATGGTTTCAATCTCATGCAGAACCGAAGTGAACAAAGTGACTATCTCAGAAATAGTCCCTATCTTGTCAGGATAATTCTTTCCTCCATTTAAATGAAAATTAAGTAACATTCAGTGGTGATTTAAAAAAAAAATCATCAACATAATTTCTAATGGCATTGTGAACCTCTGAGAAACATTAAGCTTGAATTCCCCACTAGGCTCAGAGAGGTTATATAAATTTCTTTCTTCAGGAGAGTTTGGATAGAAACTTAACACAGACTGAGAGTGTCTCAGTGCTAGAAGTAGTCTTAGATATTATCAAACTTAATCATGACAGGGTTTGCATGTAGAGAAACTGAGGTTCGGTAAGGGAAGAAGAATGCATAAGTTCACATTGCATGAAATTGGGCAGAGATAAATTGTGAACCTTGGTCTTTTGACTTAGTCCAATACAGCTCTGAAATTACACGTGAACATTGAGTAGTATTTGCAGGAGGATATTTGTTTGAGGAAGATGTCCTTAGCAGTCTATCAGAAGGGTCAGTGATCTCTCTAAAGTTAGGCATCAGTGTTCACCTTGCTATTTCACAGACAAGTACCTTTTGTAAAGTTAATTCCAGGATCCATATAAAACTAAATTGAGTTTTGTACTCAGTTTCAAACTACAGTAACTTCTTCCCCACTAATGAGCATTGATGGATTAGGTGGGCATCACTGCCAGGACATTGGATTGCTGTGACTTCAGCATTCTCTGGCACAAGTGCAGTCCAGGTGCGTAAGTCAGGATATGATCAAACACCTGAAGTTTAGTACTGTATTTCTAAATAAAGAAGTGAATTTGTTTTTTACCTTCTGCCAGCTTCTACTTCTCGTCTGCACATTTTGCCATTAATAAAAATAAGAGTAAAGACACATATATGTATGAAAACCCAATTTAGGCTCCCTTTCCAAAATTTTTATGATGATATTTTGAAATAATAGGACATATCATGAAATATTCTTATAATTTTCTTCCACTACAGGTTGTGAAGTTGTGAGTGTGAATGTGTATGTGCATTTCTGTGAGAATCAGACAAAACGTTAAGTAACTTTTTATTTTTCCTTAAGATATCAGAAAACTGTGATTAAAAAATATTATTTAATTTGCAGAGATTTGTTATATGAAAAAACTATTGCTGTTCCTGCTTTGCCTCTCAATCATCACCCCAGGCATTCCAGTTCTCCTTTCTAAGTCCCATTTTCTATCTGTAAATGAAAGAATTGAGCTAGCTAGCTAAGGCCCCTTGTTAGTAATCAGTGTCTATGTGATGATTTGCTACTAAACTCAAACTGCAAGTCTCCTCCACCTTTTTCTGAGACAGAAATTGTATGAATAGTTTTTTTCTGTGTGATCCAAAATAACATATTCATTCATCTGAGAATTTGGATATTATATGCATATCAGACACAGAGATGGGCTCATCCCTGCCTTTTCTTAATCAGAACTTTAAACAATTGTAGTCCCAAGGCCATTCTTTCTATGGTCCTAAAGTTGACCCTCTTGGGGTTATAACAAATCATAAACGCTAGGATTTTCTGGTTGGGAAAAGACTAAGACTTGATTTTAATCTCAGGTCTAAAGGTTCAGCAAAGAGAACTTTGTCCTAACTGATCTCTTTTAGTCCCACATCCCTTTCTGCACTTCTTTCCTGTGTTTTCTTCTCTTTCATCTGTCCCACTTGTTCTCACGTCTTGGAAGTCAATGTCAGCAGCAGCAGAGGTCTGAGTTTCCCTCCAGTGCTGTTTTCCCAGAGCAATCTGGGAGAGTTGACCATGTCTAGCAGTCAATGTAAACTTTGTGGAACATCCTTCTTATACAACTTAGAAGGTCCTCTTTACAAAATGACAAATCTAAACTGTGAAATAGTCTTGGAAGAAGCCCCAAGCAAGTGGGAGTCCAGTGGTTAAGCTTCATCAAATTCCTGGTGAATCCACCCATGTTCACCTTGGTCTGGATGTGTCTACCCTTGTCTGTGCCAATGTTTCAGCACAAAAAAGAAGATTCAAAGCACTGGTGTCCTGCCGCATTCTCTCTGGATGAATATGGGAATAAAAACATTCTCAGTGATTTCTTTCCTAAAGAATGCAGGATTATTCTGAAGGCTCCAGAGGACAATTGATATGATTTTATTTCTCCTTTTTCATTAGAATTTACATTTATTGAAGTCATGAAGTTGAGAATTGCTTAGAGTATGAACTCAGATATAATCTCTCTGACAAGATTCTCTCCTGCACAAAATGGTAACATTAGCATTATGCATACAATTTATGTAATATATTCAGAATTATTCTGAGAGCAAAGAAGAAAATGTTACTTTAAGGAGACTGATAAATTCAAACAATTTTAGGTTTGCAGCATGGCTGTTAGTGATAAAATTTGGAGAAGAATTAAGGGTGAGAGAAAAAGTAATTGGTCTCCAGTAAACACCACTCACTGTCAGTACAAGGCAATGAGACAAGGTCAGCATTCATATTTCATAAGCCTGGTAATAACACCACTGTAATCTGCACAGCTACTTTGGATGTGAGATGATATTCTATTTCTGGGGGAGTCAGCTTTTCTTTATGTAAGGTATCCTTCTCTTCCCATTTAAAAAGTTATTTTCATTCCTTAAAAAAAAAAAAAAAAGAAAGAAAAGAATTACAAAACCACTGCCCATGTTCCCAGAACTCTGTGTTGACAATTGTTTATTTTCTTCTAGTCTTTACTCTCTTTATAAGTATGTATTTAACATACTTGAGAATGTACTGTCTATATATTTTATCCTGTTTTATTCTCCTTAGATATTCCCATGCTAGCATTTCATTGTAAATAGCTTTTTTGCAGATGTTTACCTTAAATACCAAACACCAAATACCAATGTTTACTTAACCTTTACTCCTACTGTTTAATATTTAGGTTAATTCCAAACTTTCTCCATTAAACATGCCCTACAATGAATATCTTGTGCCTAAGCTGTTTCTCTATTTCAGATTATATTCTTAGAATATATTCTCAGAAGCAGAATTAGAGACTCCAAGAATTTGAATCTTATTTTTTTTAAGATTATTTAATACATGGTTACAAATCTCATACCAAATGGGATGCACTGCTTTTCACATTTAAAAATCTAAATTTGTGAAATAGTCTACTAAATTAACTTTGATTTTTCCCCCTCAGGCTCTAGTTAAGGATTGCTACCTGTCTCAGTTATAGGACTAGCCATCAAATTTGGACTGACTACTAGTCACTCTGGGTAAAATCATAAGGTTTTCCTTAATTCGGTTGAATGAATATCGCATCCAAAACACTGAGTGCATATAGGACAAATAATTGGCATCAAATGCAAGCTGGCTGTCTCCATCCTTCCCATCAGATCTTGCATATCATTTTGAGGTGATTTCATTTTTCTTTTTAGTCCTTAAAAAGCAAAATGAGCATACAAATAAGCAAACAAAAATCAAATAACAGTCGTTATGAGAGCATAGTGTTTCACTGTGATTAACATTTTGATGTGATGCACACTTGAACAGAATGAGTTTAAAAAATTGCATTATCCTTCTCCCTCTTCAGTCCCAGAAATTACCAGTCTCTCTGCTTCTCTTCAACTTTTTAAGATTCCACATGAGTAGGATCATGCGATATTTGTCTTTCTATGTCTATTGGCTTATTTCACTTATCATAAAGTCCACTAGGGTCATCCATGTTGTCACAAATGACAGGATTCCCTTCTTTATTAAGGCTGAATAGTATTTTATTATGTATAGTATTATACCACAGTTTCTTTATCCATTCTTCCATTGATAGACACTTAGGTTGTTTCCCTGTCTTGCTTATTGTGAATATTGTTACAGTGAACATGTGGGTGCCACAACCTCTTCCAGAGAGTGATTTCATTTCCTTTGGATATATAGCCAAAAGTGGGTTTGCTAGACCATATGGTAGTTTTGTTTTCAATTTTTTGTGGAACATCCATAATGGCTGTACCAATTCACAGTCCCACCAACAATGTACAAGGGTTCCCTTTTCTCCACACCTTCACCAGCACTTTTAATCCACTGTCTTTTTCAAGTAGCCATCCTAACAGTTTTGAGGCAATATTTCATTGTGCTTTTGATTAGCATATCTGATGATCAATGCTATTGAGCATCCTGTCACACATCTCTTGGCCATTTGTATTTCTTCTTTGGAGACATGTGTATTCAAGACCTTTGCTACTTTTAATTGAGATATTTGTTTTTTGCTATTGAATTGTAGGAGGGTTTTTTAACATGTTTTAGATATCAGGCCTTTATCGAATATATAGTTTGCATATATTTTCCTCAGTTTTATAGGTAGTCTTTTCATGTTGGATTGTTTCCTTTTTCTGGGATAAAAATTCCATTATTAAGGTGAAATTCTTTTCCTCATTTTGTATGGGTTTCTCTTTTCGGTGACATAATTTTGGTTGTGCCCCACTAATGAGAGTTGGGGGGAAAAAGATAGAAAAAAGTCTTCTACTGCACCCTTGGTATGAACTTGTGGGCAGGAGCAGTATGAAAAAGTTAGAGGAGGTGTGTTTTAGCTCAAAATAAAAATGCTGTTTTATTACTCTCATGAGTGTGTCCATTAGAAACCCAGTGACCACTTGGTAGGGGTGTCATAAAGAGTGTTTACCATTGGTGTGTGGATGCATTCTATGACTTTAAAATCGCCCTTCTTCTTTGGAATTCAGTGAATCTACCATAGCCGGAAAGCAGAACTATGTGGATTGATAAATGGCTGATATAAAAAGGGTACGAGAGTTCCTAGGAGAGAATATATCCAAACTGAAGAGAAAGTCACTTTGCTTTGGCTCAGGGTCAAGCTTTCATCCTCACTGAGGAGGAGTGGTTTAGAGAATTGCTCGTTGCCTATAACGCAATGTTGTCTCAGCCTGTGTATTCGTAAGAGTTCTCAAGGAAGAGTAAGTATGAACAAAACTTAAAGGACAATTTTTGGTAAATTCCTCTGAGACATTAAGGTGCAAGGGGAGCACTATGCATTATGCTGTAAGATGGAGGAAACCCATTCCATGGACCCCAGCTCAGTTTCGGCATCTGGAAGACTCCAGACGAGACTCTAGGGCATCAACAAGAATGCACGATGAAAGCAGCCTCTGCCCAGCAGAGGTAGAAATGGGAACAAAAGCCCATTTGAAAAGGAAATGCCAGTAGATACTGGTGGTTCCCAGGGGAACGACAAAGATGCCCTGAGAAGCAGAAGAGTCTGGCCTAGTGATGATTAAATGAAATTACATGTGACTGTATCCCTCGCACCATAGTTATATAGCAGGAGTATTAAATTCAGTTGGAAAAATAATTATCTCCTTAGGAAAACTCTATACCACTTGAGGCAAAGAACCAACATGAACTCCCTACAAGGTTGAGTCGCAACTCAATTTGACTTTGCTTTTTCAAACAGTTAAAAAAGAGGCTTCGCTAGTACTTTCAAAGGGGAAATTGAGACAAGGAACAATTCTGGAGAAGGAATATTACATTTTTCAGGTTCATTTACTATGACTGCCTACCAAAGCAATTACAGACAAACCTTCATTTCTTTCCTAGAAGATAATAAAAATGATAATTAGCAATCTGTTCCTTCATTTCTTCACATGTTCTTGACCTTGCTATTTAGGCCTTATCATTTTACAGATGATTTTTAGGAAGAATATGATTTGATTTCTTTGTAGAAGCTTAATTTTCTTAAATATAAATGTTTTCTCCAATGGCCTCTAAGCAAGAAATAGGATAATAGAAAAGCCCCCTGTTACTACTGCTTCCTTACATTCCAGGAAGTTATGAGTATGTGAAGTGAGTGATACACTATCAACATATTTATTGGATACATATGAATTATAAATCAACCATGAGAGCTTAACTGAATTTATTTTACTTTTAAGACTATATACGGCACAAAACACAGGTTGTTGATGTCTGATAAAACTGCAGGTAAATTCTTCCTCCATGATGTGCAGCCAAGTCTCAGCTTTCCTAGCTGGGAAGTTGTGATAACCTAACAAAGGGTTATTGTGAAGATTAAATTGAAGGAAGGATTAAAAAAAAATCTTATGCCAAAAACTCTCTGATCCCAAGTAGCCTGCGTTGTGAGTACAAAGCTGGGACAAATGACCTTGAACACTGTATAGAAATGGGGCTACAGTGTCAGTCCAGGATGTAGGTGCTGGAGCAGGAGCAGGATAAGAGGAGGGGCAGCCATCAGGGCAGTGAGGATGTATAAGAGAAGAAGAGGCATGAACGAGAATTTGGAGGAGGACAGGGATGTGGTAGGTCATCTCTAGGCCCCCTGTTTCAAGTCCTGAAGTCTCTATCTCATACTTAGAATGACCACTACCCTGATGTCTTACAATTATCCCTCAGGTTTCCACTTAGTGCACATTTTATGGCTGCTGGCTCCAGTAAGGGTTGCAATAGGACCAAGAATTCAGCCAAGCCACACGAAGCATATAAACCTAAACACTAGAATAAGCCTTTAAGCTTCTTTCTTCCTCAGCATCCCCATTGCATACACTTGGCACGTCCACTGACTCTATCTCTTTAATACCCATGGAATCCATCCATTTTTCTCCATGTTAACATCCCGTGACTATGTTTAATGCTAGCTTTTTTTTTTTTGGCTGAATTATTTCAGCAAATTCAATTGTCCTTGCTCCACTATAGTGCTTGTCCATGCAAACAGCAGCTAGAGCTTTCTAATTTTTTTTCTGTTTTCTTTTTTTTTTTATTTTGGCTTATTATGGGGGTACAAAAGTTCAGGTTATATATATTGCCCATGTCATGCCCATCCCCCTGAGTCAGAGCTTCAAGCGTGTCCATTCCCCAAACAGTGCGCCTGGCACTCACCATGTAATTATACCTCCAACCCCTCCCCCCACCCCCCATCTCCCCGAGTCAGCACCTTCAAACATGGCCATTCCCCAGACGGTGTGCAACGCACTCATCATGTAGGCATACACCCATCCCCTCCCCCCACCCCCACCTCAGTCTGATATCCAATTGGTATCATTCCCAAATGTGCATTTAGGTGATGATCAGGGAAACCAGTTTTCTGGTGAGTACACGTGATGCTTGTTTTTCCATTCTTGGGATACTTCACTTAATATAATGGGTTCCAACTCTCTCCAGGAGAACCAAAGAGATGTCGTATCACCGTTATTTCTTATAGCTGAGTAATACTCCATGGTATACATATACCACAATTTACTAATGCATTCGTGAATTGATGGGCATTTGGGTTGTTTCCACATCTTTGCAATTGTGAGTTGTGCTGCTATAAACATTTGGGTACAGGTGTCTTTGTCATAGAATGACTTTTGTTCCTTTGGGTAGATGTCCAGTAATGGGATTGCTGGATCGAATGGTAGGTCTACTTGAATCTGTTTAAGGTATCTCCATAATGCTTTCCACAGGGGTTTCACTAGTTTGCAGTCCCACCAGCAGTGTATGAGTGTTTCTGTCTCTCCGCATCCACACCAACATGTGTTGTTTTGGGACACAAGTGCAGGGACACAGACCAGTGGAACAGAACAGAAAATCCAAATATAAAACCATCCTCATATAGCCATCTAATCTTTGACAAAGCAGACAAAAACATACTCTGGGGACAAGAATCCCTATTCAATGAATGGTGGTGGGAAAATTGAATAGCCACATGTAGAAGTCTGAAACAGGACCCACAGCTTTCACCTCTCACAAAAATCAAATCACGGTGGATAACAGACTTAAACCTTAGATGGGAAACGATTAGAATTCTAGAAGAAAATGTAGGAAAGACTCTTACAGACATTGGTCTAGACAAAGAATTTATGAAGAAGACCTCTAAGGCAATCACAGCAACAACAAAAATAAATGAATGGGACCTGATCAAATTAAAAAGCTTCTGCACAGCCAAAGAAACAGTCACAAGAATAAATAGACAACCTACAGAATGGGAAAAATTTTTCGCATACTACACATCAGATAAAGGACTGATAACAAGAATTTATTTAGAACTCAGGAAAATCAGCAAGAAAAAATCAAACAACCCTATCAAAAAGTGGGCAAAGGACATGAATAGAAATTTTTCAAAAGAAGAATGGCTAACAAACATATGAAAAAATGCTCAGCATCCCTAATCATCAGGGAAATGCAAATCAAAACCACAATGAGATATCACTTAACTCCAGTGAGAATGGCCTTTATCATAGAGCTTTCTAATTTGCTTCTGATCTGATACAGTCTTTTCAGTGGTCTTTAGGATGTTTGTCCTTTGGCAATAAGGATGAAGCAGTAGAAAAAAGAGATGTCTGTTCTAAACAATGACTATGTTATTTTGTGTAGGCATAGCTGGATTTTTAGCGGGCCTAGGCTGAACTGTTTGGATCTGGGTGTCCAAGGACCTACCCTACCTATGACAGTTGTTAGTGATATTATGTATGTACTACTGGAAAAAAAATATGAGTGTCTTAAACTTGGGTAGCTACAATAGGTTTGAAGGTATAGAAATGGTAGATGGTTATGTGATGAGAGGTAAGGATGGGGTGTGATTTAGATTTGTAAATAAACAATTGGGCTTTTAAGGTCATTAACAAAGGTAGGTAATACGGCAGTCTGAACTTAAGATGAGGAATTAATGAGTTAATTTTGAATATACTGTGTTTGGCATACCTTTTTCCCCAGGTAGAGGGACTTGGTTGTTGTAGGCTGTCATTGCAAAATATATGGAGCTAATAAGAGGGATCCAAGTTGGAGGCAGATTTGGAAGTGGTCAGGCATCGGCAATGTGTAAAGTAATGGATGTCACGTGTGGAATCATCCAAGCACAGCCAGTGAGGAGAAAGAAGTGAATTGGAGATAGAACTGACATTTTGTGCGGACTGTGCATCCGCCTCCTGCTACAGCTTGGCTGTTAAAGTTTTGTCCTCCGTTAGGACATACTCTGCACTGCAACAAGAACAAACCTTTTGAAATGTAAATTAGGGCACCTCACTCCCCTGTTTGAAACTTAGCAAGGGCTCGCTGTTATACTCAGGTTAAAAGGCAATGAACTTTCAAGGTGTCACAGGCCCTTAGTGACCTGCCAGCCCCTTCCCCCTGTGCTTTCTGACCTCTTCTTTTTCAATCTCCTGTCCTTTGCTCCATCCCAAAGTGTTATCCCCCTGTTCTTTCTCCAACACACCAGAGACACTCTTGCGCTAGAGACTTTGCAGTGGCTATTTCCTCTGCTTGGAGGGTTATTTTCCCAGACAGCAGCACGTCTTCCTCCATTTCCTCGGACCTGTGCTTAAAGGTCGACCATTCATCAGCTGTTTGTTGATCACATTTAATAACTGTAAATTTCCCAGCCACCAAAATGGGACTCCCCAGTCCTGTATCCTGCTTTAATTTACTCCATAGCTGATATATTATTTTTATCCTGCATATTGAGTTACTTATTTGCATATTATTCGCCTTTCCCCATCAAAGTGTTAGAGCTCAAAGAGGGCAAGGATTGTGCCTCTTTTGTTCACTGCTGTATTTACGATACCCTGAACAGTACCTGCTACATAGGAGCCACTCAATGAATGATTGATGAAGGTCTGAGTGAAGAAGGGAATGAGTGAAATCTGAAGAGATCCAGTGTCTTAAGTGATGCGCAGAAGAGAGACAGAAAGTATCTTGACAGAAGTTGACATAGCTTTGATTGCTTACCTCAATTTTATTTATTTATTTTTCCCATTTTATCTGCAATCCAAAAGTGTCTATAGTGAGCTTACCAGGTTCTGGAAACCTGTTCCTCTTGTACTAACACGCACTGGTGTGTGGCTGACAGGCTCCTGTGAACCTGTTCAGGTGAGCTGTGTCCTCCACTTGTTCTGATCATTTCAGACTCATGAAAAAGTCAATTTAGCAGCACAGCTTTGCAGGTTCTCTTGGTGTTTGTGGTGTGCCTTGGCTAAATTGTAAGAGGCCTTGTTACAGGGCTTTTCTTCTTTTTAGACCCTTCAGCACTAGGCACCTAAATAAAGACCAATTAACTGAAAGTTTATTGATTTCATAATAAAGGCTCGTTTTTTTCATATTTCAATGAAAACTTTATATAATAACACTAAAACTGAAGTCAGAAAACCTGGATTTGAATCCACAGTCAGCTACTTTTTAAGTCTGTAACTTTGGGAGAGCCACAGAGTTCTTTGTACCTCAGTTTCCTCATTTGCTACATGGAGTAATAGTATCAGTTCTTCCTTACTTCATACAGCTAGTGTGGATCTTAATGAGGTAATTTTGAAATTACTTTGTAAAATGTAAAACTTTATGAATTTTATTTATTATATAACTGTATGTAAGGAAACTGCTTTCCTCTGAGATGTCTTTGTAGATCCTCTAAATCTGCGGTCCCCAGTCCCTGGGCCATGGACCGATACCTGTTGGTGGCCTGTGAGGAACCGGGCAGCACAGCAAGAAGTGACTGGCCGGCAAGTGGGCGAAGCTTCATCTGTATTTACAGCCACTTCCCATCGCTGGCGTCACCACATAAGCTCCACCTCCTATCAGATCAGCGGTGGCATTAGATTCTCACAGGAGCATGAACCCCACTGTAAACTGCACATGCGCGGGAGCTAGGCTGCGTGCTCCTTATGAGAATCTAATGCCTGGTGATCTGAGGTGGGGCTGAGCAGGTGATGCTAGTGCTGGGAAATGGCTGCAAATGCAGATTAACTTTAGCGGAGAGGTTTGAACAATAAATGTAATGCGCTTGAATTATCCCAAAACTGTCCCTCACCCCCTGTCCGTGGAAAAATTGTTCTCCATGAAAGTGGTCCCTGGTGCCAGAAAGGCTGGGAGTACTGCTCTAATTTAAATAATTACAGTTCTTAGTGTATGAAATATACATATTTAAAATAGTTGACTTACTTAAAATTTAACTCTGTTTCAGAATTTGCATTCTTTTGTCTTCCAAGTTGACTTGTCTGATACATTGTGAAGGGTATGTGACTAAATGATTATAAGGTATATCTGGAGTTATTAAAAGGTGCCTCTTGTCTCAATGGGGATAAGTTTCTTTTTGTTACTTATCCTTTTCTTCTAGAAGAAAGCTCAGAAATGAATGTCTATGTTCTGTACCTCCTGATTGGTTTTTTTCTTTCTTTTTTTTTTTTTTCAGCTCATTATAGGAGCACAAAAGTTCAGGTTATACACATTGCCCATACCCCCCCATCCCCCCGAGTCTGAGCTTCAAGCGTGTCCATTCCCCAGACAGTGAGCATCACACTCATGAAGTAGGTATGCACCCGTCCCTTCCCCCCAGCCCCCACCTCTGTCCGATACCCAATTGGTGCTATTCCCAAATGTGCACTTAGGTGATGACCAGGGAAACCAGTTTGCTGGTGAGTACATGTGGTGCTTATTTTTCCATTTTTGGGATACTTCACTTAATAGAATGGGTTCCAACTCTCTCGAAAATGATGTTCTTAGTGATAGTGAAACAGAAGAGAAGAGAAGATTGAAATCTATAAGCTGTATAAATATTTCATCATACAAAGAGACAGACTTGTGTTCTTTCACAGAGGAGGAGGGAGAGATGCATTGCAGAGGTACGACCAAAGCAAACAACGGAAGAGCAATCCTTGCAGACCACATGGGCTCAATCATTAGCTTGGAGCTCTCAGGAAAGTCTTGTCAGTAGAATCTTCTGAGAGAGGGATTTGGGTAGTATAAAGGGAGGCTGTAAATTCAATTGCTCTCAAGAACTATGAGTATTTAATAAAGAGTCCCACAGCTGGGACCTAGCTCTTCAACTATTATTTTTGTCCATATTTTCCACAAAACCATTTCTTCTTAGAATGAACCAATTCTGCTATATGGAATATATTTAGAGAGTTGGAAGCAAAACACCTATTAGTTATTTTGTAGGACTTTCAGGGAAAAAGAGATGGTTCATGGTGTTGTGAAAAAATCGGGACAAAAATAGTGGTTGAATGGTTGCGGAATTAGGTCCCAACTGTAGACTTCTTGTAGGAGTACCCCTGATCCCTCAATGTATGGTAGCATAAATCACCACATTTCTGGGCCTAGGTCTTTGCCTTAAAGGTCCAGTGATATCAGTATGCAGTTTCCAAGGGATTGGCATCACAATCTCCAAACATACACAGGCCAAGTGAACGATTAAGATGCCAATGCGACCTTTGGTTGAGAAATGAAAGTCTGAGGAGAGAAAGGTATTCACACCAGCTGGTCTACACACTCTGCTTCTGCAGAAAACCTATCAGGTGGCTCCTTGGGGAACCTGGATTCAGAGCTAAGAAAAGCCAGTTGTATGAAGCCAGGAATCTGATGCATCTACTTGGTTAAGGATTCCCTCTGTTATGGACTGAGTTGGGTATTGACTACTCATTCAACATATATTTATTAAATGTCATGCACTGGGCTAAACACGAGCACTTCAGTGAACAAAATATCGTGAAGCACATATCATGGGGCCCCCAATCTATTAAGAAAGGTTGTTTTCAGGCAAGTAATTAGTGTTGGCTGTAAGGAAGAACACTATGGGATAGGATAACATTGGCCAGTGAGGGTTCCTATTAATAACCTGGTTTCGGAGCTCAGGAAAGATTATGCCAAACCTAGTACTTAAAACTTGAGATCCCAAACTCCAGAGTTTATGCAACCTCAGTCTGAGTGTTCTTTCATCAGACACAGTAAGACTGCTGGTGAGACCATCCATTGCTTTTAATTTGGTCAAGCTATGTATGGTATGTTGTTCAGACACTGCACTTCTTGCCTTTGAACTAATGTAGTGGGACATACTTTAGAGGAATAGACAGCATGGACAATAGCTATGTGTAATGTTATCTGTGAACATTATCTGTTAAATGGAGAAAATGTCATCCTTACCTCCCAGTTGGCTATAAATTTGGACTGAAATACTGCTTGTAGAATGCAGAATTAAGACTGGCATTTGTTAATGTTAGTTTTGATTTTCTGAGCCCTTTATTGTGACACCATGGCAAGCTCTTATCTGCAGATTTCGTTGTGGTCTTGGTTCACCTTTCAGAGAAAACAGGTTTCCATCCCTCTGCGTTCTCCATGAATGACCAGTCAGATGTCTTCCAATAAGGCTCTCACTGAGAACTGCCTTGTGTTCCCAGCCTGATTGTTCTTGTGTTGGAAAAAGCCATCCCAGAATCTTCCAGACAGAGCAATGGGACACGTTGTGATATATCATACTGACGTCAGTGCATCTGTAAATGGCACTTTACCCCACAGTGGTGTTTCATTCTGGGTATACGGTTGAGTTCCTCATGCTGTGGTGTAGCCACAGTTGCCCTACTAATGAGGGCATGGTGCTTTGGATGGCAAGGCATGATGATGCAATTCTGAAGGGGATTCTTAATGTATGAATGATACAGAAGGTGACCCTGAGAACAAATTGATCAGAGTGGCAAGCTCAGTGCTTCCCGCCAATGTACAGAGATAGGTTAATTTATATTTCCCCACAGGTGTTTGTCTGATAGACTGATGATGCTAAACAGAATAACAAAATCTGCATTTAAATGAATGTATTATAACATGGAAAAGTAGAGCCAGAATACAAAGTAAGCACCATCATGTTTGGGATGATAACAGAGCACAGTATCTCTAAAGTCCTCTGGGAAAACATTTGTCTGTGATGTATGGTTTTCTTGGGGAGTGGCTCTTACAGACCCTCCTGGAGCCTGGCTAATGAATAAAGGATAATTCTACCCCATCTATATATCACACTTCTTCTTTTTTTCTTTATTGCAGCATAAACACACATTCCCACTAGATTAATGTTTCTGATAAATTAAGAAGGATGCTAAGTAAGAAAGGGCACCAAAATGGAAAATTCAGTGAAGTACGGACTCTGTGGGCCAGGAGGTAAATTAATTTTATTAGTTTTTTCTTTAAGACCATAGTGAAAGTAATGACCTATCTATTTTTATTTTAAATATTGCACAGATAATTTTGGAGTCGAAAGTGGATCCAATTATTTAAAGTCCTACTCTCATCTTCCCTGAGATTTAAATAGAAACAGTGGTGAGATGCAAAACATTTAACTGGTATGAAACCAAGAGAAACTAATCAGAAGGGATGTCAGCTGTAATACAGGAGCAGAATCCTAGCAGTTCCCGGAAGTGCCATGTGTTAACTCTTTAGTGTTTGGATGGCAGGGAGGTCTGAGGACCTAGAGGAAGGGTCACCATAGTGGGTGAAGTGATGGCCATGTGACTTCAAGAGAGCCTGTGGCTGTCTACCAGCTGGGTGGGAAGTATTTCAGTACTTTAACACCTGGTATCACTGTACTGTGCATACCAGCTGACTGTCGGCCCTGAATAGACAAATCGTTGAGTTCTGTTTTCTTTTCAAATTGGGCAACAGAAAATCTCAGGCTAGTGGAGATCTAGTTAGGGCGCTGGCACTCCCTGGCTGTTGAATTTGTGTAAGATAGTTAATCTCCACAGTCCTTTTTTTTCCTTCGTAGTGCTATGGGTCTACTACCACATACTTGGTAAGACTGGTGAATGGAATTGTCTAGATAATTGTGTGGGATACTACAATGCAGAGTCTGAAGCATGACAGGTGTCCAACGGTAGAGGGCACCTTCTGATTTTGCTTTTTCCAGGATCCTTTTCCTAACCTCACTTTCGAGCATCCCTGGGAGCACTGAGCATCTGATACTTTATGTTCTGTGGCCAAGGGGTGGGCAGGAAACCTAAGCTAGGAGAAACCCATACTTTCTTCTTGCAATGTTATTCGTAGGAAGAGTACCATAAGGATTTTTAATCATTGGAGTTCATTTATCTTAATAAAAGTGTCATTAAGAGATTGACCAAGGGATGTTATAGTTTGCTGTCTTAATGTCTCTTTTCAGAGACATGTACTCTGGCTTTTCCTTTGATTCTTTCCAAGCAATCCCTTCCAACAAGTTCCTCTTTCGCTTAAATCTGTCAGAACAGGTTTCGTTGCCTGCAATCACAGAATCTTTTTGTAGAGAAGTGGACCCTCAGTTTTCAAAGAAACACAAACACTGCTGTGTGGATCTTTTCTCTCTCTGATTTGAATTTATTCTCTCCCGTCCTACCTGGCTTCCATCCTCCAGTCTCGTGCCTTTCTGTTTTCAACCGTGATACATAGAATCAATTCTGTGTCTTTTCAACAAATCAGCTCTAGAGCAGCTACCCAGTTTCATGGAATTCACGTGTTTAGGGAACAGATGTGAGAAAGCAATCTAACGATTTTATATATGCATTGCTCTATACACCAGGAAATGTATCCAGAATCAACAAGTTACTCACATAAATGGACTCTTAGGTAAAGTTCATGTGCTATGGAATGGTTTACCTGACGGAATAATGTCTACTCCCAGTGAAGTAATTTTCCTGATTCTAGCTGTGATCACGTCTCAGGAGCTTTCACCCAGCATCTCAGGTGCCACTGTCTTTTGACCAATTTCACTGCCTTTATGTGATTATCAGTAAAGTTACACACAGCAGTGCCTGTAAGATATGCTGTAAGGACTGCTGTTCATGTCAAAATGTAATCGTGAGGTGGAAATTTTGTTCAGAACAATGCTGTCCCAGGCCTATTAAGGAAAAAGAAAAAAAGAATAGAACAATGTGCTGTCATAAAACCTTGTATAATGATTTCATGCTGTGCTTGGCCCTGATAGCTGAGGAGGGAACAGGGATTAACTTGGGACCACCCTTCCTAGACTTGTGCAGCTAGTGGTAGGGATATGATTGCCTCTCCCATGATGGATTAACAGTACAAAGAGGGACTTGGTAAGATCTGGGCATGGGTTGATTTAAAGCAGCAGTACAATAAAGGGAGAGATGGGAGTTGGGAGGAGGACGCATGTGGGCACACTTGGCCCTTTGCAGAAGTTTTTGAAAGCAAAACTTTATTGTTAGAAGAAGAAAAAGAGAATCAAGTTCCCAGTAAAACAGGCTAGATGCAGATTCTGCCTCCAAACCTGTAGGGATCAGGCATAGGCTGCCTACACCTAGTCACCTAGAACTGCCTTGTAATGAAGGCACAAAGCCTTCAGCTATGATGCATCTATGGCGCCCTGTCTCACTCTGCTAAACACAGCAGATCCAAGGGGGCAAGATAACGGGCCTTTCTAGCCAGGCGCCTGACCTGGGCAGTGTTGAGCCTCGGGGTAGCCAGTGAGCCCGGCTGGAGCAGGTAGCTACCTCAGGAGTAGTACTTGGAACTAGGCTTCTGATATGTTCCTGTGTATTCTAGAAACATCCTTGGTTCTCCTCTGAGCAGAAAATGACCCCTGATGAAAGGACATATACATATAGAAGTAGTGATCATTTTTATTTATTGCTTGTTTCTCTGCTGAACACGGAAAGAAAAAGTAAAATACAGCAATAAAATATAGTACAAGGTCAGATAACGGCAACCCAGATTATGATAAAGGACTTTACTAGAGAAAATACTGTCAAATTATAGTACCTTGCTTATCCAGTAGCATTTCTCTAATGGAATATTTTCTCAAGAAGGTTATTTGGCAAACCAATTAAACAGAAGGCTTTGTAATTAAATGTTGGAAGGTTTTAATTAGGTTCCTATGGGGTTTCATGTGCATTTAGTAGTTTGAGTATATTCCCAGAAGAAATCAATATTTTCCTAATACCTGTGGGAATGTACTATTCATTCAAATAGAGTTGATTAAAATGTTAACATGTTACAAACTGCAAATCTGGCATGGGATGTATGGTGTTCATACATGGCTTGAAGATCAAATTCTCAAATTGGTCTTTGATTATGGAGAGTTAAAGTATATCTGATATAAAACAAAAAAAAAGTGTATCAGATATGACAAATTTATGATTCCCCCCAGACCAAATTAATTGACACCAAAACTCTCAGGGACCCCAATTTAAAACTGAGGGTGAAAAAGAAATGCAGTAGTGGAAGTTAAAATACCATCAGCCTAAAAAGAGCTGTAGTAAAATTAAAACTCTGAAAATAGGCATTGGTGATGAAAACACCAAAAATTCAACGAACCAATCAGTATCCATAATAATAATTATAAACCAATGAAAACACATCCTCAAAAATACATCTGAAGTATTATAATACTTTTTAGGGAGACCAGAAATTCAGACTCCTTAAAAAGTTGGTAGGCTTAATTGTGCACAGACCTGCATTTAATTCTGTTGACCGAAGTATTATAATACATTTTAGGGAGACCAGAAATGCAGACTCCTTAAAACTTGGTAGGCTTAATTGTACACAGACCTGCATTTAATTCTATTGACCACTTCCTCCTTAAATTTTCTGCTCTCCTAAGTTCAAACCGTGGACTTTATTGTCCAAACTGGACACTTTTTTCTAAGCCAAATGCTGACTAAGTGGGATGCTGGGACAGTGAGCATAAACTGGAACTCTCCGGGCACACCAAGGCACGGACACCTTAATGGTGGCTCATTCCTGGGCTCTCCCCTCTTGACTGCACCCTGTCAGTCTCCTTGCCAGTGAGTCTCCCGTGCGCTGCCTTTCAAATGTAGAGATTTCCAGTTGTTCATTATTCTTCCTCTTCTTAAATGACAAACTTATCCTGAAGATCTTGTATTCTTACAAGTTATCTCCCTCCCTCTTTTCTGATGGCATCCAAAAACACATCTAGCTCATTTTCTCCCTCTTGAGCTCTAGGCCCACAAGTTTATTAGTTACCCTCCCTCAGTTTTCCATAAGTAGCTCCAGTCCAACATTCCTTAACTCAAAGTCATTATCTTTATCCTCCCAAATCTCCTCCTTCCTTCCTTTATCCGTTGCCCTGGTTGTCACCATATAACTAATTCCCCACTCCTTGCCGCGTTTCCACTGCACAATCAGACAACAGAATCAGACCTTTTGTGTTGTGAAGATGGACCACTTATTAGCGTATTTTGAGAAAATTATCAGGGAAAAAGTGTCTAGGTCTGCATTTTCTGTTGTGAGTTACACTACAAGGGGGTCCCTTCAGTAATCCCAGCGTGCTATAACTTCATCTCAGGAAAAGAGCCATATAAAATGTATTACAAGGAAGAGACAGGGGCATCAGCCAATCAGAATGGCTGCTGCAACAAATTACAATAGAGGCTGGCCATGGACAGTCAGTAAGCCCTTATGGCATGTGACAGCAAAGTATCAGCCTTGAAGTTTGGTGATGTCCGTGGTCCAGAGGGTACTAGGTGAGAAGCCAGATTCCAAGGCACCACTCTGTTACTCCACTGACTGGTCCTTCTATCTCTACCACTGATTTACATTTCTAAAATACATGTTGGATTATTGAATTGTATAATTATTGCATGTATGTACAGGATCCATGAAATAAAAATCTTCAACTTGACCTACAGGACTCATCATGGTCAAGCCCCTGGCTACTTCCTTGGTTCGGATGCTGACACTCTCCACAACCTTTGTTCTGGCCACTCTCTGCTGTGCATTTGCTTTTCCTCCCACAGGCCCCCTTTCCCAGGCCTCTTCCACTCCTGCTCCCTTGCAGACGTTGTTTCTTCTCTCTGCACTGCCCTCTCTGCCCTGCTTACCAAGTACCCCTGACCCAGTGGCTCCTTTCTTATCTAGTGGATTCCAGCTCAGCCTTCAAGTCTCAGCTCAAAAATACCCTTTTCACTGAATCTCCCCTTACACCAAACCCCTCCACAGCTCCCCAGTTAATTACTTGCTTCCATTGTTCTCTGTACATCCCTCTCTGAAAGCCCTCATCATACCATATTCCAATGATATCTATTTTGCACTCTATCCCCAGATAATGAGCTCCCAGAAGGCAGCAGACTAGCCTCATCAGTGTCTCCATTATGCATCCAGTAGGTGTCAACTGATATTTGATAGATACATTTCAGATTCCCACAAGTACCATGCTAAGAGCCGCCAGCACAGGGCTCTTACACGGAGGGAGGGCCCTGCTGGAGAAGCATGGACCGGCTCTGCTCAGACATTCAGCTGGAAGACTGAGCACACTGTGTGCACACTTCCTTTGGCGGTTTCAGTCCAGGCCTTGGCAGGCAGCAGGTGATGTTCCCAGATGGAACATCTGGACAGGCTTTCCCATGGGGATCATTTATCCAAGAAAAAGTAGAGTTAAAAGAAACAACAAGAGAAGCAACCACTTTAGGACAAAGGAGCAAGATGTATAAAGGGTGATGCCTGTGGTCCAGTTTTTGATGATACAGTGCTATTGATGAAAAAAAAAAAAAAAGAATGAGAGTCATAGAAGATGGGTAAAGATGAAGTAGGCTGAGGCTATCCTGTCTCCTCCCTTTTGTCTTCCTATTTCCCCGATTCTCCCAGCTCTTTCTTTTGGCTCCCACTTACCAAATGCAACCAGAGCTGCCAGAGGGTGAGAAAGCTCAGGTAATGCACCCCATTGCGGTCAGCTTCCTGGATACAGAAGAGGACAAAAAAGAACAGAGAACAGGATAAAGAGAAAACAGAGAATACCTAGCACAGGGGCAGAGTTCCCAGTTTACCCAGAATATTTCAGTAGGGCTTTAACTCCTAATGGCCTCTGCTTTTCTGGTCTTTGAGACAGTGTGTGCTCCTTGGTCATCCCAGCACTGCCTCCAGTATGTCTGGCTCGTAGAGCCAGAAGTGAGGCTCGCTGAGGGAAGGGACCTGGACTGGCCTATTCACCCTTTGATGCCTGATGATTAGAACAAGCCTGAGGCACAGAGAAAAGAAATAATTATTTATTACATGAGTGAATGAATATAATTAGATGTAAGTCTCTTGAACCACACTTATTACAAGGACTTTTCCACTCCAACATTGTCTGCCCATTGGCCTGTTGCAAAACCACAACTCTGCTGCCAAAAGGTACCACTGGATATTTGCTCCTCTTACAGCCAGAAGCAGGCTGACCTCAAATTTTAAACACAAGAGAGAGCATGTCCTGATGCCCAGATTATGGGGCAGCACATAATAGTCAAACCTGTTGTATGTCATGTGGGAAGGGAATAAAACAAAATAAACAGAACCAACAAGCACAACAACAACAAACCCCAGATAGTAAAAACTAACTCTGTGTGTCCCTAGCACAGTGGTGCACAGTTCTCTGTGGTGGCTCGTGTTTATCCCAGCTTATCGCCTGAAATCAATGACCTATTTTCTTACTCCTGCCTACACATTCTGTGCCTAATGCACTTTGAAAGGTGTTGCTCCTTACATGAGCAATATAAAAAGCCACCAGGGCAAGTCCTCTCTCCTTGTCTCTCCTCTTCCTTCCCTGCTGGGCACTTTCTGGGAAATGAGGGTCCATTTGAAGAGGACACAGGGCTGAAGAATGAGTCCAACAGAGATATGGTAAGGAGGGGTGGAGCCCAGACAGCACAGAAGCTGGCCACTTTATTTCTGTTCAAAAGTGCAGGAAATAACACAGACAATAAGAAACAGGAAGGAGCCAGGAGATTTTGTTAATAAACACCAGAGTTGCGGGAAGAAAGGACAGAAAAAATCCTTCCTGTAGCCTTGGCTGTCTTTGTTCTGCCCTGTAGTAAATGAAGGGAAAGGTGAGAAGGGTGGTGAATAGAGCCTGTCAGGATTCTAGCAGACACCTAAAGTTTTCTCATGTCTAACTTATCCCCCAGTTTGGAGGGAAAAAATTAAGATTTGCCCTCAACTTTTCATCGCATGCTATTTTTGGGGCCTACGGCAGCCATATTAAAATTGCAGATGGAAATGACTTCAGAAACTGTATTGTTATTAGGCCTGGTTTCCGTTTTTAAGATCAGAAAAAGCACATCTCTTAGATTAGTGTCCTGTTTTCAAATTAATATCAAAGATAATTTGCCAGTAACTTTTCTGATAAATAACAATTAAAATAATAAGATAGGTGCTGGTGTGTGCCTACTAGGCTGAAGTTTATTGTTCTTTGCTTTCTTTTTTATATTTGACCTTATTATGAAATCTATGAAATATTCGAATATTATATATATACCTGTGTGTGTATAAATATATTCATACACATACCCAGACACATAGACACACACACACACACACACACACGTCCCATATACATGGAAAGGAGAATAACGAAGCTGCCGCATATCCAAGCTCCCTTTGAAAGGACACTCCCAGTACGTCTCAGCTCTCATATGCTCCTGCTGCACCACACGCTGGCCAGCATTTCTGGTAGGTTTTTCCTTCCTTCCCTTTTTAGCTTTATCGTATATGTATGTATAAGAAACAATTAATTGTATAGTTTTGCCCCAGTTTTGACTCTTACATAAATGCAACTGGTGTATTTCTTTGTGACCTTGTCTTTTTAGTTCAATACCATTTATTTGTTTATTTTCAAACTCATTCACATCAATACTAAGAGTTGCATTTCTTCATTATCACTATTTTATAAAGTTCCTTTGAATGGATATGCCTCAAATTATTGATCTTGTCTAGTGGATACTTGTGTTATTTCCAGTTTTATTATTGCTTTTCTTTTTTCTTGTGCCAAATGAGACCACTTCAATATAATCGTTGGATCATAGGGAATTTTTCTCTCCATCATACTTAGATGAAGCCAAGTTGTTTGTCGAAGTATTATACAGATTTATACTCTAGGTAACAGGGTATGAAGGCCTCCAGTGTTTCACACACGCTAACGTGTGGCAGCCCATGGACTTTTCAGACTTTCCGATTTTTGCCAGTCTGGTGGCTTATTTATTGGTGTCTCGTTGTGGTTTTACTTTATATTTCCTTGAAAACTGTAAGGGTTAAGTTTCTAGTTGTATCTGATTTCAAAGGGAAAAACAAACAATCTAACTGAACAAAACAAAAACAAACAATACAACAACCAAAGAGCAAACACACAAAATGAACACCCAAGGGATCTTACATAAATCATTCTTGGATCAATGAGTAATTCATTGTTTTCATTTTAAAGTGTGCTCTTTCATCATGCAAAGGATATTACCTCATTGTAAAGGCAGATTCTTTATAAAGACCAGCCTAACAGTATGAAATTCTTCTAGGTGAGTGCAGGGGGAAATAGAGCTCCTGTGTGTCACTGTTGAATGTCCTGTTCTGTCACTGTTTTCTTTTAGTTACTATATACATTGGAATGAGGATGGGAAGTAAGGAAATTTTCCAGGTGTAAGAAGGTTGCATATCTGCTCACCTCACTCACTGGGTATACAGTAACATGTTAAGCATTTATTTTGTACATAATAATTTGATTCCCCTAGTACCAAGTTGTTGAATTTGCACACAACATCAACAGTGACAAAATTAAACAATTCTTAAGCCAATCTAGTAGCTGCCACTTCCATGTCACTACCATTGTACCATCTTGAAAATGACTGGATACAAGGTTTCTTTCTCCTAGAGGTTTACCACTTCCTCATTCACAGCCAAGTAAGATGCTTCCCCAGAATGAGAGTTGGGTTTCCCTGCTCTGGTGTAAATTTTTGTATTTTCTCTCATGCCTAGAGGTTTGAGCCCTGAAAGTACACAGGTTCAGGGTTGATAGTTAACATTCTGCACCAGGATGGCCCCATCAGTGGTTGAAATATTGAAGTACTTCCATGCTGGTTGGTCGATAGTCACTTTTCTCAACCACTGTGGCCAATCACAAGAGGAGGCTCTAGGACTCTTTTGTAACACTGTGGACCATTGTATATCTTGAATGGCTGGTGCTAGTTGTTAAATGTATGTGTGTCTGAGTTAGTGGAAATAGAGGAAGGGGAAGATGAGATGCAAGGAGCTTTGTCTAGGACACTCTCATTCTCCCTATTTGCTTGTTTCCTCACAAATCGAGATGGAACACTTTCAATCTTGTTTTACTTCCTTTCCCATCTATCCAGGACATACCATCTTACGCTTAGGTCAGAATATGCAGACCTCTAGCTTGCCTGTCCTTAATTCTTCCCAGTGCCAGCTTCATAACCAGGCTTTCATTATTGGTGGAGTAATGGGTGGAATACAACCTGCCAATATGCTAAATATATTAAGCTCGAGGCATTTCAAAAATATGCCTATTATCCACACACAAAGAATGCATAATGACCTTATTGCTTGATTTGAATGAATGAAAATATCAAATCTCAATATAGTTTGAAATAAAAAACGATGACAAAATAACCTATGATAATGCTTCTTGTATTATTCATAGTCTTTGATGAAAGATTTTTTTAATCAACAATTTCACCTTTTATCAACCAAATTTAATTACATTTGTACCAAGATAATAATTCTTTGTTTTTTTGGCTCAGAAATGACAAAGCTCCTTCCAAGTTTCATTTTCTATTTTTAGGATTTTTCAAGAAATTGGTGAGTAAAAAAGTTATCTTTAAACACTTTTGCAAAGGTGGCCAACAGGCCAATGTTGCTTCAGAGGAAAAATATATGTGATAAACACAAACCACTTAATGCTAAAAACAAGAAGATCTCCGTTACTGAAACCCAGTCTTATTGTTAGACAAAAATGTAACCGAGAATACAAATTTCCAATAAAACATGTATGAAGCAATAATCTTTTAGTCATTTTATTTTTTAATGAATTTTTAAATTCTTTGAAAATCTTATAATATATACATTGCTCTCTATGCAAATGAATTTCATACTAATTAATTTGGGTGAAAAGCCTTTGGTTTCATCTCGGAATCATCACACTCTTTCTATCTAACAGATTTTCAACAGAACATTGGAGTGATTTTGTCCAGTTATTCTTCTTAGGTCTCCGTGGAAATTTCTTCCTTTTATAGATACCATCTGGCCTAATGAGATTCTAACAGCTCTACACACAGTCTATCTTTCTTTGCATTTGAATTTTTTCACTGGAGTCATTGTTTGGGAGTGAAATGTAAAAATAAGGGGAAAAAAGCACGTCTGTTAAATAAGCTTTGCAGTTTTCTCTGTCATTTAAGGAAAGTAATTATGATTATTCATTTGATTTACTGAATGTAAGTGTTCAGTTTGAACACTGTCCAAAGGATGTTGCCTTACTTAAACATCCAATGATCCTAAACTAAAATTGTTTCTGTAGTCACCGCTGGAGTTAGTCTAGGAATATATAATCGTGTAGTAGCACAAGTGTGTCTCCAAAATGTTTAGAAGAAATCTTCTTAACCAGGCTTTGATTATGTGTTCTCAAACATCACTAATCTTTACTACGTGTGTGTGTGTGTGTGTGTGTGTGTGTGTATAAGAGTGAGTGGGCAGTTGGTAAGAATAAATAGAGTTCTAAACTGAGTGTGGGGGTTAGAAAGCCCAATTTGAGACATTTATGCTAGGACTCACATTGTTAACTTTCTTGTTCACCAATTGTAAAAATTTAGCCCAAAATCAATAATCTTTTTTATGTAAAACTTTATATAAGGTCCATATTGGGCAATGAAAAGAGAAAATAGCAATAAGCAGAGAATTATGTCGTGGCATCTGCTGTCTCGTGGCCCAGGGACTCTGCCCCCTTGGGATAGATCTGTATTTATATAGAAAGAAATTCTGGACAGTGGTTAAGAGTGTAGCTCTGGGATTAGAAAGACCTAGATTCACAATCCAACTCTGAAATTTACCAGTAACTTAAGACGCATTTCTTAAATTCCATCAGCCTGTAAAATGAGTGTAGACAAAATCCTAAAAATGTACCTGATACATAGGAAACAACAAAAATTAGCCAATAGATTTTAATTATGTGGTCATGTTCTTTGAAATCTAAATTGCTAACATGTGAGAAGGGAAATGACCAACAGAATAATATAGATGGTAACATCCTTCGCTTAGTCAGTCATTTGGCAAATGAAATTCACCTACCATGTGTCTGGGGCTGGTGCTGGGGCTACTTCAGTGAACAGACAGGCAAAATTCCTGCTTTCATGAAGCTTCCAATTTAATGATTAATGATAAACAGATCACAACCTGGCAAAATATTAATAGTATTTACATTCGAAAGAAATGCCCCCCCATATACACACACGTTATTCATTTGTGAATGTTTAGAATGATTAACATGGAAAGTTACCTTTTTCTTAAAAACATATTTTGTTTGGGCTTATACATGGAAGTAACCTTTTCCTGATTAGGCTTGTATTTTTATTCTGCTATATGAAGAAGTTTACACAACTCAAATTAACACTGGTGGGGGTTTTATCTTTAAGGGCAGCTGGTGGCAGGGCTGTTAAGGTCTACAGAGAGAGGTCGGGAGAAGCTTGGTCTGAATGGGCAATTTCTCATTTGTTGGATTGATCCTTGATTTTATCAGCATGCTCACGTTCAAAAAATCCCATTGTGAAGTATAATATATGACACCTGATGCTAAAAATCCACAAACCAGCCTGAACAGTTCAGAAATTAATGCCTCTCATAACACCAAGAGATTTGATAATGAAGCCAGCTCAATAGAGGTCAAGGGGAAATGATATTATGTGTGCTCCCCCATGAATCAATGTAATCCTATTGCTTTTCCCCAGATGTTCACTCCTGGCATGTGCAGCTACAATGTGATCTCAAAGACTTTCACGGGAATCCTGCTAAGCAATTCCGCACTAAATTGAGGCACTGTAAAAACTGTTCATGGATATAATGGGTCTAGTTTATGTATCAGGTTTCTCTGCCCCTCAAAATCTGATAAAATAGTCCCATGTTCCTCATCCCATGCTTCATGATTGGCCAAAGCACCCCCCAGTGTTCTGAGAGTCCTTAGGAGGATTTATAGTTTCATGGTCATTTCTGGTTCTAAACTTTCGCTTCCTTTCAATTTAAGTCGTATTGCCATCCCATGAGTGCTTTCTCAGTTCCACATTGCCTTGACCCATATGTGAAACATCATCACCTGCTCAATTTCCGCATCTCCCATCCAGTCTTACAAGCCATTGGAATGTGGTAGATTGTACTGAAAATTTAGCAATATGGGGGTTATGGGGTGGAGGTGAGAACAGCGACTCACATGGTAACCACGGAAACATCACTACATTTATTTAAAACATTACAGTTCACTAAATTTCCTTTCCCTTTCCTCCACTAGGTATGCTTCACAGCCAGCTTCTTCTGTTTGTGTCCTCAGTGACCAGCCTTGTGCCATCTCTCCTTTGGGCCCTCTTTAGTGTATTCAAATATATCAGCATGCTCTGAAGAATAAAAGATCCTTGCTTAACACAATTTACCTGCTCAGAAGGCATATGTGCTTTTAAATATTTTTGGTTTTATTTTGCTATGAAAAAAATTCTTGGGCATAGCAGAGCCTAAGGTCCATGGGAGAGAAAGAAAGAAGCTGAGGCTAGAGAGGTGGGATGCAACCAAACTGGGGAAGAATCAGAAGCTATGGTGGGATCTTTGAACTTTATTCAATTTACAAGATGTAGTCAACAAAGAATTTTAAAAGAAGCAAAGCTGTGATTTTTAAAAATGACTATTAGTCATACCTGTAAAGAGGCAATAGAAATTTTGGAAGGAAAACAGTTAGGGCTTAAACTAAAATAGTAGTATATGATGTGATATGTGCTATGGTACATTATTTTCACTGTGCTACGTGTAAATTTTTTAGAGTCTTTCTCCTGGACTAGTCCGTAAAGTCCTTGAGAAGATGGATTGTTTGATTCACTTACAAATCTCCCAAAGCCTGTCCTGGAACTTGCACGTAGTTGTAGCTCTGTAAATGTTATTTGTGTGTGTAGAATAAGATGATTTCTGTCCACATCCATTAAGGGAAACTTCAGTCAAAGTTAATACATGGAAACAGTACCTAAAAAGCCTTTTGAACCTTGCAGTCCAAATGGTTCCAGTTTCTCTAGTCTCTCGGCACTTCCTTTTTCACCCAGTAAATTGATAGAAGTCACTATTCCAGGAAATAGAAGGTTCTAGCCTCTCTACCTCTCTCTCTTCAAAAACAAACAAATAAACAAACAAAAAACTGCTAGGAATTATTTTCAACTAGGATTTTTCTGGGAAGGTGAAAGGATGAGTTTTTTAAAGCCCTTTCCTCTCTGCTAGCTTTTCACATCCTGGCTTGTGTTTTTGCATAACTTACCCCTGGATTATGGTTCTAGACTCTGCCTCAGACCTACTGGATTGGCTGTCTTCTAAAACCAAATTCTGAAAGAGTCACATAATTTTACTGGGTAAACAAAGGTGATTACAACACAGACAAAGAACAAGAAGGAAATGCCAGACATTACTGTTTTCAAAATATAGGCCATTCTCAGGCTCAGGAAAATTTTAAAGTACTTTGAATAACCATTAAATACCAGTTGCCTGTTCTCTCCCTAATCAGTTCCTCCACCTCCTTCCCTAGATTCTGAAAACCTACTGATGTTAGGGTATAAACTATAAGATAATTCTTTGTCTTTTGAGAACTTTGTAATTCTCTCTATCTAAACCTATCTTATCTATTCTCTACAGAGTTGCCAGTTGAAATACAGGACTCTCTGTTAAATTTGAATTTCAGATAATAAAACAAGTAATCTTAAGTGTAAGACTCCAGTATACAGGCATACCTCAGAAATAATGTGAGTTTCCAGACCACCATAACAAATCAAATATTGCAATAAAGAGAATCACATGAATTTTTTTGTTTCCTAGTATATATATAAGTTATGTTTATACTTTACTGTAGTCCATTAAGTGTGCAATAGCATTATGTTTTTAAAAAGAATGTGCATACCTTAATTTAAAAACACTGTATTGCTAAAAAGTTGCTAACAATCATCTGAGCTTTCAGTGAGTAGCAATCCTTTTGCTGGTGGAAGATCTTGCCTAGATGTTAGTGGCTACTGACTGTTCAGGGTAGTTGTTGCTGAAAGTTGGACCAGCTGTGACAATTTCTGCATCTATTGACTCTTCTTTTTACAAAACATTTCTCTATAGCATGCAATGCCGTTTGATAACATTTTACCCAGAGTAGAACTTCTTTCAAAATTGGAGCCAATACTCTCAAACCCTGCCATTGCTTTATCAATTAAGTTTATGTAATAGTCTAACTCCTTTGTTGCCATTTCAACAATGTTCTTAGCATCTTCACCAGGAGCAGATCCCATCTCCAAAAAGTACTTTCTTTGTTCATCCATAAGAAGCAACTCCTCATCCATTAAAGTTTTATCGTGAGATTGCAGCAACTCAGTCACATCTTTAGGCTCCACTTCTAATTCTAGTTCTCTTCTAATTCTTATTCTATCATATTTGCAGTTACTTCCTCCACTGAAGTCTTGAACCCCTCAAAGTCATCCATGAGAGTTAGAATCAACTTTTTCCAAACTCCTGCTGATGTTGATATTTTAATCTCCCATGAATCGTGAATATTCTTTGGCATCTAGAATGGTGAATGTGAATCCTTTCCAGAAAATTTTCACTTTATTTTGTCCATATCCATTAGAAGAATCACTGTCTATGGCACTCATAGCCTTACAAAATGTATTTCTTAAATAATAGGACTTGAAAGTTGAAATTGCTTCTTGTTCCATGGGCTGTAGAATAGACATTATCAGATATGAAAACAACAGTAATATCCTTGTATATCTCTCTGAGTTCTTGGGTGACAGGTACATGGTCCATGAGAAGTTATAGTTGGAAAAGAATCTTTTTTTTTTTTCCTGCGGGTCTCAAAATTGGGCTTAAAATATTCAGTAAACCATGCCATAAACAGATGTGCTGTCATCTAGGCTTTGTTTTCACACTGAGCACAGGCAGAGTAGATTTAGCATAATTCTCAAGGGCTTAGGATTTGAGGAATGATAAATGAACATTGGTTCCAACTTCAATTTGCCAGCTGTGTTAAACCCTAACAAGAGAGTCAGTCTGTCCTATGAAGCTTTGAATCCAGGTGTTGACTCCTTTCTACCTACGAAAATCCTAGATGTCACCATCTTCCAAAAGAATGCTTTTTCAACTACACTGAAAATTTCTTGTTTAGTGTAGTCACTTTCTCCAATTATCTCAGCTAGATCTTCTGTATAACTTGCTGCAGCTTCTCCATCGGCACTTGCTGCCTCACCCTGCACTTTTATGTTACGGAGACAGCTTTTTCCTTAAACCTCATGAACCAACTCTGCTGGCTTCCAACTTTTGTCCTCCAGCGTCCTCGCCTCTCTCAGCTTTCATAGAATTGAAGACAGTTAAGACCTTGCTCTGGATTAGGCTTTGCTTAAGGGAATGTTCTGGTTGGTTTAATCTTCTATTCAGACCACTAAAGCTTTCTTCACATCAGCAAAAAGGCTGATTTTTTATTTCAGCATATTATAGGGGTACAAAAGTTTAGGCTACGTATATTGCCCTTGCCCTCCTTCCGCCCCCCAGTAGAGCTTTAAGCATGTCCATCCCCCAGATGGTGCGAATTGCACTATTATGTATTCACATTCTAATCATCCATGTGTTCACTGGAGTAGCACTTTTATATTCCTTCAAGAATTTTCCCTTTGCATTCACAACTTGGTACAAGAGGACTTGTTTTTGGCCTCTGTCCTCCTCACCGAGTTTAATCATTTCTAGCTTTTGATTTAAACTGAGAGATTTACAATTTTTTCTTTTACTTGAACACTTAGAGGCCATTGTAGGGCTATTACTTGGCTTAATTTCAATATTGTTATGTCACAGGGAATAAGGAGTTCTGAAGAGAAGGAGAGAGATGAGGGAACAGCAGGTCTTAGGAGCACTCAGAACACAAGCAGCATTTATTAATTTTGCCATCTTGTAAAGGCATGATTTGTGGTGCCTCAAAACAATTACATAGTAACAGCAAAGATCATTGGTCAGAGATCACCAATACAATAATAATGAAAAATTTAGAACTATTATGAGAATTACCAAAAATATTCAGAGAAACAAAGTAAGCACATACTGTTGGTAAAATGGAGCTGATAGACTTGCCCAGCACAGGATTGCAACAAACCTTTAATTTAGTAAAAAATACAATGTCTGCAAAGCACAGTAAAGTGCAATAAAAGGAAGTATGCCTGTATACTAAAAAGAATTCATGGTTTATCTGAAATTTAAATTTAACAGGAAGTCTTTTATAATAGTCTTTTTATGATATGACTTACATTATCGTACAATCTACCCATTTAAAATTTACAACTTAATAGTTTTAGTGCATTCAAATCCTTATCTCCATTACCATAAGCTTTAGTACATTTTCATTTCTCAAAAAGATACCCTGCACCCCTTAGCTATCACCTCCTAATCCACCCTTTGTCACCTCCAGACCTATGAAAACACTAATCTACTTACTTTCTCTATAGATTTGCCTATTTTGGACATTTCATATGAGTGGGATCATAAAATATGTGCACCTTTGTGACTGGCTTCTTTCTCTTAGCATAATGTTTTCAAGGGCAATTTATGTTATAATATGTATCAGTACTTTGTTGTGGAATAATATTGCATTTTATGAGTATATTTTATCAATTCATCACTTGATAAACATATGAGTTTTTGTGTTTTAGCTATTATGAATAATGCTGCTATGAATATTGATGTATAAGTTTTTGTGTGGACACATGATTTCATCTCTCTTGGGGATATACCTAGGAGTATAATTGTGGATCATATGGTAACTTTATGTTTAACAGGTTGAGGAACTGCCAGCCGTTTTCAAAGTGGATGCACCATTTATATTCCCACCAGCAGTGTATGAGAGTTCCAATTTCTTCACATATTTTGTAATGCATTCTATTGTTCCTCTTTTGATTACGGCTTTGGGTTATATTTTTCTGATAGCTAACAATGGTGAGCATCTTTTCATGCGCTTATGGACCATTTACACATCTTCTTTGGAGAAATGTCTATACAGATCCCTTGCCTACTTTTAAGTGGATTACTTGTCCTTTTAATTATTGAGCGGCAATAATTATTTATATACACAAAAATCACTTATCAGAACTTTGATTTGAGAAAAGTTTCTCTCATTCTGTGGGTGGAGTTCTGTATTTTTATTTGCTAAACTGTATTTGCTTAATTGCATACCAGAGGGCACCTGCTTTACATAACCCAGAAGGCACCATAAGGTATTTTCCAGACAAAGAAACAGTTTTCTTGACGTCCCCCCAGAATGATCGGCTCCAATTTCAGTCAATTTTTAAAACAAGTTTATGTATTCTTCTGATTAGATGTCTGTGCCACCATTAGTCATGTAATTTTCAGCCCTTTTCTGTGAATCCCTTTCATCAAAAAGATGTACTGATAATGAAGATCTTGTTTTTTCTCAAAGTTGTTACTGAGTTAAAAGGTAGAGCATACTTAGTGAAGTGGAATAAGTGGTGTTCACAATTACTCTTGAACGTCTGCCTCACACATGTCTAAATAACCCTCTTTTCCCATAGGAGCTAAAAAAGAGGCATCTTTGTAATTATCAATTCAAGACATCTTATAAAATATATCTCATGTGTTTCACCTCCAGTTGCAATCAACCAGTCATCTAATGGCAATTTCAGAATGATTAAAACAAAAAAATGCCAATATAGTTGTTGCCTACTTTGAATGCAACATGCATACTTATATGACAGAAAAAAATTAATAAAAGGAACTATTTGTTAGGTAATTTATGTAAAAGTATATTCTATTATGTGAGATGCATAGTAGGTGCTGATTCAGTTTCTTACTCAAAACTTAAAGCCCCGCAAAATAATTCACTGGGATTATACTCATACATTTGCGCCCTAGAAAATTTCAATCACTACAATATATCAAATATTTACTAAGAGTATAGGCATTGCTTTAGAAATTTAACCCATGAGGTACTATGAGTGAGAAACAAGAAAAAAACAGAGAGCAAGAAATAGAACTACAAAGACCAAGAACTTCATACATGGGAATTATCAGGGACCGATAAGAGTCTAACATGTAAATTAAAGAGCTATGAATGGAGTTGAATTCTGACCCTCTTGCATTTCTGGGAGGTAGCACAAATATTGCTTTATTTTATATTTTGATATAATTTGTTGTAATCATTAAAGGAATAAATTAGAGAAATTAATTTCCGAATTTATAGGTGACAAAAATTGAAGTATAACAACATCATCTTATTAATATTAATATATATCTTAAATATGCACAACATAATTTATTTTAAAAATTGATAATGATATTAATTAGTTAAAAATAGAAAAACAAATAAGAGACAAAATAAGTGAAACAAATTTAAATTGGAGGTATAGATTTGAAAGTACAAAACAGGTGGTAGAAAAAATAAAACATTTATAATTAAATTAAATACAAATTGATTAAATGTTCTAGTTAAAGACAAAGATTATTAAACTAGACATATATATTCTGTTTACAAGGTATGGGCTGTTCTCAAGTGACATACCTAAAGCATAAAGATATAGGAAGTGAAAAATGAAAATAAACACCCTATATAAATGGCAATCAAGAGAAAGGCGTGTAGCTATCAATATCACAAAACACAATTTTTGGACCAAAAGCATTCCTGGTGATAAAGATATTCACTTTATAATCATGAAGGATTATGCTGTCCAGTTCTAAATTTACATTTACCTGGTGACCGTCTTAAAATATATAAAGTAAAAACTGATAGGAAAGAAACAATTGCATTTCTAGTAGGAGATTTTAGCAAGTCTCCTTCAAAAATTGACAAAACAAACAAACAAAATATCAAGAAAGATATGGAGTATTTGAAAAATAAAATGCCACACCTAACAACTGAAAATTGTGAATTACTTTTAAGCATACTTGTACCGCTATGGAACATTCATAAATATTGATCCTCTGCTAGGTGTGGCAATGTAAACTAATATCAGTATTTTGGAAATGTTGGGTGGCATCTAGGATATTTGAAGGTACACACGTCTTTTAACCAGCAGTCTCACATCTAGATAAATATTCTACAGAAAATCATAAAGTTGTCTATCAGATCACATTTCAAGAATGTTTCATAGCAAGACTATTTAAAATAGCTACGAGTTGGAAACACCCAACAAGTCTACCAGCAGCAGCATGGATGAAGTGCATTGTGCTAATGCAAAGGGATTCTATACACCAATAAAAATGAAGGGTCAACACTTACGTGTTTCAACATGGACGAATCATACCATTAAATCTTGAGTGAGGGCAGAAACAAAAAATAATGCTTATAGTTCAATTCCATTTCCACTTATATAAAGCTCACAAATAGGCATTGGTAAACGTAATCATTTAGAAATTCATACATAAGTGATAAACTATAATGCAAAAAACAGAAATTGTGCATTACAAGACTAAGGATGGTGGCTACGTTTGGGCCAGGAGAGGAAGCGCAATCGCCGAAGGCTGCTGAAATGGTGTCAGTGTTCTGTTTCTCAGCCTGAATGACTGATTATCTTGAGCTCATTTTAACTTTTTTTTCTTTTCAATTGAAGATATTAACCTGAATTTTTTTAAACATTTATATTTTGTACACTTTTCTCTTTTAAGTTATATTTGACAAATAAGGAACTTTTCTTTTAATGAATTTGAGAATATTTTAAAGCCCATAGGTATAAAAGGGAGAAGCTGCTTTCAGACAGAAAGGAGCCCCAAGTTTTGCCTGACAGCCTTGAGAGCTTGGGGGGAGTCAATATTCCTCTTCTCTAACCCTTCCAGGCAGACCATCCTCTATTTTGCAGGGTCCAGGTAAAGGAAGTTTAAAATCTCACTCTACTTGATCTTAATGAGATATATTTGCTGTTTCTTCTGCCCCCCGTCCTGTTTCCCTCTTGTTTACATAAAAGACAGGTTTTACGTTTCCTTTGGAAGCAATTTTATGTAGTCCTATAGCAGAATTTCTTAACCTAGATACTGTTGACATTTGGACTTGATAATTCTTTGGTGTGGGTGTGTTGGGCTGGTGGGGGGACTAAGCATGCATTGTAGGATGTTTTGCAGCATCTCTGGTGTCTACCACTAGATGTCTATTGCACGTCCTCCCCTTCTTTCCCCATCTTCTGAGTTATGACAACAGGAATGTCTCCAGATATTGCTAAAAGTCACCTGGAAGAAAAAGAGCCCAAGCTAGGAACAGCTGAAGTGCAGCTGTGGACAAAAGGAGTCCTTAACAACTTCTATTGAATAAATGAATATATACTTAGACATCATCTGTAGGTGCAGGCTTAAGCTTGGGAAGAGAAGACATGAGGGAGGGTGGCTAAATAGGTGGAGGTCTGCCTCAATAAGGAGAAGTTGCATTTTCTTCTAGGTCTAGATGGTAAACATGGGGTGGAAGTTTTGATCGGGTAGATCACAACGGGAAATTTTAAAAAATCCTCATCATTAGAGTGATTTGCAAATAGAATAAAGTAGGGATGTCACATCATGGTTAGTACCACAGCAGAATTAATTCAGGGACGCTGAACACGTTGTCCCGGATAAGTGGACATTGCTGGGTTCTGGCTTCCCAGGTCTCCTCTACTGTCAGGATGACCTTCAATAGAGGGTTCATGGACTTACAAGGGCCATTGCTAGTTAAACAGCCTGCATCTTTCTCGGCTGTCTTGTAGATGAGTTTGCCATTAAGGATTTTTCAGTGATTTACTGATTGCTTGTAGCCTTCAAACCAAGTGCTGAGTAAAAATACATTTTCATTTTTCCAGCATTTCCGAGTCATGCAATTGCTATTTCGTTTAGAAAAGAAGATTGGCTTTTTCTAGTAGGTATAAAAGAAAGTATTGTCAATTCCAGAAAAATGCATAGAGAGTCTTTCTCATCTTCATCAATGCCGATTTGACTTAATGTCTCTTCTTTGTTTTGGGGGACCACACATCCCAGATGACCCAGGAAAGTCATGGTTTACCTTCTGCCTAGCATCCCGTCTAGGTGAGCGTTTATTCTAGGCTTTTCACTGTCAATGAACTTACCATTGATAATCATGACATTTAAATTACCTAGAATGGCTTTGGTAGTACTCCACTCTGGCTTTCAACTTTCAACATAGTCTCATCTAGGAGCGACAAGCACATGCCTTGAACTGAATTCTCATTTTAACCCATGCTGAGACATTGTACATCTCTGCTTTCATGAATCTTTCCAGATACAGTTTAGCTAACTCCTTCTTCGTAGGGCAGCATGCAGGTGCTTCCTGTGTAACAGAGTCTTCCTAGATGTGAGTGAGCAGGAACTGCTAACTAATTCTGGCTTCAGGTCTCTGTGGGAGAAACATTGTTTGGAGGTGCCCCCAGGGCCGCTTGATGTACCAGACAGTTCTGTAAACTGTACTAAATCTGCCTGGTGCAGGAAGATACTAGACCACAAGTGGGAAAGGGAAGAGGGGTTGGAGTAAAACATGGGAAATTATTAGTTAGAAGTTTGTGAAATATGTGAGGGTGTTAGGAGCTGAGGGTTCCAGCTATAGCATGTATAGAAAGTAGTATACACGCTTCCCCTACAGTGGTCGTGTCATTTATTGTATGGTGTAAATCTATAACTGTTTATTTAGTTTTTTGTTTGGCAATGCTTATTTTTGTAAAATAAACCTCTTTAGCAGCAATAGACCAAATAAACAGAAGTGCATGCTTACAAAATTTTGGAAGCTGCTAAGAAAGTTGATGTTAAACATGTAACTTGCACAAAATGTTGATCTACATTTACCATCCTCCATGAGATCTACAGTAATATCGCTGGACAAAAGAAGTGCCTGAAGACCCAAATCTGCTAAGGAAACATTGGAATCTACTTTCAAAACTCACTAGCTGTTTTAAAAGACGGTGCCTGAAGATGACAAATTAGCACAGCTCCAAAGCATGACTCTTTGTTTATGTCAAATGATTATTCTTCTAAATCAATTTCACTCATTTTCTAGTGCAAGTATCATCATTGTGCCTGTACAAAAAAGTGAAACCGTATTAGTTGTAAATGTCTTGGTTTTATTAACAGAGAAATTTGCAAACGATTAAGTGATGCTAGTTTTATATTGGTGTAAAGAGAAAATCAGTTAAGGCCAATAATGGAATGTTGTCCGGTTCATGGAATGAAACTAAAAGTTTAGGAAATTCATTCCAATGCAGATAAAGCATCTCACAGTAATTTGAATGCTACAAGAAGTTTAATTTATAAAAGTTCAACATTGAACATTAAAGATTAATAACTTCTTTCTTTCTTACAGTTTAATACACATACAATTTTTGGAGGAGTCTTGTGTCATGATAAACACAATGTTTTGATTAGATTAGAGAACCTGTGGAGAGGAAATGTGTTTAGAATAGACTGTCATACATATATAATTCATAACTGGGCCCAAAGAATCTTTAATAATCTAATAATAGAAAAATAACTGGTAGTTGTCAAAATTCACAAATGTATAATAAAAAGCAACTTTAAGAGATATAGCTAACACTTATTATCAAATATTAACATATATTTTAGCCTGAAGTTCCTTATTTCTCTCTGCAATGCTTATGATTAATTATTTTTTTAAAATCCTGAGCTTTTAAATAAATAATTTATAAATCAACTTAAGTATCCACAATCATATAGAAGTTTTTTTGGGTAAACTGATCTTCTAAGCATTCTCTTACTAAATCAGTTGGAAGATTTTAATAAAATTCTGCATTCCACAAACAGCCATTATTGAAAGTAGAGTTCACAGAAAAGGCTGACATTGAAAAGTATACCTGCAAAAATAATGGAAAGAGTCAATGAATTAAACAAGAATCCAAAGGTCGGATATGATTGGATTATAGAATACTGTTTGTGCATTTTAGAATATATTGAATTATGATAAAAAACAATTTTGATAGAACTTTGTTTTTAATTGGATTCATTTATATTGTATTCTAGAATGATATCAATTTGAGAAGGCCAAAATTTGGTAGTACCTTAATTTAGTGAAATATTTAAATGGATGATAAAAAGAAAGCATATTTGTTGTATTGTATCTTAGAAGAATAATTAACAAAGAAAGGTATTGTAAATGGAAGCCAAAATGTAAGTATGAAAATATTTGGGCTGAAACACTTGCACATCAATATGACAGAAAAATAGTATTGAGAATAGACTATACTTAAAAGAATTGACTCTGAACTTCTTACAGCAATTTCAGTGAAAGTGTTCTCAATTAAATATATTATGGTCTATACAGAAGAGTCAATTTAAAGTATCAACAATTTGAAATTGATTATACATAAAATGCAAATCTATACATTCTTACAAGTAATTAAAAATAACAACTTTTGAAAGATAAATTCTCCAGTGACACATCATTAGAGACAGATTTGAACAAAAAATTGATATGAATATGTACTAAGAATATTTTGATGATGTTATTTTTAAAATGTTCAAATGATAAAAAACTTTATATTTGTTTTGTCTTTATTGCTATTATATAACAATAGGAGATCTTTTCTTTTTTATATTTTAGAAAGAATTTTCTTCTTAACAGAGTTTTTGAATAGAAATATTTTATAATATGTCAGTTGTTAAATTAAGTTTAGCCAAACATGTACAGTTGCCTCCTGATACATTTTAAATTTTGCCTGAAGGTTTCTCTGTACATAGTGAACCTTAACCTGAGTCTGTAAACAGACTATAACCTGCTCTTATACCAGTTACCAAATTTCAGCCAGTTAAAGGTGGCCAACCCTTCAAACCACGCTCAAATAAGGCAAAAACCAAGCTATAACCAATCCAGCTGTTTCTGAACCTTACTCACCTTTTTTGTATATCACTTTCCTTTTTCTTTTTTTTTTATTATTATTTTTTTTTATTTCAGCTCATCATGGGGGTACATAAGTTTAGGTCATATACATTGTCCATGTCCCGCCCATCCCCCCGAGTCAGAGTCCCAAGCGCATCCGTTCTCATTCTCCAGACAGTGCGCCTGGCACTCATCATGTAGTCATACCTCCATCCCCTCCCCCCCCCACCTCCCCAGGTCTGCACCTTCAAGCATGACCATTCCCCAGAGGGTGTGCAAGGCACTCGTCATGTAGGCATACACCCATCCCCTCCCCCCACCCCCATCCCAGTCTGATATCCAATTGGTATCCTTCCCTGATGTACATTTAGGTGATGATCAGGGAAACCAGTTTTCTGGTGAGTACATGTGATGCTTGTTTTTCCATTCTTTGGATACTTCACTTAGTATAATGGGTTCCAGCTCTCTCCAGGAGAACCAAAGAGATGTCGTATCATCGTTATTTCTTATAGCTGAGTAGTACTCCATGGTATACATATACCACAGTTTACTAATCCATTCGTGGATTGATGGGCACTTGGGTTGTTTCCACATCTTTGCAATTGTGAATTGTGCTGCTATAAACATTCGGGTACAGGTGTCTTTGTTAAAGAATGACTTTTGTTCTTCTGGGTATGTGCCCAATAATGGGATTGCTGGATCAAATGGTAGGTCTACTTGAATCTGTTTAAGGTATCTCCATATTGCTTTCCATAGGGGTTGCGCTAGTTTGCATTCCCACCAGCAGTGTATGAGTGTTCCTGTCTCTCCGCATCCACGCCAGCATGTGTTGTTTTGGGATTTTTTGATAAAGGCCATTCTCACCGGAGTTAAGTGGTATCTCATTGTGGTTTTGATTTGCATTTCCCTGATGATTAGGGATGTTGAGCATTTTTTGATACGTTTTTTGGCCATTCTTATGTCTTCTTTTGAAAAATTTCTATTCATGTCCTTTGCCCATTTTTTGATAGGATTGTTTGATTTTTTCTTGCTGATTTTCCTGAGTTCTAAATAGATTCTTGTTATCAGTCTTTTATCTGATGTGTAGTATGTGAAAATTTTTTCCCATTCTGTAGGCTGTCTGTTTATTTTCATGACTGTTTCTTTGGCTGTGCAGAAGCTTTTTAATTTATGAAGAAAACTCCTTTTTCTTTCAATAAATTTTCTCTATACATGCTCCATTCATTTGTTTGCATGTAGATATCCAGTTTTCCTAGTACCATTGGTTGAAGAGACTATCTTTTTCTCCCTAGAAACTAGCAGTGGAACAAAATTACTTCAATATAATAAAGGCCATATATGAAAAATGTCATACCTAACATCATACTCAATGGAAAAAAAATTAACGTTTTTCCTCTAAGAACAGGAACAAGACAAGGATGCCCATTCTCTCCACTTCTATTCAACATAATGTTGGAAGTTCTAGACAGAGCAATTAGGACAAAGAAATAAAGGCAACCAAATAGGAAAGGAAGATGTAAAATTATCATGTTTGCAGAAAACTTGATCTTATATATAGAAAACCCTGAAAGTTCCATTAAAAAAGGTTAGAACTAACATATGAATTTAGTAAAGTTGCAGGATATAAAATCAACACACAAAAATCAGTTGCATGTCTATGCCCTAACAACAAACTGTCTGCAAAGAACACTCATGCACTGCTGGTGGGACTGCAAACTAGTGCAACCTCTGTGGAAAGCAATATGGAGATACCTTAAACAGATACATGTAGACCTACCATTTGATCCAGCAATCCCATTATTGGGCATCTACCCAAAAGAACAAAAGACATTCTATAACAAAGATATCTGCACCCGAATATTTATAGCAGCACAATTCACAATTGCGAAGATGTGGAAACAACCCAAGTGCTCATCAATACATGAGTGGATTACTAAAATGTGGTATATGTATACCATGGAGTTCTACTCAGCTATAAGAAACAATGGTGATATAGCACCTCTTGTATTTTCCTGGAAAGAGTTGGAACCCATTCTACTAAGTGAAGTATCCCAAGAATGGAAAAATAACTACCACATGCACTCACCATCAAATTGGTTTCACTGATCATCACCTAAGAGCACATTTAGGAATAACATTGATAGAGTGTCGGGCAGATGTGGGTGGGGGAGGGGATGGGTGTATACATACATAATGAGTGCAATGCACACTGTCTAGGGGATGGACACATTTGAAGCTCTGACTCGGGGGCGGGGGGCGAGGGGCAAGGGCAATATAGGTAACCTAAAGTTTTGTACCCCTACAATATGCTGAAATAAGGATAAAAAAATCTGGTGTAAGTAAACATAAGTGAGAGTTTGTATTTTGAGAACTATAGGGTTTGGATTAGAGTGTTGTAAAATCTCTGAATTATCCAGATAAAATTAGATACCATCACTGCAATTAGAGAAAAACTGCAGCTGTCAGGAAAGATATAATGGAGGGCTGGAATTGTATTACTTTTGATCACACCAAGAGGGATAGAGATAGCCCTGGTGAGCCTGCATATGGGAGATGACAGATTCCAAAAAGAAACAGAACTTGGCTAAGTCCTCATATAAAAATATTTAAATATCTTACACTTAATTTGGGTGGAATTATTTGTATTGCAAGATTAATATATTGCTTTATAGAAGCAATACATGCACATTTTCCTTTAAATCATGGGCTCTATCACTCTTTATTTAATTCAAATGTAATTTGCAACAATTAAAAATGAAAATTTTTTAAAGTAATCCATTTTTTTGTACACTGACATTCAAACTATAGAACTCTTATATTAGCAAGTGCAATTTGAACCTTAAATTGTCCTGGAGAATCCTTCATCTTAGATGTTTGACAAGTAGCATTATGCCTGCTTTGTAAGTGTTGATCCTGGCTCAACTTATTTTAGCCACTCAGTATTGGTGTGTCCCAGAGTCTCCTGTGAGCTTATTTTGCTAAGCAATCAATCACAGTCTAATAATTGATCAGCCTTTCTGTGCTCTGCACAAAGCAGACATATCATTCAGAAAGATTTTGTAACACTATTTTCATGAAGTCTGGATCTACTGAGGATTTGACGGATTCAAGAAGACAAACTAAATGACTAGTTGCCTACCTGAGGATAGAAAATAGCCTCCGATAAAAGTACCAGAAGTATGGGAAATTGAAATTGGGAGACAGTTCACTAGAACTAGCCAAGAGATACAAGAAAGAGGAAAAAAAAAAAAAACAGGCATAAAATAGTTTTCCACTAGGCAAGGCTGTCTCAGAGGAGTGCTCTCTTTCTTACAAGAATTAAATTTGTTTCACTTACATAGAGTTAGGGCTTGGAATTTCTCTACTTTCCAAATAGAATATTTTTCCTTTTGCTTTTTTTTTATTTCACTATATTATGGGTGTACAAATATTTGCGTACATATATTGCCTTTGCCCCACCTGAGTCAGAGTTTCAAGCATGTCCATCACCCAGACGGTGCACATCGCACCCATTAGGTATGAATATATCCATCCCCTCCTCTTCCCTAGCACCTGTCTGACACCTGATAAATGTTACTATTATATGTGCACTTAGTCAGTTAATACCAATTTGATGGTGAGTACCTGTGGTCCTTGTTTTTCCATTCTTGGGGTACTTCTCTTAGTAGAATGGGCTCCAGCTCTATCCAGGATAAGACAAGAGGTGCTAGATCACCGTTGTTTCTTATAGCTGAGTAGAACTCCATGGTATACATATACCACATTTTATTAATCTGCTCATGTATTGGGTTATTTCCACATCTTTGCAATTATGAATTGTGCTGCTGTAAACATTCTAGGGCCAGGGCCTTTTTTACAGAATGTCTTCTATTCCTTTGAGTAGATGCCCAGTAATGGAATGCTGGGTCAAATGGTTGTTCTACTTGTAGGTCTTTAAGGTGTCTCCATATTACGTTCCACAGAGGCTGTACTAGGTTGCAGTCCCACCAGCAGTGTATGAGTGTTCCTATATCTCCGCATCCATGCTGACATTTATTGTTTTGGGACTTTTTGATAGAGACCATTCTCACCAGAGATAAATGATTGCTCATTGTGATTTTGATTTGCATTTCCCTGATGATTAGAGACATTGAGCATTTTTTCATATGTTTGTTGGCCATTAATATATTTTCTTTTGAAAAGTTTCTGTTCATGTCCTTTGCCCACTTTTTTATAGATTTGTTTGATTTTTTTCTTGCTGATTTTCCTGAGTTCTATATATATTCTAGTTATCAGTGCTTTATCAGATGTATGGCATGCAAATATTTTCTCCCATCCTGTAGGTTGTCTGTTTGCTCTCATGATAGTTTCCTTGGCTGTGCAGAAGCTTTTTAATTTGATCAGGTCCCGTTTATTTATTTTTGTTGTTGTTGTGATTAACTTTGGGGTCTTCTTCATAAATTCTTTGCCTAGGCCAATGTCTATAAGAATTTTTACAATATTTTTTTCTAGAATTCTTATAGTTTTATGCCTTAGGTTTAAGTCTGCTATCCACCGTGAGTTGATTTTTGTGAGAGGTGATAGGTGTGGATCCTGTTTCAGTTTTCTACATGTGGCTATTCAATTTTCCCATCACCGTTTATTCAGTAAGGATTCTTTTCCCCAGTGTATGTTTCTGTCCGCATTGTCAAAGATTAGATAGTTATATGAGAATGGTTTTATATCTGGGTTCTTAGTACTGTTTCATTGGTCTATGTCTCTGTTCCTGTGCCAGTACTATGTTGTTTTAGTTACTATAGCCTTGTAGTATAGCTTTAAGTCTGGTAAATTGATGCCTCCCAATTTGTTCCTTTTGCTTAAGATTGCTTTTGCTATACAGGGTCTTGTCTGGTTCCATAAGAAGCATAAAATTATTTCTAGATCTGTGAAAAATGATGTTGGTATTCTAACAGGGATTGCATTATATCTGTAGATCACTTTGGGTAGTAGAGATGTTTTAACAATGTTGATTCTGCTTATCCACGAGTATGGTATGTATGGTTTTCCACCTGTTTACATTCTCTGCTATTTCCTTCCTCAGTGTTTCGTAGTTCTCACTGTAGAGGTCTTTTCCTCCTTAGTTAAATATATTCCTAGGGATTTTATTTTCTTTGTTGCTATTGTGAAGGATATTGTGTCTTTGATTTGGGTCTCAGTTTGTTGTTGGCATATAGGAATGCTACTGATTTCTGTACATTGAATTTGTAACCTGAGACTTTGCTGAATTTTTTTATCAATTCCGGTAGTCTCATGGCAGAATCTTTGGATTTTCCTGGATATAAGATCATATCATCAGCAAAGAGCAACAGTTTGAGCTCTTCTGCCCCCATTTGGATGCCCTTGATTTCTTTCTCTTGTCTGATTGTTCTGACTAGGACTTCCAGCACCATGTTGCATAGAAGTGGTCATAGAGGATGACCTTGTCTGGTTCCAGTTCTAAGTGGGAATACTTTCAGTTTTTCCCCGTTCAGTGTGATGTTGGCTGTGGGTTTGTCATATATGGCTTGTATCATTTGTAGGTAAGTCCCGTCAATGCCTATTTTGTTAAGTGTTCGTATCATAAAAGGGTGTTGAATTTTGCTGAATGCTTTTTCTACATCTATGGAGATGATCATATTGTCTTTGTTTTGCTTCTATTTATGTGGTGAATTACGTTTATGGATTTGCCTATGTTGAACCATCCTTGCATCTCTGGGATGAAGCTCACTTGGTCGTGATGGATTATTTTTTGATAAGCACCTGAATTCAGTTTGCTAGGATTTTGCTGAGAATTTTTACATCTATATTCATTAGGGGTATTGGTCTGTAGTTTTTTGTTGTTGTTGTTGTTGTTGTTGTTGCATCTTTTACTGGTTTTAGGATCAGGGTGATGCTGGCTTCATAAAACATGCTGGGAAGGATTCATTTTCTAATAAGCTCCATCAGGAATGAAAAAAGAGAAATTACAGCTGATACCATGGAAATACAAAATATCATCTATGAATACTATAAAAACTTATATACACATAAACTTGAAAACATGGAGGAAATGGACAAATTCTTAGAAACACACAGCCTCCTTAGGCTCAATCAGGAAGAAATGGAATCCCTGAACAGACCAATATCAAGTACTGAAATTGAAGCAGCAATGAAAATCATTTTGCTTTTATACTTCAAGAACATACATATGAGAAATGGACCATAGAGGGTATCTTTGACTTGCTAGTAGAATGGTGAATGGTGAATTTTCTTTTCCTTTTCTTTCTTTCTTTCTTTTTTTCCTTCCTTCCTTTCCTTTCTTTCCTTTCCACCTTAGCCATTTTCCAGGGGCTTGAAACTTTGCTGGTGTACTTGAGGATGCACTTTATTTTCTGGTTTGGAGTTGAAGATACAGTTTTGTACTTAATTCCCTGACATGAAATTGTGCTGGAATGGATCACCATCATTGTAGCAGAGGCTTTGTAATCTAGAGACTCCAAGATTATATAATTCACAGAGGGGTTCGTCAGGGACTAGCTCTGTTGTTTGATTAGTCAGAGAATGACATCAGGTCACCAGGATACTGTTTGGGCCTCAAGGGTCCTTATAGTACAAATTATTTTTAAAATGTATTATTAAATTTATTGAATTAAATTATTAAGTGTGCCAAGTAAATAGTTAGAAATTATTAAAGAATTACTAAAGATACTCTGACCAAAACAATTCATGAAGAAGCAAGGATTTTAACCTTGGACTTAGTACACTTAAGAGAAAGTTTCTAACACTGATTGGCAGTGTGACGTGAAAATCTTTTTGGAGCTTATGCTTCCTCACCTGTAAAATGCTTGTAATCCTCACCTTATGGGTTTTTGTGAAAATTAAGTGATGTGCAGGATCTCGAAATAGTCTGTAAACTTCACTGCAATTAAATATATAGTATCATTATTTTTATTATTAAATGTATTATCATTATTGACTTTTGTATAATTTGCTTAAATCAACCCACTTGCAAATTGTAACATTTGAATTATGATATACCTTGCCTTGACTACTTTTTCATGGAATGGACAGGGCATACATTTATATAAATGGTTAGGAACCTGAAGGAGGGGGGTGACTTTTGCACCTTTGTTTTTATTGGGTTCTAAATTGGGACCCCTTTTGTTTATTACTTGACTACCTGCCTTAGCATCAGGCGTTGCCTTGCTCCCTTAATAGAGTATGATGAGTCAGTTAGATTTATAAACAATGATTTGCCACCTAAAGGTGGGGTTTGAAGCTCCTGGGCCACTGCTGAGCAAAATACATTTTAAATTGTATGTAGTTGAAGTGTTGAACAACCTCAAAATAAAAAATAAAAAAAAAATACTTATCAGCTACTCAAAGATTTTTAACGCATTTTTTAAGGAGGATAATTTTATATTTCCAAAAAGTTATACTTTCAAAGATATTTACAATATGTTTTATTCTCAAAATAATGATGTCAATATACCCTATGACTTTGTACAAAGCAATTTACCACTTGACCTCAGTTTCTGATTCCATAAATCAAGGGGCTTGGACTCGGTGAATATGAAAATTTCTTCTAATTAGAATTTCTGTGACCCTACTATGAATAGGTACTGAATGAACTGATGTTGGGAAATAAGACACGGCAATGTTGCTCTTTCACGTTTTGGGCAGGGCTATCTTGGTGTTGACAGGTTTATCAATATGGCTATGTGTCTCCTATTCAGATAGGTCACCAGGAAATTATGGGAAAAGAAAGCAAATTCTTTGAGGACCAATTGAGTTCCAGAGACTTTCAAAAAATGAGCCTAATAGTAGTAAACAACCATCGAAAGATCCCCATGGCCCAAATGTGCATACTTATTATTTCATTTAATATTCATGACAGTATAGTGAAAGCTCAGTTTATTACCCCAATTTTTCAATTGAAACTTAAAGGGCTTAAGTAACTTTTCCAGAGTCACAGCCAGAAAGTAGCTGAGCTAGAGTTTTAACTCAGAGTGCCCCGGCTTTGGAATGTGAACTGTTCACATTTACAGCTTCCTACCTATTTCTAGCATAAGTGTCTATCCTAATTATACCATTTCTGATTGTATAATATCCTGATTACACAAGTTAACTAGAAATTTAGCTACACACAAAACAAGACAACTCAATAATTAAGATAATTAAAGCCTGAGTTCTGTCTGCTTTTTTCTCTTAAATTGTCTTACAGTGATATAATCAGATTCTAACCCTATGTGATTAATACATAGACTTTCCTATTATTAATACATTTGGGGGAGTGGGAGTGCTTGATCATTTCACTGATTACAATCTATGTCCATACATAAGGCAGTGGACCCTTAAACCCTATCATAGCCAAGCAGACACTATGAAAAGCACAAAATGAATTTGAGATCCTACAAAGGATCTCCACATTTTTCACCAGAAAAAAAATAAAAATTGTTTTTTTCAAAAGATTCTGCTAACAGAAATATCTGAGATAACAAAATTAGTGAAATATTCCCTTTGAGAGCCAACTACATTCTAAATGAGTGTTGTTACTTTTATTTAGATCATGCAGGTAAAGGAGCTATGCTTTAGGTAAGTGAGAAGAGAGATTACCCAATACTGAAGTTTGGAGGAGAGCAGGCAGGTGGCCAATGGGTTTATCTTGATGAAATCAGGACAGACCAGTGTTCTGGTCTTCATTGATCATGCCCCAGACCTTGACCTTGTACCCCAATAGGCATGATCTCTTAGGTTTGGATTTACTCTGTTCATGCACAAGAGAGACCAATGTATCATTTACAGCAACTTAATACATTTGCACTTGAAACTATAACTAGGGGTGCAGCCAACCAGCTAGCTCACTGTCTCCATTGAGAGCAGTAGGTCACAGCCATTACTTTGTCTAAAAAAACTTGACAAATATGTCCACAACACTCCCAGTGCTGATGAATATCTGTACAGACTGGTTGATAAGATTTTGTGCAATTCTCAAAGCACAAGCTCTAATTTTACCTCATCTTTCCTAAGGATCCTTTAACATAACACTGCTGCTGCAGAGAATTCTATAAGAAAACCCCATCATAATTAGAACATTGCTTTGTGACTACTGGGAGACTGATAGATGATTCTTTCACTTATGTATCTTTTATGGCATCAGCTAATGATATCTAGAATCATCTTTTTCTACATCCACCAGGCCAGGAACTTAAATGTATAAATCAGGGCAAGCATAGCTGTGAGGACAGCCATTGGATGGTGTCTGCAAACAAATGCCTGTGTAATTATTATGACTTTTCAGCCTAAGGTCCATTGTTAACCAGCTCCCAACCTGATTGCCATCCCTCCTTTCCATAGTCATACAATCAATAATCAACTACTTTTGACTCGGCCAGTCAACCAATCTGCCTTTGTACAGTGACTTTGGAAACATCTATTCTAATTTACTTTGTTGTTATTTCACAGTTTTGCCCGAAGAAGATAAATACATTTTTTAATTTATTTTGAAGTTGGAAGTTGAAGAAATTGACTATTGTTTCTGCCTAGTTTCTTTGAGCTTGCTATTTTCCAAAGGGATTCTATAATTAAAAACTCTTTTCTAGTCAGTAGTTCCTATTAGGTTATCCATGTTAACATGGGAAATTCAGGGGATTTTTAAAAAAAGTGTCCTAATCTGCTTTAGAAATAAATTGTACTTCCTACCTGCCCTCTTTCCAATACTTGCCTTTTTCCCTGCCCCTCTCCTTCTCTCCCTTTCTCTGCCCTTTTCTCCTTCCCTTTCTTTCTTCCTTTTTCCTGATCTTCCTTACTTCTTTGGGAATAATTCAGTTCAAAAAATATTTATTTATTGGGGTCAGACAAATTTTGTTTTGTGTGTGTGTGTGTGTGTGTGTGTGTGTGTGTGTGTGTGTTTTGGTTGGCGGCAGGATGCTATATAGTCTGGAGTGTTGGTGTCTAAGTGCCCAAGTGGAGTAAGGAGGTATCTACCCAGGAAGGGTGGAGAGGTGGGAGTGGTAAGTCACAAGCAAGATGAGATGGAAGATCGATGATATACTGGAGGGATTGATCCAATATGTAAATATATTGAGTACAATTGGAGTCGGTTTTCTCACTATTGGATAAAAGATGTATAGCATACGAAAAGAGAGAAAATTAGAATAAGCCTTATGGTTTTGGCTTGGCATTGGAGGTATCAGTGCAAACTCATAATTAGATTGATATTTTATGTTTGTTAGATATGTTAAAGTCCTAATCTCCATATCTCAGGATATGACTCTATTTGGAGATACGGCCTTTAAAGAGGTATAAGGTTAAATGAGATCATTTAGGGGGATCCAAATCCAATATGACTGGTGTCCTTGTAAGAGTAAATTTGAACACATAAAGACCAAGGTTGCACATGCACAGAAGAAAGGCCATCTGTAAGCCAAGCTGAGAGTTTTGGGTGATATCAACTTTGTCGATACCTTGATCTTGGACTTCCAGCCTCTAGAACAGTGAGCAAATAAGTCTCTGGCATTTTATTATGGTGGCATGTATATATGTGTGTATGTAAGTATGTGTATATCTGTGTATGTGAATACACACACACACACACACACACACACATATATTGCCTAGCTGTGTCCACTGAAGAGATCCTGGAAGCTGCAACACTCCCTAGCAATAAGAAAAACTTGGCTTCTAAATACCCAGCTCTTGTTTGCTAAATGCAATTCCCCACTAAAAGGAATCAGATTTTTGGAGAAATACCTGATGTATACTGGGGTAGGGAAAATACAAGACGTGCTTGGAACATTTTATTTTGCCAAAGAGAAAAGAAATGTTCAAATAATGATAGGGGCATATAGAAAAGAGCTAATTTATAGATCGTGTGGCAAAACCCGAGATTTTCATCCAGTGAATATATTAGAAAAATCTGAGTCCAAACTGATATGAATTAATAAATGAAGGATTCAAACATTGGTGAGGAATCAGATATTTACATCATTTCAAGGTCATTCCCCTTAAAGCATTTATTATTCACAAGTAGTAAGAAGTGACTAACTTTAGTTAAGAAACCTTAGCAGACATGACCTTAATCAACTGTTTGAAGTGAAAACTGTCAGTAATGGAAGAAATCAAAATCACACAACAGCTGATAGACAAAACAAGAAAAACCCAACATCACTTCTGTGACAATCTTCCCAAAGGCACAAAAACTGAATATAATCTTGAGGGCACATTAAACAAACCTGAATTGAGAGACACACTGTGACAGAATTGGTGAGCAATCTCCGTAAGTACTGGGGCCATAAAAGCCAAGGAAAGACCAGGAAACTCTCCCAGGTTGAAGGAGGCAAACATCCACGTGACAACTAAATACAATAAATACAATGCATCATCCTGATTTAGATCTTTTTACTGTGAAGCTCATTATTGGGACAACTGGTAAAACTTGAATGGGGACTATGGGTCAAATAGTAATAATATATCAATATTAATGTCCTAATTTTGACATCATTTTTCAGGAAAACTGCATTAAAACATTCAGGGGTGATGGGACATCATATCAACACATTCTCAAATGGTTCAGGAAAGAAAATACTTGTTTTTTGGCACTATTTTTATAAACTTCCTGCAATTTTGGAATTCGTTCAACACGAAAAAGAAAGAAAAATTACTGGCACAGCTCATTTCTCTCCGTTTATCCATCCGTCTATCTGTCAATCTATATTGCCATCTGTCTTTAAAGAAACTTAAAATCAGAAATTTTTCTTCCTGAACCCATATTTATCATTATATCGAACTTATGGGCTTATGGAGGGTGTTACCTGGGAGTCAGAAAAAATAAGACTGAAAAATAAGACTCAGGTTCCACTGTCCATCCAGAGACGGATGAGTATTTTCATCCATATTACCTTATTTAGATTTCTAATAGTTCCAAAAGACAAGTTTTTGTATATACATTTTACAGCTTAAGAGGATGCAGCTCTGAGAGTTTGAATAACTTGTTGAAAGACTCTTCGGGTCCTACATGTCAGGGTTCAGAACTCAGTGCCTCCTGCAGCCTAGTGTTCTCTCTGATAAATCACGGTAACTTCACCCAGCTTAGGGGGATAAGCTGCAGTCCGGGAGTAAGATTCTCTGGAGCCTCTTTACAGCGCTGAGGACATGACAGCTAAGCAAAGACTTCTGTCCAAGAAGTCCATAAATTTCAGTGGAAACAGATGGGTTAGTCATTAAAAAATGACAGTTTTTGCCTTGGTTTTATAAGTTTTTTTTTTTTTCTCATGGCTGTTCAAGCCATTCGGAGATCTAGTTTCCTTATCCCTGAAATGGGTGCAACCACCTGGCCCAAAGTTTCATTAGGTGGTTTAAAGAATACGTGAGATGATGAATTAAAAAGTGCTTTACACCTCTAAAGGTGCTGTACTGACATAACATATTAATATTTTATGCTTTTTATTCCAGTATGAATTGTCCTTATAATTAAAGTATACATTAGAACAAAGGAATAAATTCTTCCTTAAATGTGGGCCAATCTATAATCTCCAGGTACTCAGTTTCTTACTGAAAATTTGAGGTTATGGTGGTACAGTAGAGTGATAGCATAATTGATTATACTGACTCTATTTCCCCTACCCTGCAACTACGAAGCATCCTCCCAATATGACTATGAACTCAACCAGGTGACTTGTTTTGGCAATGGGATGTTAGCAAATGTGACACAAGAGGAGGCTTGGAAAGCCTTGGTGGTTGGGTTTGTTCTCACTTTTCTTCTTTGCCCTGAAAGGGAATGCCCAGGTAAGCAGTTGGTCCCAGCAAAAGGATGAGAGACAGCAAGGAGGCCAGTTTGCTCCAGAAAGTCTAGCTGTTGCCCTCCTAGATTAGCTTACAGAGAGCTGCCCCCGAGAAGTACTAGTGCACCCAGCTGCAGACAGGCCCAGTTAACGTCCTACCCACTGAGCTCAATACACGCTTATTGTTTAAAGCCCCAACAGTATGTTGTTTTTGCAGTAAGTTGTACGCATATACTATGAAGTAAAAGACAAAGTTTCCATAACTTTCGCATAAAACCAGAGGCTTCAAAATTACTGTTACACCTGCCACTTTCCATTTTGACCATTTCCTTCAGATTCTCCAGTACCTGGAGCAACTTGGGACCGTATTTAAGAAATAATAGGTTTAGGAAATGTGCAGCAACTACTCAGGAGATTCCAATATTGGACTTCTACTCGAAATTACTCTCATTGCACACATCTCTAGGGATCAGTATGGAAATAGTGAACTAAGCGTGCCTGTGACCTAGATATTTCATGTAAGTGAACACAGTTAAGTCAGCTGAGAGCTTTTCCTCTGCAATTATGGGAGCTGGATCTCTTTTCATTTTGGGTAGGTGGGAGGAGAAGTTTGATTTTAAAAGAGTAAATAATCATACTCTTTTAGCATAATTATTTATTTAAAATGTCTTATTTGCCTCTATTAACATATATACTTTTGCATTTCTTAAATTATTATTGTAATTACAATTATAGTGATACCATGCATCACTCTTCCAAATTTTTGAAGTAATTTCTCCAAAAACACATTTTAAATTTCTGTGCATCCTCCATGTAGTGTTACCTTTCTAGCAGCAAAAGAATGTGTTTTTCTTGAGTGTAAAATGTAACATTTACTTTCAAACCTGATTTCTCAGTAATGGATTTTCAGGCCTCCTTGCAGATGGGATCAGTAATGTTGCAGTCCTCCTTTTGAAAGTATGTAAAGAAATCGTGTTTTAAGAAAACAGGTGTTGGAGATGTTATTCTGACCAAACTCCAATTCTTAGAAGTTGCATTCTAACTATAGAATTACTTATGTATGAGATTTCTTTGTTTACAGATTCTTAATTAAGAATTGGCATGTTAGCAAGTATAAAATTTGCATAACAAATACCAAGATAATTTATTTTAAAAATATGGATCCTGTCGTAAATATGGTTTAATTTAAGCACAACAATAAGCTGGACAAGGGGTGAGGTGTCTCTGCCTGGCATGTTATTAACAAGCTATGTGATTTTGTCCGTGTCACCTTACCTCTCTGACCATTGCCTGCTTTATAGGTATTAATATGAAAAATGTCTATGACACATGGTAAGTAAAAAATGTGAGACAAGTTTCTATTATACTCTAATGCTGTGATGATATATATGGGTTTCTATTACCCAAGTCCGTAAAGTTAGGAAGATGTGTATAGAAGTGAGTTTTTTATAACATAAAAGTGTTCACTAATACATTAAATACTTATAAAATTAGCCCCCACTCAATCATCCATCTCCACTCACACATCATGCCTGTGTACATCATCTCTCATTGATTTCCAAATGTTGCATCTGACAATATAATATAAATTCAAGGCAAATTGATTACAAAATAGAACTGAAAATTTTGCAGTATGTGCAGTATTTCATGGATCCTTTGTAGTAATTGAAGAATTGAGTAATTGAAGAATTACTCAAATCACACCCAAAACTATTGCCAACTACCTTATTTGAAAAAGAAAAAAAAAGGAGAAAAAGAAGGAAGAGGGGGAGGAAGGCAATATAATGATGACAGGATTGCTGCTGAAAAAAAAGAAAGAAAGAACACCAAAAGATTAAGCAACCCCTTTGGCACATTGTGGTACTGTTAATTATTTTTTTAAATTTAAGTATGGATATTTTGTGATTGGGCTAAAAAAAGGAAATATAAAGGGAACATACCATGCAATCATAAAATTTGTAAAGGAAAAATTACTTAAAAATGTCAGCACTTGACATAGTTACTCATTCATAAATTAGTATGCAGTGCAATTAAACCTAAACTTTATTAAATGTAAGAAAATATGCATATTTGCATATTGAGTTTTATATTTCCAATTTTGTTCTTTCTCTTTAAAATGAAATTTTGCTACTTAAGTGGCCCAATATCATTTATATTCAATTAGAGATCTCCTGGATCTTCTATATAGAAATGTATACATACTCCACACACAAATACACATATGTATATGCATAGATGTACTTGGATATATATTTTATGTTTTCTATTGGAGTCAAAACACTAGGTTTTTTGGATTTTCCTCATCCAAACCTAGAGTGGACGCCAGTTCTTCCTCAGCTCCAACATGGAAATGCAAGTTGTGTATTGTCAGGGCAAATGGATAAGGAGCCCTGGTCTGTATTTCACAGGGTATTTGGGATTTCTACCTATGCTTAAATACGTAAAAGTAAAAATAAGAGAAGATACAGCTGAGGAAATGGATGAGGTTGCACATTGAGTGGACTGAATTGTTTTCAAACTGGCCTATAACGTGACCAGCATTAGATGAGGAACAGGATCAGAGGGCAACCTAGAACCTAGAGGACAAAATAGAGGACAAAAAATGTGGCTCACCCAAGGTTTTTTTTCTTTTCTTTTTTTTTTTTTTTTTTTGCTTATGAGTGATTCTAGGATAATAAAGAAACCACACTCTATAAGATATATTATGGGAGATATATATTATATACATACACATATATGTATAGTCCCAAGTTACATATCCAAGTTAAATGTTTTTGGCCAGTAAAATCTACCAAGTGCCAAGTTCTCATTTTTCTTTTGTGGATACAAATAATTATATTAATTTTTGAACATTTTAAAGGCCTGATGAAAAGAGACTATTGCAAGATTATTATAGATTTCCAGACACACCAGGGGAATCTCCTCTTCCCTTGGCTAATGTAGGCAATATGCTGGTGCCAGAAAGGTCTGGACAAGAGTTACTTCCTTCTGGGTTGCCATCTAGTTCAATGGCATAATGGATTATGCCAATTGGCTGATCTCTCACACTGATACTTATAGTCTGAATAACCATGGCCTTGTTTTGTACAGCTTTAAGAATAAAAACAAAATATAAAAAATCCAAATACACAGATATGCACACACACACACACACACACACACACACACACACACACATACACACAAACCAGCCTTGGAAATTCTAGAACTTGTCCAGTAGGGCAAGATGGGAGCTGGAGGGACAGATCCAAATGCTCAGGGGAAGGTCCAGTGGAACAGGGGAGCAGCACGCCCAAGAGGCAGAGCCATAACCATGTATAGTTCACCAGACGATTAACATGAGGAAGGAGATTGCAGTAAAAAAGCATCCCGGAATCCAAAAGGGCAGGTGGAGAGCAGAGAAGAAACAGCTAAGAGGTGATGATGTGGAATCTAGGCAGAGGGTGGGTCGTCAGCACCAGGAGGAGCAGGCAGCAGGCCCAGCAATCCTGCTCTGGGCTCTCAGGCATCAGCTCTTTGGACGGCACTGGGCAAGTGCAAGAAAGGCCCTAGCACTGGGAACCTGACAACAACATGGTACAATGGAACAAGCACTGGCTCTAGAGTCAGACAGTCCTGGGTTCAAATTTTCATTCTGGCATTTAGCAGTTGTAGCACTTGTGTAAGCCACTTAGTCTCATCTGTAAAAAGAATTAATAGCAGTTCTTTAATTATTTGAATATTAGATGAGATGGCATACATAAGTAAAACACATAGTGCTTAGCATATAACAAATTTTCATAGTTTATGATTCTTATCAGACTGAGGAAAAAAGTGAGTTTCAGAGCAGGTCAACCACAATAAGTGTATGACTGAATTACAATGTGGGTCTTAAATTTTAAATTGCTGTTGCCTGTACTTCCAGAGCGGAAGTCAGAGTTGGTTCTGGCAAACAATGAGTGAGAGACCAAATGGTTTCAAGTGGTCCCGTGTTCACACAGGGAGATGAGAAATGCAGAGCTTGGGGACCCAGACAGAACAGTTAGTCTTGTACACACTGATTTCCTAGAGAGAGAGATTTTTAATTTAATTCCCTTTGCACCTGTTCCCCTGTCTGGGATCCTGTTATTTTAAACTCTAAAGTAGCTATTATCACCATTTGTTACAAAGCTGATGCAGAATAATCAAGCAGGTCCCTGGAGAAATTATGCAAACAAATTCCTTAATTCTACAGAATTATTGAGTCCAGAGGGGATTCTACGTGCTCCCCTACTTTTTCATCAATGTCAGACAATTAGTCTTCTGGCGCAGGTGTATTTATGACATCAATGCATTTAGCCAGGGTCAATGAGGTGATGCTTGGGTGCCAATGACGAGGATAATTTGACATTTTCCAATGCGAGCATTTCTCATTGTTGATTGAAAGATCCAATATGAGTCAGCATGTTCTGCCATCTTTTGCTGGATGGCCCAGTGGGAAGCACTGAGAGAGTATGGGTTAGGAGAGACAGGGGTCAGAAAAGGGGATGGGTGGGACACACACAGGAGGAAATAAGGATCCTGTTGCTGGAGGTACCAAAACATAGTTTCCCTCAGCTGAAGAAGTTTCCCAAGAGATACCTAGAATAGACATTGTCTGTGCTGAAATTTTCAAGTGGATTGCGAGTGTCCTCTATTCAATTTCTAATATGGGCACCTAGCACAGTGCTTGGCATGTAGAAAGCTCAAAAATGTTCTGTGTGTCTTTTTCTAAAAGGCTGGAAGAAAGAAAGGGGGGTAAATCAACCTTGATAACAATTTAACATTTCTTTATGTTTCTTTGTAATTTACCCCATTGTCCACCCTGGTGAAGACTGACATCCAGAATATTTCAGCCTGCCGATGAGAAGGCGTGTGACGTCAGGGCAGTCCTCAGGATAGTAGTATCCTGTATCATCCCTGCCGCAGGGTTTAGCAACTTTAAGTTTTGTGTTACTTCTGCCCCAGCCACTTCAATCTGTTGATTTGAGATTTGATGATTCTTTCATATTTCCATTTCTCAATAGGTCTGCTCCTTTCCTTCTAATCTAGTGACTTTGCTAGGAAAACAATACAGTCACAAAAAGGAATGGGGAGACTGTGTTATTATTATATATTGGGTTTGACTAGGTTTAAATCACAGTGACATCTCTCTAATTTAATTCCGTGACTCCAAGCTCCGTTTTTAGATCCTCATCTGTAGTGGTATCTAATTCCCTGGGTTGTCCTGTAAGTTAACTGAAATGCATTTGTAATAAACATGGAATTGTGCCAGACCCAAAGTTGGAAACATCGGTTCGGAGTTAGAGCCATGTAATACCTACAGAAATATGAGGCATTCCTTCCATTAGCTAGACACTGGACAAGCGTATCTTGAAGATGCTTTGCAGGGCTAACATCCTAGGATTCTAATATTCTATTTCAGAATCCAAGACCTAGCCACAACTACTTCACTCATATGCTGCAGAAATACAGAAGAAATGTACCTCCATACTAGGTGCTTATTAGCATCCAGACGCTTTGTTTCAACCCAAACCTGGGATATACTTCCACCTCTGCTACTACTACTACTACTAATAATAATAATAAGGCCTGTATTTCCAAACTATTGAAAATACCTAAGTTTGTTCTCTTTAAAAATTCATTAAATATCCCGTGAGATAATATCTGCCTTAGATAGACAGAGTCTAATGGTAAAGTATACCGTTACGTTGCTTAAATCACAAACTGAGCTGACTACAAGCAATGACTCCCATGAGATTAAAATACAGTATTTGCAGAAGTAGTTATTATATAGATATAAATGTGGATGTCTTGGAATGCTTACTAAAGAAAAAGATAGGAAGGGTTTAAAATACCATTTTAGGTAGGGAAACAAGAATTTGGGGAAATAAATCTGCTTTCTCAAGTACTATTTTTAACATTTGTTCCATGCATTTTGTATTTTTAAAAAGTTCCCTGAAATTTATGGATAAGAAGTGATTGCCAAGTCTTTCCCCAGTTCTCCTTACAGCAAGAAAAAAATGTCTGTAAATATTTCCAGGAGCTAACTATGACTGTGGTAGCATGAAATGAGATTAAGTTACCTTATTAGTAATAAATAGGATCTTTTTGTGGGAAGGAAATTTCTTTTTGCTATTTCCGCTGAGCTGATTATATATCAGGTTAGATTATGATGATAAGCCTACCAAGGTTTATGTTTTTGTTTTTATTTTTTAAATGTTGTAATTTATTTAAAAAACAGATACATGAAGCCACACAAAACAAATTCATAGGTTTAATGAGCTGTTTCAAGTTGAATGGTTTTGCAAGCATCATACTGGTCAAGAAATAACTTTGCAGCCAACACAAAATCCCTGTCCTATGTCTCTAATCCCAAACATACTCGCATTTTTCCCCCACGACCTAATGCTGGCTTTTATAGTACTTGCTTTCTTGATACTCTTATATTTTTATCATTCATGTCTGTATCCTTTGGCACTATAGTTTAGCCTGCTATTTTTTCTTTTTCTAATTGGTTATGCCTTTTGAGTGTTTTTTAATCTATAGGTTCTTCCACTGTTTCCCTTTTTTGACCCTTTTTAAATAAAATTTATTCATTGGGAGACTGGGCCCATTGAACTGTACGGTTTCTCACCATGTGGAATTTGTCGGCGCAGCCTCTGAGTCGGGCTCAGCTTGCATGGCTTTTGCAGGACTCTTGGTGGAGTTGTCTTATTTCAAGAGGTGGATAAAGTCCGGTTTTCTTCTGTCTTTGGTGTTGGCACTGACTGATGCTTAATGTGTATACCCATTAAGTAAGTAATTGAGGATTGAAAATGACAATTTTCACATTTCATATTTCTTTACATATTAGTTGACATAATTATGTAAGGAGACAGTTGCCCTCATGTGCTCTTTAGTTACCCAATGATACAGTTAGTTCATATAGGAATGGCTTAGTATTTTCTCTTTATTGACCAGTTTTTAAGATAATGATTATTTTCCTATCATCCTCCACAAAGGTGACATTTTTTAAAAATTGGCACTATGAATTCTTGGATTTAGAATTATTTGATGGGTTTTAATATAGTGCAATTATTAACCTTGTGGAACCTAAAATTGCCCCATACTTGAGGATGATATTTTTATATTAAAAGATCCTAACTGGTGTGTATTGACCAATAACTGGTTTGAGAACCTTATATGTATTATGCAACATAATGCTCCCCAGAGTTCTAAAATTATCCTTTGAAAAATGAGAAAACTGAGGCACAAAACACTTCAGTAACTTTCCAAAGGTCCCTTAGCTACATGAGATAAGGCTGCAACAGAAATCAGGGTGATCTTCCTCTTTAACCATCCTGCTGCGTTCGTTCTAGTACAAGTTTGCTAATGGATCTTTTAGATGTTTAGATTTAGTTTTTGTCTTATTTAGCAAAATATTTATGTGAATTGTCAAATCTATCTTTATTTTGCCAAGGAAATGGAGACTCAGAGAAGTTAAGTGAATAGTTCAAAGCTGGACTGTAATGTGCCTCCTTAGGGACAAGGCCCAAACTCTAGTCATGAGCCTGCTGTCCTTTGAAGCAGTACTGTCCTTCCCATGGTATGATCACTGCAGTGAGTGGGAATAGTTGACAGTACACCTCCCCTCGAATGTCATAGGTTCAAATCTAGGAGGTGAATCTGTTTATCTTTTTCCAAGTAGAGGCAAGTGATCATGCATGTATGAGATATATATATATATATATCTTCTAAGGAAGAGAAGACTGCTCAATTTTGAAACAAATAACAGTGCTTCATGAATGTTGAATGCCCTAATGCTAAAGACTAAGTCAGGAATCAATCTAAAATGAAGACAAATGGAGCTGTATGCAGGTTAGTGCCCACCTGTAGTCATAATATCTTAATGCCTGATTTTTCTCTTGGGTTTTAATAGGTGTAATTATTGTACTTTATACATAATTTATGGGTATATTTTACAAAAACATACATGGATAAAACTTTTTTCTATCGTCTACACAGATACTTCTTCTCCTTTTGGAAAATATACAATGCATCTGTGCTCACTGTGTATCTCTGAGCTACTAACTTCTTTTATAAACGGAAAGGTTCATGACAAAGAATTTTTTTTCAGTGCTGAATTCTGCAGTTTTTGATGAGGTCAGAGAAAATATATGGTCATTAAGAGGTTTAGAACAGCTGAATGTGAAAGAATCCATGGAAGCTTATTTATTATTCTATATGCTGGGAGCTGGTGCTAGGAATACCTGAGAGAATGACTCACAGAAGTCGGAATGGGTGGGGGTGAGGGGTAGTTACTGCAAATGAAGTCTTTTGTTGGGTAATTGAAGTAATAAAAATTTCTTTCACAATTACCAGTTCTAATATTGAGATAAGGCACATCTCCATCTACCTTAACTCATGATATTTAAGTATATGTACACCTGCCGTAGGTATTTTGTTTGTTTAGCTATAAGATTTAATTAGGCCTCTAAAAAAAGAAACATCTCATAAGACAGTTATGAAATTTCAATTTAATGCAAATCTATAGACTTAATTGCCTCAAATAGCAACATAAGCTACATTTTAAAATTCTCAGGATGTGCAATCATCTGTTCGATGTTACTGCATTTTTACACAGGGCACTGGAAGACTGGATTTACTCCAAACAGGTACATCAAAATGCTACACTTCCTATAGTGTGGACTTTAGTTTTTAAATGAAGGTGAATTAAAATTAAGAAATAGATGAACTTCTTGATTTCACAGCATGTTTTAAGTGGAAGTGTCTTGGGAATGAAAATTAGCCTCTGCACAGTAGGATGACTGTAGTTGACAATATTGTACTGCGTATTTCAAATTAACTAGAAGATTTTGGATGTTCTCATCACAAAGAAATGATAAACATTTGAGGTGATATATAAGCTAATTATCCTGATTTGATATTATACATTGTATACATGTATCAAAACATCATATTGTACCCCATAAATATGTACACTGACATGTCAATTAAAAATAAAATATAACTTTACAAAATCCAACTAACTGCTCTGAAGCATTTATGATGACCTCATAGTGTATAATTGGGATAAAATCTCAAACTGCAAAAGGGCAAGGAGTCTGTTCTTACTAACCATGTCACTCTTGGTGCAGATGGCCTTTCCTGAAAGCTGTGACATTTTGCAGATTCCCATATTTCAAAGGTTCCTCTGGTCATGCAATGGAATAATCTGAGGATCCCTAAGGGAGCTCAGACATGCCTAGAAATAGATTATCTTCCAATGAGAATGCACAAGGAAGTGTCTCACAATTCTAGTCATAATTTAACAACATGAAATCAAACTAAATATCCAACAATAGAGGATTAATATAAAATATTAATTGGCTATTATGTAAGCATTAAAAATCAATCCTAGAGACCTGTACTTATTGACTTTAAGACATGAATGACATGGATTTTTATGTGGAAAAGGCAGTTAAAAGAATGGTTTGTATAGTACCTGGGTTCTTTCCTTACGCATACTGCCCCCATGCAGCATGCTGTTGCACTTTGTATTTGCCTCCCAGCAGTGATCCATCCTCCAAAGTGTTCTGCCTTCCTCCACTCCCTTAGTATGTTCCCCTCCCCTAAAATCTCAAATGTGATAACTCTGAATATTTGGGATCTGACAAACCAATTGCCATATGGCCAGTCTGTCTTCAGAGGAGATATAGTGAGATCACCAATCTGTTGCTACCATTATTTCTCACTAGAACAAAGATCTCTCTTCTCATTTCACAGCTTTTTCTACAATTTAGCTTTATTGTGTGATCTACGATCATAATCATGTCTTTGCAAAAGCAGTTATGATTCTTTTTAGTTCTGGGGTGGCAAATTCTCAATGCTGTTTGAACACAACTCTCCAGCTTCTCTATATCCACATCCAAGGGCAAGAACATCACTGGAGAAAACCCTTAAACTGGAAGATGAGTTTCAGTTTATGTTGAAAATGAGTCAACTCTGTCGAATAGTCTTATCACATTGTCTAAAAAGCTCATTTTTATACTCTCAAATAAACGAATTCATTCATTCTCTTCTTTTCTAAAACCTACTGTCCATCCTAGGCTCTTCTACTTGATTGAGACAATGCAAACTTCATATTTCATTGAGACAACGAAAGACTTCAGATAGAAACTCCCTTATCCTCCCAACATCATATCTAAAAATCTACTTCCTCAACACCTGTTTTCTCTTTTTGCTCTTCTGTTAAAATTAATCCAATGACCTGCCCCCTACCAATGGCCACGCCCTTCATACTTTGATTCCTTTCATACATGCTTTTCCAAACATTTGGCCATTTGATTGCCCTGCTTTTGTTGATATGCAAATATAGCTTTCTTAAATGGTCATTGATAACATTTTATAAACATAGTTTAGAATTTCACATTTTTTAAAAAAGGAACATTTCCTGTTCCCACCCTATTTTCTTCTACCTTCTTCTGTTGTTTTTTCTATGCCAATATTTCCTTAAAACGTCCTTTATATATTCTTTCACTAACCTCCTCTCTTCCTTCTTCAACCATTGCAGTTGGGATTTCATCCAAACCATTGCATGAAACTGCCCTTGTCAAGGTCACTAAATTCAATTACCCTGTATTCGTCTCTATCTTCCAACCTCTCAGTTTCATTTGACGCATTTGATGATGTTCTCTTATTTAAAACACTTTCTGGTCTTTGCTTATATCTCACTTTGCTGGATTCTTCCCATCTCTTAGGCTATTTTTTTTTCTTTTCTCAATCTTAATTTTTTCCCAAATTCCACAGGGCTCTTCCACTTCCCTATCTACCATCCTCACCTATATCATCTCATTCCTTCCCAGGGCTTCAAGTTAGAATTTTAAACATGGTGAAGATACTACTTTTAGCAGAGTGCTATAGTGCTGCTTAAATCATTCTGGGTCAACCTGTTGTGTCCAACAGAAAACTCGAGGCATGAGTCTAGTTGCTAATTGGAAAAACCAATAATGACTATTTCATCTTTCACAGACGTGGCTGTAAAGCATGGCCATAGCCATGAGGAGGGGGAATGTCAGCTGCACTGGTGGTAAACTCTTAGCCGAAGGCACCTGCCCTTCTGCTATGTGTGGCCGGCTTTGCCCTTTGTAGTTTCTCTGATGAGAATAAGCATTTGCTGTTGTGATTTTTCACTCTGCAAATCTCTCTTGATCATGACTCTGGATGTTGAGGACTGAGATAATAATAACAGTTAATCCTGATATAGAATTTACTGTGTCAGGCATGTAATATATGGATTCATTTAATCCTCACAACTACCACATTTTACAGGGGAGGACACTAAGACTTAGTGAAGTAGGTTTCACAAGGTCAAAAGGCTGGTAAGTGGCAGAGCTGGCTTTGAACCCAGGAGGTCATCTTCAGAGTCCTTGAGGTCCTGGGCTGGTGAGAAGAGACAGAGCAATTGCTACATTACAATGTGGTCAAAGCTGAAAGAGGTTTGGAACATGTGGGAGCCCAGAAGGATCTTACTCCACCTGGGAAAGGTTCCAGAGGTGGCATCATTGGAGCTAGGCCTTAAGAAAGGATACGACATTTCTAAAAGAGGAGTAGAAACAATCTCAGCAGGGGGAAGAGCACTGTAAATCCCAGAGACATGGATGGGTGTGGCCACATGGAGGCACTTGGACAAATTCACGGTGACTTGAGTGTAAGCTCGTGTTCATGCGGCTGTGAGGGGCACACGGCTCAGAGAGACAGCGCAAGGTAGGTGATGGGCAGACTCAGCATCTTTCCTGATCTCCATTATAACTCAGTTGGATGAGAAAAATCTCTCAGGTGTCTCTTAGCTCAGATGTTCTGTAATTATACAAAACCCCAAAGAAAATCAAAAGTATCTTACCCTGAAATTCCAAGCCATGACTCAGCTGTCCTGAAGATAAATCTAGATGAGCCAATCGTAGTCTGAGGCCACCCATTACTTAGGCTTCACCTTCTATTGCATATCATTTAAAAGTAGGGTGAGCAACAGCCAAAACTGGCTAGGACAGAGGGGATTCCTGGGTTGTGTTACATTCAGTACTGAAAAAAAAAAAAGACAGTTCTAAGCAAATCAGGACAATTGGGATACCCTATGTCTGCGGTCCCCACCTGCGGGGCCTATTAGGGACCAGGCCACAGAGCTCTGCCACCCTCCTGGTGTCATTCGCTCCTTGTCTTCCTTGAAACTTAGGAACTGGGGCACAGGGAGCTTGGAAGGGGTACCAAGGGGGAGGGCACGCGGGAGGAGGTGAGCTGCCAGCGGCAATGGAAGCTTCGCTCCCCATCTCTCTTCTCTCGCATCGCTAATCACCGCCTGAGCCCTGCCCCCACTCCACCCCCACCCCCGCGTCCCTGGAAAAACTATCTTCCATGAAACCGGTCCCTGGTGTCAAACAGGTTGGGGATCGCTGTGAAGGCCAGTTAATGTGCCATGATTTCATAGCACAGAGATAAGGTGCATGACAGCTCATATATAGACCTCAAGTTGGTATGGCTGTAAAGTATAGAATAGTTTTTCAGGTAAATATAGAGATGCTTATTTTATTTTTTCATTTATTTAAATTCCAATATTCAAGTGATTTTCTTTTATCAGGTTTGTATTACCTAAGATGATTACCCCAGAGCTTAACACCCCATACTTGGGCCTTTCCTTTTCTTTCCCTGCTGGATATATATTCTTACATTTTTTTCTTTCTGCAAAGGAAAGAGCTCTATTACTTGTGATTATTTAAATATTGTCTGTTCCCTCTAAAAAATCAAATAATGTGAAAAAATGTAACAGAAAATTCAAAATCTCATAGTATCATACCACATAACCACCATTAACACTTTGTTGAAGATACTTGTGTGCATTTCTCTGTGCATACACGTATTTTCTTTACGCATACATATGATTTAACAAAATTGGGATTGTATTATCAGTATATGTTATATTTCTTTGTGGCTATCTTTATGTCAACTCATTTTTTTTTCCTCTCATCTATGTTTTCTCTTTCTTCCTACTTCCCAGCTGAGCATGGTAGCCACTATTAATTTCTTAGAGTTTAACCTTCCATTTAGTTCAGGTTCTTAAGATGCAGATGCCAAGGCATTTGAATAAGATGTATTAAGGAAAATACCTATGAAGATAAAGGGAGGGAAGCCGAAGTTGAGGGGAGTGTCTAACTGCTGTGAAGGAAAACAGAAAGATAGAACATATAGATCTAAGAAAGTTTAGCTAAGCCCAGGGGGCCTCGCTGAGCCAAATTCATCCAGTTAAGGAGTCCTGCAACTCGCAAGGATCGGCCTATGTTATGAACTGTGCTGTGTCCAGTCGTGCTGGTAGCAGCCTGCAGGAAGAGTGGTCTTACTGTGAATAGGGATAGACTCAGAAGGACCAGCTGCTGGTATGTTTCCTGCAGCAGAAGATCTGAGCAGCATATAGCTTTCACTATGTCTGTATAACAAAGTGAAAATGCACATGCTTGGGCCTTAATCATTGTTTTCACAAATATTATGAACATTTTATATACACCATTCTGAATCTTGCTTTTGGCACTTAACAGTATCAATGGAATGCCAGCCAAGTAAAGCAATATAGAACTCATTCTTTTCAAGAGACACTATATTTTGTAATACTTACATATCCAAAATTACTCAAGTCATTTTAAATAAATGGAAATTCTCTTAAAGTCTTAAAGGTAAAATAACATAAACTCGTAGCAAAGAAATTTACAAATTTTGTTTCATTTAAATTTAAGTGTTTAATCCATATATCATATGTTTTGGTATATGGTGTGAGATTGAGTATGCTGAGTTAGTTGTCACTCTTCTATCTTCCTTGAGTTTCCAAAATTTTGTTAATATCAATTTATTCATTGCCATCATCCTTCCTATTACCTTTATCTTTATGTACTCATGGTTCTTTAAAAGAAATCCTCAGTGTCTTTATTCTCATTTTTACTTTGAGAAATAAGCAAAAATAAAAATGTATTATTATATCACATTTCATGATTTATTGTTACATATGAACTATTAACTCATTTTATCCAGTTAAAAATAGTTGGTATTTTATATGGAATTATATATTAATAACTTAATTGATTTTCAGATGCTTGACATTTTTATTATTTTGTTATTGTATCCAAGAATAAGATATGTCATTACTTAAGTTCAGAACTTTTTTTAATAAGTTTAATATTTTTTTCTCACAGATTCTATAATTTTCTTATTATATTAATTCTTATGTATGTTACAGTTTTGTCACTTTTGAGAACACAATGTTTCCCATTTTTACTTATATCCAGTCATTGGTAGTAAAGAAAAGAGTTATTTATTTTAGATATGTATCATATGTCCAACTACCTTCAGTAGTTTCTTTATGAATTATGTTAGCTTTTTTTAAATTGGCCATCTTGTTTTACCTAGATTTATTATCATATATTAAGTAAAAATGCAGATTTATTTTTCCTTCAATCATTACTTGGACTTATTAAATTTTTTATCTTATTTCACATAATTATAATATAAATAGGCATTTCTTCCCTATCCATATTTTAATGGAAATAGTATTGCTATTTTGCTTTTTTAAAGTTGTAGATTATTCTGTGAGATGTCTCTCATTTTAAAGAGTATTTCCTCTATTCCTATTCTAATTTCATGTTAAAATAAGAAATGACTTCTTTATTTAATTAAATAATGTTTTATGTATGGGAATAATTATGAGATATTTTCCTTTAATTTTCAATGAAATATGAGTCTTATATGCCCCTAATATATTAACAAAATCATTATTGTCTTCTGTCTGGTAGTATTTTATTGAGGATTACTGTATCTATGTAAGCATACATGTATTTCTAAATACACCAATAAGCCTGTTGTATAATTTTCTTTTACTATCTTTAATTGAATTGATTGCTCATTTCATTTCTACTTTATAAAATGAATTGATTAGATGTCCATGTATTCATAGAGTGTGTTAAATTTTAATTATCTTTGTAATTATCTGTTATTTAAAAGAGACCTAGATTTGGAACAATAAATTATGTCGTTCTTTCTTTTATTTTATTTATTTCTTAAACTATGTTTTTCTAATTCCTCTCATGGGAGGGCAGGATAAAATCTTTAATGAGCTTGCCAACATCTCCTACAGTAACTAGTCTGTTCAAATTTTCTGCTTTTTCTTTGTAAACTGTCCTGCTTTTAAGTTTACAGTATGCCATCATTTCCATCTTTAAAATTTATTGGCATATTTGTACTCTGTTTTTAATTCAATCTTTTATCAGGAGGATGAAACAAAGAACAGGTATAACTTGAAATCCATGGACAGCCATGGTCTAATGTGATTGAGAATTATACTAAGTAGGGTTAAGAATGAAGAAAATAGCTAGGGGAAAAAAAAAGCAAGCAATAGGGAAATTATACTTTCTTTATTAATATTTCCTTATAACACTTCTGTTCTTAGTATAAAATAGTCTTAACTGCAATATTAGAGAAGTGGAGAGGAAAGAATGTGATGTTGAGGAGGGATCTGCTCCTGAAACTCCTTTAACCATGATAAGCCATTTGGATTTCAGCATGAGGGAAATGGGGGCAGGGCATATAATTATATTAAGCACCAAAGTTACTTAATGAAACTGGTTTATTTTATATTCCCTACTTGGTTTTCTCTTAAAGTGGAGGTTAAGGGCATGAGTCTTGGAATTAAACAGGCCTTTCTACATTTATTAGCTTTATGACTTTAAGCCTTAGATTCCATATCAATAAAATAAAGATACTAATTTTGCTTTCACATGGGACATCTAAAATAATAAGATGATAAATTATGTGTAAAGTGCTTATTACATAAATAAGTAAACATTCAATAAATGGTTGATATAAAGCCAATAATCATCACTGTGATCTTCATTCTCACCATCATTTCTACTTTCATTATGCAAGAAACATATGCGAACATGGTCTTTTCGGTGAGGCATATAAACATTTTTCCCACAGTCTTCATAAGTGGGAAAAGTGACATTATAGCTGGCTGGCAGGCCTGTTCTGTAACCAACGACATGGACTGTTCAATTTTTGGTTTTGTTTTTGTTGAAAAGTCTCTGTCTTGGTTTCATACCTTGCTGTAAATACTGCATTCTAATCACTATGCTGTAAGTATTTCTGATAAAAAGAATTAATGGAAAAATGACTATAGAGACAAAGACACTGAGAAGGTTTGGCATTACATTTTTGAAACACAATCAGCCCTTCTGTCATTTGTAGATAGGTGCTACTTTTAAAAGTAAATACTTCTGTTATTCAAGGTAACTCTCATTAGCAGCTATAACAAATAACCCCTCAACTCAGTGGCTCAGCATGATGAAAGTATCTTTCTCAATCACATCACAGTGTAATGTTCCTTGGGTAGCTCTTCTAAGCAGCTCTCCTCTGGGGTGACTCAGAGGCCTCCTCCTTATATCCTGTGTTCTGCTGAATTGGAATCTTCTTCTTCCAGCTGCAAGGAGAACCGGCAGAGAGTGGGTGGGGAGGGCATTCTGGCACCTGACTCGAAATCTCAACTTGACACACTTCATTTCCAATCACATTTCACTGTTAGGCCTTAGTCATATGACCATGTATAACTGCATATTTCAGCCTTCTCATAAAGGCACACAGTCTTCCTGTGTGTGCAGAAAGACAGAGACTGACAGTGTAATAAATCCACAGATGCAGGGAGGCACGGGCTTACCCAGATGTATAACAAGCCAGCACAAATAAGTGACTTCCAAATTCACGATCATTTTTAAAAACATGAACTAAATTATAAATAAGAAACAATTGTACATTCTTCATTGAAACTTCACCATGGTCGAAATTAGGACACTTACTATTCATTTTAATTTTTTCAACATATGTAAAAGAGAAGAAAATGGGATAAATATATGTGTGCTTAATAGTGGAACACTATTGACCTATTTCTCTCTCAGGGTTTCACTGAGAATTCTTAACTAAAATAATATGTGTGCTTATAAATTCAAATAAAATGTGATTGAATTAGTTGAGACTCTAATTTATCTCACATCAATCATCATTATCCTGGTGATTTTATTATGTTTAATCACCCATGTGATGTGGCTATATGTACCTCTGATAGTCAACCTATTTTCTGAGGTTCTTTCTAATTTCTTTTTTCTGTACCCTGGAATAGTATTTATGTATATATGTTTTCATAAATAATTTTAGATGAACATTTATATTTTTATTATTTTATCTTATTTTTAATTGATATGTAATTATGTGGCTTATTTAATTCATGCGAAACTCATCCATCCAGCTTCTTTACGTTGCCAATTTGTTTCAAATGGTCCAGTATTGTTGGAATAGTAATGTCAAACCTTGGTCTCACAAGAAGTGTCAAAGCAAAACATCAGAGATATCAACTGTCAAACTTAGTACTTAAGGAAATTGGACATTTCTTACTTAATAACCTTATTTTTAATGTGAAGGTACATCTTCATTCTTTCAAACACACGTTTTGGTTTGTGCTTATCTTTCAAATTTTTTTAGAGTAATTTTGTGAAACCATGGCTAAGTAAAAAATTTGTGTTGTTGTCGAATATGAGTTCCGTCGTGGGACCAATGAAGCACAGACAGCTCAAAATATCATCGAAGTGTTTGCGAAGAATGTGGCTAATGAATGCACAGTACGCTGATGGTTTGAGAAGTTCTGTTCTGGTGATTTTAATCTTGAAAATGAGCCACATGGGTGACCTGAGACCAAGGTTGAAAATGAGCTGAAAGCTGTAGTGGAAGCAAATCTGTCTCAATCTACACGTGAATTAGCAGCAAGGTTTGATGTTACTATTCCAGCAATATTGGACCATTTGAAACAAATGGGCAAGTTAAAGAAGCTGGATAGATGGGTTCCACATGAATTAAATGAACATCAGAAGAGAAATCGTCTAAAAGCCTGCCTTTCTTTGCTGTCACGACGTAAAGACGAACCATTTCTACATTATATAGGATGAAAACTGGATTATTTTTGACAATCACAAGCATTTAGCACAATGGTTGGATAAAAATGAAATGCCACGGTCCAAAACCAAATATTCATTAAAAAAAGCTAATGATGTCTGTTTGGTGATCCAGTGCTGGTATTATCCACTACAGCTTCCTTCATGAAACTTGGTCAATCCATTACACGGATGTCTCCTGAAACCAATTGAATGAAATGATGAAGATGCTTGCAATTAAGCAGCCAAGATTGGTTAATAGAGACAGGCCAATCCTCTTGCAAGACAACACTGGACTATATGTTGAGCACAAACAATGCTGCTCAGACTACAGAGGTTGGACTTGGAATCTCTCTGTCATCCACCGTATTCACCAGACCTTGCACCAGCTGACTACCACATCTTCCAGGCTCTAGACCACTTCTTTAAAGGAAATATATAGAAGTCTCAACAAGCTGTGGAAAACACCTTTCATGATTTCATTGCCACTCCCTCTCCAGGCTTCTTCCCTGCTGGCATAAACAGCTACCGTTAAGATGGCAAAACTGTGTCAATAGTTTAGGCGCATACTTTGATTAATTGCATTGCTTCTTGTTTGAGATTTAATAAAACTTCCCTTTTGATTCAAAATAAGACATTTCATATTTAATGACTGTATATATAGTTAAGGAATACAATGTGGTATTTTGACATGTGTGGAATAATTAAATTGAGCTAATTAATATAGGCATTACTTCACCTACTTATCTTTCTGTTGTGGTGAGAACTTGTAAAAATCCATTCTTAGTAATTTTGAAATATACAATATGAATACATTATTAACTAGAGTTACCATGGCATGCAATAGATTGCTAAACTAAAATTCGATTTTCTGCCTTATCACTTTTAAGTTTTGACAATTTTAATATTTTGAACATATTTAATTACTGAAGTGTTATTGATCTGAATACCTTAAGCTGATATTTTCAGAAGTATCATACAATATGATAATGCTTCTAAACTTTTTTTACAAGTGTTCAATGATATTAAATAAATTAAAATGTGCCTCTACTTTTATGAACTCTTAAATAATACATAAGGGTTTTTTATGGAGAAACAGGTGTTATTTTACTTTCTTTTCTCAGGTCTGTAGCTAACAAAAAATTCAGATAATGAATAAGAGTTTACTAATCAATTTTCCATGTGTATACATTTTTGGATAAACAACTGATTGATGATATCTCATCCCTTCAATCAGAAGTATATTTGTAGGAAAGAAAGTGTTTGTGAATGCTTGAGCTGAGGCTGTCAGAGATAGTTAATATTAATTTGCATAATTATATTGTCTGTTGATTCATTTTCCATATTTCTTTGGATGGAGCTTCACCTGAATTGATTAAAACTTCCATTTTATAGTCTATTTGAATTCAAATTTTGCTATAGAAATTCTGCTTTGATTGGACATTCTGATGCATCATTTCCCAAGGGCAATGTAAGAAAAGGAAAAGAAAGCATAGAAGGTGATGGACCTGGGGTTTTGCACCTTACCTTGATCCCTGTACCATCTCTTAGTTAGTTGCCTGTTCACCTGCTGTGATGTGTGATTGAGGTAGAGTTAACATCTTGGAATGGGTAATCTCTCAGGCTCAGAGTTTCTCAGCATAGCACTGCTCTGATTTTCACCCACACAGAAAAGGAAATTCTTAGCCTCTAAGTCCCCTAGCTTGTTGCTCTGAAGGTTCAGGCTGGATCTAGACACAGAGTGCCTGTTTTCCACAATAAGATCCTGTTGTGCTGAGTGTGTCAGAGCATATCCTGGCACCTCAGCACTACTACTGCAGAAGGAAAAAACATGGCAATGGTTTCTTTGTTGTGAGATAACATTCTCTGAGTGCTCACTATCTTCATGGCTCAGCAGGAACACTCTCCGTAACACAGAAAGAGTACAAGATGAAAGCCATTTTCCCAGTTGGTGCATATTCTTTCTTTTAATCTTGACAAGAGCATTGAGTGCCTCCTTGGTGCCCGCTTCTGCAAAAGACCCTGAAATGCAGAGACCCTGTGTGCTTAGCTGGAATGCAGTGAGTTGAGAGGGCACAGTGAACACTGCAGAGAGTGAAGTTCACTAAGAGTTTGCTATATGAATAAGAAACGGAAGGGCATTCCAGGCAGAGTCAGCATCAGGGTGAGTGGAAATAACATGGAAGAACATGAGCATAGGGGAAACCATAAATTGTATGGAAGACTTGAATGTGAAGTGTTGGGGAAAATGTCAGGTGGGTTGGACATACAGCCAGATCTTACTGCAGAAAATCTTTTTTTTCTCCTTCCTTACATCTTTGATCTTCTAGACAGGTTACCCTGAGTACATGGAAGATTAACAAGGGCTATCACTTGGACCTGCATAGTCAGTAATGACTTCCTTGGGTCTCAACTCCAGAATATTCAGCCTGTGAAATGAGTTAATAGTTAATGGGAGCTGTGCTGCAAGCATTTTGCTCAGGGTGTTCACACTGGGGATCCAGGTTGTAGTTTCTGTGCTTTGTGGGTAACAGCCTTGTCTTCCACTTCCCCAAACCCCATCACACACACACACACACACACACACACACACACACACACACACACACACACACTCTACACCTAATCTTTATGGATCCAGTGCTGTTCTGCCCCTGTCTCCAGGTTGTGCTTTCTGAACGCATGACCTACATACCCTATAGAACCATGTAGTTGCTATGTTACTTCCTCACCCAGGAAGGCAGATTTTAGCAGATAGGTCTCCCACTGATGGGCTGCGATATGCAGTATAGACACATATTGGTCTTCATTTTCTTTTTCTATCTGAGTCTAATTTATTTATTTTTTGATAAGTAGTGATACTCTCAGAGGCTGATTGGAGACCTTGGAATGCATGCCTGTCCTCAATCCCAGGTCACTGGGAAAGTCCTCAACCTAACTCCCTAAAAATGATTTGGTTTGGGCCATATTAAATGGTGATGGTGTCATTACCTCTTAACCTAGTACTAGGATTCATTCCATCACTGGAAAATATAGAAACTTGTTGTGATATTAAGGTCATTCCAGACCTAGGGAACAGCAACCAAACAAAAATAAATAAATAAATAAACAAAACTCAGGCTTCTACTGAGAAGTGGTATGATGTAGATTTCAAAAGGATAGGTTTGTGAGCAAGATCTTGATTTAAATTCCTCTTGTTCTGCTACTTATTAATCATAGAGTTAATTGAGCAATTTACTTAATGAGTGACAGTTTTCTCTTCCATAAAATGTGTTTCTACATTATTAGTTTAACCATGTTGAATAAATAGGAAAATGAATATGAAACTACTTTTTATACTGCCCAGCACTTAATAAACAATAAATGTTAATTATTATTCTTATTGTAATGATTTGCTTTGTAATTCCTGGAAAAGATAATAATCAACTTAATTTTTTGGCTTTTTTTTTTGTTCTGTTTTTTTTTTGTTTGTTTGTTAAGCTTTCAATAGGTATTTGTTATTTTAATTAAAAAAATAACATTTGCTTTATTTTGGGGAGGAAGTATGTATGTAACAAATTAAATGCGATGAATTTTCAGAAAAGAAGATATATGGTTCATTCATAATGAATCATGGAATATAGTATGCATGCTATCATAGGTGTTGGAATAACTAAGAAGTAAAGGATTATCCTCTACATTTTTAAAAGTTCTTAGACAGGGGGGAGGTATGGCCATCCAGTCTCAAACTAATAGTTTAGAGAACTCTCAAAAATGCAATTTTGTTTATAAAGTTACAAATCAGACTGGAAAGGAAAAGGAAAAAAAACACATGAAAGACATATTTCTATCCTAAAATACTCTGATGAAGTCAGATTTCAAAAACAATGTAGGAAATAGTCACATGAATGTTGCAGTTTTTTGTCTTTATTATGATGTGGTATTTTGAATGCACCAGAGAATTAGGACTGAAGCGTTAACTTGCCTGGAGGTAGATATTAAATCAATAAAATGAAGACCTTTCTAAAGAAAAAAAAATTGCCATCTGAAACATAATAGGCTTTGTTAGTGGGAGGTTGTTTAGGTCGATACAAGATAATCATTTGTGATGGTGTTTGGCTCTGCTGTGGTAACAAATTCCAGTGCTTTAGTAGCCTCACAGTAAGGGAGTTCATTTCTTGTTCACATAGATTTGCTGTAGCTCTGGCGACTCTTCACACCAAACCTCCTCTAAATAGTTCCTGAAGGATCAACTCTGTTTTCATCTCTGTCTCTACCATATCAAATCACACCCTCCATGGTCACCTTTGAAGGGCAGGGAAAGTGGAGGAGACCCACCAGTTCTTAATTGCTCATATTAGAAATGAGGAATCATTTTCTTTTTCACATTTCTGTTTCCCGGGATTTATTCTTATGCTCCCATCCAGCCTGTGAGGAAGTCTTGGAAAGACTGTCTTCCTATGATGTAGGAAACACATAATACTCTCTTGGCCACAAGGTATATGTGATGGTTGGACTGTAGGACAATCCTAAATCTGCTCTCTGAAATTCCAATGATTAATAATTTTGGTTTACTTAGTGAAATTTAGAAATTTACCTAATGAATCCTTACCCAAAAATGCATGCAAAAATGTGTTTAAATTGCAGAAATATGCACTAACCACAGTTAAACTTTGGAGTCTGGGTGGGTGTAAAAAAATATGTTGTATCTTTTAGACATCCACACCCAGATATGTATGACCAGCAAGAGGCTTCTTTTATAAATCTCTGTATGGACAGGTAGTTACACTTGAAATTTGTTTTTCTTGCCCAAAGCCAGCTCTAATAGCTCAGCTAGGGAGACAATATGTTGAGACAGATATATGCAAATCAATCTTCTATGCATGATATTTCTACCTCTCTAAAGGATTCTACACTCCTTCTTGCCATATCTGGGAACTTAATTCTCATTATCCCTTTATTAAATCATCCTAAATCCTGTTGTTACTGCTTCCAAATGTCTCTTCAGATGTAGGTTCTTTTTACCACTCTAATTGCTTTATTTTAAATTAATGAAGGACCTCATAGTTTTATCTTCAAACTAATTAATATTTATGTCTTCCTTTTTCTTGTAGCACCTATTCTTATGCAGCTACCAAAATAATCCACCAGAAGTTGGAGACAGTAGACCATGGTAGTTAGGCATACACATTTTAGTGTGAGAAGACCTGTAACTGTGGACTTTTCTTGACCTTTATCCCTAGTTTTATCATCTATTAAATAGGAGTTAAGCAGAGTATATAGGCTTAAAAACAGGGTGATATGTAAATATTATACATGGGAATATCATGGCACAAATGAATTAGAACAGTTGGAGGCTATAGCTGGACACTTGTTGTATCTTTATTGCTGGGTCATGGGAGATTTGGGGGTGTCCTTGAGAAGGGACTAGAGAGGCAAGGTCATGGAGCAGGGTGCATTTGATTAGGTTTGGTTAGTGGTTATTCACCAACAATACAGAAGCAATTTAATAGTTTAATATTAATATGAGCTACCTATCAGCTGAACATCAGCTTTAGTTTAGTTAACTCATTGAAAACACTGAACAAGGTATACAGTCAGCCTAGGTTAGGAAATGCTGCAGTAACAGATGAATCCAAATCTTCAGGTGTTGACAAATAAAAGTTTATTTTTCACCCATACAAAATCTGCTGCAGATTCAATTAACTGTCTATTCTCAGAATGATGGACTTGGCTGGGGAAGATTATCTGGAGATTTGTCCATAGACTCTGCAACAGACTCTACAACACTTATCCCTGAAGGTGCCCCCTGTCACTTCTGCACATATTCCATTGACAGAAGCAAGTTGCAGGGCCATAGTCGTCTTTGGGAGAGTTGAGGTGTGTACTCTTTCTGTGTGCTCAGAAGAGATAAGTGGGACATATTGGAGAGCCAGGGTCTTGCCTACACCTACTGTCTAGCACATTGTTAAGTGCTCCAGTTATTATTAAAGCATGCTCTGTTCATTCCATTTCTCTGTTCAAATTATTGTGTTGAATCTGCTTTACCTCCTTTTAACACCCAAACTCCTGTTGTCATTGACACTGTTCATGATGTTAATCCTAACTACATTGGTATATATGTTCTACTCCTTCTATTCACTTTACCTCTGGTCTGTCGAAGCTGAATTATTTGGTTTTCCCATGAAGCCATTGCTTGTCACTACATCACTGTCTCTGATGGTTAACTTCAACTTAAATGCCTTTACTGAATCTCCCAGTGTCCATATGCCCTCTCACATGTTAAGTCAAGTTCGAGTGCCCTAAACTTCCGTTCCCACTGTGACCTTTCGTAGTAATATATTAACTTACATTATGCTCGTAGATCCAAAGTTGCATTACAGTCATTTTATATATGACTGTGGACAATTATAGCCTGAAAATTCTTTGAAGGTAGGGTCCATACCTGATTCATCTTGTAGCCCCTCTTATGAGTATCTTACTCTTAGCAGTTCAATACTAATACTACTAATAAAAATAATAATAATAACAATGTTAAATTAATGGAGAAGGCAGCCTGCTATAGTATAATGACCATTGAACTAGGGATAAGAAATTCTGGATTATAGTTGCAGCCCAGTCACTAACTAGCAGTATTACCTTGAGCAAGTTGCTTAGCCATTTGGAATCTCTGTTTTCTCATCTTTGAAATGGAGACAATTTTAACTGCCTTTTCCCTTCTGTCTTCCAGTATTGTTGGGAGAATCAAGTCAGAGATGAGATCACGTGTGTGAAAGTACTCCATATAAATCATCCTCATTATGATATATCAAAGTTAAACACTGGTTTTAAGGCTACAGTGGATTGATTTTTTCATTAGTGCTCCATTCTTTTTACCATTCTGTTTTTTTCATAAAATGTTTTTGTTTGTCTGTTTATTTATTATCCTTTGGGTTTCAGGACATTTTATGACCCTGTTTTTCTGCCTACCTCTCCTTTAGCTGGTTATTACATTTTGGAATTTCTCAAGGCCTGGCTTTATCCCTTTTACTCTATATTCTTTTGCTAGATGAGTTCATTCATACACATAATATATGTTTCCATCTACAGATAACACACAGATATTTACATCCTGCCAAGATCTCTCCTATGAGTGATAAATCTTTAAATCCAAGTTCTTACTTGATATCTCCATTTGGATATTTTAACATATCTTAAGCATGACATTGCCAAAACCACACTCTTGGTTCACACTTGCCCTCATAAGCCTTGAGATTTTCCAGTGTTTATTTTTTCAGCAAATGACATCACCACCTACTTAGTTTTAAGTGTCAAAACCTGAGTTTTCTTTTTTCTCCTATCCACAATATAAACAAGTGCTGACATGCTACAAACCTTTCCATGTCTTCCTTGTCCCATTGTTGATACTCTAACCAATTACCACCATGTGTTATACTTCTCATGGAAACACTTTCTTAACTGGTATTTCTTTCCTTCATCAATCTATTCCCTACAGGGAATCTCTTCAAATGTAAATCTTATGCTATTACTTTAAATGATTACCATTGTTTTTGGATAAAAATTAAGTCCCTTAACATGACCTTACAAAGATTTTGCTTGGGCTGCTGTACCTACCTCTCAGCCTCATCTCATAGCAAACACTACTTGCTCTCTATGACTTCAATTTCATCCTTCTAGTACCTGTCATAGGTCTTAATTTTACTCTTATTGTTTAGATTAGTCAATTAATATATGTTTTCCTCACTGGCAACTTTTAGTTCCATGATGGTAGGGAGAGAGGATCTTTTTTAATTGAAGTTGTATCTCAAATAACTAGCACTGTACTTGGCATATAACAAGTACTCAATACATATTGGTAAAGGAGTGAAGGGTTCCATAGGTAGGCCTGTTTGTCAACTGTATATCAAGCAATGACTCTGCAAGGGGTGCTAGTAAAGGCCTAAAGAGCACAAATATGAATGGGCATGGTTTTACCTTCAAGGAAATCAGCATCTATTGATAAACATGCCTATAAACAGTTATGGTGCAGGGAAGATTTTACACTGAGGAGACAGGTAATCTCCTCCAGGAGGGTGGGTTGAGATATATGGCTTGACAGAAGAAGCTTCTGCTTCTGATCTGTGGTTTTCTGGAGGACACATAAAATTTTTGAAACTTTCATTCCTGTTCAGTTACAATCTGTTCAAAGATTGTAGCGTCCTTCATTATTATCTTTCTTTCTTTGTGACAGGTCTCAGCTACCATTCTTCAAATATGTTTCAAACCTTGGAAATTTTACAATATTCAACAAATTTTCAGCACTATAAATTCTGCTTTTCTGTGCTTTTAGATCTAGATGTATCTCCTCTTTATGTGTTGGATTTTTGTTATGCTTTGTTTTGCTCTTAGACTCAGTTCATTATAATTGTTTCCATATATATGTATTATATTTGTGTAAATTTATTAATTGTTATGGCTTGTAGGTTTTAAATTCTATTAAAGAAAGTCTACTCTAAACTCCATTATTTGTCAAACATTTGATGTAAAGAGATAGTTCCCTTAACTTACAAGGAACTTATACTAATCAATAAGGAATACACAAATAAACCAATAAAAACCAGATAAAGGATTGAAGAGAAAAATCAGTACAAACAGAAAATAATCTTAGAGAAAAAAATATTTTACCTCACTTGCAATTAAATGAATACAAATTAAAGCAACGTGAGATTTGTTGTCTGCTCAGGTGAGAACAAATGTTTTATCTAGATTGTAGAGCAATGGTTATTATTAATATCATATTTCATTATTTGGAGTGAAAACTAGTACAAAAATCTGAAGAATACATTAAATGTATGTCAAAATGGAAAAGTACATATGCCTTTTTAAACAGCCATTCTACTGTTATGAATTTACCCAACAAGTGTATTTTCAAAAGCCTATCAAGATACTTCTGTAAGAATTTCTTTTGTACAACTCTTTGAACTGTCAAATAAAAAAAAGTTGGCAGCATGCTATATATGCATTAATGAGGCATGATTGGATAAATCATATTGATTCAGTCAATGAACAGTATGCAGAAGATCAAACAGTTGAAATAACTGAAGTAGACAAGTGTGTGTTCTGTACAGAAATCACTAAGAAACAAATATATGAAAAGTCCATGGTAAATGACTGGTGATTACTTTGTATAAATAAAAAACATCTGTTCAAAATATATGCATAAAACAATGCCTCAAAGGATACATTATAAAAATGTATTGACAATGACTACTTTGGGGGACAAGGAATGAGGTTGGAAAGTAAGAGGGAATGACTATCACTTTTCATTTTATAACTATCTTTACACTGTTTAAGTATTTTTACTAAGTATATGTATTACTGCCATTTTTTACAAACATAACTGGTATTGAACTATTTTAATTCCGATGATTTACAAAGAAAAACTAGAGCTAAGGATTTTTAACCTTCTTCCTCCTTTTATGGAAGTGAATCCTATGTTTGCCCGTGTTTAATATCTTATAATTTCTCCTCTTTTATTTGAACTGTTGCCTTCGGCAATTTTTCACTTCTTCATGCGTTCACATATACTGAATCTATCCTTACTAAGCTAATAATTCTGCTGTGAGGAAGTTCTTGGTATTTTAGGATCGTGCTCCTAAAAAAAAAAAAAACATATATATATATATATATATATGTATATATATATGTATATATATATATTATTCTTCAGCATCCAAAGTTGCTTTTGGAGGTGTTTAATAAAGTGACCTCAAGCATAGACCTCAGAATGGAATAAATACCCTCACTTGCATTCCATGGTGGTTTTTGCATGCTATTTGAAGAAATAATATAATATTAATGTGTACACTTTCTTTGAATTTAACATTATTTCTTCCACCACCCTTGACCGTAAAAGCATAGTGTTTTTAAAATTTTGATCACTGCTTTAAGAATAAGTGGCCAAGTGAAAAACAGCCAGAAATAAAACAACTTAAACTGGAAGATATTTCATGAGCTTTGAATTTAAAGAGCTCATTTAAAAGAAAAAAAACAAGTTTGTTTATTTGGGGTTCTTTTTTCCAAATTTAGTTAGGCTTCTTTTCTTTACAAAGTTTGGTCCTCATTCCTCTTTCTTTTCTATTTGTCTAGAAATCCTGGTAAAAAGTCCTATAAGAAATGTGATACCTGGTCAGAAGAGTTGCTTAAGAAATGCATCAGCTGAAACCAGCACTTTACTATGAGTGCTAGCTGCTTAACAAGTCAAGGGTGTGAGGAGCTATGAATAAAGAGAGAACATTTTGCCATGAATTATTCAGTTAACCATGGGATGCTGTTATCTCCACTTCAGTGGCTTTTAATTGCACAAGTAAGAATTCTGCTTATCTGGCATTCAATTTGATGCCAAGGTGCAGCCTGCCCAAGCAGGGCAGGAGGCAGGAAATGAGGATCTCATCAGACAAGCAGCTGCCATTCACAAATGCATTAAGGGATATGGCATAGGATAGCAGGGAAGAAAGAAGATAGACATGGATAATGGCAATGAAAGGACACGTGAGCATATGTGATGTGAGATTGTCTTTTTCTTTTGATCTTGGTGCACATTACTGAATCTTGAGTGAAAAGTCAAATTGGTTGTGCTACCTAAATCTCCATTGTGAGAGACCCAAGGCTGGTCTCTGGGGCAACGATGACATGTTGCTCTTTAAGCCAATATGTCAGAAAATCTGGTATCCTTTCAGTCTAAGTGCAGTCTTGACTCAATTTTCAGAAGCTTCTGGTTTTGATTTTTGAAAATGTATTTAAGGTAGGTTTTTGAATCAAGCGAAATAATTTTCCTGAAACTTTTCCTCATTCCAAATTCCCAGAAGAGTTATCTTTTGGCACCTGTGCTGCACATTTTCCAAAACAATTTACTTGTAAAATACCATTTTACATATTTTCAGAAGATTTAATTTGGCTTTGGGAGTATAGCAAGTTATTAAATTGCTTTCTGGGACAATAGGGTACATAAGGCAGAATGGCAAACAATGTGTGAAAAGTGTATAAACGTTCAGGTGCCTATGTGTGAAATGCAGTCCACTTAGATGTTATTCTGAAAGCAGCAAAGAGCGGGCAAAGAAAATTAAGCAGAAGTGATGTGATTGGATTTTCAATGTAGAAAAATCATTCTGATGACATTGTTCCTTTAAAAAAAAAAACTTTTATATTAGCATTCCCTATGGGGCCAAAGTCAAAGGGAAAATATAATTTAATTGAAAAAGCAGAGACTTTGAAGTCAAAAGGGTTGAGTCCTCCCTTATGTTCTCTCATTTTTGAGGTACGTAATTTTGGACAAAACACTTCTTTCCCATTAGGTGTAAGTTCCTGGTATGCAAGAGCCTAAAACAATTTCTCATGCATAAGTGATGTTTCCTAAATGTTTGTGAAATAAATGAACTGATTTCTGGGCCTCTGTGTTCTTTTACTAAAGTAAGGAGGATGGAGCTATCTTCCACGACTCTGGTACGAAGAGATATTGTACCCCTTAAGCATAGTGGGAGAGGAGAAGCTATGAATCAGCTTTCAGACACCTTGTACTTCGGTGCTTTATTTTCTTCATTTTGATGCACTCTTCTTTCCTGCCTCTCCTTTGCTGGGTCTTTTTTTTTTTTTCCTATGTTTTACATGTCTTGTTTTGAAGACAAAACAAAATGGCCCTGGAGCCTCTTATCATTTTACTACATTTTCTCCTATGAATACATAAGTAACACTTTTGTATTAATATTTCCAGTTCAGATATTTTTCCTGAACTCAAGACTAAAGATTTGACTGCTCATTGGGCATCTCTATAAATATTTTTCCTCCACATACTTTTCTTCCCTTACTATTCCATCGGCCTTTTGCTTCCTTGGTGTATCAAAAAGATCATTCCTGCTCCCCTGCCCCACTAGACATCTAATATAATCTCTTCAATGGGTCTGGGTTTTCCACAAGGCAAGCAGAACCATTCAGTTAGGTTGTTTTCAGTTTCTTCGCAGTGAAAGTCCCCGAGGAAAGGAATACCAAAGCAGGCTGCCACCTTGAAATATGTGAGGAGTTGTAGTTGGGAAATATAGAAAAAAGAAAAGCTTATAAATTAAGCTCTCAGAACATAGTCACTTTTTTCATATTATTTTGAAGAACTTGGTGTGCTAGATAACTGCCTTTTGTGTTCAGTCTACCATCTGAAGTCCTCATTTCTTTATTATAACTGATGGAAATTCTAAGCTCCTGGAAATGAACGAATTTCCTGAAATTTTTGTCTTATACACTGTTGTATCACCAGTACCTAGCTCAGGGCTTGGAACATACTAAGTTTGTTAATTAATAAACAAACAAATGTCTCTCAGCACATGTTCATGCCTTAATTTCGCAGAAGGCTGAAGCCACTATTCATGAATTCACTCTTAATCTGCTTCCTTTCAATGATACCTGTATCTTCTGTTCATTCTGGTCTCTTTGTCTCAAAGTAATGAGCAACTCATATTTCCCAATTCTGTGCTTCAGCTAGTGGTTTTCCAACTGTCTATTATTTTATTCCCCCAATTTCTACTTTGTTGCTTATAATGATTCAAGAGAGTCTGATTAAATGTTACATTCTTAAATAATTTCTTCTCTGAATCACCCTCTAGATTGAAATGCGATATATCATTCTTTGTATACCAAGACCACCTGTTTTATTTTTTGGCTAGACTTCACTAGTTTGCATTGTTTCATAACTGTGAGCCTCATTTCTATAAAACTGTGTTAGGTTACTTGAGGGCAGCTGCCATGTTATACTCTCTCTATCCTATCTCTGGCCTAGCACAGGGCCTAATAGAAGTCTACAATATGTATTTGAATTGAATTGAATTAAGCTGAATTTCTGTTCAAAACTTGTACAGTAATAGAAATAGAAATAAATTTCACAGACATCATTGTAAATTATAAGTTAATCTAAAGTTAGTCATATATGTTCATATATATTCATTAGTAGAGTCTAGACAAATTCTATAGAAGCAAAAGTAATGTTGAATATATCATTAATATTTACATATTATTTTTCTAGAAGAGAAGCTTGATCATATCAGAGGGGTCCTCATATTTAGGAGATAATAATCCAATTGATTTGTCACAATAGTTTAAAAAATATCTTTCCATGAACTTAAACTAGGTAAACACTAAAAATTGGAAAGCATTTCCCCTCAAAGGCCTCTTTCATGGGTGTTTCATGGATTTTGGGAATGTTGTTTATCTTTTAATGGATTACAAGGACCATTGTTCTCAATAGTAAAAGTTAAATGTTCAGTGCCTGACAACTTTAGTTTTGACCTAAACTTTTGCCATATTCAGTTTTTTTGTTCCTCTAAAACTTATTTCCTCTCATAGTTTTATTACATTAGATAGTTTTGTTATAAAATTTCTTTGCAAACTTTTTAAAAAAGTCACAGGAAATGGATCACAGTGAACTCTAGTGAAAGTCTATTTCCATGGCAACTATAACAGGCTCTACATATCTTCTCATAAAGAGGTAGAACCAATGCTACCACCGAAACACAGACAGAGGCCACTAAGTAATTAACACGCAAACACACACATGTTCATTATAGCAAAGGTGACAGGGCTGTGGCAATCCTCCATTGAAGACTTAATTCATTAACACAAGCAGATTTTTTAATACCCAGTATTAAAAACAAATGGAGAAACACACAAACTCCACAGTGACTCAATTATTAATTTAGAAAAAAAATGTTAATGTAGTATAAACTCTCATGAGAGTCATTTTTCTGAGTGTCATTGATATTTTAGCCTAGGTGTCTGCAAATGTTTTCTGTGAAAGGCCAGAGAGTAAATAAGGCCATATGATTTCTGTTGTGACTACTTGACAATAAGTAAACAAATGGGAATATCACAATAAAACTGTTTTAAAACAATAAGCAATAAGCAGAATTGCCCCGTGATCTGTAGTTTGCCAGCCCTGTTTCAGGTGAAGGTGGCATTAGTTTCATTCTATGGATGAGCAAATGGAGGTCCTGAGAATTTAAACAACTCAAGATCAGACAGAATCAGAACACAACCCCAGACTACTGGATTTTAAAGCCTGACTCCTAACAGCTACATTTTTTAAATAATAATAACTGGCAAACTTCAGTCCTTAATGGGGCAGCAGAGTGCTAAACTGTTTTTGTCTTTTTTTAAATGAGGAACCAAGATGGGAAATCTGAGAAAATTTTCCAAGGTCAAAAAAAAAGTGACTCTGTCTTTGTTCAAATTAACTTATTCTATTTAAATCAGCAGCTAAAATAATGAAATCATTTTTTAAATGTGACCTCAATAATCTCACAGATATATAAAGGACTGTGTGTATTTAAAGAGCTTCTGAATTCTGGTGGATGCTCTGAGATTTGCAATGCTTATTTCTTAGTCTGCAGCTTTACTTTGATTGTAACTTGGTTTCCATTCACTCTGCTTTATGAGGAGTAATTTCAAGAAGAGGCAAAAAGGGTAATTGTGGTGTGCAGTTAATTAGAATTTCTAATTAAAATCTTCCTAAAAAAAGAAAACAGCCAATGCCAATAGAAGAGTAATTACTAATCTGTAAATTAAAGAAACTGTATACTGCAAGATTTTTTTTTTCCTACTGGATTGAAAAACACCCAGTTTAAATTAACATAACATGAATAAAGGTACTCACCTTGGATAAAGGTAGAATACACATGGCAATAGGTTGGATTTAATTTGGCCAAACATAATTCAGTTTAGTGCTGGGGATTCTGTAACTGACAGCTAATTTTTCTTCACCCCCCCACCCCCCGCCCTTTAATTTCTCCTTTCTGATTTTGGGGCACACATTTGATTTTCTCAAATTAGGGTTTAGTAAACCTGCCAGGCTTTCACAATTGCAAGCACACACGTGTGTTTGCCTGTGACTGGCAAGGACACTCCTGTGTGTGTGTTAATGCATACCTGTGAGTGTATGTACATGTTTGTGTGCCCTGTGACATATGGATGAAATTGTTAGTATCATGCTTGGTGCTGGTGTGTTAACTTCTTGTTTCTACTCCGTGTTTCAGCAACAACCATTTCCCATCATCTTACTTCATCTGTCTAGGAAAGACTTGGGAATTTTCCCCAGGGAAAGAAGGCACATGTTAGGAGCATTTCCTTCCCTGATTCCGAGGTCTAAGCCTTAAAGCCCTTTTCATAGGATGACTAGGTGTCTAGTCTTCTGACTTCAAAACTATTTAATAACTTAAGTATCTTTCTGAAGTCCTGCATCTGTTTATTCTTCATTTGTGGCTGTGGTTAAATAAATAATCATTGTGAAAAAAAATCTTAATTATCCCTATAGGAACAGTCAAAATACTGGGTCAAGCTGTCTCAGAAAATAAAGCTAAGATCTGTGATAGAATGTTATGAAATAGTACAGTCTCTCCTCAGTATTGTGGGGGATTGGTTCTAGGACGCTCCAGGATAGTCTAATATAAACTGGCATAGAATTTGCATATAACAGTCTCATATAAACTGGCATAGAATTTGCATATAATGTATGCACATCCTCCTGCATACTTTAAATCATTTCTGTATTACTTATAATGCCTAATACAATGTAAATGCTATGTAAGTAGTTGTTATACTATAATTTATTGGCTTTTATTGTTGAATTGTTATTTTATTGTTTGTTTTTTGGATATTTTCCATCTGTGGTTGTTTGAATCTGGTGATGCAGAACCTATGGTTACAAAGGGCCGGCTGTATCATATTTATTTTTAAGCGTGCCAGATATGTAAATATACATTTTAAAATTAATAGATTTTATATTATACAGCTGTTTTAGGTTTACAGAAAGATTCAGCAGAAAGTACCAAGTTCCTGTATAATCCACCTCACAGATTCCTCTATTATTAACATTTGTTACAATTGATGAATCATGGTTGAAATACTATTATTAACCAAAGCCCATAGTTTGCATCAGGGCTCACTCTTTGTGTCATAGCTTAGTGGGTTTTGCCAAACACCAGTAGTGGATACATGACATTATATATAAATTCATTGCACAAACTAATACAGAATAGTTTCACTTCCTTATAAAAAAAATCTTCTCTTTGATCTTTCATTCCTTTGTTTTTCCCCCAGTCCCTTGAAAGCACTGATTTTTTTTTTTTTTTTTTTTTTTTACTGTCCCCATAGTTTTGCCTTTTCTACAAGGTCATATAGTTGGAATCATACAGCATGCAGCCTTTTCAGGTTTGCTTCTTTCATTTAGTGATGTGCATTTAAGGATCCTCCATGTCTTTTCAATGGCTTGATAGATCTTTTCTTTTAAGCTATGACTATTATCCAATTGTATGGGTGTACTATAGTTTGTTTATTCTTATTTATTTATTTGTAATTTTCCTATTGAAGGACATCTTGGTTATTTCCATGTCTTGGCAGTTATGAATAAAGCTATTATAAACATCTGTATGCACGTTTTTGTGGACATAAGTTTCCAACAGGTTTGAGTTAATATCTAGGAGCATGATTGCTAGATCATACAGTAAGAATATGTTTAATTTTGTAAGAAATTACCAAAATGTCTTCAAACTGGCTGCACCATTTACATTCCCACCAGCACTGAAGGAGAGTTCCTTTTGCTCTGCATGCTCAGCAGCATTTGGTGTTGTTAGTGTTTTGGATTTTGGCCATTCTAACAAGTGTGTAATGTTATCTCATTGTTGTTGTCATTTGTAATTCTGTAATGACTTGTGATGTTGAGTATCTTTTCATATGCTTTTTTGCCCTCTGTATACCTTCTTTGCTGTGGTGTCTGTTAGATGGTTTACCCACTTTTTAATTAGGTTGTTTGTTTTCTTATCGTTGATTTTTAACAATTCCTTGTATATTTTTGATGCACGTCCTTTGTTGAGACATATATGTGTTTTACAAATATTTTCTCCCTCTCTATGGCTTGCCTTTTTGTTTTCTTAACAGTGTTTCTCACAGAGTAGAAGTTTTAAATTTTAACTGATTTAAATTTAATTGATAAGTCCCACTTTCATTTTTTTCTTGCATGGATGGTGTTTTTGATGCTTTATATAAAAATGCATTGCCCAAAATTATAGAGATAGAAAGTAAAATGGTGGCTACAGGGTCTGTGTGGAGGAGAAGAGAATGGGGACTTATTATTTTATGGGCATAGAGTTTCAGTTTTATAAGATGAAAAGAGTTATGGAGGTGGCTGGTGTTGATTGTTGCACAATAATATGATTGTACTTAACACCACTGAAGTGCACTCTTAAAAATGTATACTTCATTCTTATATGTCTTTTGGCCATTCTAATGTAGATGTCTTTTTTTAATAGAATGCTTTTTTTTTTCCTTTGGGTAGATACCCAGCAGTGGGATTGCTGGGTCATATGGTAGTTCTAGTTTTTGTTCTTTGAGGTATCTCTGTACCACTTTCCATAGAGGTTGTACTAGTTTGTAGTCCCACCTGCAATATATGAGTGTTCCTATCTCTCCACATCATGCCAACATTTGTTGTTTTGGGACTTTATTGTTTTATTTATTGATATTTTAGTGTCAAATTAACATTTCCAAAATGAGATGTCCACCCAATGCCTGTTTTTAAAGAATTTTGTTGTTGTGGTTGTTTTGGCCATTTCTTTATTCCTAGGAATTCAGTATCTAGGTATTAGTTTCAGTGCATTTGTCTGAGTATTCACACTTGTTGGCAAAAATTTTCCTTCCCAGTCTTAGTTCCTTGGGCTGCTATGAGCATGATAAGTTCTTCTGAGTGTATGAAATTATTGGAGGTCATGCATAGAAGAGCTTCATCGTTCAAATTCCACAGCAGAAGAAAAACTGAGAGGGAGTTGAGGATACTGAGCTCACATTAAGCAGCTGCGAGAGGTGACAGAATGCACCATGTGTAACGTTCTATTTACACAAGGGGTGGGGAGCAAATGAGCACATGGATATGGCTACAGTCTCCCCTGTCTGGCTGGTGCCCATTTCTGTTCAATGGCATGGCTCCCACCTTGCATTATTCTTCGTCTTTCTAGTTAGATAGTTCCTAGACATCTGTTCAGTTTAAAACTTAGATGTTCTGGGGGAAATAGTTGGCCAGATTTGGAACAATTTCATCAAAGATAGTGCTGATTTTAAAGGTAATTAAAATGTATGTCTGCATCTGGACAAGGACCAAAAAGGGATGGAGAAGAGAGAGAGAGAAAAAAAAAAAAAAAACTATGTGTGTGTGTATTTTATACACACATAAACACACACACAAATAGTTTCTTGTCCTTTCCTATTTTAATATTTATGACAAAATAGTTTACATTTATATAGTATCATATTCAAAATGCTTTTACATTTAATAATTTATTTAATCCACTATGAAAAGAAGCTTCCTCTTTTAAATTAACATCAAAGCAGTTTATTTTCAGGGTGGGAATTCAAATATTTGAGCATATTTTTTACTTGGCAAGTCATTTTCTCCCCTAGGACAGATAAGAGGCCATTAAATCTAGCCCAACAGACTGATAATTCAGCAAATCAAATGACAGATAAAGAATTGAAATATGAACTGCATATCAAAGTCGGAACTTAGGCAGTTCGAGGAAAGAAATGTTTCAATGGGTTTAATGTGAATTTGTGTTTAAAAAGCATGTGTTCAAGGAATACTAGGAAGGTGGGAAAGCAATCAAAATAGGTTAAGAGAAAAAGCACATGATTGGCCATGAGAAGTCAGTGCTTAAATATCTGTGCTTTTTATGGGAACATTCTCCTTCAGCTGTTGCTCTATTAAAAAATAATCCCAAGTGAGTTTTTCCCCACTAGTACCATAAATAACTCACTCAAAGGGGGCACACCATTTTTCACCATTGAAAATTAAAAGTGATGAGTATTGCCAAGAGAGGAAAAAAGCCAACATTTCATACCTTGTTCTTGGTGATTCTTTGTTTACGTGTGACTGGATTCACTTGGTTCTTAAGTATTTGGCCCCATGATTCTCATAACTACTTGCACGTCCATGCCTTCCAGTTTGGCTTCAGACATGATGCCTGTAATTCCTATAAAAACTTTATGTTCTAAAAGGAATGAAACATGTTATCTTGCCTGTGACATGGGACTTCTGGATAGGGTTGTTTTGGGTCCATGTGCACGCTACCCTTGCAGTTGCACAGTTCCCTGTGCTAAAAAGAGCTTTACATTTGGTTGAATGCTCTGCTGTCACTATTGATAATGTTTTCTGGACAAGGGCCTCCACATTTTCATTTTGTACTGTGCCTTTCAAGTCACATAGCTAGTCTGATGTATTGGAATAAAAACTTCAGTAACATATATAACAAAGTCTCAATCTCACCCCCGGGCTTTGTAGCCATGTCAACACAGACAAGCTAGTTGGCCATAGTGAGCCTATTCCTCCTTTATGTATAAAAGGATTAAAACTGCCTACCTCAAAGGACTGTACTGAGGACTGTATAAAATAAAACATGTAAAGAGCCTGGAATAGATAAGTCAAATATAGTTTTTATCTCAGGAGACAACTCCTTTAAATTTGGGTGACTTCCTGGTAGACTTTAGCCAGGAAACCTGACATAAAATTCCACTCTAGGCAATAGATATTATTTTGTCTACAATATGCCTCAAATTCTTGACTTGATGATTAAAGCCTTAGTTTGAAAAACTCAGGTATATACTTTGCAATCCCTATCTTTCTTTGGATATGAGTATCTTTTATTTTCCTAAATTTTCTCATGTTATCTTTAGAACATCAATATTAATTAATTATCATGGCCATGTTTTTCTGCTTAAATCATCTCTTGCCCTGATAATCAAAACAAAGGTCATAATTTTGGAGAAAGACACTCAGATCAAGAATGAGAATGCAAATACAAGCAAGCTTGCACCCTGCTTCAATACAGAGCCTGTCATTGACTGTTAGCATTGGTTTCTTATGAACCATATTTATCTGCTATAACTGGCCTCATTTGAAGGCATCTTCTGTCTGGGAGGTGAAGACACAGTCCTTCTGGCTGCAGGAATAGGGGCACATGTCACGTGGTTTTAAATGAGACATCAAGATCCACTGGAGTCTCTCTTCCCAAATCAATTGTTGCTATTGTTATTGTTTGTTGTTGTTGAGGGGGGTGGCTATATATGTGAAAATAAGTAACAAAAATGCAGCAAAAACTGCAAACAAGTGAGCTTATGAGAGCAGAACCTGTGCAGGGTAGTTGTGTAGACTAACCCAAAGATATACTCACCTCTACTCTCAACTCATAAGTTTTCTGATCTTAATTACTTTTCTAAACAGGTTTTTCTAATTGAAAGAAGTATTCATCAATAAAAATTATGAAAATTATAGAACATGTGTGATGGGTGATTGGTTAGCTAATTTATATCACTTGACAGATGAGTAAACTGAGGTCATAAAATGTTTAGTGGAAAAATGAAAATAAACAAGAAGTATAACCTATCTGAACTCTACTATGAAACCAAGTCTGTGTGAATTTAGGTTCATGAACCAGTTTTCCCAGATCCTAACGACCTGTGCACTAAATCACCATAGACTTTCAGTTTGGGGAGGCAGATCTAGCGTTGAGAGTTTTTCCAACTACAAATGTATACTGTTCCCTTTCTCACCCCCACCCCAGCTAGTGAGCCATCACCCCCTCCTCATGTGGGCATGCCAGATTCACAGCAGATCATTAAATAGCCAGTGCTAGACCAACTGAAATCCAACCTGAAGACATACTTTTGATGGTGTGTTTCTTCTCTACAACCTTGTGGTCGTCTCACCGAGTCTCTTTAAACCTCAATTAATCCATCTATAAATTCAGCATAATGATTAGGATCTATACTCAGCCTCCTTCAAAGCACTGTGTTGATAAAAAGCTTAAAAATATGAACCAAAACACTTTTAAACTTTTCTATCAATTGAATATTGACATATTATAATATGTATTATAGTAATACTACTGCTGTTGATATTAACACAGTAACACGTTCAGGCTATTTCAATAGGATGACTTAAGAAACAGTGCTTAAAATGGCTTAAATCAAAACTATAATTATTTTTAGAACTTGATGCACTAGTCAAATGAATTTCTAAAGTGACAAAAATAGGGAGAAATAGTTCTTGTTTTTAAAAAACATATTGATCATGGATGATAAAAATAAAGAAAAATAACTTCAAAACTAAGAGAAATATTTAAAAACATTTTGATTATCCTTGGGGGAACATAGGTAGGAGGGGTTGGATGATTAATGGGAAAAAGTTTCCATCAAAAACAAATCCCCAAAAAATTACCCTGGAAGGCAAAACACATTGATTGTCAGGGTTGCCCACAGGGTTGGGCAGCATGGTATGTTGGTTACCTAGAATCTGAAGCAAAAATGCTTGTGTTTAATTGCTAATGGTGACATATCATGAAATATTAATCAAAATACTTAGCTTTTCTGTGATTTATAAAATTGTAAAATGGGGATAATCTAGTTGGGTTGTAAGTAAATATGAAACTGTTGCTTAGGACTTGGCATTGTAAGTATATATGAAATAAATTTCTTAGGATGTTGACAAATTAAGATAGTTCCTATTCATTACCTTTATTTTATCTTGTCTTTAGGCCTACTTTTGAAATTAGAAAAATAAATCTAGTAGTATGTCATCATATCTATACAACTCACCTCTGTTTTAACTTGTGTCATCATTCCAAAGCTCTGCCTTTAAGAGTTTGTTTATATTGTTAATTATTGTTAATGGTTTGGATGTAATAGCACAGATAAGATATTTTTAACAGGGATTGGATAGGATGATTGTGATCTGTATTTTGATGTTTTCCTGTTAATATTCTTTAAGTGATACTGAAATGTATGCATTAGCCTAATAGTTCTCAAAGTGTAACCAAGGACCCCTTGGGTCTCCAAGACCACTTCAGAAGGTTTACAAGGTCAAAACTATTTCCATAGTAATACTAAGATGTTATTTTCCTTCTTCATCCTCCTTGTTTCACAAATATACAATGATAGTTTTCTTAGGTTATATGATCTATAATATTACAAAAGTTGAATGCAGACACAGATCTGAGAATCCATCTGTCTTCTATAAAAAGAAACATTAAGGATATTTAGTAAATTGTAAACAATGCCACTCTTCTCACCAATTTTGCTTTTTTTCTGGAAATGTATTTTTATGAAAGTATATGCTACTTATATTAACATATGATGGGTTAATACTGTGAATTTTAATGATTGTTTTTATATTTTTAACAGCTTTACTTAGCTATAATTCACATACCATACAATTCACCCACTTAAAGTGTACAACTCGGTGATTTTTAGTATATTCAGTCATGAATTTTAATGAATTAATAAATATTTTAAATTTTCAAAATTTTAATTTTTAAAATGATGATTATAAATAGATACGACTGGCTTAAACAAAAGCTCTTCGGGGTCCTCAATAAATTTTAAGAATGTGAAGGAGCCCTTGAACCAAACAATTTTCAAACTGCTGCATTAGGCTCTGTGTTTAGGCTGCTGAAAATCCATCTGCATCAGGTGTTTTTGTGGACTTACACAAGTCTCTAGAAAGGCCCAGAGGTAGGCCCATCCCCATCCAGCTCCTCCAGCCCCAACTTCTCTGGACAAAGGAGACAATGAGCTGCTGTGTGTTGCTTCTTCCAGTCCAAGAGCCACCAATGCAACAAATGGACAGGACATGAACCAGGGACCATTGGGGTTCTTTGACTAGAGTGAGTGAGAACATGGATTTGAGTGACACTTTTCAACCAAGGCTTCTGACACTTGAAACCTGTTAGCAATACATATTTAAAACAGTAGGTAGGCACAGAGAAAAAGTGATGTGAAAGTTTAAATAGTCCATGTGAAGATACTCAGAGGTTTAAAAATAACATTTCCATTTTGATGAAAGTGTTTTTTTTATGTTTTGTTTCATAAGGTTGAATTATCAGATATTTTTCACAATAATATACATGTTCTTATAGGCATCGGATAGTTTAATAAAATTGCAACAATTAAATTAGCTTCCTTTGAACTGAGAGACTGCTGGGTTAAAAATTTGGCAGACAGGTATAAATGTAGACGGGCCTACCCATGACCTCCATGATCCGTGGTAGGTCCCTTGGAAACTTTCTGACATCATTAAGGAACCATCCCCACAGAGGCAGCCTGACTTCCCCAAACCATTCCCTCATTCAAGCTCTCTTATATTTGGTTATTTTTGTCACTAATAATGTCCCATACTTGGATGCATGTTTGGTTTCACTCTTGGTGATGGGATTATCAGCCTAATGTATTCTAAGGGGGAGCCCCACCTTCCCTCTGCCTCACCCCAGTGTCTTCTTTAGCTCCCAGCCTCCTTTTCAGTCTGCCTTAACCCTGGTCTTCCCCAGATGCTGCTTGGAAGACTGTGCTGCTCATATCAATTCTGTTCCAGAAACCATGTATGCATTTCCAAAATTTAGGTAAGAAATGGTGAAGAAAGTACGGCCCAAGGAAGCATTCGTTAATTATGGATGCTGAAGTAGGCACCTGGGAAAAACAAAATACTAACTCAAACCCTGAAGAAATGTCACAAATTAACTGAAGGTGTGTCCCTTAATTCAGAATTGAGGCATCACCAGCTGCCTTTTCAACCAGATGTTCTTGAAGGCACATGGCGTCACTACTGGGGAGGAACTTCTACTCATTCCCATAATGAACCTATTGAAACATCAGGTGGGGAGTGCTCCAGGTGTGAGATCACATTGCTAAAGAACTGGTAATGAGGGGCAATTCTACTTGATTTAGTTATTTATGTACCTTGTTAAGAGAACCTTCTGCTAAAGACACCCCTCAGAGTCTGAAAACACTGCGTTAAGTAGGGGGACAAAGGGCTTTGATTTTCCCTCCCTTTCGAGAGAAGCTAAATGCTTAGCTCCACAAGCTTGGAACACAATCAGTCAGGTACTGAGAGCACATTATCTTTAGCACTGACATTACCACAGGATTCAGGTTTTTATATATTATACATTTGCAATTTTCCATTGACTAGGGTAATTGGCAATTCCAGTGAGCTAACTTAAAAATCTGTTTTTCTCTTTAACTAAAACATAATATAAAATCAGGATCAAATTTCTGTTCTGCAACTGTGGAAATGGCTTATTTCCAGAAATGTTTAGAGAGTATAATAGTTTGTACCCAGATGTAGTTGCAGAACATTCACTGAAAAATGGTTGTTTTCTCGCATATAATTTCAACTTTCCACCCGTGTTAATTGCTCGTGACATTTTGGGTTGTTTTTCAACACTTTAATGAGAACTAAAGCTTCTGCAGTAGTATTTCCATATCTCTCATCCAAATAAATCTGGTGTCCCAACTATTGATGTCTTTGCCACTCTGTGAGGGAAACCTGACCTCCAACGGGTGGAATAGCAACTAAGTTAGGAAGATATTTTATGTAATTTTTAGCTCTAGCAACACTTGAAGTGATCACCAAAGTTCTTGTAAGTATAAATTATGAACCTTGCAAAGGCATGCTTGTAGAGAGAGTTCACGTCTCTACATCTTGAGTACATTAATGTCTGGGTACAATTTATTATGAGCCAAACTAAAACTTAAGTTGTATAAAAGTAAATTATTGAAGAAAGCTAAGAGGGCTCCCAGGTGGAGTTGAGGGATGACTCCCTTAGCCTGATGGATACTGAAGAGGGAAAGTCAGTACAATAAATATTGTCTATCAAAATGTGGTCCATAGACCTACAGCATTAGCATCCACTAGGAACTTGTTAGAACAGAATCTCAGTCCCCCGCCTGATCTACAGAGTCAGTTTAACACTCTTCTCATGTGATTTACATAGACACTGTTAACAAGGGGTTGCGGTACAGCTGTACTCACTTCAGGCTGGCAGAGCTCTGGCTGGGTACAACTGGCATAATGAGTGAAAGAGCTAGGAATCTGGCACTGTTGATGTCCAGCATCAGGTACAAGCCAGGCTGGTGTTCCATCTAGACCTTAAAGTTTGGAACCAAATGTCCCAATGACTTGGCAAGGTATTGGGGGCAAAGGGAGTCAGTGACAAAGGGAAAGAGCTTCCACCCCTGTAGAGGGCGCACAGTGGCCAAGAACCTGTCAGGCTTTAGTCCGTGAAAAGGGGATTCAGAGCCAGGCTATCGTTCAAGATGAGTCATTGCCTATCTCATCAAGACATCGAGTAATAAAGACATCAAGATAAAAGCAGCTTCAAGACCACAGCAACACAACCTGAGTTAGGGCTGTAGGAGTCCTGGGGTTCCTCTGAGGCACATCAGTGTTTAGTCTTGGGGACCACATTTTAGATCCCCTTCACTGGTGGGAAAGAGCCTGAGGAACCCTTTCATGTTAGGGCTCTCAGGCTCTTCTGAGCTGACAGCCTGGACGAAGGGCCTCCAGTGAGTTCTAAAAGCTAAGCTGCCAGGGGCAATTGTTCCAGCCTGTTCAACCTGAAGTGGAGGAGGACAGCATTCTCAATGCGGTAAATAACAGTACCGAGCAATAGCACCTGTGAACAATAGGCTTTCCAGACTGACTGCCTTTTTAATAAATAAAATGGAAAAGAAAATGGTGCAAAATGGTTTAAAATGTGGTCAAAATTGGCAGGATTCCATGATAAATATTTATAATTCTAATAGGACCTACCTAAACTGTGGTAACAACCAAAGAGTTAGTAAAGCTTGAAATCAGTAAACTCTATTCTACCCAAAGTGGTATCCTGATCAATTCCAATACTTTGAGTGTTCTTAAGGAATTATCTTTTATTTTTTTAAAAAATATGTTAAGGTCTTAATAGTATTTACTTTCCTTGACTGCATCATCTTTTTAAACTCTTGCACCCACACTGTGATTAAAATGAGGCTTAAAGAGGTTAAGTGACCTTCCCAAGGCCATACAGCATTCAGTAAAATGCAGCTTTTTCAAGAAACTTCTGAAAATTTTCCAGTAGCTGCTATCTTCTATTTCCCAAAGATTTTGACTGTTACTATATAGGCATTTGTGAGGTATCAAATATCTTAAGCAGAAAGGTTCCCTTCTTCAGTCACCTATTCACTCCATTGCTTCCAGGTTATGGAACCCCTGGGTGAAAATACAGTGATAAAAATTGTCACAAAACAAAGTTTCTTTAGCTTTGATCCCATTCTGCAGGAAACTGTAGCCATTTTCCACTGCCAACAAAATATTTCTGGGAAGCACCAGAGGTCTTATCCTTTGCACTCTGAATAAATCCCATTTGTTACCATGAATTATGTGACATTTCTTTCCTTTTAATGCTCTGGTTTTCTGTGGTCATTGTGTGAATTAATAAGGATAAACAAAGCTTCAGCACTAAGCACTCCCCAAAATGTAATGGCTCAATAAAATATAGGATTATTTATTTCTCCATAACGTAGTACAGAGACGTTGCAGGTGAAGCAGGGCAGGAAAATAGGAGCTCTTTTCACATAATTATTCTGGGATTCCAGAGCTTTGCCATCTTGAACATGTGATGTTTAAGGTCTTCCTGGGGGTTACCAGTTCAATCAGTCAAAATGGGAAGAGACTAGTACTGAGTATATGTGGGAGGTTTTCTGGGGCCAGGCCTGGAAATTATATGGATGATGTCTTCTACATTTGTTTGACAAGAGCTCAGTCTTATGGCAAACAATTTCTAGCCAGAGAAAGGAACATAATTTTCCTTGTGTGCAGAAAGAAGAAGAAATGCCTTTTCAGGGGGCAACTAGTATTCTCTGTGACACTTTCAATGTCCTAAATTGAAGCCATGGTGCCAACACGTAGCAGAGACAGCCACTGCCACTGCTCCCACTGCCTGTGTCCATGAGACCACTTCCCCTGCCGACAGTCACTCTCCAAGACTATGATGTCCCTGTCAGTGAAAAGGTGACTCCCATGCAGCTATCTATGCTGTTGACACCAAGCTTCTACCAGGTTCAGCTGAGCTTTTGGAGACTGGAGGAAATGGATCATGGAATTTTCATTGCTGTTTTACGGAAGGTCCCTTGCCTAGACACAGATTCAAGCATGTAAATCTTTGGGGGTTTGGCTTAGAGAGGGTCTCACACCTATGAAAGTGTTCTATGTTATACTCCAAAGCATTCTTTCTTTCTAACGCTTGGATGGAGCGGCTTTGGCTCAGACTTAGACCCTTGCTTATTATCTTCTAGGCATTTGAAGAGCTTATGGTCCAATGGGACTGATTGTTGTTGCATATGCAAAAAATTGCAAAATCAAGTCTCAGTTTTCTACTGTTTCTTCTTCCTTTGTTATTTCTTCACCCTCTTCCCTTAGTTTGCTTGAATTCTGCTACCAATTTGACTCTTCTGTATAACTCTTTTGTTTGCGTTGTCTTAGATTTACGATCCTAGTGTTATGATCAAGGTCAAGATGGTCACATAGAGTAGTAAGACTAGTAACCCAAGAATATATAAGGAAAGTACTCTACTGAAGGCTCTGTGGAAGTTTGTTGTCCAGTGGGGCCTGACTAAAGCCGTAATATTGGTCTTGTTGAACACATCAGTGTTGGTCAGTTATGTGACAACAAAGCTGTAGTTGATTCTGACAAACAAATGTTCCTTATAGCTTGACCTCATGAGTAGTGTGTAAATGTCACAGTCAATATTTGCATTTAATTATATAGGAGCCCTCTTTATTTATAAAGAAGAAGCATGCTCTAGTGGGAATACTTCACTAGGAATCAGATTGAGTTCAAGTTACTATTGATCCCACTTCCTGTGTGCCCTTGAATGGGTTCATTAATATTCTTTGAATATTTTTAATGTAAAAATGTTAGAAATAACACCTACCTGGCAGACTTGATTTAAGGACGAAATGTGATACTATATATGAAGAATTTAGCATAATGGTCCATTTTAATCTTTGTTATTGAAGATCAATAATTTGAAAAATACATAAATAGATACCAAAAGGGGCCTCTGTTTTTGTCTTTTATTACCCATGTTAAAAAAAAAAAAAAAAGGACTGGCAGGTATTGGGTATTATATATATATAATTATATATCGAATTATATAGTGATTGTTATGTATTGAATATATATATTTGTTTTAATAAGAGTATGTAGTTATTTAAATTTATTTCCAGTTCTGATGAGTCTACCATGAAAGTAATAAACTTGTTAATTTACAAGTCATTTTAGATATTAAAAGAGTATTTTTCAAGATTTTTGAAGATCCAGACTTTCTTTGAGTAGATGAATTTTATTCGAGAACTGGTGTTTGTTTTATGCCAGACTCAGTACACATTTGATTTATCCTCAGGTTGTTTATATGGGGCTTTACGGAATCATAGCTGGGTGGAAAAATATTTCTTGGAAAACTGATTTTCCAACTAAGAAACCCAAAGTGATGGATTGCTAGAATAATGGCAGTAATATATACTGAGAATACAAAGGAGATTCATGGTCCCTTCAAGATGAATTTGGATTTGTAAGAAGCGGACCTGTATTTTATTAACTTTCTGCATATAAGAAAACTCAGAATATGATACCATTTCTACACAAATTCATGGTAGCCCAAGTCTTGCCTAGCCAATTTTAATATTGAACTATAAACAATCTAAGGCATATCAGGGTAGTAAATTCTTTCTTCCCCAGTCCAGAAAAGTATTATTCCCATAACAATTTATGATTACTAGAGCAAAAGTACAAGGATTTCGAAAAAACCAAGTTTACCATTAACATTTTAAGCTGCTCATAAAATGCATCTAGTATAAGTATTTAAATAGCTCTATTGTTAATAGTTAATTTCTAAAAATATCCCCATATATACTACTATTATTTAAAGATAATAATTATCACAAAAACAGGTAACACTACTAGTATGCTTATATCTTTTAATACATTAGTTTATTTAATTATAACACCCATCTGAGATATATGCTACTTAATCCCATTTTGCAGAAGAGGAAGCTGAAGAGAGAGATAATGTAGTGGGTTATATAGCAGGTGAAATGTTGGAGCTGGAATGCAAATCCAGGAAGTCTGGCTCCAGAGCCTGAGCTCTGGATCTTGATGCCATCCTGCCTTTTTTATACGCTAGTATGTATATACACTTTATATTATTTTCTCTTTCTTTAAATAATAGTTACAATGGTTTGAAATTAAAATGATATAAGCGAGCCATATAAAAAGTGATGCACAGCAGTTTGAAGAGCCATTGGTGCATAAGATTGGCTCAATCTTAAAGCATGGAAGAAAGAGTGGTCTTTGGAAATATGAATATGTAATGAGTCATCTTCATCAACAACACCATCACGTATTCCATACATTTTTCAAAATGTTTCTTGGGTAGAATCGCTCTTCTAGGAACATGTAATTACGATTAGCAATAGCAGCAGTCTGATGCTGTGTGTCCGCCTGCTCAGTCTTGTGCTCAGTGGTGTAGGACATGATCCTTTCCCAGAAATGTGATAGCCGCTGTCCTTGAGGTGATAATAAGCACAGGCCAGAATTGAGTGTGGTGCATGAGAGTGAAATGTTAATGAGAACTGAGCTCAGTCTTAATATTTTGGTAATGCTCAACATCTAATCCTCTTAAGGCTTACACTGAGGGGGGTGCCTAATACCTCTGTGTATATCAAATTTTCCCAGATCAGGTCTTCTCTCTATAGAAAAGAGCTGGAAGTCAAGAAATTGGTCAAGGAGACTTGGGACACTGGTGAATAAAGAGCAAATCCAGCAATGGATTCACTGAAATACAAGACTGAAAAGAATGAACCAGAAGTCTATGAGACCAGAGGATAGGTAGAGTCCAGATTGGATATGTTTAATAATGTGGGAGTAGGTCAGGATTATCCTTATGGAATATTAACACATCCTTCAGACGTCAAGATGGTAAACTCCCACCAGGCAAACTAGAAGGTCTTAAGAGGCAGACCTCTTTCAGAGAGGTGGGGTTTGGATGTATAAAGGAGAAATCAGAGGGAATTATGGACAAGAATATTAACTTGGGCCAAGACTGGAAAGCAGAATTTCCATAGCACTTTTACCACATCTTCAAAGCAATGCAAAGATCAGGCATTGGGCAGTCGTTTATTATATGCCCCACACTTGTTATCTTCACATTTTGTGTCCATATCATATATCAAGATACACATCAGAAATCCTATTAAAGATAATTCAGAGACACGCCTTACAATAGCTAGAAAAGTCAGTGCTCTCTCTCTCTCTCTCTCTCTCTCTCTCTCTCTCTGTCTCTCTCTCTCTCTCTCTCAGGCTGAGGATCAAAAGATAACTTTTTAAAATAAATGACTTGCCTTACCTCATGGTGAACAGATTACTCACTCGCTTTTGAAAATGCCTTCATGTCTCTGGCCATACTACCGTGAATGTGCCCAACTTGTCTGAAAATGCCTTCAGTTGAGCAGAGCATTGGCCACAAAATTTTATCCTAACGCCTTACTGGTCTCCCAGGAATGTTTTCTGATTGCTTGTCTGAGAATTGTTGAAGCAAATGTGAACTACCTCATGCTTGCTTTCTTCTTTCTCCTCTTCCTATAGGACCATATCTTAGATCTCCCCCACTCAGGCTCTTGAACCCTTTGTCCTAAGCCCATTGAGAATACGCATACAAAATATGGACAGATCCAATTTGAGGGACACTCAACACTACATCTTTCCAAATATTTTCCTTTTTTTTTTACACTTCTTTCTTACATCTAGCTAGTTGTAACCTCTTCCTCAACTCCTAGATCTTACAAAATATACTATTTCTCTACCCCTGGCCCGCAAGACTTCTTCTTGGACCCAGGTATGTGCTTACTTTCTGACTTCATCTGTTTTTGCACATTCTTGTTTAATAAGGTGTCATTGGAACCTACCATGATCAGCATCCCTCACAAAGTCTACCTTTGATATCTTTGACAACAGAAAAATGATTGTGTGAAAGAGACACCCAATTTATTTTGCATGACTCTATGCATAGTTGCACTAGGTAAACAATAGTTTCTTGTCATTGTAAAGAAATCTTCAAGCTCAGCTAATTGATCATGGAACAGATCTCCCATGTGTAGTGAAAATCAGTATGGAGGGGTTGATGCTTTGAGAGGATCACTTAAACTATGAGAATCTGTGATAAATATATTATAGAGCTATTATAGCTTATTTATTGTCTCTGTTATCCAATTAGATGCAATGCTGGTCAGAACCTGAATCACCATAGTTTTGGTGCTTAGTCTTCTGGCTCTGTCTGATTGCTCTAGATAGAATACAAGATCCTGAGAATAGGACTCTTACCTTATAAAATAGTGTTGCCAACATATTATTTTGAAAATAAGTTAGAATTTTAAGTCTACTAGTATAGCTTGAATTCTAGTTCACTGGTTGTTTGAGTTTGGGCAAGTCATTTAACCTCTGTTAGAGTCACGTGCCAATTAGAGACACTCTTTGTTCCTTAAGTTTCCAAATTGTTGAGAGGCTTAACTGAGAAAATGGTGTCAATATGGTTTATTAATTTTGTATTATTATTATTACTTTCTGGCATAGAAGGAATGTAAGCACTTAATAAAGTAACATATGGGTGAAGTAATAAATGAACGAGTGGTATTTCAGTTATACTTATGTTTGAATATATGTGGCATCCTTGGTTTCCTAGGCTTGATTATAATAAATATGCTACCTCTCCAGAGAGTCTCAGACAATCAGTAAGAGATTGAGACGCTGAAGCAGCTTCAGAAGCCTTGCATAGCAAGTGACTGCCGTTGCTCCACCTGGTGCTTGAATCACGAGAACTTGGCCCAGAGTAGAATTGGAAATGGAGGAGTACCAGGCCAGCTTCTTCTTCCAGGGAGGTTCATAATTGGCTGTTGTATCATAGCAGGAAATAATGAGTAGGAGGGAGATGATTGAGATGAGGCAGCCATGTGAGATCCGCAGAGTCTTCAGGTAACTTCAGTGTCTGAAAAGCGGCCACTTTCTGTTGCTTAAGGTGGGAGGGGGAGGTTGGGCTGGCTGGGCTCATTTTGGTCAGGAGTCGTCTTGGATGGAGGAAAAATTCTAGCCCAGAGAAAAATACGTTCAGCAGTCCCAGGTGAGCGTATGCATTGGACACCTTACTCAACTATAGGCCACACAGAACAAAGCAGAAGATTTTAGGGGTTTGTTTTTATCTATTAAAAGAAATTCAGCCCACATATCCTCTGCTCTGCCTCTCCCCATAAATACCCATCCTCACTGGTGGCCGTAAGACAATCAGAGAACAGAAGTCAGTGTATTACAATGCAAATCTGACAGTGTGTCTTGCGTTTAGAAGTCAATGGCAGTGTTCCAAAGGAAGAGACAGCAGAAGTGAAAATATAAATATATTCAATGATTTCAAATTCCATTGTTTCCAGGCTCCTTTTGCTTTCTCCAATCATCTGTCTGTTATTTTTGAGGAAGGCTGCACAGTGCCTTTACTTGTTATTGAATTTATACTTTATACCTCTTGGCATTCTTTTCCCCAATGCTTTTTCTAATATCAGCACTGTATCATTTTTCAACCCTTTTGGCTTTGTTTCTCTGCATGGTCTTCTCCCTTTCTATCTCCTTTACCATATGAGTTTTAATAAAACCAATTTTCAGTATTTATTTTAAAGTGTTAATTTATAAGCATAAAAGGCATCTTTCCCAAATCTTAAGCAACCTTAAAGAAACAGCAGGAAATGTACACGTGTGCATAAGTTTATGTGTGTCTCTTTGCATGTGAGGGAGGGGTGGGGTAATCTAGAGATAAGTTTGAATCTAGGAAAGATTTGGCAATATATATGGAGCTAGCATGAGAAGAAGGTAAATGTAAGTTTACAGTAGGTAACCATTTCCAAGGGATGTATTAGAACAAATGCAAAATTTCAGAGCAAATAGCATAGAACCCTTCCATGGCTCTTAAAACTCTTTGCATGTTTCTAGCGTTAAACAAACAAACAAACGGAAAAACAGAAATGAGCTTTTAAAAGGTGGAGGAGGGGAGTTATGAAGAGGTTTATATATATGAAAAGTTGTTATGAAGTAGGTGGTTGCTTGGCCCTTGCCCTGAAGGCCAGAAAGAGGGACTTCAACAGGACTGCTCTCTGAATGTCCCCACCAGATACATGGCTCCTGTGATGAGGGGCCTTGGGGGATTACTGGCTGACTTACCCTTAATCTAGACCTTGACACCAGGACACAGGGCTAATTGCAAATGAGAAGTCACTGCAGTTGTTTCTGATGACGGGGCAAAGGTTCATGAACTTCATGCCAGTGATAAAACTCCAGGTTACCAGCCCAGGGTTGTTTTAACATAAATTCTCTTCAAGCGGCAGACTGCCAGCCTGAGGGAATTCCAGCAGTAACATGCTAGGAAATAAGGGCGGGAGGCAGAAGTTCTGGGGGGATGGAGAGAGGCAGGTTCAGATGAAGCATTTCCTACATTGCGGAAAGGCAGAGGGCTTGGCCAGAAAACCTACAAAGGACTTAGGGAAGATCTTAGAGAAGAATGAGTCAGCTTTGAAAAATCTGTTGGCTGTATCTGCCAAGTTCATGGTATCTCACCATCCCCTGCTCACCCAGCCTCACCTCTTTCATGTTAAGCACTGCTGGTGTCAGAATGTGCATAAAAAGCAGCTACCCAGTGATAGAGATTGGGGCAGAGGAGAGGATGACAGAGAGGAAAGGGTCAGCTGGATTTATGAGCTAGTAATTTCCTGGAATTAATGTGTCTTGATAATTGATTAGATGTGGGAACTAAGAAATGGAAGGACAGGGGTGGCATGCAGATGTCTAGTGTGGGCCATTGGTAGGTGTTGGTTCCATCCATCACACTGAGAGAGGAGCAGGTTTGATGAGGAAGATAGTGTGTTTGGTCTATGTTGAGTTGGAGCTGCCAGAAGATGGAGGAGGATATCCAGCAGGATATCCACTCTGCCTTACTGACATCATTTAAAGAGCCAATGATTGCTGAAAGCCATGAGAATGAACAAAATCACCCTGAGAGAAAGTAAACAGCAAGCAAAGGAAAGGCTCTGCCGAACCCAGGGAAGTTCATATAAGTTGTGGGAAGAAGAGGTGTGAATAAATGAGATGAGGACAGTAAGAGCGGAACAAAACAAAAGCAGGGGGATGGTGGTATCAACTCTGCAAAAACGTTACAGCAATGGGTAGAAGGATCAAAGGCTTCTTAGCCGTAGAGGAAAACAGAGAGACTAAAGATGACTCAAATGCTTTCAGTGGTGTGGAGTGGGGAGGAAAAGGAATAATATTGGCACCCACTGTCAAGTGTGGAAAAGGTGGTGCTGGGAGCCAGAGTGGGGGAAAAAATAATTATTTCTACCCTTGGCATATAGGTTTTGCAGTGATGGCAGGTACTGTCTGTATAATATCTGTGTCTATAAAATATTTCTATATTTTTATATCTACAAATTACATACATACAGGTCCGGGCTTCTGGGTGGTTAGAAGAGGGGGTGGTTTTCTTCATAAAATCTTCCAACTTTTGTCACCTACTTCATGTACTTTGCTACTAAATTGTGTTTCTTTTGCTTTTTATCTCTCTTTTCATGGGCTTTTAAAAGCTATTTGCTTTAATCTATGATAGTGACCTTACAATGTACTTTATAATGCGTGTACCTTGATGATAAGGTATGATTTGTGGTCTTTCCAGGCCTACACATGAATCTCCAAGAGCTATGCTATGTTACTAAAGTGGTCTGAGTCGTTATGACTGGAAATTACATAAATTTTTCATTTTTATAGACAGGACTGAACGACCTGACATTTATTTTTTTTTTTCAATTTTACTCAAAATTAAAGATCTTATCAAGCTAGCACACACCCCAATTATCTCTTTCAGACAGACAAAGCTATACAGTACTGCCAGGAGAATATGGATGTAATGTCTGCAAATGAGTCATCAAATTAAGTTTACTGGAAGGCATTTGTGTGGAATAAGTTGTGACTCTTTTCTGTGTGGAGTGGGGTTCATAGGGAAGGAAAACAAATAAGCCACAACTGGGAGAAGGGCAATATGTGGGCACACATTTAAAAGTTTGGTAGAAAAGATAAAGCCCTCTATGGAGTAGCAAGAGAACCAGACAAATGTAGTGTTACAGAGGCCAAGAGAAGATAGTTTCAATGTGGATGAATGAATGTATAGTTGGATACATAGATGGATAAAAGGTGGAGTGATTATCTATATCAAATTATGCTTAGAAAAAAGAAGAGAGAAGTGACCATTTGCTTTGAAAAATATTATCTCTGGTGACTTTGATAAGAGCCATTATATTGGAATGGTGAGCATGACAGTCCAACTGAAAATAGTAAGAAGAAAACTGAAGGGCAGTACGTACAACAGGGAACATGTGCAAATTAATGAGGGAGTTTTCTGAAAAGGAGAATGAAGAAATAAGGTAGTGGCTGGAGAAAGAGATAGGGTTGTATATGTGTACATACATACATATAGGACAAAAGGGAATGCCTGGGCTTCAAAAACAATACACATAATCTTTCATTTTAATAACAGGAAAAGAAAAGGTGGTAAATAGAGACACATGCAAGTTGGTAGAATTGGCGGTGGAAAGGTGAGAAAATTCTCACCAGACTCTTTTCCTGGTGATGGATGCAGCTAGGTCATTAGCGGAGAGTAGAGAAGGTAGCAGCTGGAGATTTGAGGAGGTTGGATGAGTGATGGGATTGTCATCTTAGAGAGTTTTAAAGTGCAAACCAAGTATAAAATGCATTAGGTGCAAAGGCAATAGACATCAATTTGCAGATAAGAATACTTAGTGAGTATAAAGAACTAATCAAGCCAAACAAGAAGTGAAAGGGAAAGTAATGATATAAAGCATGCTATTAAGTATCACTTCTTTTTAAATGTAGAGCTAAATCTAGGTGTCTCTAATCATTATAGTTATAGATGTGAAAATAAAACATGATAATGTTTAATTAATGACCAAACTAAAAATAATCAGGATATGAAGTTGCTGAGAGCAAAAAAGATAAAGTGCAAACACGCTGATTTCTTTCATCTTGAATATGAAGGATTGCACTATATCAACCAGTAGAGAAAAATATTATCCTATGGAAGTATAAAGTCAAGCACTAGAAAAATGAGAAAGCAATAAAAAACCTGAAATCAGATTCCGGGACACTTAAGATACGTGCACTTCACTGTGTGTTGTTTTACATGAAAAACAGTAAATAAGTAAATAGTGAACTATAATTATGTCTATCCTGAATGTCTAAAAGTAAAGTGTACTGACATTTGCAACTTACTTTGAAGTGCATTAAAAAAGAAAAAAATGATAAATGGATAAAGGGATACATACTGAATGATTAGATTGGATCATATGTATTAAAGTAAATATAGCAAAATTAAACTGTAGAATCCAGGTGATGGGTTTGTGAGTGTTCACTATGCAATTACTTTTTAACATTTATTTATATTTAAATTTTTTAAAAGAAAAAAGGGGCAAAATTAGGAGGGAGGAAAGAGAAAGAGAGATAGGAAAAATTGTAAATACAGTATACTCCCTATTTTTTAGAGTAGAAAGTCTGTGGATCTATTTAAATGCATAAGCTCAATAAATGATGGTTTGAGTTTATAATTCATTTATTAAAGCAATACATATAAAATTTCAGAGCAGAATAAACTTCTAAATTTTTCAGGAAAAAAAAATATTCCCTCAATGCCTTGAAGTGCTAATATTATGTAGTTACATATTGTATAAACCTTGTATATGCCCCATTATTAGCTAATTGTGTTGACTCATGTTGTAATAGGGAAGGTGAGTCCAGGCTGTTGTTTTATACAAAGGGCACAATCTCATGCTTCCCTGTCCAGGTGGATCCTGTGAGAAACCCCTTATCTAATAGTAAGTAGACAACTGCTCCATAGATGCTCTTACTGATGTTTCTATAGTCTAGTCCCCTGTTAGAAACTGGTGTTGTAGGTGCTGTATGGGAATTTCACTTCTGTATTTATTTATTTATTTATTTATTCTCTCTGCGTTTGACAAAATTATTGGGGTATGAGCCAGTTTCTCAAACCTACTTTACAGTTGGGTGTGGCACTCTATTTTTATAACCACCAATGTCTTCCCAATTTGTTGGTGCTTGTCCCAGTGTTGGGATGAGCCCCGCTATGTCAGGAAGGAGGTCCTTTACCTGCCAACATCCATTTGATATGGGTTACCATTCTCATAAACCTGCTTTGGCAGCTGCTTTGAAAGCCATTGCTCTGTAAGCACAAGTCAATTCTCCACGGATTCAAGTGGAGAATCCCCATCAACTCCTTCAACAGCTGCGTGTTCTCCAATTTAACATGTAAATTCTCTATGCATTCTTCACTGACAGTACTTCAAAAAACAAACCGTGATGCTCAGGTGTCCTCTGAGGACCATCATCTTTCTGTTTACATGATTGAATTAGTTACAAAGCATCCAGTAGAAATTCCTTGAAACTGTTGGCATGTAGATGACATGCTTCCCTTATTCCCAGAACAGATATAGGATTTGTCCTATTGTGAACTGTCCTTGCCCATTTCAATAGGCATAGGTGTGGGGAAGCAATGAACAGAGCTAGAAATCCATACTCAAGTGTCCATCCTACCTACAGTGGTCATTTAAATCAATGATTTGATTTGATCTTATTGAAGATATATAATAGCATTGTATAAATTCTGAAAAATGTATGTAACAAACAATTACAATTTCCTTGCCATATTTCAAACAACTGAATTTTTAAAATATTTTTCTGAAATATATTTCAATAATTATTATATATTTCAATAATTTGTATTGAAAATTTTGTTAGTTAGGAAATTTTGAATTTATAAATAAGTCGGTATCTTATTTCTTTAGTTAACATTGTGTCATCAATACTTTTCAAAGTTTGTTCATAGACTTAATAGTTATTACTCCAACACTCATAATTTTGAATGTCAGGTTTCTAATTTGTGACTATTATAAAAATTCTAAAATGAACATTTTTAGGCATAGAACTTCATGTTGGCATTATTCTTTGGCTTTCCACTGTCTGCTAGTGCAGGGAATGCATTTTTAAAAATAAAAGGTGGTGGCTATTCTTAGTACATGCAATACTTCTCTAGGCATTTTGTTAATAACCACAGATTAACTGTCTAGTTCACAGTCTTTTATTTTTTTGAAATTTGCCCTTTAATGTGCTGTCTTTTCTGACCTGCTGGGTTTGCAAAGGGATTTGTGGTAAAGATCCTGTGCCTGCATTCTTGCTACCATATTCTGTATCCCAGGCCTGCTTAGAATTCTTACTGGAGATGGAGGAATAGAGTAAACTTCATATCGCATCACAGAAGGATGATGTCACCTACATGAAAGATATAACATACTAACTGTTAAAGAATGGCCCTTTACTTACACTATGTTTGGAGACTCATTGTATGTAGATTATATCTATTGAATTACTATTATTTGCCAACTTAGCCTGAACTTTGAAGATAAGTAAAACTCAGTTCAGATCCAGGCTCCACCACTTCCTAGCTTAACTAGGTGTTTGTAAAATTGTCCAAGTCTTCACATGAAAAAGGACACTAGGAAACTTTTTGAAAGGTAAAATATTATGTCCATCTAATATGATTTTTAATAATTAAATGAGGTCATATAAGAAGACCCAAGTACAATTACTGGTCACAAAAATACTCAGTAAGTACTGGTTATCTGGCTCCTTATCTTCTTTTTTATTATTGCAAAATATTAAGGGGGTACAAATGTTTCTGTTACATGAATACATGGAATAATGCTGAAGTCAGGGCTCTCAGTGTGCCCACCACCAGGACTCGTTAGGTAAGATTTTATCCCTCACTGCCTCCCATCTTTCCGCCTTCTTGGTTTCCAATGTCCTTTGTATCTTTTTGTGCCTATGTGTGCCCATCAATTGGCCCCTGCTTAATAGCAAGAACACTTGGTATTTGTTTTTTCCTTCCTGGGATACTTCACTTAGGAAAATGGTCTCCAGTTCCATCCAAGTTGCTAGCAATGAAGCAATGATATTATTTCATCCCCTTTTATGGCTGAGTAGTACTCCATGATATATATACATATATATATATATATATATATATATATATATATATATAGAGAGAGAGAGAGAGAGAGAGAGAGAGAGAGAGAGAGAGAGAGAGAGAGAGAGAGGAGAGAGAGAGAGAGAGAAAGAGAGAGAGAGGTATATAGATATACAGATATATAGATATAGATAATTTTCTTTATTCTTCATAATTGATGGACACTTGGATTGATGCCATATATTTGTAATTGTGAATTGTGCTGCAGTAAACATCTGAGTGCTGGTGTCTTTTTGATAAAAATAACTTCTTTTCCTTTGGGTACATACCCAGCAGTGGGATCACTAGAACAAATGGTAGGTCTACTTTTAGCTCTTTGAAGAATCTCCATGCTGTTTTCCATAGAGGTTGTACTAGTTTACACTCCTACCAACAATGTAAAAGCATTCCTTTCTCTCTGCATTCATGCCAGCATCTGTTGTTTATCTTCTTGATGAGCAAAGGGCAAGGCCAATTCACATAGTGGAGTAGGGTGAGCAGGCCAGTGGAGGAGTTCTGTCTGGGATATGCTTAAGTGAGATGCTTCATTTCATCAGCCAGCACACCTTGGCCATTTGGCCCTGGAGGGGGCCTTCAGAAAGCCAGGAAGGCAAATAAGGTCTGACCTCGGTTCTGGAGTGCTTACTTAAGGAGACAACGGGACTTCCGGTTCATCAATTCCAGTTCCCATGTGGCAAAAATGTTTAAAAAAGCTGAAGACTTGAGGCAATAGGAGGTAGGAGGACAAACAGTCAAACAAATTGGTAAAGATTACTGGCCCTTTGGGTCTAAAGTCAAAATCTAGTACTTGGCATTCCTGTCTCTCCACATCCATGCCATTATTTATTGTTTTGAGACTTTTTTGATAAAAGCCATTCTCACTGGAGTTAAGTGCTATCTCATTGTGGTTTTGATTTGCATTTCCCTGATGATTAGAGATGTTGAGCCTTTTTTCATGGGCTTTTTGGCCATTAGTCTATCTTCTTTTGAAAAGCCTCTGTTCATATCCTTTGCCCACTTTTTAATGGGGTCGTTTGTTTTCTTGCTGATTTTCCTGAGTTCTATACAGATTCTAGTTATCAGCCCTTTATTGGATATGTGGTATGTGAATATTTTTACACTGCTGGTGTGACTGCAAACTGGTACAACCTCTGTGGAAAGTAATATGAAGGTACCTCAAGGAGCTAAAAGTAGAGCTACCATTTGATCCAGCAATCCCATTACTGGGCATCTCCCCAAAGGAATAAAAGGAGATTCTATAAAAAAGACATCCGCAGTAGAATGTTTATAGCAGCACAATTCACAATTGCGAAGATGTGGAAACAACCCAAGTGCCCATCAATACATGAGTGGATTAATAAAATGTGGTGTATATACATATATACCATGGAGTTCTATTCAGCCACAAAACATAACGGTGATATAGCATCTCCTGTATTATCCTGGATAGAGCTGGAGCCCACTCTACTAAGTGAAGTATCACAAGAATGGAAAAACAAGCACCGCATGTATTCACCATCAAATTGGTATTAACTGATCAACACTTAATTGTACATATAGTAATAACATTCATCGGGTGTCGGGCAGGTGGGAGGGGGAGGAGAGGATGGGTATATTCACAGCTAATGGATGCTGTGTGCACGGTCTGGGGGATGGACATGCTTGAATCTCTGACTCGGGTGGGGCAAAGGCAATATTTGTAATCTAAAAATGTGTACCCCCATAATATGCTGAAATAAAAAACATCTAGTACTTGGAAATGAATCTATTGTAATATTATTTTATTTTCATGTGCATTACTATTCTTCTGTGACTCAGTACATTTTGTACACTTTCATATTAGTCTGACTTAGATATGGTAAATCAGAACAGAGGGAGAGAGTTGAGCAACTTTGAGTTACTGGGAATTAGCCTCCTTTGCAGGGTGGGGTAGAGCCTTGGGAGGCAGAATACGTTACATTTATGTAACTGACCCCAAATCAAAAATAGGTTTGCCTTCTTTTTTATTCAAACGATTTTGTATCATGAGTAAAGTTGTTTCTGTACATGCCCTAGAAAGATTTTTCTCATTTGTATAGTCACAAAAGCAAGTGTCTCGAAACTGAGCATCTTTGAATATCACTTAAGCTTTCCTTTATGGAATAGCGAGTAGCTGAGGGAATATGTGGTAAATTCCAATTGTAGTCCAGTCAGAAATCCCCGTCTCCACGTTCCCTGCAGTGTCTGCCCTAGTACTTTCCTTTTAATTATGACCACCCACAGTTTTATCTTTGAAAGCCAATGTTTGATGTGGAAGCCTAAATTCAAGAGAAAGCAAAAATTGACGGTATGATACAGTTGTTTCCAGAAAAAGAGAGAGTCTAGTGTGAGGTTATTTTTAGATAATATGTTTACCTATTATTCATCTGAACTTTAATAAAAATGAATTATATTTGTATGTAGGATTAATTCACATTGAATAGTTAGATAAAATAAATTACACACAACATAAAGGCAGAAGGGTGGCTAAGTTTCTCTATACACCTGCTATTGGGTTCCATACAAATGGTATATTTGATCGGAAAGAACATACTCCTCTTTTTGTTTTTTTAAATAAATAGCCTTTCTAAAGCAATTTTACATTTACAGAAAATTTAGTGAAAGGACAAAGAGTTTTCATATGTCTCTTAACTGCCTCCCAGTTTTCCCTATCTTGAACATCATGCATTAGTGTGGTACATCTGTTAAAATTGATGGGCAAATATTAAAACATTATTATTACCTAAAGACCATGGTTTATATTAGGGTTCATTGTTTATGGAGTGCATTCTATGAGTTTTGACAAATGCATAATGGTATGTATCCAATCATACAGAATAGTTTTACTGCCCTAAAAATCCCTTGTGTTCCATCTATTCATCCCTCCCTCTTTCTCCCTGAACCCTTGACAACTACTGATATTTTACTATCTAAATAGTTTTTGTTCCCCCAGAATGTCATACAGATGGAATTATACAGTTTAAGAAGACTTCTCATACTGGCTTTCTTCGTTTAACAATAGGCATTAGGCATTTAAGTTTCCTGCCTATCTTTTCATGGTGTGATAGCTCATTTCTTCTTATCACTGAATAATATTCCTTAATATCTCTGTACCCCAGTTTGTTTATCCTTTCACCTATTGAAGGAAATCTTGGTTACTTCCACATTTTGGCAATTATGAATAAAACTGCTATACATATATGCATTTGTGTGCAGATTTTTGTGTGGACAGTTTCCAACTCATTCAGAAAAATACCAAGCAGTGGTATTCCTGGATTACACTGATACTACTTGACTTCAAGACATACTGTAAAGCTACAGTAATCAAGATAGTATATTGAAAGAAATGTATTGGAGGAGGAATAGACAAATGGATCAATAAAACAGAATAGAAAACTCCAAAAGAGACCCACAGAACTATAGTCAAATGATCTTTGACAAAGGAACAAACATTATTCAATGAAGAAATTATAGTCTTTTCAACAAATGGTACTGGAGCAACTGAATATTCACAGGTAAATTTATTTCTTTTTTCCTTTTTTATGGAGCTAATGCAAATGGAATTGTGCTTTTATTTCAAATTCCAAGTGTTCATTTTTAGTGTATAAGAAAGCAATTATCTTTTATATATTAACTTTGTATCCTTGCAATAAATGCTTATTAGTTTTAGGAGTTTTTTGCTGTTGGTGGTGGTTCTTTGGGGTTTCTACATAGACAATCATGCCATCTACAAACACAAGCAGTTTTATTTTTCTTCCCAATATGTTCACATTTTCTTTTTTTTTTTTTCTTGTAACATTCTATTAGCTATAACCAGTGCATTGTTGTATAGGAGTAATGAAAGCAGATATCCTTGCCTTCCTCCTGATCTCAGTGAGAAAACATCTAGTTTCTCTTCATTAAATATGATATTAGCTGTATGATTTTGACTTTTTAAAATTTGTTGAGACATGTTTTGTGAACTAAGATATGATCAATCTTGAAGAATGATACCATGCATCTTCTCAGACCATAGTGGATTAAAACTAGGAATCAATGCCAAGAGTAACACCAAATTCTACACAAAGTCATGGAAATTAAACAACCTTCTGCTGAATGATTATTGGGTCAATAATGAAATTAGGATGGAAATCAAAAGATTCCTTAAATGGAACAACAAAGGGGACACAAGCTATCAAAATCAATGGGACCCAGCACAAGCATTCCTTAAGGGGAAAATTCCATAGCCTTAAATGCCAACATCCATAAGTCAGAAAGATTGCAAATTAAAAACCTAATAATGTCACATCTCAAGCAACTAGGAAAGGAAGAGCAAAACAAACCCAAACCCAGCAGAAGAAAACAAATAAAAAAGATCAGAGCAGAACTAAATGAAATGGAAAATAATAAAATAATACAAAATGTCAGTGAAACAAAAAGTTGGTTCTTTGGAGAGATTAAAAAAAAAAAAAAGATTAACCAGGAATAGAAGAGAAAGGATGCAAATGAGCTAAATCAGAAATGAAAAGAGAGATGTTACAAATGATAGCACAAAAATACAAAACAAGTTTCATGAATACTATGAAAATCTCTGTGCACATAAACTGGAAAAGGTAGGGGCAATGGACAAATTCCTAGAAGAACACAACCTTCCAAGACTCAATCAGGAAGAAATAGAATTCCTGAACAGACCAATAATGAACAGTGAGATTGAGACAGTAATAAAAAAAAAAATTCCAACATCAGCAACAACAAAAAATCCCCAGACCACATACTTTCACAGCTGAATTCTACCAGATTTACAAAGAAGAACTGGTACCCACACTGTAGAAATTATTCCGTAACACTGAAAAGGAGGGAATCCTCCCCAACTCATGGTATGAAGCCAGTATAACCTTGATACCAAAGCCAGGAAAGGACACAACAAAAAAAGAAAACTACAGACCAATATCCCTCATAAATAAAAATGCAAGAATCCTCAATAAAATACTGGCAAATCAAAATCAACAACACATCAAAAAAATAATCCACCATAACCAAGTGGGCTTAATCCCAGGGACACAATGACGATTTAACATATGTAAATCAATAAATGTGATCCACCACATAAACAGAAGCAAAATCATAGACTATATGATCATTCCAATGAATGCAGAAAAAGCATTTGACATAATCCAGTGCCCTTTCATGATAAAAACTCTCAAAATACTAGGCACAGAAGGAATATATCTCAAAATTATAAAAGCCACATATGACAAACCCATGGTCCACATCCTACTAAATGGGGAAAATCTGAAAGCATTCCCACCAAGAACTGGAATAAGACAAGGGTGTCCACTGTCACCACTCCTATTCAACATAGTTCTAGAAGTCCTAGCCAAAGCAATCAGGCAAGAGAGAGAAATTAAGGGTATCCAAAGGGAAAGAGGAGGTCAAACTATTGCTTTTCACTGATAATATGATCTTGTATCTAGAAAACCCCAAAGATTCCACCAAGAGTCTCCTGGAATTGATAAATAAATCCAGCAAAGTCTCAGGTTACAAAATAAATGTACACAAATTAGTAGCATTTCTATATACCAATAACAGTCAAACTGAGTCAAATCAAAGACAGAATAACATTTACAATAGCTACAAAGAAAATAAAATACTTAGGGATCTACTTAACCAAAGGGATAAAAGATCTCTCTACAGGGAGAACTCTGAGACACTGAGAAAATAAATTGCAGATGACATAAACAAATAGAGAAACATGTCATGCTCATGGATTGGTAGAAACAACATTATTAAAATGTTCATACTACCCAAAGTGATTTACAGATTCAATGTAATCCCCATCAAAATACCAATGGCTTATATCACAGATCTAGAAAAAATAAGTCTATACTGTGTTTGAAACCAGAGAAGAGCCTGAATAGCCAAAAAAAAAATCTTAAGCAAAAAGAACAAATCTGAAGGCAGCACATTACCAGACTTCAAACTATACTACAAGGCTATAGTAACCCAAGCAGCATGGTATTGCTACAAAAATAGAGACAAAGACCAATGGAACAGAATAGAGAACCCAGATATAAAACCATCTACATACAAGCACCTGATCTTTGACAGAGAAGACAACAATGTACACTAGGGGTAGGCTGGGCACAGTGGCTCACGCCTGTAATCCTAGCACTCTGGGAGGCCGAGGTGGGTGGATCATTTGAGCTCAGGAGTTCGAGACCAGCCTGAGTAAGAGCGAGACCCCGTCTGTACTAAAAAAATAGAAAGAAATTATATGGACAGCTAAAAATATATATAGAAAAATTAGCCAGGCATGGTGGTGCATGCCTGTAGTCCCAGCTACTCGGGAGGCTGAGGCAGGAGGATTGCTTGAGCCCAGGAGTTTGAGGTTGCTGTGAGCTAGGCTGACTCCATGGCACTCTAGCCTGAGCAACAGAGTGACAATCTGTCTCAAAAACAAAACAAGACAAAACAAAACAAAACAAACAAACAAAAAACAATGTACACTAGGGGAAGGAAGCCCTATTCAATAACTAGTGCTGAAAAATTTAGATAGCCACGTGTAGAAGAATGAAACAAGACCCCTATTTCTCACCACTCACAAAAATTAATTCAAGATGCATAAAAGACTTAAATGTAAGGCATGAAACCAAAACAATTCTAGAAGAAAATGTAGGAACGACTCTTCTAGACATTGGTCTAGGCAAAAAAAAAAAAAAAAAAAATCATGATTAAAACCCCAATGACAATTACAGCAGCATCAAAAATAAATAAATTGGACTTGATTAAATTAAAAAGATTCTGTACAGCTAAAGAAATAATTAACAGAGCAAACTGACAACCTACAGAATGCAAGAAAATATTTCAAACACATCCAATAAAGGGCTAATATCCAGACTACAAAAAGTGAAACAAATCAGCAAGAAAAAAGCAAACAACTGCATTAAAGAGTGGGCAAAAGACATGAACAAAAGTTTTTCAGAGGAAGATAGACAAGTGGCCAAGAAACATGAAAAATACTCAACATCACTAATCATCAGGGAAATTCAAATGAAAACCACAATGAGATAACACCTTACTCCTGTTATAATGGTTTTTATTAAAAAGTCCAAAAACAATAGATGCTGGTGCAGATGCATATAGAAAGGAATGCTTATACACTGTTGGTGGGACTGCAAATTAGTACAACCTCTATGGAAAACAATTGGAGATTTCTCAAAGAACTAAAAGTAGACCTACCATTCGATCCAGAAATCCCACTACTGGGTGTCTACCCAAAATAACAGAAATCATTTTATCAAAAAGACACCTGCACTTGAAAGTTTATTGCAGCACAATTCACAATTGCAGAGATGTGGAATCAACCCAAGTGCCCATCAATTCATGAGTAGATTAACAAAATGTGGTATCTTTATACCATGGAGTACTACTGAGCCATAAAAAGAATGAATTAATGCCTTTTGCATTATCCTAAGTATCTTCAGAATGGAAAAACAAAGACCACATATACTCTCTAAAAAATTGGAACTAACAGACAGGCATACAACTGCACAGAGAGAAGTATCAGTCATTGGAAATAAAGCAGGGACAGAGGGTGGGTGAAGAAGGGAGGGGGAAAAACCCAACCTAACAGGTCCAATGAACACTATTTGGGTTCATTTTAGCCTTGACTCAAGCCATGTATCAAAAATATCTGTACCCCCTTAATATCTTGAAGAAAAATGTGATGTTAACTGTAGTTTTTTTGTTTTTGTTGTTGTTATGTATTCTTTACCAGTTTGAGAAGTTCTCCTCTATTCATAGTTTTCTAAGAGTTTTTATCATGAATGGATGTTGGATTTTGTCAGTTGCTTTTTCTGCATCTATTGGTGTCATAAGAGTTTTAAATTTAGCCTTTTGATATGATGGATTACCTTAATAGATTTTTTGAATGTTGAATCAGTCTTGTGTACCTGCAATAAATCCCACTTGTCTGCAGTATAAAATTTTTTTTTTATACTGTGGGTTCAAATTGTTAATATCTTTGAGTATCTTTTTATATTCATAAGAAATATTGGTCTGTACTTTTCCCTTCTTGTAATATCTTTGCTTGGTTTTGGTATTAGGGTCATGCTGCCCCATAGAATGCATGAAGAAGTGTTCCTTCTGCTTCTACTTATTGAGAGAGAGTGTAGAGAATTGGTATTTGTTCCTTAAATTGGTATTTCTTCAATTGGCATTTTTTCAATTCATATTTCTTCCTTAAATATTTGGTAAAATTAACCAGTGAATCCACCTGGGCCTGGTGCCTTCTGTTTTGGAGGTTATTAATTATTGATTAAATTCCTTTGAACGATATAGGGATATTTCAATTATCTGTTTCTTGTTGTGTGAGTGAGTTTTGGCATAGAATTGTTCACAATACTTTCTTATACTTTTACTATTCATGGGATCATACTTATGTCCTCTCTTTCATTTTTGATATTAGTTATTATCTCGTTTTTTATCTTAGTTAAACTGGGTAAAGGTTTATCACTTTTATCAATCTTTTCAAAGAGTCAGCTTTTGGTTTCATTTTCTCTGTTGATTTCCTGTTGTCAATTTCATTGACTTCTCTAATTTTTAGTATGTGTTTTCTTCAGCTTACTTTGGATTTAATATGCTGGGTTTTTTTTTCCTTTGTTTTCTAAAGCATGCTCTTAATATTACTGGTTTTAGGTTTTCTTCTTTTCTAAAATATACACGAAATGCTACAAGTTTACTTCTAAGCACTGCCTTCACTGAATCCCATAACTTTTTATAAGGCACATTTTATTTAGTTCAAAATATTATTAAAATTTATTTTGAGACTTCTTATTTCACTCATGTTATTTAGAAGTGTGTTTGACTCATGTGTTACTTAATCTTTCAAAATTTAGAGGTTTTTTCATATATCTTTATATTATTAATTTTCAGTTTAATTTCACTGTGGTCTGAGAATATACTTTGCATAATTTCTGCTCTTTTAAATTTGTTAAGGTGTGTTTTGTGGCACAGAAAGTGATTTATCTTGGTGAACATTCCATGCTATCTTGAGAAGAATGTATATTCTGCTGCGGTTGGATGAAGCATTCTATAGATGTCAACTAGATCTAGTTGATTGATGCTACTGTTCATTTAAAATATGTCCTTACTGATCTCCCACCTGATAGATCTGTCAATTTCTGTTAGTGAGCATTGAAATCCTTAACTGTAATAGTGGGTTCATATATTTTTCCTTGCAATTCTATCAGTTTTAGCCTCATGTATTTTGACACTGTTGTTTGATGCATACACCCTAAGGATTGTAGTCTTCTTGGGGACTTTACACCTTCGTCATTATGCAGTGCCCCTCTTTATCCCTCCTAATTTTCTTTGCTCTGAAGTTAGCTTGATTGAAAATTATAATAATATAGCTACTCCAGCTTTCTTTTGATGGGAGTTACCATGGTATACCTGTCTCTATTCCTTTACTTTTACTTTATCTGTATCATTAGAAAGTGGATTTCTTATAGACAATGTATAATTGGGTCCTATATTCTCCACTCTGACAGTCTTAGTCTTTTAACTGAAACATTTAGACCACTGATACTTCAATGATTATTGACATAGATGGATTAATATCTACTGCATTTGTTACTGCTTTCTTTTCATTGCCCTTATTCTTGTCTTTTTCTTTTTTTATTTCTGTGTTTCTCTTTTGTCTTCCTCTCTTCTGCTTTCTCTGCTTTTAATTGAGCATTTTGATGCTCACAATTGAGTTTATTTTTTATCCTCTCTTAGCATATCAATTATGCTTCCTTTTTCTACTTTTATTTTTCAGTGTTTACCTTTGAGTTTGCAATATATATATTTACAATTAATCCAAGGCCTCTTTAAAATAACACTATTCCATTTCTTTTTTTATGACAAAGTAGTCCCAATTCCTCCCTCCTAGTCCTCATAATATTATGGTCATTCATTTCACTTATACATAAGCTGGAATCATGAAATATTTTGTTGCTATTATTATCTTGAACAAATTTTAATCTGTTAGATCAATTAAGAATAAAAATGAAATATTTTATTTTACCTTCATTTATAAATGTCCAATGCACTTTCTTTCTTTATATAGATCTGAGTGTCTGATCCATATCATTTTCCTTTTTTCTAATAATTTATTTTAATATTTTTGCAAGACAGGTCTACTGGCAAAAAATTTTCTCAGTTTTTGTTTGTCTGAGAAAGTATTAATTTTTAAAGATGTCACTTTTAAAGAATAATTTCACTGGATACAGAATCCAGGCTGCTGCAGTGTTTTGTTTTAGTTTTCAACACTTTAAATTCTTTCTCATATAATTTCTGAAGATAAATTTAAATGTAATACACTTACTCCTTTATAGGTAAGGTATATTTACTCTTACTTTTCTCAAGATTTTCTCCTTGTCTTTGATTTTCTGCAGTTTGAATATGATATGTCCAGGTATATATTTCTTTATTTGTTTATATTTATCCTTATTGGTGTTCTCCGAGCTTCCTGGATATGTGGTTTGGTGTCTATCAATAATTTGGAGGAAATTCTTAATTGTTATCATTTCAGATATTTCCTTGGTTTTGTGTCCCCTGTTGTATAAGAGCTTTATTGATGTGGTGGTAAAGTGTAGGATGAGGCAAAGCATTCCATAATTCTATGATTGGTTTCAGCCTTTAAGTGAGCCTTGTGCCCTGGACTGTCACCTCCACAAGTAATTCTTAATTTCTCCCTACTTTTAGGTGAGACATGAAGGCCATAGGAAATTGGAGTTGGATGTGTCCCTTCTTCCAGGTCAGTTAGGCTCTGGTAAAATAGTTTCCTTAAGAGGAGGCTTTGTTAAGATAATAGAATGCTCTGGTATATTTTAAAAGGCTACTTTTCCCCTCCCCCTACTGGAAGCACCAGGGAGTTTTTCTTTAAAAAGTGTATGCCCTCTCCCCCTCAAGAGGGGGCCTCCCTGTTCTTTTTAACTCTCAAGCTTGTCCCTACAGAGCCTTGAGCAATTTGTCAATTATAGTTTAAATGTTCCTACCCTGGTAGAGCTCTAGATTTTAATTAATAAGAAAAAATTACTGTACATTAATATAACATAATGCCTCCCTCCTTTCTTGAAAAGGGGTCTCATAATCTTTTTTGTACTAAGAATTTACCATATGTGATTTGCAAATTTATGATGTTAGAAAAGGAAGCCAACTTTGAAAGTATGTAGAGAAATAAGATTTGAAGAACCAAAATGACCTATTCAAAAGCTTCTATAATAAGCTTCATTATTTCCTTGGCTTTCATTTGCAATAATTTTGTATTAAATCAGAAAATAATGTGATTCTATCTATGATAATTGAGTACAATGCCTTTCAAAGAGTGCCAGTCTATGGTCCAGGTTTTGATTAGCACTGATTTGTATGTGGCTTCATCAAACTTAGCATCTCTTCTAGGCAAATCCCAGGGTTATACTTAGCACTGTCTGTCTTTCAGGACTACAGTATACTCCTAGGAAACTGTTTCCTTTGCTACATTACAACTGCTGGAGTGTTATGTTTTGTACCAAAATAATGGTGCCAATCAATTGGAAAAATTACAAAGCAACTTTGGATTTAAACATTGAAAGGTTATATTGTGCCAAAGGATTGTGTTTTCCAGAAAAAAATAGCAAATTGGAAAAAAAATCAGTTGGAAGAGCCATGTGCTAAACATCATAATAGATCTGGCAATGGAATTTCCATGATTATATTAAACTTTATCTCAACAAAAATCCAAGGTAATATAACTACATTAAAAATTTATTTTTAATTCCTCATTATAAATTTAGAAAAAGTCAAAAGGCTAAAGAAGAAAATAGAATTAAATTCATCCCACAACTCCTACATACAGTATTAGTTTTCTATTCTTACCACAACAAATTACCACAAATTTAGCACCTTAAAATAAAACATATTTGTTACTGCATAGCCCTAGGCCAGAGATCTGGGTGGCTTGACTGGTTTGTCTGCTTGAGTCTCACAGCCCAGCCCCTCTCAGCCCATTCAGGTCCCCTGTGTTCCTCATCACTTTATCCTTCCATCTTTTTTAAAAATTATTTTTAAATTTCAGAATATTATGGGGGTACAAACATGTTGATTGCATATATTGCCTTTACACCGCCCAAGCTAGAGCTACAAGTGTGCCCATCCCCTCCACCCACCCCCCACCTGCCAGCACCGATGAATGTTATTTCCATGTGTGCACGTAAGTGTTGAGCAGTTAGTACCAATTTGATAGTAAGTACATGCGGTGCTTGGTTTTCTATTCTTGTGATATTTCACTTCAAAGAATGGGCTCTAGCTCCATCCAGGATAATGTAAGAGGTATTAATTATTCACAATTGCAAAGATGTGGAAACAACCCAAGTGCCCATCAATTCACAAGTGGATTAATAGAATATGGTAAATGTATAACATGGAGCACCACTCAGCAATATCCTTCGTCTTTCAGGCAGCAGCTGGGGCTTCAAGTCTTGCTCATGCTTCGATCTCTCTAACTGCTGCTGCTGTATCTCTTCTGCCTCCAGTCAGAACAAGAGACTAGACTTTTAAGTGACTGGATTGGGACAATTTGGATAATTTCTCTACTTTAAGGTCCATTAATTATATCTTCAGTGTATCTTTTGTCCCATAAGGGAACATTCACATACATTGAAGATACTATGGTGTGGATATCTTGAGGGGAACAATTCTGCCTGTTGCCACATTTTAACATCCCTCAATTCTGTTATATTTCATGCATTAGAGTGTAATTCCTAAAAAATACAACAGGAATTGTACTAGAAATACTGCTTTGTAGTTGACTTTTTCATGAAACAGTGTGAGTGGCATCTTTACGTGTTTTAAAATAATGGGCTCAATCCTCATTCTTGGCCTAGTGCCAAGAAAATTAAGGTACCCTTGGCTAGGAGTTAAGTGCCACATAATTTTTTACTCAGAATACTTAATGCACAGAAATTAAGAATGACTTACCATCTTAAATATTCTAGAAGATCCGCTGTTGGTCATACAAAGTCACCCTTATTTATATTCTTTTTACTTTCTTGCATGAGAGAAAAATCTATGTCTCATTCTGGAAGTTGTGAATGAATTTGATCTGAATGTCAAAGTATACATCTTTACAAGAAAAGATAGAGAAATTTTGCTCCAGTCTAAATGAATGTATGGTTTCTAATGATTATATTGTATTCCACTATGAGGAAGGGCAGATAATTTAACCAAATCTATATTTTTGAAACAATATGCATTTTTTATATAACTCAATAATTTTTTGAACATATATCTTTGGATAAAAGAACTACTGGGACCAAAATATATTTTAATGATTATAAATATATATTGTTAAGTTTCTATCCAGAAAGAATATTCTACTTTAAATTCCCATCAATCTGGGCGGGGCATGGTGGTTCATGCCTGTAATCCTAGTGCTCTTGGAGGAGGCCGAGGTGGGACAATCACTTGAGGTCAAGAGTTTGAGACCAGCCTGAGCAAGAGCGAGACCCTGTTTCTATTAAAAATAAATAAAATTAAAATTAACAAAATAAACCATGTCATCTCCAGAATAAATGATGAACATGCTTTAATTATAGTACTGACTGATGGTTTCAAATATATTTTATGTCTTACTGAGTAGTAATTTGTCCTTAGATTGCAATGAGTTTTTATCTGAAATGGATTTGTCTTCTTTCAAAATTCTTAACATTGCCTTCCTTCCTTGCCTTCTTCTCTTTTCTTTCCTTTTTTGTTTTTTTTTAAATAGTACAGGTCTGTAGTTAAAAAAATAAATAAATTCAGTGAAAATAAAGCATATTAAATTTAAAATAAATGTGCATTCTATTCTAAATCCCCAAAATAACAGTATCTTATGTCTATCGATATACAAATGTTTTTTGAATTAGTGAAAAATATTTGGCATTAATTCATCATCAATAATAATGCCATAGATTCTGAAAATTCTCAAAATTGATATCAGTGAAAACTTTTCTCTGCCCAGCTTAAAATAAATGTCTTTTTTTCTTTTTAAAAATATCTAACATTTTGTGAGATATACTGTTTTTATTTATGAAGTATTGGAGTTTCCCAAGTTCCCTCAGAACTTTATTCTTAGATTTGCTGCAAGATTTTTCCACCATCATATTTTTGTAATGTGCATTTGAAATATGTATGCAGCATAGATAAGTGTACATTTCTCGACTTGAAAGTTTGACATTGAAAATATGTATTAATGTTCTAAAATATGTTTTTTCCTCTAAAAATTCTTCTTAGCCTCACTGGGTGCTGCAGGAAATGTTGTGTGGCCGTGAAGCATGAAGTGTTCGAAATATCCTGAGAATATTAAATGAGTTTGTTTTCTACAGTGAATGTGATTCTAGATCCCCCAAAATTTTCTATAGGTTTTAGGTCACAGAGTTTTAGCCCAATAGTTTGAGAAGCAGGATTTAATATCTGTTACTCACATAGTTGTTGTTCAGTAGATTACAAACAAGAAAATTCTTGCATCCAGTTAAAATTAAACATTTTCTAAGACTTGCTTGCCAGTTAGTCTTTGAGAGAGTGCCATTCAAGATGTACTTTGTGAAATATTCAGAAGTATTGACACAGTTAATCATGCTATGAAATAGGAATGCATATATTATATAAAATATTTCTATTTTTATGTATGCATTTATTCGTATAATGCATATAATATTTTAAGGGCTCAGATTAATAATTTGACTATTTAGCTGTATTTGAATATTCAGGCAATCATTAAAAAATTGGAGAAGGAGCACTATTATTTTATTTTAACAACAGACCACCTGGAGCCATATTGTGGCACACTCATGTTTCTTAAGAACCAAGTTTGAAAATCTTTATTCTAGTGCAGACGTGTAGAGCAGCATTTTGCAATGAGTTTGGCATGTTTATTTTATGCGTGTTCATTTTATACTTGTTTATTTCATAAATTGCAGACACAGTAGGATAAATATTAGAGCTGTATGCTGCTTTCCCAAAGTTAATTTTTACAAATAGGAAAATGTTAACAAATTTATTTTTAAAAGTTAAATTGAATTCAGCAAGCATTTATGAGCTCTAAATGCTCATAAGTGAATATTAGAATAATTAATAAAATAATCAGTACTTACTGCATACTAATATGAGTACTTTCATGCTTTATTATGATTTTTTAACAGGCAAGGAAACTCAAATTAAGAAAAGATAAGTAACTTGCATGAAGTTCGGTAGTCTCCAAATGATAGAAGAAAGATTTGAATCCATTTTTTATTCAGAACTCATAGTCTCAACCGTTATTCTATCCTGTTTCTATGCACCCACTTTCTCCTCTCCCTTTTATTCCATTCTGTACAAACTGAGATTCTGGAAATTTAATCTTCATCTAAATCTCCTCAAAGGCTGTGGATAAAAACACAGATTATTAGACTCTAATCCCAAGAATTTCTGCCTTTAGTGTGGGTGCATCCTGGGAATTTGTGTTTCCAAATATCCCCTGTAGTAAGGTGATCTTCATGCTTCTTATCCAGGGACCTCGCTTTCAAAATCACTGCCCTACAGTTTCTCTTCTGCTTGTTGATAAACAGGTGGTATTCATTGTTAGAGTTCTATTATTATTCTCTACACCTGTTCTAGTTAAACAAGATTTAGAAATCTGTGAGTCCAGATGTCATTGATTTGAAGATGATGTTAAATATTCTAGTACCTTCTTCAAGGGCTTGTTAATTACCTATCACATAAAAGTACTAATTGATTAATATATTATTCATTACTTTAGCTGGCAGAGATATTTCAGTCAGTCTAGACATAGTTTGCGAATTTACAGATGTATTCTGGAGAATTCACTGATATATTATCTGATGTAAGAATAGAAATAAAGGAAAATGGCTGTAGAGCCATGAACATATCTAGAATCTTCTACCGAACATGCAAGGACTCTATTATGAATATATACTCAATTTAACTTAACTGTCATATCTTCCTATTTCCTTATTATTAATGAGATGTTCTTTCTTTTCTTTATTACTTCACCTGTATGCCATTGGATAAGAAGTTTTCAGTGTTGCCCTTTTCATTTTATACTTCTGAGTAAACCTATTTCTATAAATAACTACTTTCTTGTAGTGCTGTCTTAGCATCCCCCAATGAAACATTAAAAAAAAACTCATGTGGCTTACTATCAATCTATTCTAGGCAGATGTTAACATTATTTTAGTATGAAATACGTGATCAGTCCTCAGTTGATGCCATTAGAAGTAGTATTTTGTGCTAGAAAGGATCCTTAATTTCTAAGTCTGTTTAAGAAATTTCAGGCTTTAAAACTCATCATCACAACTGAAGACAGAGATGGGTAAAATCTGGAGGGATCTTATAAAATCTAGCCATGTAATCTCTGAAGAGGAAGATGAGAGGGAAAGAGAGACAAGCAAGATGTACCATTAAAAGACACAACCAAACAATAATTCCTTGATGTTTATTACATGAGTTTTCCTTGCAATAAACTATTGATGTGAAACCAAAAGCCTAGTAAGAATACCTAGAATGTACTTTAAATATTCTTTTGCATACTAGTGCACTTAGCCTCAGCAGTAGTTGCTTTTAAACAGGTCACATATATGTTACACACACACGGACACACAGATATCAGCGCCATATGCAAGCACACACTGAAAAACTTCTCCAAGGCAACGTCCTTCAATGTATATTTAAAATCCATTATAATTTCCCAGAAAACTCATTGCCATAGTAACTGGAAAGTCATTTGTACTGAAAATTAAAACAACCTTCTTTTGCTATCAAGGATATTGATTATGTTATGTCTTATCACTTGGATTTAATTAGATGCATTATTGTTTTTTTTTCTTTCATGCCGAAGGAGTTAAGACCTTAGACATAAACACTGAGAAACAAGTACTATATTTCATCCATCCAAAAAGAAGTGGTTTTTCACATTGTCCATTTGTGAGAATTGTTTTTTCTGGTTTTCCAATCTACATTAATTCCATTTACTCATAACACAGCCCAGCTGAATGCTGCTTTTAGCTAGAAGTGGTGCTGTGAGCACTTTCCCTACCCTCTTAATCCCAGTCTTCCACGTACAAGGGGCATTATCTGAAATCACATCTTACACAGAGTATTTGAATCCTTTACCTCCATGGGCCAAAATCACCACATGCCCTATCTCAAAGCATCACTTCCTGCAGAAAGCCCACTGATAAATCATGCCATTCTATAGGCATACTCTTGTTTTTTGTTACATCCTTTTTATTGTCATACCATATTCATTAAAAACTAGATCACCATGTATAATGCCTGACATCAGTAGATTACATCTTTCTTCCTGTTTCCTTTTATTTTCTGTGGCCTTATATCTCTCCCTCTTTCCATCACTACCTTTCAGGCACAGGGGAGGGAAGGACACAGATTTTCAACTGATTACCATCCCTGGCCCAAACTTGCTATCAGACACATATACAGACTATCTTTCTTAGTCTCTAACAGAGTTTTATAAGGTATAAATTATTTTCACTTTGCATATAAAAAGAAGTGAAACCCTGAGATGCTAAGTAAATTCGTTAGGTTATAAGAATAAATGTAAAACATATTTCAGGTCACGTGTACTGGGAGATTGGAAGGCCACTGTTTTCTTCTGAGTGCGTTTGTCCAGGAGAATCCTTTGCCAATAAAGTAGTGGGGAGGGCTCTGCCTGTGCAAGCTTGAAGGAAGACCCTCTACACACATGCATGCACACACCCACCCAGGCAGCCAGTTAAAGTTTTTGGGAAGGAGGCAGCATGGAGGGGAGAAGAGTCTGGCATCAGGGAGTTCATGATGAGGGGGGAGGCCAAGGACCACCAGGGAGGGGAGGGTCTTAACATAAATGTCTTCTGGGGGTTAATAAAGCCTGCTGTGTGCAACAGTCTCCTTTTGATTACCCTCCATATGAAATCTTCCCATGATGTCTAAAAGAAAACCACAAACTGCTAAGCGAGATGAGGTTTCTTATGAACAACAGTGTCAAATTGTATACCCTGTACTGCTTGACATGTGGCCAAGACAAGACAGTGGGATAGTCTCTTAAGTATGGGGCTGTAGCGTAAGCCACAAGCTGGTGGTATGGAAATCAATGCTTTGTCCTTTGCACCACGCAAATATTTCCCCAGGTCTTCAGTTGTGTTCTGGGATTTGGTAATGTAGGGAGCTAAGGAGCATCTCTCTATACCAGCAACTGTATCTAAAGTGCTGTGACGTTTGCTTAATTCAGATTATTTGTTACTACCAATAAAATAGTCAGCTAAAATAAGGTATCCTTGAGGGAGAGAAGAGAGTTTCTCAGGACTCCAGTGAGGACCTGTACCCCGCCAAAAAGTCCACCTATGATCCGTGTCCCCTGCCCACCCAGGCTGCTGGGACTTCTGTGGGTGCACGGCTTGCCCAATGTTTCAGACAGATTTCCTCCAAATTGCTCCATTTTCTCTAATAGGCCACGGCATTATTGTGATTAATTTGTCTGTAATTGAGTTTTATTACAAGAGTGACATTTGTCTTTGACTTTGGCAGGGAGCTTCTCTCTTAGTCATCGTCATCTTCAGCCAGCCAGCCAGAGCTATGGTGCCAAACAGTGCAAATGACAATCAGTCTAGCCAGATTAAATGTGTGTGTGTGTGTGTGTGTGTGTGTGTGTGTGTGTGTGTGTGTAGGAGCTGTGGTGGGGAGAATGACAAGGCAAAGGGACCAGAGAAGGATTTATGCAGGACATTAGTCCAATGGTCATTAAGAAATAGTCCAAGGATGGCAACCCAAAGTTGAATGAAGTAATAGTACTGCTTGGTGCTTGCCAGATAGTTCCTATTAATTCATATAGGATACCTATATTATATTGCACCTGTCTCATGCTGTTTATCCTGAGATATACCAACTAAACATTTAAAAATAAAATATCTTGATGGCCAGGAGTGGTGGCTTACATCTGTAATCCCAACACTTTGGGAGGCCAAAGGCAGGAGGATTACTTTAAGCCAGAAGTTCAAGAGCAGCCTGGGCAACATAATGAGACTCTGTCTCTACAAAAAATTTTAAAATTCACTGGACATAGTGGTGTGTGCCTCTAGTCCTTGCTACCTGGGAGGCTGAGGTGGGAGGATCGCTTGAGCCCAGGAGTTCGAGGTTACAGTGAGCTATGATTGTGCCACTGTACTCCAACCTGGGTGACAGAGCGAGACCCTGTCTGTATAACTTTTTTTAAATGGCAATATTTCATTAAGCATAACAATATATGCATTCCAGTTTGAATATATGTGATATCTCCAAACATCACAAAAAAATCAGCAAAAGGAATGAATAGGCCATCCACAACAGAACAAAAAATTAAAAACAATGTATGAAAATTTTCAATGCCAAACTTTACAGAAATGGTTAAATAAGTTAAACTATATTTATTTTATGAAACGTTAATTATTCATTAAACTCATTTTCAGAGACTATTAGTGTCAATTTTATGATAATATGAGTATAAAAAACATGGTATTAAATGACATAATGGCAATTTTCATGCTTTAATAGTGTAACACTTTTTATGTACAGTTTGAAGTATGTCAGGAACAGTGCACGATTTTAATCGTTTCTCTTTGGATGGAGAGGAGTGATTTTTATTTTCTTATTTAACTTTATTTTACTATGAGTTCATGAGAATGGGCCCTAATCCAATATGACTGGTGTCCTTATTAGAAGAGGAGATTAGTACACAGAAACACACAGGATAGTGGTCATCTACAAGCCAAGGAGAGAGACCTCAGAAGAAACCAACCCTGCCACTACCTTGATCTTAGACTTCTAGCCTCCAGGACTGAGAGTAAATACATTTCCGTTGTTTAAGCCTCCTAGTCTAAGTAGTGTGTTATGGCTTCTCTAGCAAACTCATACAACCACAAAGTCATCCTACGCCCTACAGCCTTGTAAGAATAAGAAACACTACCTCTTGTCCTTTTCTATAAAGGTTTTTGACTATTCCTCATTGTCTACAGGTTAGTAAAAATCCCTATGTGCTTATTGTAATTGGCAATGTAAAGGACTTTATGTATTATATAAATCATTATTTAATATTCATAGTATCTCAGTGAGATGGAGATGCTTTATTTCATTTCAGAGAAACTAAGCTTAATTAAATTGCTCAGTGTCACTGAGAATTAGTGCCCCAGTGTCAAGATGACAATTCCATTTCAGTTTTTATTATTCCATGTGTAAATTAAGCCAGTTGGAGTCTTGAAGGTTTTTGGAACTTAAACAATTGCCTTTTCAAGGCTTTCCTATTGTTCTAGTTAAATGACTTATTGATCAGGACAAACTCAGACTTGCTGGGAGTTTACATCAAGAATGGTGGTGAGAAATGGGTTCTCAGGCCTATCTAATCTTACCCCCTACAAAACCCAGTATGGGGGCCCTGGAGACAAACAGACCTGGGGAAAATTCCAGCTCTGACTCTAGGATATGGCACAATTTCTCTGAGCTTCGGTTCTTCCCTTTTAAACTGACGATAATAACTACCTGATGGAGGTGTGATGAATAAATGACCGGCTGCACATGAAACAGCAGAGTGGCTGAAGCAGAATAAATAGTGCGTGTTGGCTATTAGTGTCATCTGAGATTGCACAGGAATGGTTATTCTCCCAGAGACAGAGATCCCACTAAAAAGTCATTAACACTTTCTCACTGACTATGAAATAAAATTGATCTTATTAGCTTAAAATAGTTTAGACTGGGGTGAGATAATAAAACTCTCATTTAATCCTCATGGAAGACCTGAAATGAAACTATCCTTACTAATGCCCTTTTAGAGATGACGGAACCGAAGCTTACTTCATTCCCAAGGTCATGCGGCTACGAAGTGGTGCAGTCAGGTTAGAAGTTCTGGCACGTCTGACACCACTGTCTACATTTTTCATAGCTACTCTGACTCAAGGCTGTTAACTCCCAGGGTCTCCATATGTCGGTCTTGTTTTCTGAGAGCCTGAGCCAGGACCAGGTGAAGTAGAACCCAAATATTAACCATAGTCTGCCAGGCTTTATGTTTAATACCTCAAGCCACATGTCACTACAGGGTGTGAGAGGGAACGTGGAATTTTTCAGTTCCTGTTCCCATCTGGGTCAGAAGAAGGCCCAAAAATAGTCATAGCTGAGAAACCACTGAACATGTTTAACATCCTTGCAGAGTCCACATTGCCAGAGGGGGACTATCTATTATCATTGGCATTTCCTTTTACTAAAATGTAATTTCACAGTTAAAAGGTTGTTAGGGACCTGAAAAGTTAGCTATGCCATTTGTAATAAAGGTAATACTTTTTCTATATGGCGATGGTGTTTCCTCTTCTCACTTTGGAGGAGATTGTCTTTCTTAAGACAAGAAATTGTGTTCTTCTGAAAATCACAGTATGGCTCTCATGGGGTGGAAGTGGGGGGTTGTTAAATTCTTTGGATTTGGGGAAAAGAGAGATGATGTCACTGAAAATCACTCACTGAAGATGTGTTTACCTGAGATATGATGTTCGTTCCGTTGTCTCCACCTGACATCCCTCTGTATTGATGTTTTAACACTAAAATGAGGAATTAGGCAAGCACAGATGGTCCTAGACTTATGATGCTTTGACTTATATATATATATTTTTTTACTGTAAAGTGTGTGAAAGCAATAGGCATTTAGTAGAAACCGTACTTTGAATTTTGGATTTTGATCTTTTCCCAAGCTAGAGATAGAGGATGGGAAATCCCTCATGATGCTGGGCAGTGGTGAACTGCAGCTCCATTCAGCCTACCAATCCTGAGGGTAAACAGCAGATACTGTACTCTGCAGCGAACCGTGTTGCCACAGTTTTTTAGATATTATGTTTTGTGTTTTCACATCCCATCATGTCTACGAAATGCCCATCTGTGTACAGTATTCAATGCTTTATTATAAAATAAGCTTTGTGTTAGATGATTTTGCCCAACTGCAGCCTAATGTAAGTGTTCTGAGCAAGGCAAGCTATGATGTTCGGCAGGTTAGTTGTACTAGATGCATTTTCAACTTAAGATGGATGTATCAGGACAAAACCCCCTCGTAATTCAAGGAGCATCTGTATTATCTTCTTATCTCATCATCTCTGCCAGGACTTGTTTTTAATCTTTGGAATTCCCAATTTTATTTGACTAAGAACAGCAATTCACCCAAGGTACCACCAATCACAATGACAATGTCAACTGGAATCAGTGATTCTATTGTTTCTCTTTGCCCTCCTCCAGCAAATAAAGAAGGACATGAAAAGTTGATACTTTTGACGTTCTTCCTTTTATACTTTGGGAGTGTGGCTTAAGCATTTTTGACCTTGATAATAGCCAAGCATCCTGCCAGAAATAGTCCCTCCACCCCAGGCTTCTTCTCCGTCACTTCATGAAAAGTCTGTGCGCTGGGTACCATTCCCTCTGGGGTCTGCCAACACTCCCACTCCCAAATCCACTCAGTCCATCTGTCCCCTATGATGTACACTCTGAATCAGATTTGCTCTCTGCCTTGTTCCCAGAACTTTTGAGAACTTTACTCGCTTCTCATTGATTCACCCATGACATGCTTTATATTGGCATCTTCTATGTGCCAGGAATTATATTAGACATCAGGGGTAGTTATAGTCCCCAACAAGATGCACTCAGTCACCTCCTTCCTAGGGTTCTCAGCCAGATCGTAATATCTGTGAGACAGAAAAGCCTACACCTCTGACAAAGTAGAAAGGAAATTGCAAGAGGCAGAAATGTGCAATGTAAAACCTTTTTATTTCCTAAAATAGACAACGGACTTTGAAAATAATTACAAAATATATTTTTAAATATATAATCTCCCCTGCCCCTGGTGTTCTGAGATATATCTTTGACATGTGCACAGAGTAGAGGTCTCAGCTCCAGCCAAGACAACTCATCCCACACCGCTGGCCTGGATTATTGCGTTTGCTTCCCCCATATGTACATATGATCCTTCTTCCAGAGACAGGTATGCTAGGAAGGGGACCCCAGAATGCTTCCTACAGCCACTTCAACACGTTCAAACTCCTCCTTGCCCTCTTCTTAATTCTTCTAGCATAATTCCCTTAGAAAGCTTTAAATACCAGGGCTTTGAGACAGAAATACCTGGCATGTAATTCTAACTTCACCACTTACTTAACACCTCCAAAGTTTAATTTTGTCATATGAAAGGCATTTCTGGATAAGTAGCATATTTATAGCATTATTGTAAAAATTAAAGGAGACAATATCCATAAAAGCCCTCTGGGAGTTAAAATATATATTATTCCTTTATTTAGTTTGGCTATCAAAATAGTCAAATCTCTACAGTTTATTTAAAACAACAAGAGTAGACAGATGGAAGAACATATCATGCTCATGGGTCGGCTGAATCAACATTGTTAAAATGTCTATACTACCCAAAATGATCGACAGATTCAATGCAATCCCTATTAAAATACCAAGGTCATTTTTCGCAGATCTAAAAAAATAATTCTGTGCTTTGTATGGAAACAGAAATGACCACGAATAGCCAAAGCAACCTTAAGCAATAAGAACAAATCGGGAGGCATCACTTTACCAGACTTCAAGCTATATGACAAGGCTATAGTAACCAAAACAGCATGGTACTGGAACAAAAACAGAGACATAGACTTATAGATGAGAAGAGAGAACTCAGATATAAAACCATACTCATATAGCCATCTGATCTTTGACAAAGTAAACAAAAACATACACTAGGGAAAGGAATCCCTATTCAATAAATGGTGCTGGGAAAACTGGATAGGCACATGTAGAAGACTGAAACAGGATCCACATCCCTCACCACTCATAAAAATTAACTCACGGTGAATAACATACTTAAACCTAAGACATGAAACTATAAGAATTCCAGACGAAAATATTGTAAAAACTCTTATAGACATTGGCCTAGGCAAAGAATTTATAAAGAAGACCCTAAAGGCAATGACAGCAACAACAGAAATTAACAAACAGGACTTGATTAAAAAGCTTCTGCACAGCCAAGGAAACAATCAATAGAGTGGCTAGACAACCTACAGAATGGGAGAAAACATTTTTGTGTTATACATCTGATAAAGGGCTAATAACCTGAATCTACAAAGAACTCAAGTGAATCAGCAAGAAAACATCAAACAATCCCATAAAAATGTGGGCAAAAAACAGGACCAGAAGTTTTTTAAAAGAAGATAGACTAATGGCCAACAACCATATGAAGAAATGCTCAACATCTCTAATTGTCAGGGAAATGCAAATCAAAACCACAGTGAGATATCACCTAACTCTAGTGAGAATGGCATTTGTCAAAAAGTCCCAAAACATCAGATGCAGATGTGGATGCAGAGAGAAAGGAACACTCATGCACTGCTGATGGGTCTGCAAACTAGCACAGCCTCGATGGAAAATATTATGGAGATACCTCAAAAAACTAAAAGTAGACCTACCATTTGATCCAGCAATCCCCCTACTGGGTATTTGCCCAAGTGAAAAGAAGTCATTTTATCAAAAAAACACCTAACTCAAATGTTTATAGCATCACAATTCATAATTGCAAAGAGTTGGAATCGACCCAAGTGCCTATCAATTCATGAGTGGATTAATAAAATGTGATATATGTATACTATGGACTGTACTCAGCCATAAGAAAATGGTGAAGTGATACCTTTTGTAACAACTTGGGTGGAACTGGAGACCGTTATTCTAAGTTAGGTATCACAAGAATGGAAAAACAAACACCATATGCTCGCTATTAAATTAGAGCTAATTGATGAACATTGATGTGCACACGTGATAGTAAAACTCAGTGGAAACCAAGCAGGTCGGGGGGTGGAGGAGGGGATGGGTAAGTTCACACCTAACGGGTACAACGCATGCTATCTTGGTGATGGGCACACTTATAACTTCGACTCAAACTGCACAAAAGCAATTTGTATAGCCAAAACATTTGTACCCCTGTAATATTCTGGAATAAAAGGTAATAATAATAAAACAAAACCAAAAATACCTTGCTTTCATGACTTGCCTATTTTCTTGAATTGCCATGTAGCTCATGGTCAATGACAGCCACAAAGATTTATATTTAACGTGGAAATTCTCTTTTGCTCTATTCCATTCTAATTACTGCCAAATTTCCCCTCCCTATCTTTTTTCCCCCTTAACTGTTTTTGTTTTAACTTGTGGCAAAAGCTAGTGATTCCCATCTTTAATCATAAGTAATTGTCACGGTGAAATATCTTTTTGTCTCTGGAATGCATGGTAACTGCATACTCTTCCTTAAGCAGCTGAAAACATAAATTACAGAATAAATTATTTATCAATTCAATCTTTTAAAATCCAGGGTTTTTAACAACTTTCTAGTCTAGGGAATTATAAGTTTACATTTACTATGATTTCTACTAGTGAATATATATGTATACATGCATGAATTTATGCATACTATATACATACATAATATTTAATATAAGTTCAATTTTACAACAACCACAATGTACCAGGTTGACACTTATTTTTTGAGCAATATATGTAATAGAATGCTTAAAAAATCATAAAATATTAGACTAAGCTAAATACTTGGGAATCTCAAATCCCTCATTAATTTCAAGAAAGGGTAATATGTGTAATATGTGCATTTAATGATGGATTATTTGAGCCTGAATACATACTAAGGAATGAGTAGACCAGAGAGCTTAAAGGACCTTAAAGATCTTTTCTACTCTGGACAGACCAGAGGTGAAGCTGAGGCATCTCTGAGTGTCTGTCATCTACTAGATAGTGCGCTAGTTGCTTCATAATCATGACCTTCTCTAATCTTCCAGCAACGCCATTTAAAAAAATGTTAAAATGCCTACTTGAGGATAAGGAAAGCGTGCCTTTTGAGGCTAACTCCGTCTCTCATAGCTAGTAAGTCTTGAAACAGGCTTGTATGGTATTTGAATCTAGTCTTATGCACTTCTGTTTCTTACACTGCTTTTGCTTAAAAAAAAATCTATCACACATCACTGATAAACATTTGTAGCAGTGAATATTGCCTCTATTAGCCAGAATTTAATGAAATACAAAAATAGTTTTTCTAGTACCAGATTGGTTTATGTGAGAGTCTAACTCTATGCTCCCCATAGACATGCAGAAAGACGTGGTTAAAAATTACTTTTGGAAAACACAACATTGTAGCCTTGGAAGCAAGTATCAGGTGTGAGGCAATCCTTCATCATTCAGGGCCCAGCTTTGCTTGGACACTTTAGAAAGTGAGCATTTCAGTCTCTGTCCTTGTTTTCCATCTGTCTGGAAAGCAGACAGATGTAAATGGTAGAGTTCTGAGCCATTCGATTAGATGTCACGCACCACTGACCCAAACATTTCTCCTCAATCTTATCTGAGTTGGTGGTAGATGTGCAGGATGTCAAAAAGCATTTTGAAATTAAAGATGGAAACATATTGTGTATTGGTTGATATGGTCACAATATGTGTAAGTGGTAAAATGTGTCATTACTATAGCAGCAACTATGATGCAAAAGGAAACAAGGCAAATGTGCATTTCACATTTCTTTATTGTGCTTTGTGTGGTCCCAGAAGATAAGAAAGAGAAACCATAGATTGTTAAACATACGTTGGAAATCATGAGTTTTCCTATGTGGTAAACACCAATGCAAGGCTGATTGAATTGTACTCTGCAGAGTGCCATTCACAGGGCTTAACCATGGCATCTTGGCAGTAGGACCTGAGTCTGTGATGATTTGTGTAAGTGGAGCTTTGGTATCATTGAGGTGGGTGGTACCTACGTTGGAGGACCCTCATCATTACCAAGTCACTCAGCCTCACCATCAGTGACTGACTGAGTCAAATCATGCTGTGAATCAGCTAATTGAAAATGAGATCCATACAATTTGTAGATAATCAATTTAAATTTGTCAGTTGATTTGATTTGTTTGATGGGCTTTAGCAGTTTTCTTGTTGAGGTTATTCAAACTCACTAAAGACATTAAAGAGAGAAAGGAGCAAATACACCTGAGGATAATCTGCCAGCTGTGTGGACCCTGGGAGTGATGGAAATCTCAGTGTGCCCTAGGGAAGGGTGGGGCCCGAGTCAGGCTTCCACACTAACCATGAAGAGTGTTCTGAAGCTGTGCAAGAATCTGAACTTCCAAAACCACCCACAGATGCTGTCACTGTCGGGGAGAGCATGCAAATGGCTGTCATAAGGAAACATCCCTGTGCACATGTGGCATTTAAAAGACTCCTTTGTGCTATAAATGTGAATTCACTTGAGTAAAGAGCATTAACTTTAAAAATTATAGATTAAAAGAGTTATAAGGGATATTAGAAATAATTTAGTCTGACTCTTCTTTCCACTGATGCCTGGGCCCCCACCCTTACCCCTGCCACACACACACACAGAATAACATCTAGTTCCATTTATTCCCAGAATTTTGAATTTGACATCATCCAATTCCTTACTCGTGACAGTCAAGAGCAGAGGCCTGCCCGATCCCATTCCTTGATACCTCCTTTCTGCTTGGTTCTGCCAATACTGAGGCATTTTCCTCTGTCAGACGCAGAGTTGGCCCATTGATCTAGGCCGTACTACTTCCCGGGCATATTTTCCTACTACTCAGAAGACAGGAGACCATTCAGAGATTTGGTTACTCTTTTGTCATATTGATGTTCATTGTAGTTTAAATAAGTGTGTGATAGTTACATTATAATAAGGCTGTTCCTAACAAGAGTCCTGGCTGGTTTTGGAAAGATGCCAAAAATAAAAATAGGGAGCCCCAGCAGTCCTGTGGACTGTGCGGTTGGAGCAGGGCTGTGCCTCCTTCAGTGGACTTTCACCCGCGGTTACCTCCCGGCACACTCTCAATGCCACCTACAAGGCACGGAGGCTGAAAATGCCTGAGTTCTCCATTTAAATCACTCTAAGCAAAACACAGATTATTTAAGCATATCTTTTGCATCCTCCGTGCCCAGTAGTAATTTCACAAAATTACTGGGAATCTATTTCAGGGCAAACTTGGCATTTAAATTAGGTGGTTTTAATTAGCATCTTGACTGCATGCAGTCAACAGCATGAAAGGAAGGACAGGGAAAAATTACATCAGCTTATTTTTGCTGTAGAAAAAAATAAATAAAGGAGTAATGCACTGAAAAAATAACCCCACAAAATTTGAAGCAAGACGGCATGCAATTTCCTGGAATCAGAATGATAAACTTTATCATATATTCAATTTATTATATACTGCAAGAATCCTTTCAAGTCTCTTCACCAGAATATTTGCAAAATTTGCCTTTCTCCTCCACAGAAAGGCCCAAAGACAGCATCCTACTCTTGCCATTATCCTAACACAGGTGCCAAATGAATGCTCATGTAGATCCCTTCCTCCACCAAACCACGACTTAAAACTCACTTCCACAGTATGTGGAAGTCTTAGTCTGAAATGCTATCTGAAGCTTGAGAACTCCCACGATATTCCCGTACAGTCACATGGCAAAACAGTAACATCATTTATTATTTACCTGTTCCAGGTAGTATGCTTGGTGTCTCCAATGTAGTGTCTCATTTAACCTTCACAGCAGCTCAGATATGTTTTATTAGTATGTCCCATTTTACAGGTGAAGAAACAAAGGTGCACAAAGCACAAGTGTCTTCCCCAAGGTCCCAGCAAATAAATGGTAGAGTTGTGTGTGAACCCAAAGCCGTAGCGCTTGACCAGTACATTATACATTATATTGTGAGGTAGAGAGAGTGCTGATTAGGGAGGCAGACTCAGGAGTTAGCCTTTCTGATCTCATGAGGATGAAGAAGGTAACATGTGCAAAGCATGATGCCCAAGACACAATAGACATCATTAATGATTACTGAGTAGTATCATCATCATATTAAGTTCTGTTTCTATGCATAATCACATGCCTGGATGTCTTAGCTCCACTACTTAATAAAGTGCAAGCCTGTGGGAGTTGGGTCTGTCCCTCATTCACCTCCTTGTGCCACGTGGGCCCTGACATAGTGTTTTACAGGTTAGGCTCTTGAAAAACTTATTTGTGGAAAAGGAAGAAACAAAGAAGAAATTCTTTTGGAACACTACATAGTACATATGTTTAAAAAAATAAATAAAACAATAAAACTTAGGGAACAGTATATATTTTTAAAAACCCTCTATTTTTCATGCTAAATATCTACCAAAATCTTGACAAATATCTTCTAGTTGGATGTAGATAACTCAACATTTCTCCATGCTGTGTAAGCTAAATTGTATCCTTTTGAGAATAGTCCTGCAATTTCCCGATGTACCTTACAATGACTTAAATATCTGCCAGTGATGAAAAAGAACACAATCATTGTTTTTTAGTGAAAGAATATATTTAGTTCTAAGATTGAATTATTTAAATCTAAGAAGTTAGGCTGCATTTTCCAAGTCTAATATGTATTAGAATCTGTTTCCTTAATGAAATCACACAGAAAATACATAGTCAGAAAATTGGGATAGAAGATGGTGTAACGTTCAAGGATAAATTTTTTCTCTGGGACCCTGGGGAATCCTAGGTAACACGGCTTAACCTGCCATAAATATTAACCCAAGAAGAAATCTTCCTTAATATCATGGAATATATTTTAAAGATTCTTGTGTGATTTAAATTAAAAAATAGTGATTGGGAGCAGATTATGAATAATTTCATTTTATATATTTTTAGTCATCAAAACATTGCATTTATGGCCGGGCGCGGTGGCTCACGCCTGTAATCCTAGCTCTGGGAGGCCGAGGCGGGTGGATCGCTCGAGGTCAGGAGTTCGAGACCAGCCTGAGCAAGAGTGAGACCCCGTCTCTACTAAAAATAGAAAGAAATTATCTGGCCAACTAAAAATATATATACAAAAAAAAAAAAAAAAATTAGCCGGGCATGGTGGCTCATGCCTGTAGTCCCAGCTACTCGGGAGGCTGAGGCAGTAGGATCGCTTAAGCCCAGGAGTCTGAGGTTGCTGTGAGCTAGGCTGATGCCACGGCACTCACTCTAGCCCGGGCAAGAAAGTGAGACTCTGTCTCAAAAAAAAAAAAAAAAAAAAAAAAAAAAAACATTGCATTTAGCCTTTTTTTTTCAGGAATTGTTTATATCAAAAAATTATTTGGGAGAATTTTTTTTTTTTTTTTTTGGTCCTCTCGTGCTGATAAGAACTTCCAGATTCTCAGATGGGATTAGGTAGTCAGAGAGCATAGGCAGGATGGAAAGACAGGGTATTAAGCATTATGGTATGGAAGTTGGCTCTCACCAATTCCATGGATCCAGACTCTATGCTGGCCCATAATTTGGGCCTGAAAGTCCTGTCAAACCAGAATAGGGCAGTAATTGGCTTTTTCTGATGCCTCTCATGATGCCACTGCGCAGAGCTCAGATCAAATTTGGTTGTTGACATTATTGCAAGGAAAAAAGTGGTTTCACATGAAAACTTCTTCAAACTCATACGCACCAGCTTGTTGAGTTCTAGGTGCTCTCTGGACAGCACTCAGAAGTCATGACCCTGTACAGAGAGGAGGCTGGAAGCTTTGTCATTGTAGGAACAGTTATGGAATGGGAGTGCAGATGAGTCTTTGGGGACTTTATTTGCTATTGTATTCAATGATTTGAATAGCTCCAATATGGAAGCAAGATTAAATTTCTTTTGCACAGGAGAAACAAGAGAAAGATAGATTTGGCTCAATATTAAGAATATGAAAAGGGCATGGAGCATATTGGAAAGAACACAGGAATTTTCTTCAGAACACTTGATTCTGAGGTGGAACCTGGTCCTGCTGGTGCCTTCCTGTGAGGTTTAGCTGCTTAATCTCTCTTAAATTCATTTCTTAAAATGTTAGGTGAGGATAATGACATCTATCTTTTAGATTTGGGTAGGGTGAAATTACTGAAAGGTAAAGCATTTACCATGCACACTTACATTAGGGAGGAGTACTCAAGAGATTAGCATAGGCTGTGCAGCCTTATTCCAGGAATGGCAAATTCGAAAGGGCAATAAACCTATAAAATTGCTTCCAACTCAGGAACTTTATGAAAATGTAAATATCTACCATGCTCCCCATAAGACATTGAGGGATTCACATAAATATAATGAGTTGAATAAGTTTCCTCAGTCCAGGTTTTAGGAAATTGAAGTGGGGGGGAGAGAAAGAAAAAGAAAGGAAAGAAAAGAAGAAAGGAAGGAAGGAAGGAAAGAAAAGGAAGGATGGAAAGTAAAGAAAGGAAAGAAAGAAAGACGAGCAGTTTGGAAAGTATCCAGCCATGCAATATAAAAAATAGAGATATTTATTATATTAAAAATGGCTGGATACTTTCCAGACTGCCTATAGATAGATAGATTATATCTGTATGTATTATATATAACACTAATGTGTACATTATAACGTTACCTTCTGGGAACAATTTCTTAGCCTGTGTGAATGGCTACAATCTGAGAACCAACTCTGGTCAGTGAGAAAGTGCTGTAGGTGTGCAAATTCTTGAATGAAACATTTGCCAGTGAGCAGAAGACACAAGAGGAACAGAAGTCTTTCTGTTTGTGTAGAACTTTCTAAGCAAGCTGCTCCCAAATGGGCATCCTCTGGAAGCAGCGAGCTTCCTACCATGGGTGCATGCTGGAGTTAATTAAAAATTAGTTGAGCAATTCTTGGAAGGGGAGGTTGTAAATTATTTTCATATATAGATTGGATAATTAAAGTAAAATGGAATTTAAAATTTCCTCTCTACCACTATTCTATTACACTGCCAGACTTCAAAACCTGCAAGAATAAGGAAGGATCTGTGACTAATCACGCTTAACACTGAGGAAATCCTCAGATAGGCTTGGCAATGGAGACAGAAAACAATTTCCTGAAGAAAGGCTTTGCCTCCTAGGTAAACACAACCTAATTTGTCCTCTTTGCAAGTGAAGAGAAATGGAGTGAAAGGCTTTTAGGCAGATGTCCCAATGGAAGATGTGGTTTTGTACCATTCTGGGGAAATGACACCAAAGGCGACCCGCAGAACAGGAGCCAGCATTCACCTTCTTCCCCAGCAATGAAAGGAGTGGGAGCTCCAGTAATTACCGGGCACCTCCCAGGCAGGGAGTGCGGCCCCTCTGCTGCCCCACACGAATGGTGGGCCTATTCCAGTGCACGTCTCCAGAAAAGGATTTCAACTCCAAATCCCAAGAGTTAGGAAAAAAAGGAAAATGGGAAAAGCAGAACAGTAGAAGTCAGAACAAAGTAAAATAAGAGGTAATTTTAGGAAATAACAGCAATATGAAAATCTTTCAGCATAGGATTGTGTAGCATCATCTATGGGCAGGAAAAGGCCAATGGGACAGTTCTTACAATGTTTTATTTTTTTCTTTTTCTTAGATTAAAACTTAGTAAGTCGTTAAGAAATCCTGGATCATAAGGAAAAGTAGAAAGAATATATGTCAGTTCTACTCCTATCACTTAAACAGAGCTACTGTTCATCTTTGGGTAATTCTCTTCCACTCGTTATTTTGAGTATAAGAATTTTTAATTGAAAATAGTTTTAATGGCCAATTTTATATTTAATTTTCATATTAATCCAGAATATTTATCTTGGCTGTCATAAACCCTTCAATAACACATTTTAACAACTATATAATATTCCTTAAATAGATGTACATTAACTTATTCTTCCATCTTCCTGTTTTTGGACAATGAAATTTACTTCCATTATATTTACTACCCAACGATTTAAAAATTACATTTTTGTTCACAGATTTTTTTTCTTTAAGTTATACTACTAACATGGTAATTGTTGGGTATGAATGTAATCAAGGTTTTGATCTATAGTTGCAATGAGTTTTCCAGTTGTGTTCAGATAAGCAAATACAATGTATGACTTTTCAGCACTTCTCCAAGGCAGGCTTCTGCTAGTTACTGTAACCTTCCCTTCAGGATAAGGTCTGGGAATTAATCATTAATTTGTCTCCTGAGAAAAAGAACATATAGCACTTTGCAGAAAGCTGCTAATTAATCCTCCCAACTCCCTAGTGGGAGAGGGAGGTAGAAATGTCTCCACTGCACTGTTGACTAAGAAATGTTGTTAGTGGATGTGATAGACACCAATTCAAATTGCACAGATGTGGGAGAGCCCACCTGCTAGATGATTATGATTTCTGCTAAAAATGACCCCACTGGCTCTGAGGTTTCCTGGAAGATTCTGGGCTGCTTCGTCTGCCATATCCAATGTCTCTCTATTGGTGAACATATGAGAACCCTTAGTTCCAGTTTGGGATTCTACCCTCACCCTCATGTCTTCTCCATAATCTTTTTGTGCATGACTTCTCTACCATCTCAGACCAATAATGAATTTACATAGTCTTTGAGATGATGTTTAAAAATTGTGTGTCCAATTTCCCTTCAGATTTTGCTTGCCTTTGACTGTGGGTATCACCAGATGCCTCCAGTCTTGTTCCTTAGTCTTCGTAGTAGCTAACACTGATTTCAACATTGGCTCAGGATTTCCTTTTAGATGTCATATTCTTATAAGACAGGATAGCCCCATGCAGCCCTGACAGGGTTCAGGTCCTTTTGTTTATTTTGTTTTTGAGATTTTTATTTGTTTGCTTTACTTTTTATTTGGAAGTAATTCCAAACTTACTGAAAAGTTACAAAAATAAAAGCAGTTCAAAAAACACCTACATAGCCTTTTCCCAGACTCAGATATTAATAATATTTACCCTATTTGCTTTATCATTTCCTATTATATAAATCTATTGATCAATATATAACTTTTTTCCTGTTCCGTGAATGGTATTTTCTCTAATTTTTTTTTTTTTTTTTTTGAGACAGAGTCTCACTTTGTTGCCCGGGCTAGAGTGAGTGCCGTGGCGTCAGCCTAGCTCACAGCAACCTCAGACTCCTGGGCTTAAGCGATCTTACTGCCTCAGCCTCCCGAGTAGCTGGGACTATAGGCATGTGCCACCTTGCCCAGCTAATTTTTTCTATATAGATTTTTAGCTGTCCAAATCATTTCTTTTTATTTTTGGTAGAGATGGGGTCTCACTCTTGCTCAGGCTGGTCTCGAACTCCTGACCTCGAGCGATCCACCCGCCTCGGCCTCCCAGAGTGCTAGGATTACAGGCGTGAGCCACTGCGCCCGGCCCTTTCTCTAAATATTTTAATGTGTGTTTCCTCCCAGGTGCTATCAGTGTACATGGTGAAACATCAAGTTAACAACCAAAGGGACGTTCCTTGATAAAAAAAAAAAAAATGGCCCCTTGGCATATAATATGCCCTGGGGCTCCCATTTCATGCATTTGGAGAGAAGCTTTCTTCCAGATGTCTACTATTACCTACATGGGTCATAACTTTTATACCTTCATGAGCTTCCCTTTATCTGCAGTGGTTTTTTCAATTTCTATTCCTCCTTCATATGACACTTTCAGTTACTAAAAATACTTACCTACATTCCAAAGATCAGTTTAAATATCTCGTTCTTGGGACTTTCTTTGAACTTTGCCCTGGCAGAAATTTCCTTTATATCAGCTCATCTCATATTTCACTTTCCCCTGTGTTCTTTTCTATCAGATGATGAGCTTCCCAAAAGACAGGGACTATGTAGTATAATATCATTTTCCTTTTTTCTAGCGATTAGTATAGTGAATGGCATGTTTTAGGCACCCAAAAACACTTTGAAACATAGTAATGTAAGTCATGTGTCTTTATTCATTTACATTGTTGTTACTTATTTTTTTAAATCTTTTATTTTACTTCTGTTAGTGATTATTACTTGGTTCATTTGATACCCCTTAATTCAGCTCTTACTCTCAGCAAGCTGTTATGACAGTTGCTTGAGTGGGAACTTATATCAGGAATGATTTTGGCTGCAACACAAGAAAACCTGTAGTTTAGACACCTGGGTGTAGGTGATTTAGTCTTTGGTGCATTGGCTTGTTGATATCATCCAGTTCTCAGGCTTATTCTGTTTTTTCACTCTGCCATCCACAGGCTTGCCAGTTCGTGGTCGCAGGATAGCTACTGTAGCTCCAAGCATCGCATTTTTATATAACTATATTTAATGAAGAAAAGAAAGGGTCTTGGTAAAAGAGGATTTCTTTTTATTGGAAGAAAATCATTTTTCAGAAATCTCCCAGAAGACTTTTTTCATTCTAGTCTAACTTTTGCTAGAACTGGGTCACATAAATATCCATAATGGCAGGAGAGGTTAAAATCATAAGTACCGGGCATAGGAGAATAAATTTTTTATAATTGTGTAAAAAAATTATTAATCATGTCTGGACTGGATCTGTCATCATCATAAACAAAACCAAGTTTCTGTTAGCAAAGAAGGGGAGGCTAAGTTCTTAGACAGCAAGATCGAGTTGTATGACATAGTCACAAATCAATAGACCATTTAGGAAGCCAATTCAAAACACGAACGTGACAGTAGAGTTGGGAGGGTGAAAAACAGACAAGAGTAACACCATTAATCAGTCCCTGGGGAGTGAGGAGAGAGGGGACAGAGGAATTGCACAGGGATAATTAGTATTAGTGAGGTCCAACAAGGATTGGAAGTGTGGAGCAGGAATCAAGAGGTGGAAACCTTCAGCTGTCTGAGTGTCAGCAGCAAGTCAGCAGGCTGGAGTTTACCAAGGTTAGGACTCATAACCAGCTTATCCAGAGTCTGTTCCATGGGGCACCCTTTCCACAGATGTCATTAGGAAAGTGGAGGCTGTAGCAGAGGTTGAGAGAGGGGTTATTTGGACTTAATGTAACAATATGAACTGTGAATTTTCAAGAAGAGATTGTAGTGGTTGGTGTTTCCCAAGCCCATTTGACCACAGATCCTTTTGTTCACAGAGATGCTCATAAGGTTAATTTAGGAAAAACAATTTGGTAAGCGTTGTCCTAAATGGTGAAAGGAGAACTGGCAAGAAAAATGTGGGAGCCCAATCCTAGAAAAAGCCTTGATTTTTAGTCATATTATTAAGAAAGATACTAAAACACTGATAACAAAACAAAGTTCAATGATCAGAACTTGGGCACAATGAGAGAATGGTGGTCATAAAATCCAACTGGTCATAAAATCCAACTGGTCAATTAGACATTAGCAGTACAGCTGTTTGGTATTGTTTCACCTGAGTGCTGGAGTAGGAATCAGGTAGATACCCTAAATCATACAAGGAGCTTCCCAAGAATGAGCCGTGTTAAAGGTAAAAGTGGAGTTATTTTTCTTTTGCAAGGGGTGGTGCGTTGCAAAGGGTGTTCAGCCATGATTGGGAGATAAATTTAAACCAGGATCGTGGAGAATAGGAAAGGAAGAACAAGTCACAAAGCAAGGCTTGACAACATACGTACACTTGTGTGTTATGTATGTATTACACAGAAAAGGAAATCCCTGGAGTCCTTTTATTTATTATCATTTTTTGTGATTTTCAGATGTTTATAAGTGATTAAAAATAGCATGTCTAGTTTCAGGATAATCCGTGTGATACATAACAAAAAGCTCAAATGTCAGCATTTTTCGACATCCCATCAAACAGACCCAGCAGAGAGGCAATGTTTCTTTCCCAATAGTTAAAAATCTCTTATTTGGAGAAATACATTCAGGAAGTCTGGAAGAATCCTATCTAATAGTCTAAAAACATGATCGGCCATTAATCTGTAGAAAGTCTTTGGAGAAATTGTAAGGAACCAATAAATTATAACAGTACATACTTCATACTCGTTAATCAACACATCTTTAATTAGTTATTTGTCTTCAACATGCAGAGCAGATGAAGGGTGGATAGAATGCTGTATGTTATAGTGTTACATTGTTATAAATTGCAGGGGGTAGAAAACAAGAGAAGCAGTCAGAGGCACTTTCTATAAATGTCTATTGAGATGAGGAAAGAGAAGGGAGATGGTTATAACCTGCTCTGCTGGGCCCTGGGAGAGTGATTGAACATTGATTAGTTTGAACTGATCTAGAACATTCTTTCTAACAATTAACAAAATTAGAAAGAAAAGTTTGCTCTTTGGAATTTATAAAGGTAATCATAAAATTACTTAAAAAGACCTGAAGTAAAGACCTGAACCTAAGTAGCTTTATATGAAACAAATTCTGATAAGTTCAGAGATATAAATCTTAGGAGACTAAGATAGTGCATCACACCTCAACCTTCCTGGAGTCTCTTACTATCATTTTTCTTTGACTTTCCATCTTCTTTTTGTCCCAAGATTTCTATTCTATCTCACATTTTCCTTCCATCAGGACTCATGTATTTATTTAAAAGGTTTTCTCCTCATAATCTGAAGGTTCAAGGTTGACTAAATTTCTAAATTTCCAGTGACCTAAAATTCAAGAGCTTTTGTGCTGCTTTAGCTGCTTTTGTTATTTTTGGATTCTGTGGGAATACGCATCCATGCTGGAGTTGCTGGGTGTTTCCCATTTCCTGGAAGAGGCTTGTTCCTGTCCTCTGAGGTGGCTGTAGGGCGGAGGCAGGATTCGTGGTCTCCATTTGGTGGGGAGAATGACCCTTCATGGCTGAGCGTCATCTTTCCTTATAGATTGAATTGTTTTCTGTCATTATTGAATGTTCTTAACATGCACATCCTGTTCCCCCTACACACACACACACACACACACACACACACACACACACACACGGAAGTTGAGTAAAAATTTTTATGTTGAAACAACAGACTAGACATCCATAGTATTACTTGTAATGTAACATGAACATTACAAAATAAAGCTATGACTTTCTCTTCTTCTTTCCCTTACCTACTCAGCTAATTTGGTCCTGAAGCCATAAGATGGGGCAGGACAAATTCTATGTTCAGGATGGTTGTAGGTATGTGTGTGTTGGGGGTGGGGTGAGTTGTTGTGAACTAGGGTTGACCATTGGAGCCCAAATGGGAAGAAAATGTCCTGGTGCAGGTTGTCAGAGCTGAAGTGGGTGAGGGGAAGTCCACATGTAGGGAAGCTTAACACAGAATGTCAAAGGTCCAGGCAGAATGAGGGAATCTTCATGGGGAAAAAGGTGGTGGCAACAATGGAAGATTGGTTGTACAGAGAAATATTGATCCATAAATAAATATATGAATGGTGATGAGAGCCATGTTTCTCCCTGAAGGAGAAGTTAATTATAAATAAAAATATGGAGAAAACTAGGATGAACCTTGTGGTGTGGGATTGGAATTGCCACCACTGATCTAAACTCATGGTTTTCAAGATATACAGATAGATATACAAATATATATGACATAAATATGTGTGTGCACGCTAGTGTGTGTGTGTGCGTGCATATGTGAGTGTTAGTGGGTACATTCCTTAGTCCTGTCAATTCTGAGAGCCTGGGAGCAGTGACACTCCAGATACTGTCTTCTAAATACTACTCTCTGGCTGGCCGTGGTGGCTCATGCCTGTAGTCCTAGCACTCTTGGAGGCTGAGGCAGGAGGATGGCTTGAGACCAGGAGTTCAAGACCAGATTGAGCAACAGCAAAACCCCGTCTCTACTAAAAATAGAAAAATTAGCCAGGCATGGTGGTGAGTGCCTGTAGTCCCAGCTACTCGAGAAGCTGAGGCAGTAGGATTGCTTGAGTCCAGGAGTTTGAGGTTGCTGTGAGCTAGGCTGACAACACAGCACTCTAGCCTGGGCAACAGAGTGAGACTCTGTCTCAAATAAATAAATAAATAAATACTATTCTCCAAAAGAAACCAGAATGCCTTGGGGAAATGGCTGGTTTGCAAGTACGAGAAAAGCCTGGAATGTCTTTTTGTACCAGAAAGCAAAGAAGTTCTCCAAAAATTATAAGGATTCCACATATAAGTGAGATCATGCAATATTTTTTCTTTCTGTGTCTGGCTTATTGCATTTAGCATAATGTCCTCCAGGATCATCCATGTTGTGGCAAATGGCAGAATTTCTTCCTTTTAAGACTGAATAATATTCCATTGTGGGTGTATATATATTCCTTAGTGTGTGTGTGTGTATGTGTGTGTGTGTGTGTATGTATATACATATATATATATATTCCTTAGTGTGTGTGTGTGTATGTGTGTGTGTATGTATATACATATATATATATATTCCTTAGTGTGTGTGTGTGTGTGTGTATATGTGTGTGTGTATATACATATATATATATTCCTTAGTTTCTTTATCCACTCATCCTTGACACTCACATTGTTTCCATATGTCAGCTATTGTAAAGAATGCTGCAGTGAACATGGGAGTGCAGATATCTTTACAATGTGCTAATTTCATTGATTTCCTTTCCTTTGTGTATATACCCAGAGGAGGGATTGCTGGGTCATATGAATGTCCTATTTTTAATTTCTTTAGGAACATCCGTACTGTTTTGCATAATGGCTGCGCCAGTCTACGTTCCCCCCAACAGTGCCCACGGTGCCCTTTTCTTTATCCCATCAGCAATACCTGTTTCTTGTGGGTTATTTTCTCTCTTTTTTTGAAATAGGGAATAAAACAGTGGTAACTAGGGATAGAGTGGGGGATAGGAAATGAGGAGATGTAGGTTAAAGGGTACAAAGTAGCAAATATGTAGGATGAACAAGACAGGATTTTTGCTAAATTAATAGATCATAACTGTTCCTACCACGGGGCTTGTGGGGGGGTAACTATGTGAAATGATGGATATGTAAATCTGTTTCACTGTAACAACCAGTTTAATATCTTAATAACATCATATTGTATACCTTAAATATACAATATGATATACACAATAAATATACACAATAAAATTTATTTATTTATTTATTTATTTATTTATTTTTTTTTTTGAGACAGAAAAAAAAAGCTTTGTTGCCCGGGCTAGAGTGAGTGCCATGGCATCAGCCTAGCTCACGGTAACCTCAAACTCCTGGGCTTAAGCGATCCTACTACCTCAGCCTCCCAAGTAGCTGGGACTGCAGGCATGCACCACCATACCCAGCTAATTTTTTTCTATATATATTTTAGTTGGCCAGATAATTTCTTTCTATTTTTAGTAGAGACAGGGTCTCGCTCTTGCTCAGGCTGGTCTCAAACTCCTGACCTCGAGCGATCCACCCGCCTCGGCCTCCCAGAGTGCTAGGATTACAGGCGTGAGCCACCGCGCCCGGCCAAAATTTATTTTTTTAAAACCTGATGAATACATATGAAAAGGACACATAAGCCTACTTAAATGGTCTCCCACTAGCCAGATTTGGGACACATTCAGCATTATAATAAATAATGATAGTAACCGATTTTAGCTCATTGAATAAAATAGGAAAAATGAATCCATTCTGATATAAATAAATCGATAAATAAGATAAATATGTAATGAGGAACAGGATATTTACATAGTTTCAGAGTGCCTTTTCACAAAATACTTATTAAGTACAATAGGGAAGAGTAAATTTATGGTGGAGATGCCTGCAATACACCATTTTAATCAAGTGATCACTGTGAACATCATTAGCTGTGGGACAAATTCTATAGGAGGTAATCAGAAAAATACGACATCACATGTATAATGTATAATCTGAATCTAATAATGAGGGAACATCAGGAAAACCTAAATTGAGAGATGTTCCATGAAATATCTGTCCTGTAATCTTCAAAAATGTCAGTCATGAAAGTCAAGGAAAGACTGAAGAAATGCCTCAACTCATGGAAATTAATGAATATGACAGCTAAGTGCAATGATTACCTCTGACCCAGAATCTTTTGTCACAAAGGACATTACTGGGACAACTGGTGAAACTTGAATGCAGCCTGAGGATTACATGATAGCAATGTAGCAAAGTTAATTTCCCAATTTTGATATCTGATCTATGGTCATGTATGAAAACGACCTCTGTGGGAAATACACACTAGAGTACTTAGGGTAGTGGAGCATCAAGTCAGTACTTTACTCTCAAAATTTTCAGGAAAAAACATTCCTTGTACTGTATTGGAAACTTTCCTGTAAGTTTAGAGTTGCTTTAAAATTATCAAATAAAACTGGACAGAAAGGGGAGAAAAGAGACACTGCTGGACTAAGTGCACACGTCATGTGCAAGTGCCATTCCTGGATGAAGTGTGTTTGCGACAGAGGCTGCCGGCACAATTTCTTCTTAAAGGCTAATAGTAGCAACTCACCCATTTTCTATGCCATGTGCAAAGGCAAAATTGATTATTCTATGTAGATTACATCTAGCCTGGAGACTTGGAATTAGTCTAAGCAAAATGTAATTAGATGAACTTAATTTTGGAGTTTGGTTCTGTTCTGGATGTAAGTTTTCTCATGAAAATATTAATAAAACATCATATTTCACACTGTGCTTGGAAATGTATTTGTTATCTTTAAAATGCTCACCGTTACAGGCAATTATTTTTAACACAGCCTTGCATTTGCCTGGCTTGACCTGGAGGCTGAAGTGAATTGTGACTAATGCCCCAGCCTGTGTTCCCAAATTTTGGCAAGGACTGGATCTCATCCATTGCTGTGAAGGACTTCTTGCCAGACACCTGAGATCTGAGCCTCCAAAATCACACTCCAAGGGATTCCTGAAATCATATTTATTTTTTAAAAAATGTGATATCATACAGCCATTAACTTGGTGAGCCTGTTAAAGTGAAATCTTTTACTTGAAACATCCCCTTCAATTCTGTTATTTCCTCATGAAAAGATCAATTGGATAATCTACTACGGAGTGTTTCTTTCTGTATGAAAAGTTTAAACTGACCACGGGATACCATTGTTTTAATCTCTTCCTGTTGAATAACAAAATTCCTTAGACTGGGCAATTTATAAACAACAGAAATTTGTTTCTCTCAGTTTTGAAAGCTGGGAAGTCCAAGATCAAGGTGCCAACAGATCCAGTGTCTGATGAGGGCTCTCTGACTTCTTGTAGTGTCCTCATGTGGTAGAAGCAGCTAAGGGGCTCCCTTTTTTTTTAAGGGTACTAATCCCATTTGTGACAGCAGAGCCCTAGTGAACTAACTGACTCCAAAAGGCTCCATCTTGGGGTTTAGGTTTCTGCATATGAATTTTGGAGGGGCACAAACATTCAGACCACAGCAACTATTTACTCATGCAAAGAGCAAATCCGATGATTGTGAAGCCTGTAATCACTGCACTTGGCCAGTTGCAATCACTGTGTAAAGACAATGAGTAATTTAGCTGGAAGCATGTTTGGGTTGACATTTCTCTTTTATTTTTTGTTGAAATTATTCAATGCTCCCAGAAGTTAAGGACGTTTTAATACTTCCATTAAAAATCAGAGAAGCTATGCACATGTTGATATTGGAATCAAAGCACCCCCATGCCCCTTTTAAGAATTTTTCCAGCTGTAAGAATGTCATGATAATGACTGAAAGAGCCATGGCTGTATTATCCAGTCGATGACACACTTGTGATTACTAAAGTATTAAAGCTGTAGCCATTTTGGCCACTTGCCCTCATTTGTAACCAGTAAGTCCAACACTGGACTCCATGGTAATGTTTCTTAGGATCACCTTCTGAGCTCTACCTTATCCTGAACTCAAATCTAGAATCTACAGACTGGACAAGAATGCATTTTCAAGCTCATGCTTGTGTCTAGTCTGTACTATTAAAAAGAATATAGCAAGGGCATCTCTTACCCATTTTACGTGAATGTGGATGTATTGAGCATTAACTAACTAGGTGTTTGCAAAATACTTTCAAGGAACAAATGCAATAAAAGTGCTCAATATAATTATTATTATAAAATTATAACATAATTATTTAGATGAATCATTTTAAAGCTCTTCATTAAACATGATTGGATATTATGTTTATTAATTCATTAAGCCCTACTTCAAATACCAGATAAATAAAATGCATTATTAATATGTCATAAACTAAATGGAATAATGCCACATAGACCTATTATTTTAAAGTGCCTTGCAAATATTAACTAATTCATGCTTACTATTCTTTCGAGGACAGCTTGTATAATTTAACAGGAGTTGTTACAGTAATTTTGTCATAATACAAAATCTTTACTACAAAAAATTTGAACTCTTTAAATTTTTCATTCTGTCTTTTGTTTCTTGAAGTAATACATTCTTATTTTAAAATACAGATACATATAAATATGAAAATAAAAATCATTTTAATCATTAAACTACCCAGATAAAATCTATGTTAACATTTTGGAAATTTTCATTTCCGTCTTCTAGACTTAGGTTTGTGAACTTGTGTGCCCGTGTATGTGTCTGTGTGTATATCTGTCTTTCTTTCACAAAGTGGGAGTCTTAGTTTATATAATGCCACACAAATTTCATTTTCACTTAAACATATTAAATAGAGCAGCCTTCCCACACTGCTTATGGTCTTGAAATACTGTTTTGCACTAAAAACAAATAAACAAACAAACAAAAGCAGTGTTCCTTGAGCAAATGGCTAATTCTAGGTCTGGTGTATAAGATGCAGCCACCATGCGGATAAGATGAGGCTGAAACATTTTACTAGCAATTAGTAAGCAAACCAGAGCCCATCAAGAGTACTCATGAGCCAACCTGGAGCCAAGGTACTAGCAGAGCCAGAAAACAACGGGCCAAATGTTGAACAATTCAAGCAATAACTTCAATGGATTTAGACACATCAAATATGCTAAAAATCTATGAATTCACAATAATGCAATAGAAAACAAAACTTATCATTTACCACTGTAGAACACGTTAATCAACTTATTATTTTTAAGCAAAATAGTGTATAGAGGGAAAGAACCAAGCATTTATCCTGTTTTGTCTTTCATTTTATCTATCAATAGGTAACCAAATAGTAGATGGAGGAAATTTTTTTATAGAAGTCTATTACAGATGGCAAGTGAGAAAGCACTGAGAGAATTAGTATATCACCATTTTCCAACTCAAAATGAATTAATAGAGCAAGATATTGATTATTAACAACTGCTAGCATCAATAAAAGAGGGTACAACCAGACATCATATAGTTCATAGTGGAAAACAGCACACGGCCCATGAATTAGTATTGATTAAGAAAATATGAACCTGGTTCTGATCAAACCTCTAGATCCAACAACTAATTTCTATAAAATACAGATGATGGAGAAATATACCAGATGACATAATGGATGAAACTAGCAAAATCAAGACTGTGAGAAACTCTACAGGAAAGAAAAAACCGATTTATTCAACATATATATTGGATGGAAAGAAAAAAAAAGACCTACAGTGCAAAATAAACTTAAAGTGAAATATTAATAACAACCCATTGCAATGTGTGGACTTCATTTATATTCTAATTCAAACAAAAGAACTGTAAAAAAACTTAAAATTTATGAAATAATTAGAAATGTAAACACTGATTAAATATTTGGTTATTTAAGAAAATATTGTTAATTTTTATGTGACATATTGGTATATGTATGTGTGTGTGTATATATATATATACACACACACACATACATACTATACATACACACGTACACTCCAGTATATTTAAAAGGATATTTTTCATATAGAAATAGATCCTGAAAAATGTATATGGATGAGGTTATAGGAAGTTGCTTTAAAATAACTGGAAGGCAGAAGATAGCCACAAGTTAACCATCACTGAAATGGACATTGGAATTATTATACCCTTTTGTCTACCTTTATATACTTTTGAAACTTAATAATAAAATGCTTAAAAAATATACACATATCCAGACTTTTCTTTCTTATAACAAAATTATCTTTGAAGGTATGATTGCCAAAGTATCCCAGTGCATGAATAATAATCTATTATTGCTCATTAGGTGGATCACAGGGTATAAAACCTACAAACTGTGACAGCCTGGAAAAAACTTGAATCCATTCACAATTTTTATATTCCAATTTTATTTCATTTTCCTCCAAAATCTATCAGTTTTCCAAACACTGATTCTTAAATAGTATATTCTTTTCCCATTAAGATGAAATAACCCTGCTGCTCCATTCAAGTATACTGTGTATGTTCCAGCTCTTCGGCTTGTGCCCGGGCTGATCCTATCCTAGGTTCTACTCATTCGTCATTTGACTCACTGCTTTAGCTCCTCTGTTCATTTTGAATTCCTTTCTCAATTTCAATCTCTCTCTCCTTCTCTCTCTCTCTCTCTCTCTCTCTCTCTCTCTCTCTCACACACACACACACACATACACACAAAGAGGAGAATTTCCCAAATGTCTGATCCTCGACTAACCATTTATATTTAAAAGCATGAAAAAAGCAGATTGAAAACGCTGGATGTAGGGTTAATTGGGTATTGGGTGACACCAGCAGTGATAAGTCCCTTTTCTTTGACTGGTCAGTTTCTATAACAATGTCTTCCAATCTTCTGCCTTAACTGGCAGCTTTGTAGAAGCTATCAGAAAAGCATTCCTTAGTGGTGGGGACATGGGAATCTAACACTCCTTATACGAACTTCATAACTCCTGTATTTTCAGTTCCACCCCACCTTCAGAGGTACCTGATTCTTTCAATCCCTGATGCCGTCCAGTGTCACATATAAGAATGGCTTGTTTCCTTTTGTCTTTCGTCTCCACCTGCATAGGTATTAGGTTTCTAAGGTGTTCACTTCCTAAATCAGCTACGCCTAGAGCCTAGAAACTTTCTAGTTTCCAATCCACTATTGATAGCTCTGCTTATCTGCATTTATTCTTGAGGGCTGATGCCTTTTCATTTCTTTTATTTCCTTTTTTTTTTTCTGTTAAGTGAGATTTTGAGTGGTCAGAGATAATTTCCAAAAAAAGCTAAAATCATGATTCTCAATATGTTAAAGATTTTATTTAAATTGTTGATGAGGAAACTGGTGAGACCTTATAATCAGTTTGAAAAAAAACATCCAAGGAACAGATACACATTTATAGTAAGGAATGTTGAAATTAATGTGCAAATAGAGGCAAAACTAGTTTCTTCCACAGCAGGGGAAAAAAATCAGCTCAACCTCTATCAGTCAGGACAGAATGTGTATGTCTATGGATGGGAATTATTTTTGCATTGTTATTAGTTATCTGCAATTGACAGAGTTGTCAAATAACTCCTTCAGCATCACAATCATCAGATATTGCAGAAGAGTATGCAGAGGCAATGCCCAGTTTTCCTTTGCAGCACTCTTTTTTTTTTTTTTTCTTACATGGCCAAAGCAGGAACAGCATCATGGGTTCAACCATATAAGGTTTAAGTGGACTTATCCCTACCTCTCGTTTTTTTTTTGTAGCTGGATTCTATTAGATGAATAAAGCCTGTGTATTTTCCTATCAATCCAAAGTAATTAATAATATACTTTAAAGTTCTGTGAGAATCTGTTGATGTTACGACAACGATTGCCTGCCTTTTCCATTTTGCTGCTGTGTGTTTTCACATTTTTTTCTTCTTAGCATTTTAATGAGTCAGAGGTACCAAAATGGAAAACTATTAATGCAGAAGTATCTGATGCTAGGTTCTCTTGGAAAAATCTCATCTATATTTTTTTACCAATATGTACACAAGAATTAAAATGCACCCAAGGGCTGTTACAGCCAGAGAACATTTTCTCTTCCAGGACCTTCTATAAGGTCTGAGATAATTTGATTAGTGAACCAGATCAAACTACCAGAGCAAGTGCATCAGTTGATTTCCAACTCTTAGGGTGTCTGGTGAAGGTCACTGTCCTGGTCTAATCAGAATCATTATTTGCTTTAGGAGTCCCCACTTTTATGATCCTCTCACCCATGACCAGTTTCTACAGCCCAGGCTACTCTCAGTGCTCCAGTTCCTTCTTTATGTTATACATCCATGATAGCTTTAAAGTTATTCTTCAGTGTGTTAACTCTTTCTGCCTCAGCCACCATCAGGTGAACAAATATATTTCTATTGCTTGTGCTATTCCTGTTTCTAATTGTCAGTGCACAAATTCCTGGCAAAACAAGACCTGTAGGACATGAAAATGTAAATCTTTTTTGAATGCTAATGCTTTTCACAGGTCATCTTCTGTGTTTTCCACTAAGGCTGCAGTAAGAGCTTTGCAGCCCTTCATGATTATAGATGAGAAACACACAAATAAACAAACAAATAAGACTTTTGTTTTAAGACTTGCCTTGATGTCTCTTCCATTTTTCCAAATCTCTTTCTTCTATGATATTTTTTCCTGTCTCATGAAGCAACTTCTCTGCTCCCAGATGTAGCACCTGGAGATAAAAGTTGTCATCTTGCAACAAAATATAGTTTAAACATATTTCAGTGGCAGCTACATAATTTCTCTAAAATCAAGGATGAACGTCAGCAATGGGGTTGGAACAATTGAAACTGTGTCCATGTAACAGTTCACATAGAATTAGGAAAATAGCAAATTGTCCATAACAGAGAATGAGAAGGAACCAGTAGATATTGGGGATCTGGATGTATGCTCCCCCTGCTGCCTCCCATCCCAGCTAGTCTTGGCCCTACAACTGAATCTACTATGACCTTTGGGAACAGCTTGAAGAAAAGTAATGGCTTTAGGGTTTTATGGAGGCAAGTAGGTGAAGAATCATCAGCAATGGGAGTACTGAGGAAAGATGGAGATGAGACTTATTTCAGAATACGTGAGCGCAGGGTGGTCTTTTGCACTCAGCCATTTCTCACTTCTTAGAACACAAAAGGATGAGGAGATTTCTCAACCATTTACTGTGTTTCCAATTCTAGAAATACAAAGCTTGTGTAAAGGTCAATTTTGTCATCCATTACGTGTGGTTTATATCCATATTCTTTGTAGAAGTACATCATAACATATCCCCCAATTTTTCAAGCATATGGCAAATGTGATTTAACTTGCCAATGCAGTGAATCATAATGTCAAAGATAAACAAAGCTGGATGTTGGTTAAAGGCAGTAAAGACAGATTTTATTATGTCAATAACAACTATTGCAATAGGAAAGAGAGTCCAGTGTTCACAGAGCTCAACTTTGCCAGAACAAAAGGCAAGAGAGTTTGTCAATGTTGGGGTGTGCTGGAGGAAAGGCGCGGAAGGGGGACGAGGATGTGTGTGTCAGGGGTGTGATATGGAGTTCGTCCACTTGACTGGGCCATCTGGGTTTGCTAATGGGTGCTTATCTAAAGGGAAAACACTCGTCACTTTATGTGACAAGGTAATGATGCAACTTGGAACAAGCTGCGCACCAAAGTTAGGCCTTTACCCTCCTACAGGGACTAGGAGAGAGGGAGCTATCTCCTTCGGTGTTTGCATTTCAAAGAGACAGACTCCTCCCCACCCCCCATACACACAAGTAGTCCTAGAAAATTGTTTTTGATGGTAGAAGATTTGCATCTAAAAGGGCAGAGAATGAATTTATAATTGCAAACTTTCTAAAGCATATGTTCTAAGAGGGGCTTCAGGGACCTATTAACCTCTCACCAGGTTTTGACTAGAAAAAAATAGTAAATTCTCCTGGAAGGCTGGGGTCATGCTAGGGACACAGCCTTAAGCTGCCAGAAGCCTTGCTAAAGTTTGGCTGAGTCTCCTAAGGAAAGAGTTTGAATGAACTGGTTTTTGCCAACAGTTCTTTGTAGCTCTCAATAGAAACACTTTCTTTAAATAACCCACAGGTGACTTCATTGCTGTAATGGTGAACATTTGCAGTAAAAGAATATTCTTCTAGCAGATTACAACCCTGTAAGCTCTCAAAGGCTCAGCCAAATCCAGGAATTCCCAGGAAATTAACCCTGTTCAGTCAATTGAGCCAGATAAACACAGGGCCAGGTGGCGCCCCGAGATTACTTGGAGTTCATTGAAAACGTAAAAAACAAACAAAGAAGTGTGACCTGGTTCCCAAAGTATTAAGCTTTGCTAACTTCATTATGTGTGTGTGCACACACACGTGTGTATGTGTGTGTGTGTGTGTGTGTGTTGTGTGCATGTTTTCCTTCACCAGCTGTGCAGTATTTTTCCCACCCTTAGTATTTTGTCATTGTTATAACAGCCTTTACTTAGGAGTTTGCCTAGGTTGCTATTCATTAACCAGGGTACTGGCCCTGGGCTTTGCTTGCAGCTGCCAGCTCCTCCCAAAGAGCCATTAATTCTCTAAAAGTGTTTTGGTACTTAATATGCTACCTCTTAATTTATAGCATCTCATTAAGAAAAAAAAAACAAAAACAAACTAACACCTAATGTTATTGGACCTCTACTGCATCAGCACAAGGGACACATCTCTGGCTCAACAGTTGATAAAGAGAGAGTCACAAAGGTGATTGCAAATTTTGGTGAGAAAGTGATTCCTAGTTGGGAAAATCTCCAATGACTGTAATTTTGAATATCATAGATACAATAAATAAGTTTCAGAAGGTCATTGCAGATGGCTGGACCATGCATCTACATTAGTTTATGTAAGTGGCTAACTGGTTAAGTCATTTTCAGAGTTTGAGGTAGATTTTTTTCCTTGTGGTAATCCAGAACTTCCTCATAATCACTCCCCTTGTTTATATTTTAACAGACATTTTAAAAACAAACAAACGAAAAAAACCCCGTAAGATTCAGCAATTTAGCTTTTGTAAAAGGAGCAGATGCTAGGACCCCACCTACAGAGATCTGGCAGAGCGAGTCTGTCCAGACAGAGCCTGGATTTATACATCTCATCAAGTGATTCTGATACATTTCAAGCCCACACATTGGGGAAAACTGCTGTCAGACACTTAACACATTTAAACAGAAAAGCTTTAGTTCAAGTTTGCATACAAAAATCTATAACCGATGGAAGGATATAATTAGGCTGGTAGTTGAGAAAGGCAGAAAGCAACAGGGAAAAAGAGTAAGGGAATTAGGCCAACTGTTCCCAGTGCCCTTATTTCATTTTCTTATTTAGTTTAGATTGGTTAGAAGAAGACAACACCGACTAAGCATGCAGTGAAGCGGTAGGAGTTGAGAAGAGGGAGATGCCTTAAGGCTGTGGAGTCTGAGACAAGAAGGTGGGCTTAGAAACAGGGGGGTGTCTGTGGGAAAAGGACTTTAGAGATCTCCACATTAAAAGGAGGTCTGCATACTTTATACTATGGGGAAAAGGAAAAATATGTCAAAATAAAGAGAAATAATGGGGACTATACTATATATGTATATATATATGTTTATGAACATTTCATATGTGTAAGGACATTTTTTCATATGGAGCCCTGTGTTGCTTATAACATATTTCCAGAAGTTCCTAGATATTTCTCCCTTCAAGAAATGGAGATTAGTCCCTCTTCTCTTGAGTGTGGGCTTGATGTAGTGACTACCTTCTATCAAAGACAATATTATGGAAGTGAAGGAGTGTGACTTCCAAAGACTAGATCAAAAAAGGCATCACAACTTCCTCTCTGCTATCTCTTGGATCCTTCGTTTTGAGGAAAGCTAGTTGCCATGTCATGAGGATGCTCAAGAGGCCTACGGAGAAGCCCGTGTAGCACGGAACTGAGGCCTTGCCAACAGCCAACGGGGAGCTTAGGCCGTCAGCCAACAGGTCGCGAGTGTGCCATTGTGAAGGCTGTAACTTTGGTCCATGGTTTTCAACTGAAGGTCATTTTGTTTCCCAGGAACTTGTCAATGTTTAGAAACATTTTTGATTGTCACAAATGGGCAGTGGGGGGACAACTGGCATCTAGTAGGCACGGATGCTGCCAAAAATCCTATAATACACAAGAAAGCCCCTCAACAAAAAAGGATTGTTCAGCCCCAAATATGGATAGTTCCAAGGTTGAGAAACCCTGCTGTGGTCCCAGTTGAGCCTTCAGACTGCAGCCCGGTGGACATTTGGACTCCAATGTTATGAGAGACTCTGAGCCAGACCACACAGCTAAGCTGCTCCTAGCTTTCCGACCCCTCCAAAAGCATGTAAGATAATAAAATGTG